>NW_027363189.1:0-657500 GCF_046119375.1 Phyllobates terribilis
CCCGGCTTGTGCTGATGTAAGTATGGGGCGCTTGCGCAGTATGTCATGCCAGCAAAGCTTGTAGCGCTGGGAGCCGCACATGTGCTGTGACGAGCGTCTCCGGCCGCACACAGTGAAGCTGGGAACTACACAGCAGTGTCACTGTGCAAGCGCAGGGAGCCGCTAGTCAGAGCGCATGTGCGGCTCCCAGCACTACAAGCTTTACTGGCAAGACATACTGCGCAAGCGCCCCATACTTACATCAGCGCCAGCCGGGAGCAGAATTCAAATGCGTGGGTGGCACAAACCCTGAATAAATGCCAGGAATCGCACCTCTATGACTAAACGAACAGGCTCCTAGCCTTTCATCAATGAGAAGCAAAGGAGAGCCAGGCTGAAGTTTGCCAAGACCATAAGGATTGGATCATAGAGGACTGGAGTAAGGTAATCTTCTCTGATGAGTCTAATTTTCAGCTTTGCCCTGGTCGTCTAATGGTTAGATGGAGACCTGGAGAGGCATATAAGCCTCGGTGATCGGTGATGATCTGAGGATGGTTCAGCAAGGCTGGAATTGTGCAAGTTAATCTTTGCGAGGGACGTATGAATCAAGCTGCATACAAGGTTATCCTTGACAAACACTTGCTTCCTTCTGTTCAGGCAATGTTCCCCAACTCTGAGGACTGTTTTTTTCAGCAGGACAATGCCCCATGCCACACAGCTAGGTCAATCAATGTGTGGATGAAGGAGCACCACATCAAGACCCTGTCATGGCCAGCCCAGTCTCCAGACCTGAACCCCATTGAAAACCTCTGGAATGTAATCAAGAGGAAGATGGATAGTCACAAGCCATCAAACAAAGAAGAACTGCTTACATTTTTGTGCCAGGAGTGGCATAAGGTCACCCAAAAGCAGTGTGAAAGACTGGTGGAAAGCAGCCAAGACGCATGAAAGCTGGGATTAAAAATCATGGTTATTCCACCAAATATTGATTTCTGAACTCTCCCTGAGATAAAACATGAGTGTTGTTGTTTCTAAATGAATAAGAACTTGTTTTCTTTGCATTATTTCAGGTCTGAAAGCACGGCTTCTTTTTTATTTTGACGATCTCTCATTTGCTACAAATAAATACAACATTTTTAGCTTTGAATTTTGGAGACATGTTGTCAGTAGTTTATAGAATAAAACAACAATGTACATTTTACTCAAAAATATACCTAGAAAGAGAAAAATCAGAGAAAATGAACATTTTGCAGTGGTCTCTTCATTTTTGCCAGAGCTGTATTATATTAGCGCCAATTTAAATGAAAAAAGCGTGTTAGTGATACACATTGCATCAATATCAACGCAATGGGGGCAGTTTACATAGTACACAGGACAAGACAGGTTCCCTTTAATGAATAATTATCATTTTAATTTGTATTTCATAAATCAATAGCACACATGAAAATAAGCAACTTTGCAATAAATCTTTTCAGAGAAATCTGTTTTTTTCTCCGCCAGGACTGATTTTTAGCTTTCAAAATTCTCTATTTCATGGTAAAATCTATATTCAGTGAAGACAGATTGTTACATTACTGAGATAGGAGATGACAGTTGGTGCTGAAAATATTCTATGTAAGAGGGATGGGGGAGGAGGGGGAAAGTGGAGGGAGGAGTTCTGCATTTAGCTCCTCGATCTCCCTCCCTCCCCTTTACATGGAATACTATCAGCACCAACTGTCATGCTTTGAGTTGCCATTAGTGTGGTCAATATCAATGTCTATCTATATTTAATAAAAACACAGAGATCAATGTCATTCACAATATGGCAGCCTGATTGTAGCCTATATTGACAATGACGTGAAAAAAAACAATGTCCCATACCCCCTACAGCTGTGACCCCTGAGGAAAAACATCCAGCATAAAAAATACCATGTTACAGCAGCACTAGACCTAACTATGGTGATATCTTAAATGTAATCTCACAGAAGAACGCTACAATGACAAACAACAAAGCATGACATGGCTGACAGCAGAGAAGAATACATGGGGATATAATAAATGCTTCAGATTTCAAATAAATAAAAAAAGATGCAGGACTTACTTTGCCAAAGGCGCCCCTACCCAAGACTTGGTGGATGTTGAAGCGGCTGATGTTAAGCCTGGCATAGGGGCTGGATGATCCACGGTCTCCGCTGCATCCAGGTGTTGGCTCGTCCAATCGCCTCTTCTTGAATCCGGTCACGCTGGGCTCTTCTCTCGCTCTCTTCCCTTCGTTCTCTTGTCCATGTCCAGTAGACGCCATTCTCATAATTATCTTCCCGCCTGCAGACCTCGGTCAGATCGCTTCAGTCGACAGTTGAAAGTAAATGGCAGTTGGTCGTGTGCAGGTGATGCTAGAGGTGACGGAACCCTCCTGTGCTACCTACCAGGCAGCGGCTCATGGCCTGCTCTGCCCTATACACTGATGTGGGCATCATGGGTGACAGTTTACAGTCCAGAGGAACGGCAGAGAACTTCATGGCGACTGGTAGTGATTTTTTTTTTATATTTATTCCCATATACATCAGAAATAAAAAAAATCATATAAAAAATAATACTATTAATTTACTAGCTCTTCCCCTTACCAATATAATTATTCCATATTCCAGAATTTTTTTCTTCTTTTCATCTCATTATAAGATGCCACTTTTTATATGTCGTAGTTAGAGATTATTTTTCTATACACTATGCGGACAATTATTAGGCAATTTATATTTTTGATGATTACTTTTAATATTAAACAACTACAGTGCTGTCGGTCAATGCAAAAGGTTAATAAAAGTAAAACCTGAATATTTAAGAAAGTAAAAGTGCGGTTTTGTCTTTCTTTGGAGAACAATGTGTGCAGAATTATTGGGCAACTAAATAAAAAAATATATATTTTCCATCTCAATTACAGTGTACTTATTTTCATCTGTTAAAATAGAATAAGAACCAAACAGCTCAAAATGTACAAAATATATATCAGATGTTCAAAAATAATATCAGTGACCAATATATTAATATAGTCACCTTACGTCCTTGGAGTCTGTCAGTTTTTTAATCTGTTGATGATTAACTTCATAGGCGACACCAACCAGAGTTTTCTAGACACTAGTGATGAGCGAGCATGCTCGCTACTGCTCGAGATGCTCAGCGCTCGCCGAGTATTTCCGGGGTTGCTTGGCGGGAGCTCGGGTCCCCTTCCTGCATGTTTGGCGCCCTTTAGAGCGCCAATCAACATACAGTGATTGCCTGCCACTCTTTATAATGCCGCAGCCATGATGGTTGTGGCATTACAGTGATTGGCTGGCCGCACAGCGTCATCAGGTCTATATCAGACCTGGCGCCGCTGTGCTCGTCACAGTCACTCTGTAATCAGACAGTGTAGGGAGAGGTGCTGCTGCGTCACGGAGAGATTTGCTTGTGTATTAGGTAGTGTAGGGAGAAAAACCGTACATTACGCATATCCATCTTATCAAACAGTCATTTTGAGGACTAACTAATCCATCTGCAGAGATATCAGGCAGGCAGTGTATATAGGCAGGCAGGCAGGGTATATAGCAGACTGCAGTGCATATAGCACAAGAGGCTCCATTCCAATTCTGCGTCCTGCTGCTGTTAGATATTTCTATACTAAGGCCCAGGTCTCAGGGGCCAGGAATGCTTTTTTTGGATCTTAATCCTCATTATTTGCTTAAAAAGCAATCCAGGGAACACCATTTTTCTGTCCTTTCCATATTACAGCGCTAAAAATCCAGCTATTTAAAACTGTGGTTTCTCCGTCAAACGGATCACATATACGTTGTCAGAAAATACTGCCATTTCTGTCCTCCATTAAAAATTTCTTTCAGTGTGTCAGTGAAGCAATTCACAGCAGTTTGCTGTTCACACTACTTACCTACAGGCCAGGTATTTAAAACTGTGTTTTCTCTGTCACACGGATCACATATAAGTTCCCTCCAAACTCAGTCATTTGTAGTGAGCGTGGAAGATACTGTCCTCCATTTAAAATGGGCAAGGCACGTGCAAGGGACGGGGTACTGGATGTGATGGTGATGGTGCATGCAGAGGCCGAGGACAAGGCCGTGGGCAAGCTGAAATTGTGCCACAACAAACACCCACATCTTCTCGCCTGACCTTCCTGTCCCAATTTCTAGGGGACCGCAGCACACCACTATTGAACCCAGAGTAGTGTCAAAAGGTTGTTGGTTGGATAGCGGATAATGCTTCCAGTCACTTAGCCACCACCACCACCCTGTCTTCCACATGGTCAAGTCTCAGTAGCCGTGAGTCTGTACAGCATATTCCTCAACCTGATCCTCCTTCCTCCCAGCTTGCCGAGTGCCCGGAGACAACTGATCCCACACTTGGACACTCTGAAGAGCTGTTTACTTTTACATTTATAGATTTGGGCCTCTCGCCCGGTCCACTTGAAGCGGGGCAAGAGGAGATCGCGTGTAGCGATGCCCAAATATTTGAGCAGCCACGGTCACACAAAGGCGACGGTGGGAAAGTGTCACAAGAGGTGGACGATGATGAGACACAATTGCCAGAAACTCAGGAGGAGGACCAGGGTGCGGAAGTGGAAGACGAGGTGGTGGATGATATAGTAACTGACCCAACCTGGCAGGAGGACATGCAGAGCGAGGACAGCAGCACACAGGGGGAGCGAGGCAGAGCACCCCAAAAGGCAGGAAGAAGCAGTGTGTTGGCCGCAGACAGAAGGCAGGCAACCGTTCCCCATAACACCAATATGAAGGAAGTTGCCAGTACAACTGTTAGGTCTTCCCAAGTCTGGTTGTTTTTAAAAGACTCTGCCGATAACCCCAAAAGGCCATTTGCACCACCAGCCAGGCCAGCATCAGCAAGGGTGGCAAAACGACCAGCCTGACCACCACCAGCATGATCAGGCACATGGCAGGAAAGCACCTGACTTTGTGGGCCGAACCCCAGAGTCCAGGAACAGTGTCTGCAGGTGACACCATTGCTTCTTCCACTCTTGTGCATTCAAGCCAATCCCCTGTCCATGGTGCATGCGAAGATGCCTCCTGCCCTGCACCATTCGTTGAGCACTCTCAAGTAGCAGCCTCAGTAAGCACGTCCATGTCCTTGTACCAGCAGCGTGCGTTCAGTCGTCCATACCCCTGTCCTTGGAACGCAAGAGTAAATATGCAGCCAACGCCCCACAGGCCACACTACTAAATTCTCACATTTCATGACTGCTTGCGCTCGAAATGTTGCCTTTTACGCTCGTGGAGACAGAAGCGTTCCCCAACCTGATGGCGGCTGTCCCTCGGTACTCGGTCCCCAGCTGCCACTATTTCTCCTGGTGTGCCGTCCCCGCATTACACAAGCATGTGTCCCAAAACATTAGCTGTGCCCTCAAATACGCAGTTACTGGGAAAGTCCACCTAACCACGGACACGTGGACAAGTGCTTGAGGGCAGGGACGGTACATCTCGCTGACGGCACACCGGGTTAACATAGTGGAAGCCGGGACCCAGTTGGACCTTGGGATTAGAGATGAGCGGTGTTCGAATTGAACTGTTTGCCAATCTCAAATTCGAGCTGTTTTGGGCGGTGTTCGAGCCGTTCGACGAACCCGAAAGATTTGAAAAAAATCCGGCTGTTCGAGGTTATGTTCGATAACTGTTCGTGCACCAAAATCGTAACTGGATTTTTTCACAGTAATGCTGATAATCAATGTTAATACACAGTTTGAGTGTACAGCGGGGTGGGGGGAGGGGCATGGGATGGATCTCTGCAGAAATAATGAAGATCTCCATTTTTTTTTCTCTTTCCCGCATTTACAGTGGGGAGGTGCAGTCTGTCAGCCTATCAGCAGCGCACACACGGAGCAAAGTGCTTTTTTTCACACAAGCAAGGGCATGTGTCATTGGCTGTGTATGTCACATGTCCTTGCCCTATAAGACACAGCCATTTTCCCCGTCGCCACCATTTTCTCACTGCTGCAGCTGAGTGTTAGCCCGCACCGCTGCTGCTGTGTGCGCGCTATACAGTATAACTGTGAGAATTGCAAGCGAATTTTATCTGAAATAGACAGATAGCTTGGAAGTAGGGACTAGTTCTAATTGCAGCCCTATTGAGGGCTAGGTTACAGCATTTCCTACGACTTTTAGCAGGCAGGTCTGTGCTCTTAAATAGACAGATAGGTTGGGAGTAGTGACTAGTTGTAATTGCAGCACTTTTGAGGGCTAGGTTACATCAGTTCCTATCACTTTTTCCTAGGCAGGTCAGTTTTAGTGCTGTGCAAGTGTTTTTCACAGCATTTGGCTAAAACTAGCTAAGCAAATCCTTTAGGGCCTGTAATACACATTTTTTACTGCACGTAGCCAAGTAAAACCTTTTGGGCATATTAGCAGTGTGTGGTACTCATTCTATCAGGCCATCTATACTAAGCTCCACCAGCTTTCAAATTACTAATAATTTTTAGCTGCATCTTGCCTGGAAAATAATTTTGGGCCTGTAGCAGTGTGTGGTACTCATTCTATTAGGCCAGTGATTTTCAACCAGTGTTCCGCGGCACACTAGTGTGCCGCGACACATGGTCGGGTGTGCCGCGGGGAAAGTTCCCCAAACTATGGTGCCCCCTGTGTTTTGTTTCCCGGCAATGCGCTCGATGCGCAGTCACGCCTTCTTACAATGTAGGAGACGTGTACAATAACACATGCGCAAGCTTTGAACCTCGTGCGACTTAATGACGTCACCGAGGCCGGTGCGTCATCCTGAGAGCGGAGAGACTCTCGCATTTGCCCGCCGCCAAGGTAATGCCCGCCAATAATGCTGACTATATGAGCTTTTGCCTGAGTATATGAACTGTTGGCAGAATACTCAGCATATGAGCTGGTACTTTTAGTACTCCAGCAGTATACTGCATATAACAATGAGAAATGTAAAATGAGAAATACTATAGTCATGAGGCTGGAGTACTACAAGTACCAGCTCATATGCTGAGTATATGAGCTGGCACTTGTACTCTGGCCTCATGGCCATAGTACTTCTCATTGTACCCCTTTATATTGCAGTATATGAGCCACATAATAATCAGCACCATATACTGTGGCGCTGTACAGTGCACATCACCACAGTATATGATGCTGATAATCATGTGCTCATATACGTGGGACTGTATTTATGAGGTTACATGGGATTGAATATATGAGGGGGTTATCCTTTTTTATTTCACTTTTTTAAAATAAATAATTTATTGAAAGGACCTTTGCCAGGCATATTTCACTCTTGAGGGCTAAAAAAGTAGCTCTTGTGGTGGTAAGAAGCTGATTTAAAACCCCCAAGAGTGAACTCCGTGAGAGTTGTATGTATGGAATAATAAATGATATTAGTAACGTTCTTCAGCAGTCATGTCCTGCTTGAATTGACTCTAGTGGCGTAGCACTTGGCAGCCGGCTCTATTCTACTTATAGAGAAAGCTGAGTGCTACGTCACTAGTGTCAATTCAAGCAGGAAATGCAGACCGTAGTAATAGAAGTTATTATCACACACATACAGCTCTCGCGAAGTTCACTCTTGGGGGGTTTAAATCAGCTTCTTGTCACCACGAGAGCTGCTTTTTAAGCCCTCAGGAATGAAATATGCCTAGCAGAGGTCCTTTAAGTGTGGCAGATAATGTAATACTCTTCTATTTTAGTGTGTGGCTGCGCACACTATCTCAGCAGTGATGGAGAAGTATTTGAGAATGGAAAAGGCAAATGCCGAACAGGACCCTGGACACAATTCTAACCCAAATGAAGGCCCTAGTATGAGAGTTCGACAAAAGAAAAAAGACAAGACGGTGAGCTCAAGGCAATACAGTGAAAGCTATCTTTCATTTGGATTTACTTCCACTGGGGATGCGACAGCACCAACACCACTGTGCTTGGTGTGCGGTGAGAAGCTTTCCAATAGCGCTATGGTGCCAAGCAAACTTAAACGCCATCTCCAAACGAAACACCCTTCCGTTCAAAATAAACCGATGGAGTATTTTGTACGCTTACGTACAAACAATGAGAAAGGGGCAACTTTTTTGAGAAAAAGCACAAAGGTAAATGAGAGAGCCCTCAAAGCTAGCTACCTTGTTGCTGAACTCATAGCTAAATCAAAAAAGTCCCACACTGTGGCAGAAACATTAATACTACCAGCTTGTAAAGCTATTGTAAATGAGATGCTTGGCCCTGAAGCAGCTAAAGAGATAGCTAAAGTGCCTCTCTCTGATAACACAATTGCCAGACGGATTGATGACTTGTCTGCGGACATTGAAACAGTTGTTTTGGAAAAGGTGCGCATCAGTAAGAAATTTGCCTTGCAACTTGATGAGTCGACAGATATCAGTGGACATTGTCAGTTGTTGGCCAATGTGTGTTTTGTGGATGGTGAAGCCATTAGAGAAAACTTCCTATTTTGCAAGGCACTGACAGAAAAATCAACAGGAGAGGCAATATTCCAAGTCACATCGGAATATCTTGATAAAAGTGGACTTACATGGGAAAACTGCACAGGTGTCTGCACTGATGGAGCCGCAGCCATGGTCGGGCGCATCAAAGGCTTTGTAAGTAGGGTTAAAGAAAGAAACCCAGATGTTCTTGCTACCCACTGTTTCTTGCACCGTGAGGCCCTCGTTGCAAAGACCTTACCAGCAGATCTAGCTCCTGTGATGGATGATGTTGTGCGCATAGTGAACTTTGTGAAGACGCGACCTTTGAGATGTCGCTTATTTGCGTCTTTGTGTACAGAAATGGGAGCGGAACATAAAATCTTATTGCTCCACACGGAGGTCAGGTGGCTGTCACGCGGCAAAGTGCTGGCCCGTGTGTATGAGTTGCGAGAGGAACTTAAAATATTTCTTACAAACGAGAGGTCCGATTATTCAAAGCTGCTTGCAAGTGATGAGTGGTGTGCAAAGCTGGCATACCTGGCTGATATATTTCAATATCTGAATGAACTAAACACACGGATGCAAGGTCGAAATGAAAACCTGCTTACAAGCACTGATAAAATGAACGGATTCCGTTTAAAGGTGCAGCTCTGGCAACAACATGTGCAGGATGGCAACCTTCAGATGTTCCCACTCACCGAGAAACTGCATGATGACAATACTGCTGCAATGTGCGAAGCGATTGGCAGACATTTGAAAACTCTTGAGGAGAAGTTATCGTTCTATTTCTCTTCAGCCTTCACAGAATGCCTTGACTGGGTTAGGGACCCATACAGCTCATTATCCATTGCTGGAAAGGACATGACTTTAAAGGAGCAAGAGGAACTTGTTGAACTGAAGCAAGATCGCGGTTTAAAGCTAAAGTTTGCTGATCTTCTTTTGGACAGTTTTTGGTTATCTGTTGCCAAGGAGTTCCCCATTCTGGCCAACAAAGCTATTTTGACATTGCTCCCATTTTCAACCACATATCTATGTGAGCTGGGCTTTTCAAGCTTGACTGCGATAAAAGCTAAAAACAGGGAGAAACTGAGAACTGTTGAGGAAGAGCTTCGTGTGTGTCTTTCCACCATTCCTGCCAGGATATCCCTTTTGTGTTTATCGAAACAGGCCCAGGTTTCACACTGAGTGAGTAAAATAAATTTAGAATCTATATTATTAACTATATGTATAATATGACTGTTTTAGTGTCATTTTGTGCTATTTTGTTTGGTGGTGTGCCCCAGGATTTTCTAAGTATAAAAAGTGTGCCGCGGCTCAAAAAAGGTTGAAAATCACTGTATTAGGCCATCTATACTAAGCTCCACCAACTTTCATATTACTAATAATTTTTAGCTGCATCTTGCCTGTAAAATAACTTTGGGCATATTAGCAGTATGTGGTACTCATTGTATTAGGCCATCTATACCAAGCTCCACCAGCTTTGAAATTAATAATAATTTTTAGCTGCATCTAGCCCGGAAAATAATTTTTGTTCCCAATAGTGGTAGCAATAGAAATATGGGGCGCGCGCCTGGCTAACAAAAATATACGCTTCATAACAAAAAACACCAGCCTAGCGCGCTGCATTAATAAGATGGCATCATCGTCTCTCCCCGTGCTAGGCCTACTACGCCGGCTAGCATTCCTGTGCCTAAAACACAATGTATGGGTCCGCGCTAGCCACGATGCTGAGGGGTCTAACCCTGCTGCTAACGCTTTATCACAGTTCAATTGGCAGATTTTCACAGAGCTCCCCCCCAACGCCCACCCATAGGGCAATAGTTACCCACCCTCCCTATGGGATCTAGTGGCGAATAGTTGATGCCATTAATCAGAGCGTCAGTTGCCCCGTTGACGTGGCAAGCATACGGTAAGGCATGGGAAGAGTGGACACGACTACTAGCAGGCAGACGGGTTGACCAATGTGAACAAGCCAGATTACAAGTCACCATAGAATTTCTCCACCAGCTAATGATGATGGGCATATCAGGGGCGTGAGCACAGCGGTGTCTGACCGGAGTAGCATTTCACTTCCAACTACTGAATTGGGGAGATGTGACAAAGAGATTCATCATCAGACAATCCATAAAAGGGTGGAAAAGGGGTCAGCCAAGTCAGGAGTGTAGACGTCCCGTCTCGTGTCGCTAAAACTGATTTCTCACATCATATCCCTAACACCATTAACATGACACTCACAATTTGAAGCAACACTACTGTCTACTGCATTTGTGATCGCCTTCTTTGGGGCTCTAAGCATAAGCGAATTAGTCCCTCAATCCAAAATTACCACCAGTGGAAGCTTATTACAGCAGGACGTAGTCATAGCCAATAATGCGATACGTCTACGCATACGCAAATCGAAAACGGTTCCAGCGGACAGGGGCACTTGGGTACTTCTACAACCCACAAACGGTACACTGAGTCGGGTAACAATAGTAAAAACATATATAACCATCAGATCACAAGTAATTTCTTCCTATCACACATTGATGGAACGCCATTATCAAGCTACCAGTTCCAAGCTATATTTAATAAATGCCTAACATCGGCAGGGAACCACCCGAAAGATTATGGGACACACTCATTGAGCATAGGCGCGGCCACGGAAGCAGCAAGAGCAGGACTGTCAGAAACGGAAGTTCAGAGGACAGGGACATGGCGATACACATGTTTGGCGAGGTACATAAGACGGGACTTGTTATCCTAACGTGGTTTGTTTCTTTTACAGGTGACGCTAAGCCAACAGTGTGGGTGATAGGCCACTCGTATTTATATTGGGCAGAAAAAAGGGCGAAAGTCCGCCCAGGTGGGAGGAAATTAGAATTTCATAACAGATATTTCAACTGGAGAGGTATTAGAGGCCTGCAATGGCCACAGGTACTAATGGAGGTAATCAAGGTAGGGAGAGAGGCAAGAGGTCCGGTCATCTTAGTCATACAGGCCGGGGGAAACGACCTAGGTCATCACAAGAGCGCATAATTAATGGCAGTAATGAAACTGGACACTGAGCGCTTCAGAGAATTTTTCACAAAACTAACTATAGTATGGTCAGAGATTGTGCCGATAGCGGTATGGCAAGGTGCGCAAAACATCACGGCCATCGAATGGACAAGGCGGGTAATAAATATTTGGATGGCAAAATTTAGAAGAGACAGAGGCGGTGTAGTGATACGACACCGACAACTGGAAGGAGATAAAGCAGGCCTCATAAGGCCCGATGGTGTTCACTTAATGGATATTGTACTGGACATATTCCTGTCAGGACTCCAGGACGGAGTGGAACAAGCGTTAAGAGTGATGGATGGGGGTCAGAGTCCTGCATACGAGTACGCAGGATCCTTCGTGGCCTGGAAATAGAAAGGACATGTTGGAGAGTTACACTTGTTGACCAACTTGCCCATGTGGAGACACAGGGCATGCTGCAACAAGCTGAATTATTTTAGAAATAAAATGCCTTTCTAATGGAATGAGTAAAAAGAGTTAATAAAGCTGTGACCGATCCTCACCCATCCAGTTGTAAGAGTTACATTATTGTATTGTCAAGGAAAGGGGGGCGGTAGGGGGGCTGAGCATCTGTATTTGGTCGGGGGTCCCCACAGTCTGCTTAGGCTAGATGCAGTTAAAAATTCTTATTAGATACACAGGCGGTGTAGCTTGCTTCAGAGCTGGGCTACTACGCTGATTAGCAGACACTGAAGCTTTGGAGCAGACATCTGAGTAAACAGTTCTTCAGACTCAACCATCTATGTTACCCCAAGCCATAGTGTATGTAGTTTCTTACGGTTAAAAGAGGGGGGCGACCCAACCCACCTGGAATTGACAATGCCAACGTCACGTAAAACACAGCAAGGGGACTCCAAAAAGAGTCTCCATTTTTTCCAAAAATTGTGGCACAGACACCACTTAAGTGGCATCAATTGCCCCAGAGTTGCTTAAAACGGTTGGTGAGGTGATTTTACCAAATCCTCAAGCTTTTAGTCTCCCCAGGATGACACAGGGGTAGAAAAGTCCTTGCGGATCCATGATTTGTTCATCTTTATGAACGTGAGTCTGTCTACATTCTCAGGGGACAGCCTGATGCGCTTATCTGTCAGCACACCACCAGCAGCGCTGAACACACGTTCAGAGAGAACGCTGGCTGCAGTGAATGACTAGATCTCCAAAGCGTGAGTGGCGAGCTCCGGACATGTTTCCAGATTAGAAGCCCAAAATGAGCAAGGGTCCAGTGACACAGTCATGGCTTTGATGTTCACTTGGAGATACTCCTGTACCATCCTCTCTAGGCGTTGACTATGTGTCAGACTTCTTGTCTCCTGTGGCCTTGCAAAGGATGGTCTAAAAAAGTGGTGAAACGATTCCACAAAATTGCTGTTACCAGCAGATACTGTGATACTGTTACGGTTTGAGTGATGAAGACTTGACAGTCCCACGGTTTGCAAGTTAGAACTGTGAGATTCACTACGTGCACCACTGATGTTTTGTGGAAAAGCACATGTAAGATACTGCAACAGCCTCTGCTGATACTCCTGCATGCGTGAATCCCTTTCTATGGCAGGAATTATTTCGGCAAATTTACTTTTGTACCGGGGATCTAAGAGTGTGGCAACCCAGTAGTCGGGATTACTTCGAATTCTGACAATCCGAGTGTCATGTTGCAGGTAGTGCAGCAAGGTGTCTTGCGCATCCAGGAGGAACAAGTCCTTGTTGTGTTGATAGCGAGGTAAGAATCATGCTTCCTTCCTCTGCCCTCTCCCCCCAACCTCGCACAACAGAGATGTGATCAAGGTCTCCCTCATCTGATGAGTCTTCCATGCCCATCGCCAGTTCGTCCTCCACTTCTTCCTCGGCTCCTGCACCTTCCTCAACAGTTTGGCTGCTACCTTGCGCCCTGGTTAATCCCTCTCTCCCACCCTCCCATGCCTGCCGCCTTGGTGCTGCCGACCGTCTGGACCTTGGAGATGTTATCCCTTCCGCATACGACTCCTCCTCTACTTCCTCCACCTCCTCTTGTCCCACCACCTGACTCCGAATTCTGTTTAACGTGTCCTCCAGCATGTAAATCACCGGAATAGTCATGCTGATAATGGCATCGTCAGCACTAAACATCTTCGTCGCATTTCAAAACTGTGCAGAAGGGTGCATAGGTCCCTGATCTGAGACCACTCCTGCAGCGTGATTTGCCCCACCTCTGGATCTCGTTTGCCCAGGCTATACGTCAGAACGTATTGCACCAGGGCTTGTCGGTGCTGCCACAGTCGCTGAAACATGTGCATTTCAGCCGGTGAACTGGCAGGCCCAACGACTTCTTTAGAGATGTAAGTTGTTGAGCTGCGAACGGCGGAAGTGAGCACACAGCGACCGTGCCCTCTGCAGAAAGCCATCTAGTCCGGGATAGTGGGCTAAAAATTGCTGGACAACCAGGTTCAACACATGAGCCATACAAGGCACGTGTGTGACATTGCCCCGGCGAAGGGCCGCACCCAGGTTTGCAGCATTGTCGCACACAGCCTTACCTGGTAGCAGGTCCAGTGGAGACAACCATTCATGAAACTGGGTCTACAGAGCTGACCACAACTCCTCAGCTGTGTGACTCACATTTCCCAGACATTTCAAAGTAAACACCGCCTGATACCGTTGAGTCCTGCTGCCAGCATCGTAAGGAGGTGTGCAAGATTCCTTCTGCGCAGTTAGAAAGCGGGTGGCATTACCAGACAGGCTTTGGGTGCAGGTGGAGGACCGAGAGGAGGCTGAGGAGGCAGAAGCAGTGGAGGAACTTCTAGATAAAGAGGATTGACGCACAACTCGTGGGGACGGCAAGACTTGGACAGCAGCCCCTTGTCCTGCTGTCACCATAGTTACCCAGTGCCCTGTCAGCGACATGTAACGCCCCTGTCCATGCCTACTCGTCCAAGTGTCTGTGGTGAAATGCACCCTATCACACACAGAGTTTTTCAAAGAAGCAGTGATGTTGTGTGCGACATGCTGGTGTAGCGCAGGCACACCTTTCTTTGAGAAGTAGTGCCGACTGGGCATCTGGTACTGGGGCACTGCGACGGACATAAGGTCTCGAAAATCCTCTGTGTCCACCAGGCGGAAAGGCAGCATTTTTGTAGCCAACAGCTTGCAGATGGTGAAATTCAACCTCTTAGCTTTGTCATGGCTAGGAGGAAATGGTCTTTTACTTGTCCACATCTGAGGGACCGAGGGCTGGCTGTTGTGCATAGACTAGGTTGAGAAGGGTGTCCCCAGCAAACTGCCGGTCTGTGAGGAAGATGCAGGCAGAAAAGTTAGGTTGCCTTGATCCAAAGGTGGTGCTCTTGATGTCTGAGAGCGCTCAACACCAGCTGGTGTTTCCACTTCCAAATGAAATGATGACCTGCCAATCACACTGGCTGTTGCGGGTAAAGAGTTGGCAGGTCTGCGTCCAAAAACATGTGACTGCTGACCCCCCAGTCACAGATGATGAAGAGGCCGCGGATGCACAAGATGGGGCAGACGGTGGTTGGCCCAGCCCGCTAGGCTGCATTGTAGCACAGTGAGCTTCCCACTGCAACTTATGCTTCATATCCATTTGACTTTTCATGCATGAAGTACTCAAACTATGGATTTTTTGGCCTCTACTTAGCTTTTGGTGACAAATATTACAGATAACACGAGTTGGGTCATCCTTATCGATCTGAAAAAATGCCCAGGCTATGCAAGGCTTAGAGCCCATGCGACCTGAACAGCCACCACGACTTCTGGTCAGAGGCAGAGTTGTGGTTGAGGATGCAGTAGTTGACGTGCTTCCAGTACTCCGTCTCTGTCCAGTAAGGCGCAACCTAACCTCGTCGTCAATAGCATCTGTGACGCCCAGCTGCGCTTGGTATCACAGATCCTAAAAGAGTGCATTGATGGAATCCTCCACAAGAGGCCCCCATAAACATTCACACATCTCCACCTTCCACATCAGCCGAGCAGAGGAAGCCCGTTAGGGATATAAATAGGGAAGGTGGAGCTAGGCAGTTCAGTTCGTCTGAAGAGTTCCTGCAGTAGAGAAGCCTAAGAGAGGTCAGTGTGCAGTGGAGCTCAGTCCAGTCTAGAGAACTCAGTTAATAGTTCAGCAGTGGAGCACGAGGCTCCTGCTAGCTAGATTCAGGGAGCCCAGTTAGAGCTTAAGGTGTGCCGGTGCCATAAGATCGGTGAAGCGCGGCAAGCTGCCGTTAGTGTGTATAGCTTAGTGAGGGCCCGAGTAGGCCGAAGGCGAGTGGAGAGTTAGTACATAGGGGGCAGAGGAGCTTAACCAGCTCACCCCAAAGCTTTACCGGACACCGGATCCGAGTTTACCGGGATCTCTATGACCCAGTAAGGCATAACCGGAATCCCTGGAGAACTACAAGTCCCAGGATTGCTAAGGTGCTGATACGTAACAGAGCCAGGAGACGCTTAGGCCCCGCATACTGAGAGCGTGTACTCCAAGACAAGGCCCTACCACAAGGTCAGCCATCGCAGGACAGAGACAAAGTTAGGCCTAGCTCCAGGCAGGTCAGAAACTTACTACGCAGAGGCAAGAAACAGGAGGCCCTACACCCGCTCATTGGGTAGGATCCTGATATGCACCCTTCACCCTACAGTGCTCCCGGATGTGCCTGAATTTCCACCAGTAAAAGGTACTGAAGTGACTACCGTGTCCGTTCCCATTCTTGCTCTGACCCAGCTGGGTCTCGCCTGTCCGGCATTCCCCCTGCATAAGCTGCCCTGAGGCCTAGCTTCACCTGTGGGGAGCTATACCATCGAGCTGCCTTATCACCGGCCTCAGTGGACTGTTGCAGCGCTGGGGCTTCTCACCAGATACCACAGGTGGCGTCACGAACTCTTATAAAAGTAACAATTATCCACCCTTTTAAAGAGTGACCCCAGGGTACAGGCCCGGGAGCCGACCACCGCGACATCCCCAAGGCCAGGCAAAGGCCCGGGTACCGAGTCATCCCCATCCCTTGGGCTAGTCACATTCTCCTCCACCTCCTCTGCTGACCTCATCGACTGGCTGACTGTGGGTTGACAGTAAGTGGGATCTCCAACCTCGTCATCATCACCCTGTGTGTTGTCACACCCATCGTCCTCAGAGCCAACCTCTTCCTGCCCTGACCGAAAAGTCAAGTTGTCGCTCCAATCAGGTATTTGAGTCTCATCATCGTCTTCATCGCTGTCTCCACCAACAGGAGTTACAGTTTGGGAACGAGGGTCTACATTATGCTCAGAACCTTCTTCATCTGGTCCTGGATCCGACTCAAAGATTCTGGGCATCAGTGCAGATCATTTCCTCGTCTGGATTAATAGAAGCTCTGGAGCAGACCTCCGTTTCCCAGGCTATAGTATGAGTAAACAGCTGTGCAGACTCAACCATCTGTGTTACCCCATACTCAGATGGGCAGCTGGAGACTTGGGAGCTGTGAGGAAGCCAGTGCGATTGGGGTGACACCTCTGAGGACTGGAGTATTTGTGATGTTGAAGTTGAGGTGGAGGAGAGCCCACTTGAAGGAGCACTTGACATCCGTTGAAGCACCTGCTGTTTTTGTGCCTCATCTGGAATTTGTAGCGATGGGCGTGTCCGTAAGAAAGGGATCGTACCACATTGTCCACGAAAAGAAGTAGACATCTTAGTTTGGCTGGAAGATGGTCTTTCTTCTGCAGATGTTACCCCCCCCCACCGTGGTTGGGCTCGACCCACCAGCGGACAGACACCAGTATTGGGAGAGGGGGCTGGCTGTCAGGGTCCACCGCGGCTCTGGCACAAACCTGGGGACACGGAGGTCGCATGGGCAGGAACGGACTGGCCGTGTCGGCTTCGCACTCCAGCGTAGTCCCTCTGCCCGCTCGCTCCCGTAACCTCAAAGGGATGCGCAAGCGGCTTTTCTTCCCAGGGCTGCTCCCCGTCCAGCAGGAACGTGGGTGAGCTCAGGTCGGCCTTCCACTGTACTCCCTTACCTCCCTCGCCCTCTTTCCTTCTTTCATTCTCCATCTAACCCCTCGGCTCTGTGGTGTCCGCTCTCCCTCCAGCTCTCTCCTTCTCACAGGTGGACTACCACGTGTATTCACACTGTGGCAAATCTTTTGGGCCCAGACATAAGAAGTTGTCGAGGTAATGGATAATATGTGCCCCCTTAGAAACGTCCATTACAACCCATTCGAGGAAGCAACTAAACGCCTCCAATAGTGACCAGGATCTGGAGCACCCCATGGGCAAACAGCGATCTATATAGTATGCTCCTTCCCAGAAGCAGCCCAATAGGTGGACACTATTCGGAGGCACAGGTAGTAAGTAATCGGAACTCCGCATCTATGTCTGTTTTGGCCATTAGGGTGACCCTTCCCAACTTCTTGATCCGCCTGATTGCCTTGTCAAAGGATGTACAGTATATACTACTGTACTTGGTTCCGCGTCGATGTTGTCGTTTACGGACCTGCCCCTTGGATATGACAAATGGTGGATTAGTCCGAATGTATTGGGTTCTGTTTTTGGCACAACTCACAACGGGGATACCACTACGTCTTGTAAGGAAAGTGTTCTGAATGGAACCGCCATTCTACCTAAAGATATTTCTTTTTTAAATTTTCTTGTCACGACGTCTGGGTGTTGGTAGGCTGATTTTAGATTTTTTCTCCAGCCTTTCTTGATTTTAGAATGTCATGACATGCCTATATCTGTGTCTCCCCCTCCTTTTACTCCTCCACCTCTTTTCTTTTCGCATGACTATATGTACTTGTCACTTTTCCTTGTGTTAGTTGTGTCTTCTGAGCAGTTTGTCAGCTTTTGGACACCTTTGAAGTGTTTTCTATGTGTTTTCTATGTGTTTCTATGTGTTTTTGTTTGCCTGCCATTGGTTTTAACAGTGTTCGAAGGTGTTCGACGAACATACAGGGGTGGCTCAACACTACTTTGGATGGAACACATCCTCCCGACGCCAAGGATTGCGGGCCGTAGGTCAATCAGGGTTGCCCCCACGGTCTACAGCTCCTGCACCTCATCCTTCTTAGCCTCCTCCTCTTCAGCCTCCATCTCCGAAATGACCACATCAGTTGCAAGCTGGAAACACTGCAGCACTGCCTCGGCCAAGCGGCAATGCTGAAGCTAATATGCTTAGATGACAAACCGCACAATGCTGAAGAGTTGTGGACAGCTCTGAAAGACCAGGCAGATCTGTGGCTCACACCGCTGAACCTACAGCCAGGCATGGTCGTGTGTGACAATGGCCGGAACCTGGTGGCGGCTCTGAGACGAGATGAGCTCACACACGTACCATGCCTGGCCCATGTGCTTAACCTCATGGTTCAGCGGTTTCTCAAATCCTACCCGGAGCAGCTGGATCTGCTTGTTAAAGTACGCCGCCTTTGTGCCCATTTTAGAAAGTCAGCTACAGCTTCCGCCGCCCTTGCCGTGTTTCTGCAGCGTTTGCAGCTTCCGGCTCACAGACTGGTGTGTGATGTCCCCACGCGTTGGAACTCTACACTGCAGTTGTTGGGAAGGATATTTGAGCAGAAGAGGGCAGTTGTTGAGTACCAGCATCAATAAGGCCGTCAGTATTCAGTTCAGACTCCACACATAAGACCTCTGGAGTGGACCTGGATGTCAGACATATGTACCATCCTCCAAAACTTTGAGGACTCCACCACGATGGTGAGCGGAGATGACGCCATAATTAGTGTCACCATCCCGCTTCTCTGTCTTCTGAAATGCTCTCTGCTCACAATCAAAGAGGATGCATTGCAGGTGGAGCACAATGAGATGGAGCAAGGAACCATACAGGTTGATTACACACAGCCAAGCCTCATCTCATCCCAACGTGGATTGGGTGAAAATGAGGAAGAGGAGGAGGAGGAGGAAGGACAGGAGCTAGTTTCATGCACTATAGACTGTTCTACCTGCACAGCTGTCATACCGTCTGTTCAGCGTGGATGGCCAGAGGACAGAGAGGAGGATGAGGAGGAGAGCATGGTCAGTCATCCTCTTTGTGAGGACACGGAAGTCTTGCCTGTTAGTAGTCTGGCACGCATGGCTGAGTTTATGTTACGCTGCCTTTCCCATGACCCTTGCATTCTCAAAATTTTGGGTGACAGTCATTAATGGTTGGTGACACTTCTAGACCCACACAACAAGGAGAACTTTATATCTCTTATTCCTGAGGTGGACAGGCCTGCAAAAATGGGGCTGTACCAGAAGGCCTGTGTTGCGGCACTATTAAAAAAATTCCCATCTGAAAACGCTGGCAGCAGAGGGCACACTTCATTGGACAACCAAGGAGTACAAGCGAGAGAGACGCAACTTCAATCCAGCAGAGGCAGGGGAACACTGTCAAAGTTCTGGGAGAGTTTTCTCAGACCCTCCCATCGCAGAGGGCCTGAGGCGCGGGGTACTCTCACAAGGAGTTCAAAGTTTGGGAAGATGCTGAGGGAGTACCTTGCCGAACGTACCAAAGTGCTCTGTGATTCCGCTGTGCCTTATAATTATTGGGTATCCAAGCTGGATATGTGGAATGAATTGGGTCTCTATGCCTTGGAGGTCCTGGTCTGCCCTGCCGCCAGCGTTTTATCAGAGCCGGTTTTTAGTGCCGCTGGTGGAATTATAACTGATAAGCGCATCCGCCTGTCAACTGAAAATGCTGACAGGCTGACTCTTATAAAAATGAACAAGTGCTAGATTGGGCCAGACTTCTCAACACCACCGAATAATAGCAGCGTAACAAACTCAAATCCAGTGTCTTTTCTTGGGAGGTGTATTCCCATGCACCTTTTCACACCCACACATGGGTATACACTTCCTGATTTTGACTATTTGCTCTTGTCCTCCTCCTTCTCCTCATCTTCCACCACCATATCACCAGGGTGACCGTGGTCCGTGATGCAACACCCACAGAATTTTTTTGAAGGAGTGTTTATGATGCCCGTAAAAAAAATGTTTTATACAGTATGTACATGTATACCCCCCAGGGGAGAATGTTTGTCAGCCCATACACTTAGTGCATGGGCATTACAAGTATAGGAGGCCCGCTCCTTTCTCATGGGAACATTTTTTATGAGGTCCTCCTCCACGTCTCTTCCAAGGGGCATAGAAGTGCCTCCAAATTTTTGGCAGCCCTTGCATTCACTACATAGGCCAACACTATGGGAGACTCTCTCCTTTCTAATGGGAATTTGTCATTACTGTGGCCCTGCTGTATGTGTCTTTAATTTCTTAGTGGGGTTTTTCCTAAATATGGCCAGCCATTAGACTCACTGCTTAACCTATAACTGTATATGTGGCGCCCTGCTGCGCTTGGTGCCACAGAACCTAGAAGGGTGCATGATTGGATTTCTCCACAAGAGGCTCTCACTACATCCAAACACCTCCACCTTCCACCTCTTACCAGCAGAGGGAGCCCAGATAGGGATATATAAAGGGAAGGTGGAGCCAGGCAGCTCAGTCAGTAGTTAGAATCTAGCTAGAGTTGAGAGTTAGTGTTCAGACAGTGTCACCAATCTGTACACAGTAAGCAATGGTTGTAAGCACGCCCCAGCCCTTTGACTGACAGCTAGCTCTACAGTACATCAGTGCAGAGCCACCTGTCAGTGGCTCACGGGAGGAATAAAGTTAATTTACTCCCATGTGCTACACATTCAGTATAGTGGCCAAGCACTTCCTAATGGTATTACCCTGCAGATTAACCCTACATCAGCAGGTTAATAGCGTTATCCAATGTGACAGGTTCCCTTTAACTTAAAGGATCATGTTCACAACAGGAAAAGTCTTCAAACGCTTGTTTCTAATCTATTACTAGTTATTGGACTTCTTGGTTGATGGTGTGTGGTGTGGAGTATTTTTACCGAATACAATTTTCCATTTTGATAAAAAACAACACATTTTTACCCACATGGAGGCGAATTCCCTCCTCTTCACCAGCCTCCATTATTGGTTTTATCAGATCGTATACTCACTTTATCAAAGTTTAGTGGGTACTGTGCTGCAAACTCCAGCTGACGGACCACCACTTCATTAGGAGCCACGTTTCTGTTCCTCATGTCCCGCAGAATATTGGTCAAGTAGACGTCATCTAACCTCTTTATGGCCGCATTAATCAATGTGCTGTATACATTGATATTTGGATGGAATCCACAATACTGTAAAACAAGTTACCGATCAGATATGCAAAAAGATCCTTGTCACTTGTTTTCTATAAAAAGGCAAATCAGTTTAAAAATGACATTATTTTCTAGACTTTATCAAGTAGGAGTAAAAAAAAAAAAAAGACACTAAATAAACTATGTAAACCAGCAATGTCATTACCGCCATGTCTTCCAGGAGCTGTAAACCATCTTTTTCTTTAAGGCATGCCCTAGCGAGATTGCAAAAGGTATGGATGTTTGGTGCAATGCCTCTCTGTGCCATCATAGGCAACAGCTGCTGTAAAGAAACCATTCAGACGATCAGTTTTTACACTGTACGTGTGGCATGAAGTGTGGAAGAATCTGCACTAAGTTTCAGAATGTGTCAGTGTTCTCCATGACAGCCAACCAGATGCCACGTTTCATTTTACCAGGGCAATAAAAGAAGAGCTCTGATTGGTTGTTATGGGTATCACTGTCCGTTTCGACAAAAAGTTTGTTTCTGCATGAGGCCCGACGCATTTTCAGAAAAAGAGAAATGCTAAAATCTGTATTAAACAGTATTCACACATAAAATATTGCTGCGTCCAACTGAATGTTGCATTTTGGCGGCAGCGCACAAAACGCCTTCATATAGGCTCAGTGCACAATTCCCTGCCGAAGCGCAAATTCACACAAGCACAATGCTTTGTGTTCAGGGGAAAAAAAGGCCATTTTTGATCCGTACAGCGTCCATTTGTCATCCATAACTAAAAAAAAACCTAATAGAAGGCCAGACACACTTTCCTATGTAATCTATGCAGTGCGTCCGGTAAAACATACCTGCCACACGGATTGTGTCTGATTGTTGTGCAGCCTTTGAAATCTACGGTTATATCTCATTTAAAAAACGGATGGATGAGATAAGCGCCTGTAGCCATTATTCCCCCACAGTCTGGTGGTCAATCCATTCATGTGGAATATTACACTGGGTGACATGGACATCACACAGACCAAAAACACAAATGGAGGAAATCTTTCTTGATGGTGCGGCCAGAAAAAGCAAAAGGCCTCATTCACACATCATGTTGCACGTGGAGGTTTATCCCATTTTTTCATGGATACATCACATACCCAGTATAATCTATGGTGCTATTCACATGTCCGTCTGTCTGTCTTTTTCCGATATCACAGATGAAAAGAGCCGATACAAGTCTATGGGTCTGTGCAAAAACATTCAGCACCCGGATGGCAAAGAATAGGAGAAGCTCTGTAATTCAAGGATTTATTTATCCATCCGTCAAACATTGATGGGAAAAACGGACCCACAGTCCGAACACTGATGACACACGGAACAAACACTGCTGACACCAGGGACATTTTTTCCATGTACGTGGTTAAATATGGACATGTAAATGAGAAAATTTGTCATACTTTAGACTCTTTTGCTGGCTTGCCTTGCATCACTTTTTTTGCCCCCCAATTTTCAAACAATTTAGTGCATGCTGTTGTATTTAAAGCCATGCCCCTTCTGTCAAAGCCATGCCCTATCTTTCAAAGCAATGTCCCTTCTTTCAAAACCATGCCCCTTCTTTCAAAGCCATGCCCCTTCTTTCAAAGCAATGCCCCTTCTTTCAAAGCAATGCCCCTTCTTTCAAAGCCATGCTTAGAAACAATTAGGCCGATATAAAAAAGTGTAGTTTCTATATGAATCGGTTGGAACTGTGGCGTCCCTGAGGGTTCAGTCGCCACAGGGGTACTGCACCTCAGATCGAGGTGTGGTATCTCCTCTCCGAGGTAAGGATGGAGCACCACACGGGACCCAGCCTCAGCACTCAACACTACACCACTCCTGTCCTGTGGGGGGCTTATATGCACCAGGGTGCTGCCCCAGCCAGGATAGAGGAGATGGGGGGGAGACCAAAGATAGGGGGAACCATGTAGTGGGTGAGGGTGGAGGACACACTTTTAGGTTACACTTACTGATACATATTTAATACATGGCCATCTTAGGTTCAAGGTCTTTGATTGTGATCTTCATCGCTGATAGTGGCTTTCTGCTGGAACCTGCAGCTTGTTGAAGATACACGGTCCTCGTACTCTGGGCTTGAGGTGAGGAGTGGGTTAGAGTTAACCGCTGTCTCTACCTGGTCAAGGTCCCTACCTAAGAAGGCCTGGAGGGGAGCGGAGGAGTAAAGCTCCACAGGCAAAAGGATCCCAGGGGATACGGACGGAGCAGCATACACCACCTGTATTTCTTACTCTGGCCTAGTCAGAGGGATTCCTGCTGCAAGAGGGGTACCGGCCCCCGATATCTGACTCTGTTACTTCACGTCTCAGTCGGAAAAGCCCAGAGGCCTTCTGGATCCCTAAGGGGGATATGGACGGAGCGGAGTACGCCACCCGTATCCCTTAAACTGCGCTGATGCAGCGGGAACCGGCGTTTCACCAAGTTCATACCACACACACACAGTCAGGAGGAGACTTAATGGGAGAACTCACCAAGGAGAGGAACATTCTGGTCCAGGGGTCTCGTTAAGTGCACCTAAACTACCCGGAGTGTGCTGAACCCCTTCCTGGTGGTCGCAGCGCGCCGTGAGGAGCAAGGAGAAGCTTTGTGCTTACTACTGAAACAACGTGAGTAAAGCTTGGAAGACTTCACCCCTTGCCTCCGTTCTCCTTTCCTGCGCGGCACCGCACACACACCACCAACCTCCAGACTTTCCTCTCTCTCTGCCCTGAGGCCCTGCTCCGCCTGTGGGGAGTAGTACCAGCTGAGCTGCCACGACACCCGCCTCTGAGGACTGCCGCAGCGCTGGTGGTACGTGAAAAAAGGGAAAAGAGGTGTGCTATGAAGCAGTGATCACCCAGCAATACTTCAATAAATTATCAAACGTTATAATAAGTGACAATAAATTTTATTCATTACAAATATAAATACATACAAACAACGTAAAAAAACCCAAATTGCTAAAATACAAGTAAAATCAATATAGTGGGGTTACCCACTAATTTGAAGCCCACCTGCTCCAAAAAAAACATCCCTAGTTACAACAGAACAAGCAGTACCATAATACAAGTGCCAGTATTATCCCTGGTGATCAATATCGTACACATGCAAATGAGTTATGACTGCCTGACATTAGTATACAAGGAGGTGTACTATAGTCCAGAAAGATGAAGAGGGAAATATGTGCCTACTACAGCAGAGTATATATTGAAAAATACAAAGAGTCCCAAACATAAATGAAGCCCATATAGAATATCTGAGCTAACAAATACTATATACTCACATACCACAAAAAGTACTATTCAGGGTATAAATAAATACAAAACCCTTTCATGCTGTAAGTATCCCTCCTGCACATAATAGCGCTACGATCAATCACCTCCCTGAGCACAAAATCCTATGCTGGGATGAAGCAGGCGGGCATTCAGTGCCCAAGCGCTGGTGGTAATCACCGGGAACCACAGGTGGCGTAGTCGACAAATAACCACTCATCTGCTAGCCCATATTTTTAATGTGTGCACCCTGGGCACAGACCGGGTCAAGGCCGGGACTGCATCCCCCTCTTCCACCGGCCCGTCGTCCAAGTACACCTTTCCCAGGGAGGGCTAACGCTACCTGAGTAGTAGTGGGTCACACAGAACCATTTGCTTTGGATCGTTATTAAGCCATAGTAAAAAAAAAAAAAAAAGGTATTCACTTTTAAGAAAAAAATATATATAAAAAGTCAGGCAGATCTGTCACACGCTTTACAAATGATTTCATGCAGCAAATATAATCCCACAATGCGGTAACATCATTCACCTACTGTACCTCAGCCTCTTTACTGTCAGATAGCGTGGATCTTCTCACAAGCCGTGTTAATTATTTTATGATGGCTTTTTAACATTTAAATGATAAAATAAAAACCATTCCCTTACCAAAGCCGACTGCAGCTTCAGAGTTTTACTCCTCTTCAACACCAAAGTGTTAAAAAAGGTGAGATCTGGCTGTACTCCGTAGGCGTCCATAGTGGCCCGGACGGCAGATTCTGACCCCACTTCTGCTCTCATGACTGCCGCTAGGAGGGTGAAGGTCTTTATTGTAGGACAGACGTTGTCTTCTTTCATCTTCTGAAGAACGCCCCCTAAGTCGCCAATCACTGCCAATCGGTCAGATGGGGTATTGACATTTAAAAGTGACACAATTTTTCCCGTATTTACAGACAGGTCCAGGAGGTTTGGCACATTACTGGCATCAAAAGAGGGCACGCTGGGAAAATGGTCAGCCGTACTCACCACGGCCAGTGCCTGTGAGCCTGCCAAGTCCTCAGCTGTGCCATAGTTGCCACTTGGAATTGAGGAATGGCCCAGGAGCATGGGCTGCCCACCTCTCCAGGACTATCCTTTCCTTTCTTCACTTGCTGGCTTTTCCTGTCTTGCTTCTCTTTGCCTGCACTTAAAGTCAGGGCTGCCAGTTCCTTAGAGTGCGTGAGTAAATGTAGAGCGTCAGCGGTGTCTCCAATCCCACAGTCTCGGGGGGCACAAAGAAGCAGGTTATAGGTGATTACATCCGGCTTTACCCCCATGTGCCGCATCTGCCTCCAAACCTGAAGCACAAGATGGCGTATACAGTCATTATCCACATTACATTCACGCAAATATGTACACCCCGTCACAGAGAAAGCAGTAACTGGACACGGACTAGCTGGCATGTAATGGCAGTACCCTATTATAATGATGCTCCCATATGTCAGAGGGTCACATTGGTAAAGCCGGTGCCCTCCAGGATGAAAAGCTTTGTGGAGGGCTTGGGCCATCTACTTATGTCATTTCCAAACGTGTGTCTACATAATAAATAGGCAACTTCTACTAGTAAATTCTGTGCTATTTTCTGTATCTGTGAAGCCTTGCCCACTGGTTTTCCCATTGTCTCCGAACAGCGCGCTTACCCGTGTAATAAGACCCCGATGCCAGCACGCCTACCCGTGTAATAAGACCCCGATGCCAGCGCGCCTACCGGTGTAATAAGACCCCGATACCAGCGCGCCTACCCGTGTAATAAGACCCCGATACCAGCGCGCCTACTCGTGTAATAAGACCCGATGCCAGCGCGCCTACCCGTGTAATAAGACCCCGATGCCAGCGCGCCTACCCGTGTAATAAGACCCCGATGCCAGTGCGCCTACCAGTATAATAAGACCCCGATGCCAGTGCGCCTACCCATGTAATAAGACCCTGATGCCAGCACGCCTACCCCTGTAATAAGACCCAGATGCCAGCGCGCCTACCCGTGTAATAAGACCCCAATGCCACAGCGCCTACCCATGCAATAAGACCCCGATGCCAGCACGGGTATTCCGACTGGCCGTTACAGGTTGCAGATGGAAGTGCCGTTGGGAAGGGGGGGGATATGCCAACCGAAGACAGCGAAAATCATGCAAAACGTCAAAAAATAACTTATCAGCATGCTGCCTACTGTAACAGTCCACCTAAAGTGGCCGACCGCTGTATTCCCTTTGTTACTAAAAATCTGGCACAAAATCCTTATCTACTAGCCAGTCTAATCACCGGCCAGTCTAACCACTAGTCAGTCTAATCACCAGCCAGTCTAATCACTAGCCAGTCTAATCACTAGCCAGTCTAATCACTGGCCAGTCTAATCACTAGCCAGACTAATCACTAGCCAGACTAATCACTAGCCAGACTAATCACTAGCCAGACTAATCACTAGCCAGTCTAATCGCTAGCCAGTCTAATCGCTAGCCAGTCTAATCACTGGCCAGTCTAATTACTGGCCAGTCTAATCACTGGCCAGTCTAATCACTGGCCAGTCTAATCACTAGCCAGTCTAATCACTAGCCAGTCTAATCACTAGCCTTGCGCCAAACTTCTAACAGAAATCTCCTATCAGAATCGCAAGAAAGGAATCAGCAGGTGATCTCTTAGACCAGTCTGAACTAGGACTAAGTAAAGGAGCTAATACAATATAAAGAGGTGAAACTGTTACCAAAGCCTTGTTATTCCGCTCACAGTAACGTCTGAGCCAGCGTCGCTGACACCTCTGCGGGCCGATTTATGCTTTTAGAAAAGTCACATGAGTATCACTACACATGAGACTTCTGCAGCCGGACAGGAGTCCTACCCCGGCTTCTGCCCTCCGCCACGCGTCATCTACAAATATGACAGGCGGGTGGGAGACGCCACATCTCTACTTAGATAAATGTCCTGCTTTATCTCCTGTGCATTGGCACAAGGACGGGTATGTGCCTGCGGGCCGTCAGCATCTTCCCTGAGGAGAGCGGGCACCTTCCCGGCCGCCGCACACCGGAGATGCAGGTCCGGTGCAGGAATAACTGTGTTCCTTTGGCAGGATTGCCAGAACTTCTTCCCTCTACTTGTCGGCACCACCTGGACTAACTACACAGCAATAAATCTCCCCTCCTGGCAGTGATGTGGAGCAGGTTGCTCTGTAGCTGCACGCTCCGGCCCCCCAGAGCCTGAGTAGTACAGACATACACTACATGGCTGCACAGACCACCAGAGGGAATAACGGACATAATAAAGGTGGACAGGATAGGGGGAAAATAACCACATGGATGCAATTAAAGGGTTATTGCCAAAATAGAAAATCATCTCTTATCCAAAGGTTAGGGGATAACTTACTGATCACTGAGGGTCTGACTGCTGGAACCCCTAGCAAACCCAAGAACAGGCAGCATGCTCAGCCTCCCCTCCATTCACTGTCTATAGGACTGCCCAAAATAGCCAAGAGCAGCGCTCCACTAGTTCTGGCAGTCCCACAGACGATGAGTACGACGCGCCCAGGGGATGGGGACGACTCGGTACCCGGGCCTTTGCCTGGTTTTGGGGATGTCGCGGTGGTCGGCTCCTGGGCCCGTACACTGGGGTCACTCTTGAAAAAGGGGATTGAAACTTGGATAAAATAAATAAACAGTTTGTGACGCCACCTGTGGTACTTGGTAATGATTACCAGCGCTGCTTCAGACCTCCGGGGGGGTGATGGGATGGCAGCTGAGGTGTTTCTGCTCCCCACAGGTGCAGTGGGCCCCCGGGGCAGTGTGGAGTTTGGTGGGTGGTGATGCTGGGACTTGTAGTGCAGGCGGGATGGCGCAGCAGGAGTAACTGACAGAGACAGTGGATTCGCTTCAATACCTTTACTGGTGCGGATGTCAGGTACGCTCCAGGGTACTCAGTAGGATGGGTGCACTTCAGGACTTCTCCCCAGTGAGCGGGTATAAGGCCTCCTGGTCCGTGTCTGCCTCTCTGTATGCTCCTGGCCAGCCTGCAACTGGGCCTAGCTTATGTGTCGTGCTGTTCCTTCACCTGTCGCTCAGTAGTAGGACCTTCTGCTGGCAACCACTATCCCTGGTCGTCGGGGCCATCATGGTTCCTGGTCCTGTAATGGGTCTAGCTTCAGGTCTGCCAGGGACTTGTAGTCCTCCTGGAATGCCGGTGGTCCCTACTGGGTATAAAGGACCCTGTAGGCGCGGACCCGGTGTCCGGTTTGTATCTTTGGGGTGAGCCTTGTGATGCTCCTCTGCCCCCTCAACTCCTCTCATCTCTCCTCTTTACCGTCGGCCACACTCGTGGCCCTCAGAACCCAGCAGCAGACGCGCCGCGTCTTCGCTGCTCTCAGCGTCAGCACGCTCTCAGACTCTCTCAGTCTGACTACTAACTCTGACTGAACTGCCTGGCTCCACCCTCCATATATATATATCCCTAACGGGCTCCCTCTGGTGGTATGAGGTGGAAGGGTGGAGGTGTTTGTATGTAGTGAGGGCCTCTTGTGGAGAAGTCCATCCATGCACCCTGGGTCCTGTGGTACCTGTTGTAGCAGGGTGCCGCAAATGGAGTGGTGGTTGAGTATACGCACTGCTCCGTTCATTCTTAATGGGAGTGCTGAAGACCAGCCAAGCACAGAGCTTCAGTCGTCCCATAGAGAATGTATGGTGCAGCAATGATCGACCATCACATCAGTCACAAAGGACTCTTCAAATCCCCAGTTTTCAGGATTGGTGAGGCTCCCAGCAGTCAGACCCCATCCATCGGGAAGTTATCCTATGGATAGGAGATATCTTTTAAACTTTGTACACCCCCTTTGAAGGATTATTCAATCTAATTCTAAAGTCGGGGGATACTGACAGCCGCCCTCCACTAATCACACCATGTTGGCATATTGTAGTGATATCCCACCGCATTGTGATGGAAAGAAGAATATAACTGTATACAGAATAACATGGAGATGTTTGATAGAATACAGCAGCCCGGAGGTTATGGGAGCGGCGCCAGCTTCTGTACCTCTGTACTAGATGGTATACAGCAGTGACCGTCCCTACACGGGACCCTGATCATCAGGAATATTGCCCCTTACACCCGAGCCCAGGGAATTCTAATTACTAGTGTACACTGTTATATCAGTTTATTATCACCTCCGGCCATGAAAGAATTGTCAAATTATTTATTTTATAGAATTTTGTCTAGCATGGAAGTTATGAAACCTTACAAATCCATGCTCAGTACTCTCTATATACATGTATAAATTAGATACATTGTAAATGAAAACATCATATATTTAGGAGTTTGTGAGCTACATATCCATATAATAGATGGTGGCCCGATTCTAATGCATCGGGTATTCTAGAATAGGTATGCGGCCGACCGGGCGCAGTCAGCAGAGCTGTGTTTAAATTTTGCACCAAAATCGCTGATTGGTCACGGTTGCCGGCCTCGACCAATCAGCAAAGCGGTGTTTAAATTTTGCGCCAATACTGCTGATTGATCTCGGCCGGCGTCCTCGACCAATCAGCAGAGCGTTGCTTAAATATGGCGCCAAAATCGTTGATTGGTCGAGGCCGCCGGTCGCGACCAATCAGCGATTTTGGCGCAAAATTTAAACAACGCTCTGCATCGCTCTGCTCATTGGTCGCGGTCGCCGGTCTCGACCAATCAGCAGAGCGTTGTTTAAATTTGGCGCCAATCTCGCTGATTGGTCTCGGCTGGCCGCCGCGACCAATCAGCAGAGCGGTGTTTGAATTTTGCGCCAAAATCGCTGATCGGTCGCGGGCGGCGGCCGTGACCAATCAGCAAGCCATGTTAGTGAGGACTGGAGAGCGTGTTTAAATTTGACACCAAAATCGTTGATTAGTCGCGACCGCGACCAATCAGCATAGAGGTGTTTAAATTTGGCGAGAATACTGCTGATTGGTCGCGGCCGGCTTCCGCGACCAAACAGCAGAAAGATGCAGAGCGGGGTTTAAATTTGGCGCCAAAATCGCTGATTAATCGCGGCTGACGGCCGCGACCAATCAGCAGAGCGTTGTTTAAATTGGGCGCCAAAATCGATGATTGGTCGCGGTCGGCGGCCTCAACCATTCAGCAGAGCGTTGTTTAAATTTGCCGCCAATTTCGCTGATTGTTCGAGGCTGGCGGCCGCGACCAATCAGCAGAGCGGGGTTTAAATTTGGCGCCAATAATGCTGATGGGTCGCGGCCGGCTACCGCGACCAATCAGCAGAGCGTTGTTTAAATTTGGCACAAAAAACGCAGATTGGTCGCGGCCAGTGGTTGCGACCAATCAGCAGAGTGAGGTTTAAATTTGGCGCCAATACTGCTGATTGATCTCGGCCAGCGACCGATCAGCAGAGCGGTGTTTAAATTTGGCGGCAAAATCGCTGATTGGTCGCAGCTGGAGTCCGCGACCAATCAGCAGAGCGTTGTTTAAATTTGGGGCCAATCTCGCTGATTGGACGCGTCCGGCGTCCGCGACCAATCAGCAGAGCGTTGTTTACATTTTGCGCCAATACTGCTGATTGATCTCGGCCAGCGACCGCAATCAATCAGCAGAGCGCTGTTTAAATTTGGCGCCAATCTCACTAATTGGTCGCGGATGGTGTCCGCGACCAATCAGCAGAGCGTTGTTTAAATTTTGCGCCAAGCTCGCTGATTGGTCACGGCTGGTGTCCGCGACCAATTAGCACAGCAGTGTTTAAAAGTGGCGGTAAGATCGGTGATTGGTCGTGGCGGCTATTTAAATGTAGCGCCCAAATTGGTGATTGGCCGCGGGCAGCGGCCGCGACCAATCAGCAGAGCGGTGTTTAACTTTAGCGCCAAGATCACTGATTGGTCGCGCTCTCCGCACGCGACCAATCCGCAAATCGTATTGGTGAGGAGCAGGGAGCGTAATCGTATTAGTGAGGACCGGTGGACATGAGCGGGCGCTCGGAGCAGAAGTATCCCGACCCGCAGCGCCGTTCCCCGGTCCTCTCTTCACACCCTAGCCGCTGATGTCCCCACAGTATCCGCATGGTGTTACAGAGGTCCAGACATTTGTGTTAAAAATCGGTGATTGGTCGCGGGCAGCGTCGGCGACCAATCAGCACAGCGATGTTTAACTTTTGCGCTAAGATCAGTGATTGGTCGGGTCCGAAGACCGCGACCAATCATCGAATCGTCTTGGTGAGGACCGGCGCTGCCTCTGCGGCTACTTCCGCTGCGAGAACCCGGGACATAGCGGGCGCTCGCAGGAGAAGTATCCCGACCCGCAGCGCCGCTCCCCTGTCCTCCGTTCCGCATGGAGGTCAGAGGCGCCGGCGGTCCTTCCGCTGATACCGGCCGGGAGATGAGCGCCTCGCGCCGCTCATTTCCCGGCTGCATCTCCGTCCCGCAGATGGGTCCGGCGGTCGGGGTCCTTCTGCTGGTACCGGCCGGGAGATGAGCACCTCGCGCCGGTCATCTCCCGGCTGCATCGCCGCTGAGCTCCGTCCCGCAGATGAGCTGCTAACGGCCGCCATCTTTTTTCAGAAATCCCACGGCGCTGATTGGCCGCTGGCGGACCAATGAGCAATGCGGGATTTCCTGGACAGACAGACAGACAGATGGGATAAGACGATTATATATATAGATACTCCCTGCAACCACTTTGATGTTGCACTTTACTGCAATGCTGTGGCAGCCAAAAAAACGTCATTCTGGCATTTTGATTTTTTCCCCATTACAATGTTTACTGATCAGATTAATTAGGAGACTTGAAGTGGCGATCGTCTGATCGCTTGTGCTGTACATACACTGCTATCTATAGCAGAAATCACCATCTTCTATGAACGCCGGCCCATAGGAGGGTCATAATGACATGTATGGGAGGTCATCAGCAGACCCCCAGCTGTCATGACAACCCATCGGTGCCCCACAATCACGTGGCAGGATGTATGACGCGCTTCCAGCCGACGTGCGTTAAATCCCGCTGTCAGTGATTGGTTAATAGCAGCAGGCGGAGCAACAGTACATCAGCAGCTATTAAAGGCACATGATGGTTGATTAAATCAGTCATCATGTGCAGGGAAATATGTGGGCTCGGTGTGCGAGATCACATCAAAGGCAGGGACACGACCTTTGACGTAAATATACGTCAAAGATGGTGAAGCGGTAGAGCAAAGCACAGGTTGCAGCCTCTTCTCTAATATTCAAAGACTGGCTAAAAATACTCCTGAAAAATACTATGAGGAGGATTTTTACTCTTCTGTAAAGAATGTAGAGCGACCTCTGCAATGCGGTATACATTTCTTTACAATGGGTCCCAATAGTGGACGGATGCCTCATCATCCATCCTGACAGTGGCCACTAGGGGGCCACACACCTTCTATGTGTATGCGCCCAACAATGGCCACAAACGTAATGTGCACCGAGCCCAACAGAGTCATCAGAGAATCCAAGAGTCCCACCCTCAGCCGGCATGCCCCATCGTCACTTCAGCAGAAATACTGCAGCAAGAAATATCTGTATTAGTAAAATGAACAGTTGCTCCATGATTCCTCAATGTTTTTGCGCATCTCATCATGTCGGAAGTGTGAGACATAATTCCCAGGTAAGTGTGCACTGTACGGATATAGGATGTAGGATGTGTGCAGCAAGCCATACCTGCAGAGCTTGTAGGAAGCCCAGCTCTTCATCCTTTATGCATCCCATAAACAGGACGGTGAATGTTTCAGGGCCAACGACACGGAATTTTTGTGCAATTTCCTATAAACTCAAGAAGACCATATTAGCTTGTTATTATCCAGCTCGCGACATCACTGCTTGAGTATTGCAAGAAAAATCTAACAAAAATCAAAATCTCAGGGAAAGCGTCACTTTGCCGTTCCCAGAACAGCCGGGTGGCCAGTGAAAAAAACAGTGAAGGGGGCGCAGTGCTGCACCAGTGCCCAGGATCAGTGGGGTCCAGCGCCGGACTGGAGTACCTGGGGCCCACCAGGAAAAAATCAATCTTGGGGCCCACCAGCACCATGCAGATACCGTATATAGGAATAACATAAGTCCACAAACTCATTCAAAATGAATCACCTTTATTAACCAATAAATAACCAATATAACGAATAAATAACAAACTAAAGAAACACTCCTGGCGAAAGAGGAACACTGTTATCTTATTCACACCAGTGTGTGATAAAGTGCCATAACAGAACAATAACAAGAAATACTTTCAAGGTACATTCTCTTAAAGTATAAGTGCCACAAATTGAACCTGCATCCATCTGGCATCCCAGCAGCCGGCATCATTGTAGCAGCACCAAACTTGGCCGCTGGGAAAAGTAAAAGAATTCTGTAAGCATTTTGGAAGTTTGTATTGCACGTTTTCCTCTCCTCTATAATACAATACCATTCAATTGTTAGTGAAAGGCCCAAAACAACAAATAAACTCACACTAACAGTCAATCAGCAGCAAAATTACAAACGTTTTTTCTCAGAACAGAAGATGACATTGCATACGTATTAATAATGTCATCATAGTCTAAGTTCCTTGAAATGTCACACTCAATGTTCAACAGAAGGAGGGACTCTAAAAGCTCCTGTCCAATCGAAGCCCTCAGACGATTTTTTACAATTTTCAGCTTTGAGAACACTCTTTCACATGAAACCTGGGTGCAAGCAAGTGTAAGAAGGGTCTTGTAAACTGCAAAAATGTTTCCATAAGCAGCAGAATGTAAATTGTAGTCATATAAAAGTCTGTAGCAGCAGGAAAGACAGTTTTTTTGCGGGACGAGTTGTACTTTCAGATGCAATCATTTATTTTACCATATAGTGTACAGGGAAATGGCAACAAAAATTCCAAGTGCAGTAAAATTGCAAAAAAAGTGCAATTGCACGTTTGTTTATTGGGTTTTTTAGTCACCATGTTCACTATATGGAAAAACCGACGTGACAGGGTGATGCCTCGGGTCAGTACGAGTTTGTAGATACCAAACATGTATACCTTTACTGGTATCTAAGTGGTGAAAACAAATTCATAAGTTTGAAAAATCACACTTTTCACGCCATGTTCTGCGCACCGTAGTGTTCTCATTTTTTTGGGTCTGGGGATTTGTGACGGCTTATTTTTTGCGTCTTGAGCTGACGTGCATCTCTGCTGCTCTGTAGTAGTCACAACACAGGGAGAGGTTAACCATCCAAGTATTTAATATGTATTGCAAATAAAGAATGTTCCCATTCTTAATATCAGAAAAAACAAATGACTGACAACTATCCCTAGACTAATAATACCATATAGAAGAGAGAAATACCGCCACACCATGACCAGAACACATACCACCACATAGTGATGAAATACTACCAAGTACAAGGTATATATACTGCCACACCATGAGAAGACCACATATTACCACCACATAGTGACTGTCCGAATAATACCACATACAAGGGACAAATTCCGCCACGCCATGACCATGGCACATAATGGCACCAGATAGTGACTGATAATGAAAATGTAAAAAAGCTCTGTATATAGAGTCAGTGTACAGATAATGTAGAGATTATCAGTGACATTATGCACAGGAGTCCTGTGTATAGGGTCAGTGTAGAGATAATACAGTGATCACCAGTGACATTACACACAGGAGCTCTGTATACAGTGTCAGTGTGTGTGTATAGGTAATACAGTGATCACCAGTGACATTACACACAGGAGCTCTGTATATAGTGTCAGTGTGTGTGTATAGGTAATATAGTGATCACCAGTGACATTACACATTGGAGCTCTGTATATAGTGTCAGTGTGTGTGTATAGGTAATACAGTGATCACCAGTGACATTACACACAGGAGCTCTGTATATAGTGTCAGTGTGTGTGTGTGTGTATAGGTAATACAGTGATCACCAGTGACATTACACACAGGAGCTCTGTATACAGTGTCAGTGTGTGTGTATAGGTAATACAGTGATAACCAGTGACATTACACACAGGAGCTCTGTATACAGTGTCAGTGTGTGTGTATAGGTAGTACAGAGATCACCAGTGACATTACACACAGGAGCTCTGTATATAGTGTCAGTGTGTGTGTATAGGTAATACAGTGATAACCAGTGACATTACACGCAAGAGCTCTGTATATAGTGTCAGTGTGTGTGTATAGGTAATATAGTGATCACCAGTGACATTACACACAGGATCTCTGTGTATAGTGTCAGTGTGTGTGTATAGGTAATACAGTGATCACAAGTGACATTACACACAGGAGCTCTGTATATAGTGTCAGTGTGTGTGTACAGGTAATACAGTGATCACCAGTGACATTACACACATTAGATCTGTATACAATGTCAGTGTGTGTGTACAGGTAATACAGTGATCACCAGTGACATTACACACAGGAGCTCTGTATACAGTGTCAGTGTGTGTGTATAGGTAATACAGTGATCACCAGTGACATTACACACAGGAGCTCTGTATACAGTGTCAGTGTGTGTGTATAGGTAATACAGCAATCACCAGTGACATTACACACAGGAGCTCTGTATATAGTGTCAGTGTGTGTGTACAGGTAATACAGTGATCACAAGTGACATTACACACAGGAGATCTGTATACAGTGTCAGAGTACAGGTAATACAGTGATCACCAGTGACATTACACAAGGCAGCTCCGTATATAGTGTCAGTGTGTCTGTATAGGATGTACAGAGATCACCAGTGACATTACACACAGGAGCTCTGTATATAGTGTCAGTGTGTGTGTATAGGTAATACAGTGATCACCAGTGACATTATGCACAGGAGCTCTGTATACAGTGTCAGAGTACAGGTAATACAGTGATCACCAGTGACATTACACAAGGCAGCTCCGTATATAGTGTCAGTGTGTTTGTATAGGATGTACAGAGATCACCAGTGACATTACACACAGGAACTTTGTATATAGTGTCAGTGTGTGTGTATAGGTAATACAGTGATCACCAGCGACATTACACACAGGAGCTCAGTATATAGTGTCAGTGTGTGTGTATAGGTAACACAGTGATCACCAGTGACATTATGCACAGGAGCTCTGTATACAGTGACAGAGTACAGGTAATACAGTGATCACCAGTGACATTACACACAGGAGCTCCGTGTATAGTGTCAGTGTGTGTGTATAGGTTGTACAGAGATTACCAGTGACATTACACATTGGAGCTCTGTATATAGTGTCAGTGTGTGTGTATAGGTAATACAGTGATTACCAGTGACATTACACACAGGAGCTCTGTATATAGTGTCAGTGTGTGTGTATAGGTAATACAGAAATCACCAGTGATATTACACACAGGAGCTCTGTATATAGTGTCAGTGTGTGTGTATAGGTAGTACATAGATCACCAGTGACATTACACACAGGAGCTCTGTATATAGTGTCAGTGTACAGGTAATACAGTGATCACCAGTGACATTACACACAGGAGCTCTGTATATAGTGTCAGTGTGTGTGTATAGGTAATACAGTGATCATCAGTGACATTACACACAGGAGCTCTGTATATAGTGTCAGTGTGTGTGTATAGGTAACACACATACTCACCAGTGACATTACACACAGGAGCTCTGTATATAGTGTCAGTGTGTGTGTATAGGTAGTACAGAGATCACCAGTGACATTACACACAGGAGCTCTGTATATAGTGTCAGTGTGTGTGTATAGGTAATACAGTGATCACCAGTGACATTACACACAGGAGCTCTGTATATAGTGTCAGTGTGTGTGTATAGGTAATACAGTGATCACCAGTGACATTACACACAGGAGCTCTGTATATAGTGTCAGTGTGTGTGTATAGGTAACACACATACTCACCAGTGATGTCTCTAGGTGAAGTTCTTTATCTGCCGCAGACCGATATATCACATCTTCTATGCAGGACTTATCTCTGCAGAAAATAACATAGTTTGCTATAACTGATCACTTCCAGAGCACAATCTACACTTTTCTCAAGATTTCTACACTGCATGAAATGACAAAAAAAGAAATCTAGTGCCGCACTACACAGTAACATTGCCCCAGTGTCATTCTGTGCCGGCTCATCTCTGTCAGTAGACATATTGTCTGATGACAAAGATGTAGCAGAGCTGAAGACAGAAGACCTATGGATTAGGTTGGAGTGAGGATTTTTCTTTATTAAAGATGGAGTCCCTAAATGAGTTTTATTTTTAATAAAAAAAAAAAATTTCTGTCTTTTTTTTCGGTTTACTAGAAATTCATGGTGGCTATGTCTAATTTGGCGTGACACCATGAATTTCGGGCTTAGTACCAGCTGATAATACAAAGCTGGCCTGGTACTAACCCTATTATTACACAGGGTGCCACTCACCACCAGGGCCGCTGGAAGAGCCGGGTAAAGCACCTGGAAATGGTGCTATGAGGAATGCGCCATTTTCAGGGGTGGCTGCGGGCTGAGATTTTCAGCGTGGGGGGCCAAGAACGCTTGGGCCTTACCATGCTGCGAATCCCAGCCCCCAGCTGCCTTGTTTTATCTGGCTGGCGATCAACATATGGCGGGAGCTGGGCAATGGGCATGATTATCAAATAATATATACCTGACAGGGGCCCATACATTCTGCTGCCTCCAATAATATATACCTGACAGGAGCCCATAGATTGTGCTGCCTCCAATAATATATACCTGACAGGGGCCCATAGATTCTGCTGCCTCCAATAATATATACCTGACAGGAGCCCATACATTCTGCTGCCTCCAATAATATATACCTGACAGGAGCCCATAGATTCTGCTGCCTCCAATAATATATACCTGACAGGAGCCCATAGATTCTGCTGCCTCCAATAATATATACCTGACAGGAGCCCATACATTCTCCTGCCTCCAATAATATATACCTGACAGGAGCCCATACATTCTGCTGCCTCCAATAATATATACCTGACAGGAGCCCATACATTCTCCTGCCTCCAATAATATATACCTGACAGGAGCCCATAGATTCTGCTGGCTCCAATAATATATACCTGACAAGAGCCCATACACTCTCCTGCCTCCAATAATATATACCTGACAGGAGCCCATACATTCTCCTGCCTCCAATAACATATACCTGACAGGGGCCCATACATTCTCCTGCCTCCAATAATATATACCTGACAGGAGCCCATACATTCTCCTGCCTCCAATAATATATACCTGACAGGAGCCCATACATTCTCCTGCCTCCAATAATATATACCTGACAGGAGCCCATACATTCTCCTGCCTCCAATAATATATACCTGACAGGAGCCCATACATTCTCCTGCCTCCAATAATATATACCTGACAGGAGCCCATACATTCTCCTGCCTCCAATAATATATACCTGACAGGAGCCCATACATTCTCCTGCCTCCAATAATATATACCTGACAGGAGCCCATACATTCTCCTGCCTCCAATAATATATACCTGACAGGAGCCCATACATTCTCCTGCCTCCAATAATATATATCTGACAGGATCCCATAGATTCTGCCGCCTCCAATAATATATACCTGACAGGAGCCCATACATTCTCCTGCCTCCAATAATATATACCTGACAGGAGCCCATACTTTCTCCTGCCTCCAATACTATATACCTGACAGGAGCCCATACATTCTCCTGCCTCCAATACTATATACCTGACAGGAGCCCATACATTCTCCTGCCTCCAATACTATATACCTGACAGGAGCCCATACATTCTCCTGCCTCCAATAATATATACCTGACAGGAACCCATACATTCCCCTGCCTCCAATAATATATACCTGACAGGAGCCCATACATTCTCCTGCCTCCAATAATATATACCTGACAGGAGCCCATACATTCTCCTGCCTCCAATAATATATACCTGACAGGAGCCCATACATTCTCCTGCCTCCAATAATATATACCTGACAGGAGCCCATACATTCTCCTCTCTCCAATAATATATACCTGTCAGGAGCCCATACATTCTGCTGCCTCCAATAATATATACCTGAAAGGGCCCATACATTCTGCTGCCTCCAATAATATATACCTGACAGGAGACCATACATTCTGCTGCCTCCAATAATATATACCTGGCAGGAGCCCATACATTCTGCTGCCTCCAATAATATATACCTGAAAGGGCCCATACAGTGCTGCCAATATGATAAGCGAACCAGGGGGGCCCTCTGTTCTCTGTACAGGGCCCAGGGGGGGTAGGGGGCGGGGCTTGGGGGCGTGGCCAATGGGACCCAGGGCCCACCGGGGGATTTCCTGATCCTCCGGTGGGCCAGAACGCCCCTGGTGGGGTCCCTGTGCCCCCCTAACAGGTGACATACTAACTAGCTGAAAATTTACACCCCAGCACCATCTTTCTATCTCTTAAGCTGACAGTGAATGTGTTGGTAGTGTGGCGCCCCTGAGGGTTCAGTTGCCACAGGGGTACTGCACCTCAGAAAGAGGTGTGGTATCTCCTCTCTCAGGTAAGGATGGAGCATCACACAAGACCCTACTTCACACTCAACACTACACCACTCCTGTCCTGTAGGGCAGAGGTCCCCAACCTTTTTTGCACCAGGGACCGGCTTTAAGCAAGACCAGTTTTCCATGGCCCGGTGGGGGTGGGGGCGGGGCTTTGGTCATATGGGGGTGGGGTTATGGAGGGGTGGAGCTGTATGGGGAGGATGCTGGCGGGACCTCGGTGTACAGCGCTGCTAAGTAGCAGCATTGTACATTGAGCGTCAGTGTATACAGCGCTGCTGTTTAGCAGCGCTACACACTGAACACCGGTACCGGGAGCCGCGTCACTGAAGCCAGTCTGCTGCCCCAGCACGCCCCACATAACATGTTCTGCCGGGGGCGTGTCAGTGAGGAGAGCCTGCCGCCCCACCCCGTCAGGAACAGACCATGCTGTGCAGGAGGGCCGCGTCACTAAGACCCGCCCCGTGACGTACAACAGGTACCATGCTGTGCTGTGGAGGGCTGCGTCACTAAGACCCGCCCGACGCCCCACCCCGTCCTGCATAATGTTCTCTGCCGGGAGCTGCGAGCTGTCACGGCTATGGCAGAAAACATTATAAATCCACACAGAGCGAGTTCTGACCAGGCGCAGGGCCGCGGAGCTAGCTGTCAGCGGCAGGGCCGGCTCCAGGTTTTTCTGGGCCCCGGGCGAAAGAGTCTCAGTGGGCCCCTTTAACACATACCACGATTCATGATGCAGAGATACGGCGGAGAAAGATATATATATAGTACAATGCAAAGATTTCACTTCATGAGTGATATCTATTGTAAATTCTACAATAGCTCAGAAACCGGTGAATCGCTCCACACAGAATAGTGGCCCCCATATAAGGCTCCATACGGAATACTGGTCCCCATATAACGCCCATACGGAATACTGGCCCCCATATAACGCTTCATACGGAATACTGGCCCCCATATAAGGCCCCATACGGAATACTTGCCCCCATATAAGGCCCCATACGGAATACTTGCCCCCATATAAGGCCCCATACGGAATACTTGCCCCCATATAAGGCCCCATACGGAATACTTGCCCCCATATAAGGCCCCATACGGAATACTTGCCCCCATATAAGGCCCCATACGGAATACTGGCCCCCATATAAGACCCCATACGGAATACTGGCCCCCATATAAGGCTCCATACGGAATACTGGCCCCCATATAACGCTCCATACAGGATACTGGCCCCCATATAACGCTCCATACAGGATACCGGTCCCCATATAATGCTGCATGCAGGCTGTTACCCCCCACATAATGCCCCATACAGGCTGTCCCCCCCTTATAATGCTCCATGCAGGCTGTTACCCTCCACATAATGCCCCATACAGGCCCCTCCCTTTTAATGCTCCATGCAGGCTGTTACCCCCACATAATGCCCCATACAGGCTGCCCCCCCCCTTATAATGCTCCATGCAGGCTGTTCCCCCCCACATAATGCCCCATACAGGCCCCCCCCTTTTAATGCTCCATGCAGGCTGTTACCCCCCACATAATGCCCCATACAGGCTGCCCCCCCTCTTTATAATGCCCCATGCAGGCTGTCACCCCTCCTCTTTATACTGCCCCATGCAGGCTGTCACCCCTCCTCTTTATACTGCCCCATGCAGGCTGTCACCCCTCCTCTTTATACTGCCCCATGCAGGCTGTCACCCCTCCTCTTTATACTGCCCCATGCAGGCTGTCACCCCCCCTCTTTATAATGCCCCATGCAGGCTGTCACCCCTCCTCTTTATAATGCTCCATGCAGGCTGTCACCCCTCCTCTTTATACTGCCCCATGTAGGCTGTCACCCCTCCTCTTTATACTGCCCCATGCAGGCTGTCACCCCTCCTCTTTATAATGCCCCATGCAGGCTGTCACCCCTCCTCTTTATAATGCTCCATGCAGGCTGTCACCCCTCCTCTTTATACTGCCCCATGTAGGCTGTCACCCCTCCTCTTTATACTGCCCCATGTAGGCTGTCACCCCTCCTCTTTATACTGCCCCATGTAGGCTGTCACCCCTCCTCTTTATACTGCCCCATGCAGGATGTCCCCCCCTCTCTTTATAATGCCCCGTGCAGGCTGTTCCCCACCTTATAATGCCCCATGCAGGCTGTTGCCCACCTTATAATGTCCCATGCAGGCTGGTCCCCACCTTATAATGCCCCATGCAGGCTGTCACCCCTCCTCATTATAATGCCCCAAGCAGGAATCCCCCCCTCTTTATAATGCCCCATGCAGGCTGTTCCCCACCTTATAATGCCCCATGCAGGCTGTCACCCCTCCTCTTTATAATGCCCCAAGCAGGATGCCCCCCCTCCCCTCTTTATACTGCCCCATGCCTCCATACATTAAAAAAAAAAAATCAAATACTCACCTCCCTTCTCCTCACCTGCTACCTGCTGCTCGCCGCTCGCTGCTCGGCTCCGAACTCCAGCGTTGTCGTTTCTTCCCACTCAGCGCTCCCTGTGACGGCTCAGGGGAGGGCGCGGTGTAAAGACGTCACCGCGCCCTCTGACCTGAGACGTCACAGGGAGCGCAGAGCAGGAAGACAGCTGATCTGCGGAGGCACGGGGAGAGGTAAGTATCGGGCTGCCGGGGCCCTGAGCAAGCGGCGGAGAAGGGCGGGCGCTGACACCGCTCTCCTCTCCTCCGCCCATAGCCCAGCGGGGTGCGCGACCGCCAGTGGGCCCCTCTGCCTGCTCAGAGCCCCGGCATTTGCCCGGGTGCTGACGCCGGCCCTGGTCAGCGGCGCCGCGGACCGGCTGAAAAACCCCAACGGCCCGGTCCTGGTCCGCGGACCGGCGGTTGGGGACCTCTGCTGTAGGGGGCCTAAATGCACCAGGGTGCTGCCCCGGCCCGCGATAGAGGAGATGGGGAGGAACCAAAGATGGTGGGAACCATGTAGTGGGTGAGGGTGGAGGAAGCACTTTACTTTAGCATCATATATATACAGCGGCCATCTTTATAACCTAGTCTTTTGTCGTGGTTCCTTGGGAAGGTCAGTCAGCACAAAGCTGCGGCCGGCTCAGGGGTCACGGTTCCCGGTCTCAGGCCTCGAGACGGGGGGTTGGGGCAGAGTTGAGTTATAGCTAGCTCTGTCCCCGGTCAGAGTCCAATCAAGAAGGCCCAGGAGGGGAGCAGAGGAGATAGGCTCCACAGGCGAAAGGATCCCAGGAGGGTACGGACGGAGCGGAGTCGCCACCTGTATTCTTCACTCTGGCCTAGCCTGAGGGACTCCTGCCGCAAGAGGGGACCGGCCCCCGATATCTGACAGTGTACTTCACGTCATCGTTAGAAAAGCCCGGAGGCTTAGTGGATCCCAGGGGGATACGGACGCAGCGGAGTCGCCACCTGTATCTCTCAACCTGTGTATATCTAGTGGGACCCGGCCTTACTCCACGTTTACATCACATACCGTCAGGAGAGGACTCAGTGGGAGAATCTAGGAAAGAAAGGAACACCCCAGCGGGGTCTTGACAGGTGCTCCTGATCTACCTAGGAAGTGCTGAACCCCTTCCTGGTGGCCGCAGCGCGCCACGAGAAGCAGAGAGAAGCTTTGCAGCTGCTACTTCATCAAAGTGAGTAAATCTTGGATGACTTCACATACTGCCTCCGTTTGCTCATTCCTGCGCGGCACTGCACCCACCACAACTCCCCAGATCCTCCAAACTGCCCTGAGGCTTACTCCACCTGTGGGGAGTAGTACCAACCAAGCTGTCAGAACATCAGCCTCAGAGGACTGCTGCAGCGCTGGTGGCCATCACCAGAAACCACAGGTGGCGTAGTCGAACATCCACTCATCCAATAGCCCATTCTTTTTATGTGACAGCCCTGGGCACGGACTGGGTCGCGGCCACGACGACACCCACATACCCCCACCATATATTGTCCGGCACCGAGTAACCCCACCGCTCAGGGAGGGCGTCGCAGTAGCAGATAGTTCAAAGCTGTCCACCTTTCTCGAATTTAGTAAGTGACCCCCTGGTCCCCACAGAAGAACTGAACTCTGGTGGTGCCTTCTGATGGCGGCTAAGTCCCCGGCCAGACATGGTGCACTGGTGATTCCCCGTGGAATGATTACAATGATGCTGTTCCCTCCCGGTTAATCTACGATAGGGGCATCTTATAAGGACTCCATTGTGGGTGACCAGGACTGTGACCTTGACTTACCTTAAATAGCTCACAGCTCCCCTGCAGTCCTGAGCTCAGCGTGCAGACCTTCAGCGAGCTCCGGTAAGTGATGGGATTAAGCTCAATGTTCTTGTCCATCAATTCTTTCCGCAGCTTCAGTGCGTGCTGCAGACCCGAGTCTTTCCATGGCGACTCCGCGCAGGCGTTGAACAGGGCAGTATATGTGGCATCTGTGGGAACCAGACCTCGCTTTTTCATCTAAATGATGTAACAAGAAATGAGTCTGTACTGTAAAAACTGTATGTAATAATAGCAATAATAATGTAAGTACATAATATACAGGGCATTATCAGATAATGTACAGGTACTTTACTGCATTACGTTATTGGTCCTCCCAATTAACAGAACAAATGGTCCATGGTGCTCACTGGGGCGCTGACGCCCCTTCACAGCAAGATCCATATAAGTGTGTGCGCCTCGTACTGCCGGCCTCGGCCAGATCCCCACAGCTTGTACACTGATGGACAGCGTACACAATGAATGTTATATTGAGGGCATAACAGTCATGTCAGATGGCTACTGCTATGTGTATATTCTATTCTGGCCCCTGTGTGTCCTGCAATTGTCACCAGTTCTCCCCTCTGCAGGCTCTAGCGCTAAGCTTCAGTTATCTCTCAGCTAGTGGGTAGAGAATGCTGCACTGACTGCTCACGTACACATCGCACACAGGCGGGAGGGATTCCCGCTTTCCATTCAGCACATGTTCAGAAGCAGTGGCAGTGATATGGTTGTGTAGAGATAAACTCCTTACTAGAATAAGCTGCAGCACGATCTGCCCGTGTCTCCCTCTGATTGTCCTATCACTGTGCTCCTGCTCCAGCCTAACCTGATTTCATTAATCAATAGTGCAAGTAAAGATAAGACACTTTGTAATATACATTATCAGATAAACCTTCTTCTTTTGTCACTTAAAACACATTTTTTGGTCTCCTGCACTAATCATTCACTCTCAATATCGGCTAAATCTGTGGGAGAAGGGAAGGGAACCTGTCACGTGAAAAAACGTTATCAACCTGTAGATATGGGGCTACTCTGCAGGTTAATAGCATTCTGAACCTGCCCGGTGCCGGCATTTAGACTCCCTCTGCCAGGAGGAAATGAACTTTATCGTACCTGGTAGCGTTTGGGTATCAGTCATGGGGGCGGCACTGGTTCAGTCACCGCTCTGTGTATAGAGAGTGACGGCTGTCACCGTGCCCCCAGCCCTGATTGAAAGCCGGCCCTAATGCTGAGCTGCCATCAGTCACTACAGGGGTCGCAGTTACAGGCGCCACTTTCTATACACAGAGCAGTGCCGCCCCAGTGACTGGAAGTCGAACGCTACCGGGAGGAACGCGACAGGTTCATTTCAACAAAAATGTCTGCGATGCCCCTATAAACCTATGGAAGGGGGAGATGGAGGGAGAAAAAGCAGAGCACAGAAAAGGTAAATGCTGAGGCTTATAATGTAGAGAAAAAATGCAGGAGACCCATCATATAATGTACACTCCCCATACATTCATGTACACTCAGGAGTGTATAATGAGTGGCAATTATTCCTTATATAGTACTCCTTATTCTAAAAAGTCATCAGAAAGTGCTGTTAAATCGTAAGGGAATCTGCCACCCGGTTTTAGATGCCCCATCTGAGAGCAGCATGATATAAGGGGTGAGACCCTGATTACAGTGATATCTCACGCTTTTTGCTGCTTACTGCTATTTTGATAAAATCAGTGTTTTATCTGCTGCAGCTCTAGTAGTTCTCTGAATGCTGAGCTTTGTATAACCCCACTCACACCACTGATCGGCAGCTTTCCTCCAGTCAGTGGTGGGGATGGGGTTATACAGAGCACATGAATACCGAGGACTACCTAGCAGAATTTCATACAATTTGCCCAACAGAAGAAAATTCATATGTAAAAGAATACAACGACTATAATACTGCTCCCTATGTACAAGAATATAACTGCGATAATACTGCTCCCTATGTACAAGAATACAACTACTATAATACTGCCCTCTATGTACAAGAATACAACTACTATAATACTGTTCCTATGTACAAGAATATAACTACTATAATACTGCCCCCTATGTACAAGAATATAACTGCTATAATACTGCTCCGTATGTACAAGAATACAACTACTATAATACTGCCCCTATATACAAGAATATAACTACTATAATACTGCTCCTATGTACAAGAATATAACTGCTATGATATTGCCCCTGTATAAGAATATAACTACTATAATACAGCTCTTATGTACAAGAATATAACTACTATAATACTGCTACTAAGTACAAGAATATAACTGGTATAATACTGCCCCTGTATAAGAATACAACTACTATAATACTGCTACTATGTATAAGAATATAACTGCTATAATACTGCTCCAGTATAAGAATATAACTGCTATAATACTGCTACTATGTATAAGAATATAACTGCTATGATACTGCCCCTGTATAAGAATATAACTGCTATGATACTGCCCCTGTGTAAGAATATAACTGCTATGATACTGGTATGAGTGGCGGTATTGCCATCATTATTTGAGCTGTTTTTCTACTGCATTAACCCCTCCTCGTCTTAAACCTGTTTTGGGCTTAGATGAGGGCTCAGCTCTGGGCGCTTGTATGCGGTGACTTCTCTGGATGCCACATTTCCGGGCACTTGCTCTACAATGGCCTCACTTCTGTTCCTGTATGGCCTCCGCTGGGTGCGGCCTCACTCGCTGGGAGGAGGTCAGTTACCGGACTCTGGGCTTGGACCTGGTGCCCTGTAGGTAGCAGGTGTGACTTGGAGGACCCCTGCTATGACTGACTCCTGACAGTGTTCAGGGCCCATCCTGCCGCTATAGTGACTGGCAGACCCGGCCGTACAGGGTTACTGGGCGTTCGCCTCTGAGTGATGGAATCAGCGCGCAGACGATTATTGTCTCAGCCCGGAGCGGTGAGAGCCGGGGCCCTATAATCCGGCACATTCCAGCCGTTCATCCTAATCCGCCTACAGCGGCCGCTAATGTGCGCCCTCCAGGCAGGAGAGGAGGCGAGTCCCCACACCGGCCTCACATGGAGGCTCGCACCATGGGGATCGAAGCTTCAGCATCCCGCCCGCCGGAATAAACTGAGGCGCTTTCTTATATACCTTGCGTTTTTATTCTTCACCATTTACTTCGTCAGGGAATAAAAACATTTAAATAATTGTTACGGAAAACAGCGCCACCCTGACCCATGGGTTGTATTTGGTATTACAGCTCAGGGTCCTGCAATACCGGCTGTGAGCAGATGTGGCGCTGTTTCTGTACCAGAGCAGCCATGTTTTTCCACTCTGAGCAGGGCTGTGTCCAGGAAGTCTCTAACCATAGGGATCTGGTTTGAGCGGGCATTTCCCCTTTAAATGTTATGGTCACCTTTGGGGACTTTCTTTTGTATTTAAATGCATTTATTTTTGAGCCAAATATTTTTTGCAAATTGGTTCCATTAAAATTTTTCACAGTTTGGCTTTTACAGGCCTTTTAAGTGGCTGTGGAATGAGTCAACTGAGGACCTGTCAGTGAGCTCCTCTCACTGACACAAAGTTCTGCTCAGCTTTCATGTAGGCTCAGTAAAATGACAGCTTAAAAAAAAAAAGCTGCAAGCTCACTGATAAATTCTCAGTTAACTCATTCCGCAGATGTCAGACGCAAAAAATTTAATAAATCCCATTTTTAATAAAATTAAAATATATGCATTTAAGAAAATGTAAAAAATGCCAGGTAAGTGTGAACGATGTCTTGTACGTGGCTAGGTGGATTGTCTGTACTTACTGTACAGGCAGGGGCGTACATAGGAATCATGGGGCCCCATAGCAGAAGCTCTAATTGGGCCCCCCCCCCCCCCCCAAAAAATGTAAATAATTGTCGGGGTCACCAAAGATCAGATCTCACAACTTTCTATCCTTTACATAGTAATTTTCCTCCTGCTGACGTCCTAGATCTCTCTTTCATTGCCCCATAAAGTGTGATGCCAAAAAAAGGGCCCCCCAAACACAGTATGAAACCCCCATGGTGAATTCCTCCATATGCACAGTATAATGACCCTACTGTACCCCAACTCAACTCCCAGGGTAAAGTATGCTGACCCCAACACAGTATGATCCCCCAACTGTGAGCCGCTAGAGAGGATGGTACATAATAAGGGACGGCTCTATACATAATGAGTACACTATATACTAAGGGACTGTGCTGTACATAATAAGGCTACATTCCTGCATCTGTGCGCAGTGTCGGTGTGCTGGCCTGTTTTACTGACGCATTGAGCATGTCCTATTCTAATCCTCAAAATCGGATCAGAACAGGACATTCTCTGCCCTCTTAGATCTCATTCTCAGATCCGTGATTTTCATGGATGTGTGAATGGATCTATAAAACTGTACGAGTCCGTGGACCATCCGATAAAAAGATCTGGCAGCACACGGACATTTCACACAAATGTGAGAATGCAGCCTAAGGGATTTTACAGATAACATCATCACTGCAAGTCACACAGTGCAGATACAGAATAATATTTACATCCAGGCACTTACCGCTGACGTCTCATCTGATCAGAGCCGGTTTCTGCTGCTTCTTCTCCATCTGGTCAGACCTTCATGTCGACATCTCCCAGCCACGATGATCAGTACAGCCCTAAAAATAACAAGGTCAGATATTGTCGGCATACATGTGTCTCCCCCGCTCTGCGTCCTCGAATACAGATATGTAACACCCCCCCATTAATATACTATTAGCCACTTAGTAATCAAAATATAAAGTGATAAGCAGCACTGTGCCCCCCATTAACTATAATCTGCACCGGCCAATAAAATAAATTATTCAGTCTCTGTGACTCTCCCCAATTAACTGTAAGGCTATGTGCACACGGAAAATATACAAGGCTTTACAGTACAAGCAAAGTGAAACCCCCATCATTGCTCTCTACCAGCACCCCATCATTACTCTCTCCCAGCACCCTCGCAATTGCTCTCTCCCACCACCTCCATCATTGCTCTCTCTCAGCACCCCCATCATTACTGTCTCCCAGCACCCCCATCATTGCTCTCTCCCACCACCCCCATCATTGCTCTCTCCCACCACCTCCATCATTGCTCTCTCTCAGCACCCCCATCATTACTGTCTCCCAGCACCCCCATCATTGCTCTCTCCCACCACCTCCATCATTGCTCTCTCTCAGCACCCCCATCATTACTGTCTCCCAGCACCCCCGTCATTCCTCTGTCCCAGCACCCTCATCGTTGCGCTCTTCCAGCACCCCCATCAATTCGCTCTCCCAGCACTCCCATCATTGCGCTCTCCCAGCACTCCCATCATTGCGCTCTCCCAGCACTCCCATCATTGCTCTGTCCCAGCACCTCCATCATTGCTCTGTCCCAGCACCTCCATCAATGCTCTCTCCCAGCCCCCCCCATCATTGCTCTCTCCCAGCACCCCCATCATTGCGCTCTCCCAGCACCCCTATCATTGCTCTCTCCCAGCCCCGCATAATTGCTCTCTCCCAGGCCCCCACCATTGCTTTGTCCCAGCACCCTCATCATTGCTTGCTCCCAGCAACACGTCATTGCTCTCCCCTTCCCTACCATCCCCATCATTGCTCTCCCCAGCCCTATCAGCCCCATTATTGCTCTTCCCAGCCGCATCATTCCTCTCCCCAGCCCCATTATTGCTCTCCCCAGCCCCATCAGCCCCATTATTGCTCTTCCCAGCCCCATCATTCCTCTCCCTAGCCCCATCAGCCCCATTATTGCTCTCCCCAGCCCCATCATCCCATCATTCCTCTCCCCAGCTCCATCAACTCCATTATTCCTCTCCCCAGCCCCATCAACTCCATTATTGCTCACCCCAGCCCCACCATCCCATCATTGCTCTCCCCAGCCCCACCATCCCCATCATTGCTCCCCAAAGCCCCATCATTCCTCTCCGTAGCCATCCCCAGCCCCATCAATCCCATCATTCCTCTTCCCATCCCCATTATTGCTCTCCCCAGCCCCATCAACCCCATTATTCCTCTCCCCAGCCCCATCAACCCCATTATTGCTCTCCCCAGCCCCATCAACCCCACTATTCCTCTCCCCAGCCCCATCATTCCTCCCCCCACCTCCCCTCCCCAGCATTTCAGTAAAAAAAAAAAAAAGAACAACTTACCTCAGCTCGCTCGCCTGCAGCATCCTCCTGGTTGCCGGCAGCTTTCTTCCTGACCCAGGCGCGCGCTGCATGATGACGTCATCAAGCTGCGCGCGCCTGGGTCAGGGAGGAAGCAGAGGATGAACCCTCCAGCTCCGCGGCTATTCTCCTCCTGACAGCAGCGGAGCTGCAGGGATCGCTCCCTGACCGCCGCGTGCAGGGAGCAGCTGCATGGTGGAGACCCGGCGCTGCTGCACCGGCAGCGGTATGTCCACCCCTGGACTGCTATGGGGTCCCCCGGCTCACGGGCCCCATAGCAGTCGCGTGGTCTGCCGCCATTGGCGGTACGCCACTGCGTACAGGAGCTGGGAGCACTGGCTGTAGCCTCCTCCATCTCCTCGCACTTGTCTGCCGCCCTCTGGCGGTCGCTGTAGGTCATGGCGCACACGGCGGCTCCGGACTCCACCAGGAACTTACACACCTGGACGTTGTTGCAGGAGGCGGCGCAGTGCAGCGGGGTCCTGACAGCGACACCAAGCGGAGAAAACGACAGAAACCGCCACAGAAAACCCCCTCAAAAACTAGACCGTCTGTCCTCAATCACCCAGACCCTCGGGGGCTCAACTTTTCTATTTCTTGGGCCAAGATTTTTTTTTCTTTTTCTCCCATTGATGCAATCTGGTCGGGGGCTGAGTCACGTGCTGGCCGGGGGGGCGGGGTAGTGCTTAATAAGTGCTCTCAGGCCTCTAACAAGGGATGGGGGGTTTTCTGCAGACCCCTTTAATGCGAGCCGATATTCGGGGCAGCAGCCGGCGCTGTCTGCTGCGTTTACCTTCACTCCGAACTGGACGAGGAACTGGACGATCTCGGTGTGGGGGGCGCACACGGCGGTGTGGGGGGCTGTGAGACCCTCGTCGTTGGGCTGGCTGGGGTCTTCCACCTGCTGATGAGGGGGATGGAGAAGATACAACATTAGTGCTGGCAGAAATCCAGAGCGCGGGAGTCATCAGCACAATAAGCGAAGGAGCGGGACGGGCCGGGGATGAAGAGCGCGGTAATGAGGGGGGACGAGCGCGGTAATGAGGGGGACAAGGGCCGCATTCAGCAGAGGAAAGGAATGAGGGGGGCTTCTAATTCTACCAATCAGAGGCGGATAATATCTGGCTGCAGGACAGGAAGGACATCACCGCCCATCAGCTCTCATCACATTGCCCTCTGTTCACACCTGAGCTGTGTCCACAGTTTATAACTGAAGCAATAACTGTCATAAAGCCTCTGTAAATAGGACAGAAAATCTGCACCAAAATCTGTGCAAAACTTAACTGCAGATTTGGCCACAGATTTCACTCTTTGCAAACCATTAAGTGAAATTAGCAGTGACAATCCACACTGAGATCTTGTGTGGGCGCTATATGATGTGTGTTGTAGGTACTGTATAGCGGTAATGTGTGGGCGCTATATGATGTGTGTTGTAGGTGCTGTATAGCGGTAATGTGTGGGCACTATATGATGTGTGTTGTAGGTACTGTATAGCGGTAATGTGTGGGCGCTATATGATGTGTGTTGTAGGTGCTGTATAGCGGTAATGTGAGGGCACTATATGATGTGTGCTGTAGGTACTGTATAGAGGTAATGTGTGGACGCTATATGATGTGTGTTGTAGGTACTGTATAGAGGTAATGTGTGGACGCTATATGATGTGTGTTGTAGGTACTGTATAGCGGTAATGTGTGGGCGCTATATGATGTATGTTGTAGGTACTGTATAGCGGTAATGTGTGGGCGCTATATGATGTGTGTTGTAGGTACTGTATAGCGGTTATGTGGGCACTATATGATGTGTGTTGTAGGCACTGTATAGCGGTTATGTGGGCACTATATGATGTGTGTTGTAGGTACTGTATAGCGGTAATGTGTGGGCGCTATATGATGTATGTTGTAGGTACTGTATAGCGGTTATGTGGGCACTATATGATGTGTGTTGTAGGCACTGTATAGCGGTAATGTGTGGGCGCTATATGATGTGTGTTGTAGGTACTGTATAGCGGTAATGTGTGGGCGCTATATGATGTGTGTTGTAGGTACTGTATAGCGGTAATGTGTGGGCACTATATGGTGTGTGCTGTAGGTACTGTATAGCGGTAATGTGTGGGCACTATATGATGTGTGTTGTAGGTACTGTATAGCGGTAATGTGTGGGCGCTATATGATGTGTGTTGTAGGTACTGTATAGAGGTAATGTGTGGACGCTATATGATGTGTGTTGTAGGTACTGTATAGCGGTAATGTGTGGACGCTATATGATGTGTGTTGTAGGTACTGTATAGCGGTAATGTGTGGACGCTATATGATGTGTGTTGTAGGTACTGTATAGCGGTAATGTGTGGACGCTATATGATGTGTGTTGTAGGTACTCTATAGCGGTAATGTGTGGACGCTATATGATGTGTGTTGTAGGTACTGTATAGCGGTAATGTGTGGACGCTATATGATGTGTGTTGTAGGTACTGTATAGCGGTAATGTGTGGGCGCTATATGATGTGTGTTGTAGGTACTGTATAGCGGTAATGTGTGGGCGCTATATGATGCGTGTTGTAGGTACTGTATAGCGGTAATGTGTGGGCGCTATATGATGCGTGCTGTAGGTACTGTATAGCGGTAATGTGTGGGCGCTATATGATGTGTGTTGTAGGTACTGTATAGCGGTAATGTGTGGGCGCTATATGATGTGTGTTGTAGGTACTGTATAGCGGTAATGTGTGGGCGCTATATGATGTGTGTTGTAGGTACTGTATAGCGGTAATGTGTGGGCGCTATATGATGTGTGTTGTAGGCACTGTATAGCGGTAATGTGTGGACGCTATATGATGTGTGTTGTAGGTACTGTATAGAGGTAATGTGTGGACGCTATATGATGTGTGTTGTAGGTACTGTATAGAGGTAATGTGTGGACGCTATATGATGTGTGTTGTAGGTACTGTATAGCGGTAATGTGTGGGCGCTATATGATGTGTGTTGTAGGTACTGTATAGCGGTAATGTGTGGGCGCTATATGATGTATGTTGTAGGTACTGTATAGCGGTAATGTGTGGGCGCTATATGATGTGTGTTGTAGGTACTGTATAGCGGTTATGTGGGCACTATATGATGTGTGTTGTAGGCACTGTATAGCGGTTATGTGGGCACTATATGATGTGTGTTGTAGGTACTGTATAGCGGTAATGTGTGGGCGCTATATGATGTATGTTGTAGGTACTGTATAGCGGTTATGTGGGCACTATATGATGTGTGTTGTAGGCACTGTATAGCGGTAATGTGTGGGCGCTATATGATGTGTGTTGTAGGTACTGTATAGCGGTAATGTGTGGGCACTATATGATGTGTGTTGTAGGCGCTGTATAGCGGTAATGTGTGGGCGCTATATGATGTGTGTTGTAGGTGCTGTATAGCGGTAATGTGTGGGCACTATATGATGTATGTTGTAGGTACTGTATAGCGGTAATGTGTGGGCACTATATGATGTGTGTTGTAGGTACTGTATAGCGGTAATGTGTGGGCACTATATGATGTATGTTGTAGGTACTGTATAGCGGTAATGTGTGGGCGCTATATGATGTGTGTTGTAGGTACTGTATAGCGGTAATGTGTGGGCGCTATATGATGTGTGTTGTAGGTACTGTATAGAGGTAATGTGTGGACGCTATATGATGTGTGTTGTAGGTACTGTATAGCGGTAATGTGTGGACGCTATATGATGTGTGTTGTAGGTACTGTATAGCGGTAATGTGTGGACGCTATATGATGTGTGTTGTAGGTACTGTATAGCGGTAATGTGTGGACGCTATATGATGTGTGTTGTAGGTACTGTATAGCGGTAATGTGTGGGCGCTATATGATGTGTGTTGTAGGTACTGTATAGCGGTAATGTGTGGGCGCTATATGATGTGTGTTGTAGGTACTGTATAGCGGTAATGTGTGGGCGCTATATGATGTGTGTTGTAGGTACTGTATAGCGGTAATGTGTGGGCGCTATATGATGTGTGTTGTAGGTACTGTATAGAGGTAATGTGTGGGCGCTATATGATGTGTGTTGTAGGTACTGTATAGCGGTAATGTGTGGGCGCTATATGATGTGTGTTGTAGGCACTGTATAGCGGTAATGTGTGGACGCTATATGATGTGTGTTGTAGGTACTGTATAGAGGTAATGTGTGGACGCTATATGATGTGTGTTGTAGGTACTGTATAACGGTAATGTGTGGGCGCTATATGATGTGTGTTGTAGGTACTGTATAGAGGTAATGTTTGGGCGCTATATGATGTATGTTGTAGGTACTGTATAGCGGTAATGTGTGGGCGCTATATGATGTGTGTTGTAGGTACTGTATAGCGGTTATGTGTGAGCACTATATGATGTGTGTTGTAGGTACTGTATAGCAGTAATGTGTGGGCGCTATATGATGTATGTTGTAGGTACTGTATAGCTGTAATGTGTGGACGCTATATGATGCGTGTTGTAGGTACTGTATAGCGGTAATGTGTGGACGCTATATGATGTGTGTTGTAGGTACTGTATAGCGGTAATGTGTGGGCACTATATGATGCGTGTTGTCGGCGCTGTATAGCGGTAATGTGTGGGCGCTATATGATGTGTGTTGTAGGTACTGTATAGCGGTAATGTGTGGTCGCTATATGATGTATGTTGTAGGTACTGTATAGCGGTAATGCTTGGGCACTGTGTGATGCATGTTGTAGGTACTGTATAGCAGTAATGTGTGGGCGCTATATGATGTGTGTTGTAGGTACTGTATAGCAGTAATGTGTGGGCGCTATATGAGGTATGTTGTAGGTACTGTATAGCGGTAATGTGTGGGCGCTATATGATGCGTGTTGTAGGCACTGTATAGCGGAAATGTGTGGACGCTATATGATGTGTGTTGTAGGCACTGTATAGCGGTAATGCGTGGGCTCTGTGTGATGCGTGCTGTAGGCACTGTATAGCGGTAATGCGTGGGCACTGTGTGATGCGTGCTGTAGGCACTGTATAGCGGTAATGCGTGGGCTTTGTGTGATGCATGCTGTAGGCACTGTATAGCGGTAATGCGTGGGCACTGTGATGCGTGCTGTGGGCACTGTGTGATGCGTGCTGTAGGCACTGTATAGCGGTAATGCGTGGGCACTGATGCGTGCTGTAGGCACTGTATAGCGGTAATGCGTGGGCACTGTGATGCGTGCTGTAGGCACTGTATAGCGGTAATGTGTGGGCACTGTGTGATGCGTGTTGTAGGCACTGTATAGCGGTAATGTGTGGACGCTATATGATGTGTGTTGTAGGCACTGTATAGCGGTAATGTGTGGGCACTGTGATGCGTGCTGTAGGCACTGTATAGCGGTAATGCGTGGGCACTGTGTGATGCGTGCTGTAGGCACTGTATAGCGGTAATGCGTGGGCTCTGTGTGATGCGTGCTGTAGGCACTGTATAGCGGTAATGTGTGGGCACTATAGCGGTAATGCGTGGGCACTGTGATGCATGCTGTAGGCACTGTATAGCGGTAATGCGTGGGCACTGTGATGCGTGCTGTGGGCACTGTGTGATGCGTGCTGTAGGCACTGTATAGCGGTAATGCGTGGGCACTGTGATGCGTGCTGTAGGCACTGTATAGCGGTAATGCGTGGGCACTGTGATGCGTGTTGTAGGCACTGTATAGCGGTAATGCGTGGGCACTGTGATGCGTGCTGTAGGCACTGTATAGCAGTAATGTGTGGGCACTATAGCGGTAATGCGTGGGCACTGTGTGATGCATGCTGTAGGCACTGTATAGCGGTAATGCGTGGGCACTGATGCGTGCTGTGGGCACTGTGTGATGCGTGCTGTAGGCACTGTATAGCGGTAATGCGTGGTCACTGTGATGCGTGCTGTAGGCACTGTATAGCGGTAATGCGTGGGCACTGTGATGCGTGTTGTAGGCACTGTATAGCGGTAATGCGTGGGCACTGTGATGCGTGCTGTAGGTACTGTATAGCGGTAATGCGTGGGCACTGTGATGCGTGCTGTAGGCACTGTATAGCGGTAATGCGTGGGCACTGTGTGATGCGTGCTGTAGGCACTGTATAGCGGTAATGCGTGGGCACTATATGATGCGTGTTGTAGGTACTGTATAGCGGTAATGTGTGGGATCTATATGATGCGTGTTGTAGGTACTGTATAGCGGTAATGTGTGGGCGCTTTATGATGTGTGTTGTAGGTACTGTATAGCGGTAATGTGTGGGCGCTATATGATGCGTGTTGTAGGTACTGTATAGCGGTAATGTGGGTTCTATATGATGCGTGTTGTAGGTACTGTATAGCGATAATGTGTGGGCGCTATATGATGCGTGTTGTAGGTACTGTATAGCGGCAATGTGTCGGCACTATATTATATATGTTGTACTGTATAGCGGTAATGTGTGGGCACTATATGACGGCATTTTGTATACTTATACAAATAAATATTGGCATCCTGCTTTGCTTTTTGCTCACGGCCCCGTCGCCTTCTCTCCTCTGCCGGCGCCCCGTCGCCTTCTCTCCTCTGCCGGCGCCCCGTCGCCTTCTCTCCTCTGCCGGCGCCCCGTCGCCTTCTCTCCTCTGCCGGCGCCCCGTCGCCTTCTCTCCTCTGCCGGCGCCGTGCCCCTTCCTCACTAATGTTATTTGCTTTCCTTAGATTTGCTTTCTGACAACATTGTGCTTTCGCTGACCCACGCTGCAGCCGCAGAGGTCGTCTTGCAGATCATCTCGGAGTGTTACCCCCAGGTAATAATAAATACTATTAATTACAGCCCCATCTGTGATCTGAGCAGATCCACACTAGGCTATGCCACTGGAGATCCTTGGGGACCCTGCTGGGACCCCCACAATCTTTTTTGTCACTCTTGGGCTAATGATACATGGGGTAAGAACCAGCGCCCCCCTGTCCATAGGGTGTTTGTGAAATTCTCTATATATATTTTTGTAGCTTCAGTCTTTGGACCTGAGTTGTCGTCGTCTCTCCAAGCTGACTGGTTTTGCTCATCTCTTCTACCTGACCCGGCACCTGCAGAGTCTGAACCTCTCCTATAATGAGGTACGTCGCCTCCTTGCGCAGGGATCGGGTCTGCTGCCGTCGTGACGTCTTTTCCGATTACCCCGTATATGCCATCGATCGTGGGGTACCGGTGGGTAACAGTGGCAGTCAGTGGCCTCCTGAAGACCCCCGTCCTGCCATCTCTGTACATCTGTGTTCCCAGTATAGTACAAGAAATCAAACAGTCGCAGAGTCCAGGGCAAAAATAAGTAAAAATTTATTTAAAAATGAATAAATAAACTAAAACCCATAATTTTCATTTGTCTCGCTTTTCCCAATTAAAAACTAAAGAAATAAAAAAAAAAAAAATAAACAGAAAAATTGGTAAATCGAATCCGTAAAACTCCATCCTATGAAAATATAAAGAACCCAAATTGTAAACCTTTTAAAAAAATTAAAATCAAAATAATTGATTTTTCGATCGCTGCACTTCTCAAAAATGGAATAAAAAGCAATCGATCAAAATGGTATGAATAAAAATACAAAAAGACCCTCACCCAGCCCCAGCAACAGAAAAAGTTACAAGTCCCAAAAATGGAGGAATAGAAAGCCCATACTCATCCTGGGGAAAAAAAAACCCCAGGCCATATAGACGGAACAATAAAATGGTTTGTGGCTCTTGGAAGAAGGCGAGAAACAAACAAATCTCTGTGTTTTCTGGTGGTAGCTGGTGACGGGAACATGTTCTTTTTTCGCTTTGCAGAGTTGAAGAGCTGGATCTGATCCACAACCTGGAGCTGAGAGAGCTGTGGCTGGAGGGAAACCCTCTGCACGGGGCGGTGGAAAGCTTCTCCGCCTGCTACAGGTGCCCGCACCTCTCTGCTATCACATTATTATACAAATGCAAATCACCGATTCAATGCTTTTATTTTTATTTTTTTGTGTTGCACAGATTTGTAACTTATTTTCCCACCATTGAAAAACTAGTAAGTATACACCTAGGAAGACTGTAAAGCATCAACTGTATCTTAAAAAAAGGGGTATTCCCATCTCCAAGATCCTATCCCACTATGTAGTAGGTGTAATAATAATATTAGCAAATACCTCCCAATTAAAATTGTAGTATTGTTCTTCTGATTAGCTATGTCGCTTACCCCATGTGCACTGCATTGTAGTAGTTTAGGTATCCATGATTATGACCACTAACAACTGTCGCTATGAGTGGTCGTGACCATAGATACCCAAGCTACTACAATGCCCTGCACAAAGGGTAAGTGACATAGTGAATCAGAAGAACTATACTGTTTTCTAATTGGAGGTATTTTCGAATATTACTATTATTAGATCTACTACATATTGCGGTAGGATCTTGGAAATAGGCTGTATCTTTGCCTTTAAAAGGATAGTTCAATCTGTTGCATGGTGCGCTACCCCATGTACCCCAGCTTTATACCTTTCCCCCTGTGAGCCTTCCATCATACCAGTCACCTTTCCTGTCCTGTATTATATCCGCTGTCTCCATTCTTGCAGGACGGACAGTTTTTTAAAGAGAATCTATTTTTTGAGCCAGAAGAACCCCAACCTCTCCCACAGGCAAAGGGAAGTTGTATTCTTCTTTCACTTAAAGGGGTTGTCCAGAGCCGTTCACTTCCACATCGGATACTAGCGGTGCTGATGACGTTGCGATCCGCAGACCTACCGAGACGCTAGCATGATGGGCAGGTATCGTGCACCCGTCCAGTTCATTAGAATAGGACATGTGCCCAATATCTGAACACACGGGTCATAACGTCAGCAGCACCGCTCACTTCCAGGGCGTTGGTAGGCAATGCTGAAGTTCTTTTAATAAGCCCTTTAAAAGGTGTTCTCCCAATGGGATATTCTATGGATATACCTTAAAGGGGTTTTCCAGTTTTGGAAACTCCCTTTTCTTTTGGTTGCAGTTTGTTAAAAAAAAAAAAAAAAAAAAAAAAAAAAAAAGCGCTTTACTCGCCAGCCCCAGGTCCAGCACTGAGTCTCCGCCGCTGCTCCAGATGTCTGTTATTGCCTGCAGCTCTGACGTCACGTCAATAGTGCTTGGCCCTGAGCGTATTGTGCCGCTACTGGCTGTGATGGCAGCACTACTGATAATGACACACTAAAAGGCGCAGCGGAGACTCAGTACCGGACCCAGTGAGGATGAGTACAGCACAGTTTCTTCAACAAAAAAAAATTGCAGAGGGGGAACAGGAGTTTTCCAAAGCTAGAAATCTCTTTAAATATCTGAGATGGACCAACCCTTTTATTGTCCCTTATATTATAGGTTAGATCTAAAGTAGTAAGGTGGTGGGGTGCCATCTTTAGTTGCCTCAATATGTAGGTTTGTGTATATAAATAAAGATATTTTTCTCTACGGCACAGGGCAAAAGTTTTAGTTGGAATAAATGCTGTAGAGTAAAGAATGCTTTCAGAAAGAGAAGTGCTAACGCTTTCACCCTCCAAACCTGTTTTCACCTTCATGACCCGGCCAAATTTTACCCTTCTGCCCAGTGTCCCTCTGAGGTAATAACTCTGGAACGCTTCCACGGATCCCCCTGATTCTGAGACTGTTTTTTCCTGACATATTGTACTTCATGATAGTGATAAAAGTTGTTCAATATGACTTGCATTTATTTGTGAAAAAAACGGAAATTTGGTGAAAATTTAGCAATTTTCCAAGTTTTAATTCTTATGACCTTAAATCAGAGAGATGTCACACAAAATAGTTAATAACATTTCCCACATGTCTACTTTACATCTGCATCATTTTGGAAACATAATTTTATTTTTGTTAGGAAGTTATAAGGATTAAAAGTTGACCAGTAATTTCTCATTTTTCCAACAAAATTTACAAAACCATTTTTTTTAGGGAACACATCACATTTGAAGTGACTTTGGGGGGCCTATATGACAGAAAATGCCCAAAAGTGACATAGTTCTAAAAACTGCACCCCTCAAGGTGCTTAAAACCACATTCAAGAAGTTTATTAACCCTTCAGGTGCTTCACAGGAATTAATGGAACGTGGATGGAAAAAATGAACATTTTACTTTTTTTTTTCACAAAAATTTTACTTTATCCCCAATTTGTTTTATTTTCACAAGGGTTACAGGAGAAAATGGACCCTAAATTGTGTTGCGCAATTTCTCCTCAGTACACCGCTACCCCATTTGTGGAAGAAAACCACTGTTTGGGCGCACGGCAGGGCTCGGAAGGGAAGGAGCACAGTTTGACTTTTCAAACACAAAAATGGCTGGAATCGAGAGCTGCCGCCATGTCGCTTTTGGAGATCCCCGATGTGCGTAAACAGTGGAAACCTTCCACAAGTGACGCCGTTTTGGAAACTAGATCCCCCAAGGAATGTTAGCTGTGCGGGGTGCACCTTGTGCTCCCAGGTGCTTCACAGAAGCTTATAATGTAGAGCCGTGAAAATAAAAAGTTACATTTTTCCCACAAAAATGTTCATTTAGCCCCAAATTTTGCATTTTCACAATGGTAACAGGAGAAAATGCACTGTAAAATGTATTGTGCAATTTCTCCTGAGTACGCCAATACCCCATATGTGGATGAAAACTACTGTTTGGGCGCACGGCAAGGCTCGGTAGAAAAGGAGTGCCATTTGACTTTTTAAATGCAAAATTAGCTGGATCATTAGCCGACGCCATGTTGGGTTTGGAGAGCCCCTGATGTGCCTAAACAGTGGAAACCCCCTCAGAAGTGACACCATTTTAGAAATTATACCCCTTTGGGAATTTATCTGCAAGTGTAGTGAGTTTTCCAGATACAAGCAGCAGTGGATGTTGCTGAGTGAAAATTGCAAATCTGCATTGTAGTGACCAGTACGTTGTAGTCCTCAGTACGCTGTAGCCCCCAATACATTGTAGTGACCAGTACATTGTGTCCAGCCCATGCTTCTGGAGACACACACCTGTAATTTAGGCCGGCTGTCATCACTACAGAAAGGCCAAACATGTGGACGCTAAATGTGGTTTAGGCTCAGATGACTGCCTTCTGGACATCTGTCAAGTCAGCAGTCTTCCCTATGATTCTGGAGCCTACTGAAACAGACTAAGGTGCCTTTTTAAATGCTTCGGAAGCCTTTGCAGGTGTTTTTTGTTAATTATTCTAATTTACTGAGATAATGATTTTTGTGTTTTCATTGGATGTAACCCATAATCATCAACATTAACAGGAATAAACGCTTGAAATAGATCACTCTGTAATGACTCTATATAATATGAGTTTCACTTTTTGTATTGAAGAATTGAAATAAATTAACTTTTTGATGATATTCTAATTGTGTGAGAAGCACCTGTAAATGCGAGTATTATAACACTATTGCAATACTGCACCCCTGTATATTCCCCCTGGAGTTCACCAAATTCTGTACTATACATAGTAGACGAAACATAATAAATTCAGATACACGGCTGCTAGATATTAATTGAATTCTTTATTGGCTTCATACAAGATATCAAATGTAGAATTTCCCACCAGTCGTGTGGGGCAATAGTCATGTGGCCCTGATGATGATGGGCTCACGGAGAGTCGTCCGTCAGAACTCAGGAGAGGAAAAACCCCCGGTGGAGGAAACCTCTAGGGAACCATGTCTGAGGGCCTGCCCTTCCCTTGGGCGGTGCTGGATGATGGCAGCTTGTGTTGTAGATCGGGGTTGATGCAGCAGAAAATTCACTTATTCAGTGATTACATCTGACTGCAGAAAGTAATGAGAACAGAGACCGAGCCCGGAATCTGCCTCGTCCTGAAGTGCGGCTCCTCTGCTCCTGACATGGCGGCCGCCACATCATTGACTTCTTATAGCCGTCACCTCCAGCTGTACCCCGTCTTCTTAGTGGGACCCCAGCTCGCTTATAGTGATCTGTAGAAAGAGGGAACAGAACTGATCATGGAGCAGCCGAATATTTAATATCCGAGACGTTCACACGATTTACTCCCGGTCACTGCTGCTCAGTACACTCCTCTTACCTGGATTATATTTGGTCCATGGTGATGACAGAAACACCGACACTTGTTATAGCTGCGGGGGCCATTCTTGTTCTGGTTCACACCTCTGTGTACAAAATAACAGAAAACCCCTTATAATCCTGCTATAATTAATCTCTTAATACATCTTTATAGGGGCTGGAGCTAAGCTTTAATGATAAACGGCTCCAATAATGGCAGCGCCCCCCCCCCCCATCATATTTATACATTCACTATATTGAGGGTATTATGGAAAGTCCATGGTTACTTACTGGTGCAGGCTGGTCTGTGGTCCAGGGTCGTGTCCGGTTGAAGGTCAGGGCGATCTTGTGGACCGTCATTGACTCTACATGCCGTTTATAGGCATGGAGTCACTTCCTGACCTTTTTGGGAAATGCGCTGATCCTGCCGGTCTGCAGGCAGGATATCAGATGAGTCCTCATCAACCGATGCCGGAACTCTGCTCTGGGTTCACCGCCATCTGCTATAAGCTCGTAGGCAAACGCTATGGCGAATAAGCCACAGTCATAGCTGTTCCTCTGCTGATCCACATCGATAAATGTCAGATGTTTCAGGGGCTCTTCGGCCACTTCACTGTACAGGTTGATAATCTGCTCACAGATGGACGGAGTCAGATTTCCGGAGTTGATGCTGTCGGCCACAAAGATTTGGCCATTTTTGTAGCAGGTGGTCAGCCAGTGCACCCTCTCCTCATCATAGTGGATTTGTACAGCATTCTTCAGTACACTGTACCCTGGCACTAGAAGAGCGCAGGGGGGCTGCAGGCCATCAAAACCCTCAAACTGACTCTGCAGCAGGTCCTGGGCCATCATGACGATCTCATCATCCAGGAAGCCTTCCTCCCCTTTGCTCAGCAGGATGGTTAACTGCTCTGGAGACAGGATGTCCTCCTGTTTCCCGATATCGGGCATCTCCACTTGTGGGGTCTCCATCTCCGGGGTTACCTCTCTCAGTAGATCAGAAAGGTTTTCTGTAGCAGCTCTCTTGGCCGGTGGCAGCATCTTGGGCTGACTGTCCTCGGAGGTTGGTGCTTTTCTTTTTAGATTGTCCCGGGGTCTTGTTTGTAGCAGCCCCTCGTGTGCACCTTGTGCACATTCTGGATCGGCAAGATCCTCTCCACTTTCTGCAATGCTGGCAGTGGATTCAGTATCACCTACTATGTAGGTTGGGCTCTTCTCACCGCTGTCTTGGCTGATGACTTGGTCTTTACGTCTGGTTATAGCAACTGACCTGAAGCGCCTGACTGCTGTAATGGTGGCAGATTTCGTGGCCAGGAAGGAATCCTGCAGCAGTGTTCTCCAATTGCGATGGGATTTCCTGAATCGGGTCAGAAGGCTAAAGCCAATTGACTTGCAGGAAGAGAGAGCCTTGACCAGCAGCCGCTGGCCATAACGGGGACGTCCATGAATCCTCATGATGGCGTCGCTTTCTTTCTCCTTCTTTCTCCTTTTATTCCTTTAGCTTTGTGTATCCAATAAAGAGTCACACAAAAGACAGCCCCGGCTCTGCGCTCAGGCATTCTATACACTTTACTCCCATTGTGATGTCATAGAGCCGATGATGACACCAGAGTTCCATGTAGATCGTGACATCACCGCCATGTAGATGATGACCTCACAGCTCCAGGCCCAGCTGCTAAGGGCTCCCCAGTAAGATTGATGGTGACTCTACAGCTACATGCAGTTATTTTCTAACCCTTGTTCACACATTTTCAGCCGCATTCTCCATATATTGGAATGAGGAGGTGCGTCTGTGTGTAGCCAAATCTCCACCGACGTATATAGAGATTGCAATAGGGGGGTATTGGTGGTTTATGGCACTTGCTGTAAAGAGTAAGTGCACAATATGACCCATGTTACATGTAGTTTTACCAGAAAGGTTTGCAATTGAACTTGTTAAAGGCGTCATCTTTTTACAGTATGTTCACACGTTGCGTTTTTGCTGCTGTTTTTTTCTGCAGCCAAAACTTGATGTCTTGATAGTAAAAAAGCTGCAGACAAAAAACAGTTTTTTATTGCGTCTTTTTGCTGCGTTCTTCAGGATCCCAAAGTTCAGCTTTGCTTCCACCATACAAGCATGAGCAATGCAAGGTGTTAGGCCACCAACAACAGACGGATGTGACACCAGAAAACATTTTGGGGAAAAGGGGCAATTTGATACAATTATTTAGTGGAACAAGATTTTTATGTCTGAAAAACTAGTGACTATTCATGAAAAAATACACAATTGGAAGTGTAAAAACAGCTAGGGGAATTGGTCAGTCATAGTTTACCCAAGACTTGGCGGTGCATTGAGATATCAGGTATTGTTTCCTTTTACACATATCACTAATTTAATTAAAATGTACTAATCCTATCTGCCATCTCGGGTGATGAAACCAAGACATTTAGGTTTAAATGCGGGAAAATCACAGAAATAAATGGGTTTCACGTCCAGCCATACCTGTGTTTTTTTTGTTTTTTGTTTTTTTTTTCACTAAAAGCGCTGCAAGAACTGTTGGCAACGTTTTCTGCTGCATTTCTGCTGCTTTTTTGCACTTACTTGTAACTTTCTATGAGTGAAAGAATTAACATGCATCAGTTTTCCAATTCAGTCAGGAAGAGTAAAACAAAAAATAAGCGTGAACCTGAGATTTCTGAAATCTCCTAGCTTTTGCCGACATTGTAAAAAGCAGCTTTTAATTTGCATAAAAACACAATGTGTGAACATAGCCTTAGGCTGCACTCACATGCTGCTTTCTCTAATCCCCTCCAGGACAGCACCAACAGGAGGTTGCCTCCCCATCCTAATTAGGGATCGCCTTCTCTCCTCTGCCGGCGCCGTGCCCCTTCCTCACTAATGTTATTTGCTTTCCTTAGATTTGCTTTCTGACAACATTGTGCTTTCGCTGACCCACGCTGCAGCCGCAGAGGTCGTCTTGCAGATCATCTCGGAGTGTTACCCCCAGGTAATAATAAATACTATTAATTACAGCCCCATCTGTGATCTGAGCAGATCCACACTAGGCTATGCCACTGGAGATCCTTGGGGACCCTGCTGGGACCCCCACAATCTTTTTTGTCACTCTTGGGCTAATGATACATGGGGTAAGAACCAGCGCCCCCCTGTCCATAGGGTGTTTGTGAAATTCTCTATATATATTTTTGTAGCTTCAGTCTTTGGACCTGAGTTGTCGTCGTCTCTCCAAGCTGACTGGTTTTGCTCATCTCTTCTACCTGACCCGGCACCTGCAGAGTCTGAACCTCTCCTATAATGAGGTACGTCGCCTCCTTGCGCAGGGATCGGGTCTGCTGCCGTCGTGACGTCTTTTCCGATTACCCCGTATATGCCATCGATCGTGGGGTACCGGTGGGTAACAGTGGCAGTCAGTGGCCTCCTGAAGACCCCCGTCCTGCCATCTCTGTACATCTGTGTTCCCAGTATAGTACAAGAAATCAAACAGTCGCAGAGTCCAGGGCAAAAATAAGTAAAAATTTATTTAAAAATGAATAAATAAACTAAAACCCATAATTTTCATTTGTCTCGCTTTTCCCAATTAAAAACTAAAGAAATAAAAAAAAAATAAATAAACAGAAAAATTGGTAAATCGAATCCGTAAAACTCCATCCTATGAAAATATAAAGAACCCAAATTGTAAACCTTTTAAAAAAATTAAAATCAAAATAATTGATTTTTCGATCGCTGCACTTCTCAAAAATGGAATAAAAAGCAATCGATCAAAATGGTATGAATAAAAATACAAAAAGACCCTCACCCAGCCCCAGCAACAGAAAAAGTTACAAGTCCCAAAAATGGAGGAATAGAAAGCCCATACTCATCCTGGGGAAAAAAAAACCCCAGGCCATATAGACGGAACAATAAAATGGTTTGTGGCTCTTGGAAGAAGGCGAGAAACAAACAAATCTCTGTGTTTTCTGGTGGTAGCTGGTGACGGGAACATGTTCTTTTTTCGCTTTGCAGAGTTGAAGAGCTGGATCTGATCCACAACCTGGAGCTGAGAGAGCTGTGGCTGGAGGGAAACCCTCTGCACGGGGCGGTGGAAAGCTTCTCCGCCTGCTACAGGTGCCCGCACCTCTCTGCTATCACATTATTATACAAATGCAAATCACCGATTCAATGCTTTTATTTTTCTTTTTTTGTGTTGCACAGATTTGTAACTTATTTTCCCACCATTGAAAAACTAGTAAGTATACACCTAGGAAGACTGTAAAGCATCAACTGTATCTTAAAAAAAGGGGTATTCCCATCTCCAAGATCCTATCCCACTATGTAGTAGGTGTAATAATAATATTAGCAAATACCTCCCAATTAAAATTGTAGTATTGTTCTTCTGATTAGCTATGTCGCTTACCCCATGTGCACTGCATTGTAGTAGTTTAGGTATCCATGATTATGACCACTAACAACTGTCGCTATGAGTGGTCGTGACCATAGATACCCAAGCTACTACAATGCCCTGCACAAAGGGTAAGTGACATAGTGAATCAGAAGAACTATACTGTTTTCTAATTGGAGGTATTTTCGAATATTACTATTATTAGATCTACTACATATTGCGGTAGGATCTTGGAAATAGGCTGTATCTTTGCCTTTAAAAGGATAGTTCAATCTGTTGCATGGTGCGCTACCCCATGTACCCCAGCTTTATACCTTTCCCCCTGTGAGCCTTCCATCATACCAGTCACCTTTCCTGTCCTGTATTATATCCGCTGTCTCCATTCTTGCAGGACGGACAGTTTTTTAAAGAGAATCTATTTTTTGAGCCAGAAGAACCCCAACCTCTCCCACAGGCAAAGGGAAGTTGTATTCTTCTTTCACTTAAAGGGGTTGTCCAGAGCCGTTCACTTCCACATCGGATACTAGCGGTGCTGATGACGTTGCGATCCGCAGACCTACCGAGACGCTAGCATGATGGGCAGGTATCGTGCACCCGTCCAGTTCATTAGAATAGGACATGTGCCCAATATCTGAACACACGGGTCATAACGTCAGCAGCACCGCTCACTTCCAGGGCGTTGGTAGGCAATGCTGAAGTTCTTTTAATAAGCCCTTTAAAAGGTGTTCTCCCAATGGGATATTCTATGGATATACCTTAAAGGGGTTTTCCAGTTTTGGAAACTCCCTTTTCTTTTGGTTGCAGTTTGTTAAAAAAAAAAAAAAAAAAAAAAAAAAAAAAGCGCTTTACTCGCCAGCCCCAGGTCCAGCACTGAGTCTCCGCCGCTGCTCCAGATGTCTGTTATTGCCTGCAGCTCTGACGTCACGTCAATAGTGCTTGGCCCTGAGCGTATTGTGCCGCTACTGGCTGTGATGGCAGCACTACTGATAATGACACACTAAAAGGCGCAGCGGAGACTCAGTACCGGACCCAGTGAGGATGAGTACAGCACAGTTTCTTCAACAAAAAAAAATTGCAGAGGGGGAACAGGAGTTTTCCAAAGCTAGAAATCTCTTTAAATATCTGAGATGGACCAACCCTTTTATTGTCCCTTATATTATAGGTTAGATCTAAAGTAGTAAGGTGGTGGGGTGCCATCTTTAGTTGCCTCAATATGTAGGTTTGTGTATATAAATAAAGATATTTTTCTCTACGGCACAGGGCAAAAGTTTTAGTTGGAATAAATGCTGTAGAGTAAAGAATGCTTTCAGAAAGAGAAGTGCTAACGCTTTCACCCTCCAAACCTGTTTTCACCTTCATGACCCGGCCAAATTTTACCCTTCTGCCCAGTGTCCCTCTGAGGTAATAACTCTGGAACGCTTCCACGGATCCCCCTGATTCTGAGACTGTTTTTTCCTGACATATTGTACTTCATGATAGTGATAAAAGTTGTTCAATATGACTTGCATTTATTTGTGAAAAAAACGGAAATTTGGTGAAAATTTAGCAATTTTCCAAGTTTTAATTCTTATGACCTTAAATCAGAGAGATGTCACACAAAATAGTTAATAACATTTCCCACATGTCTACTTTACATCTGCATCATTTTGGAAACATAATTTTATTTTTGTTAGGAAGTTATAAGGATTAAAAGTTGACCAGTAATTTCTCATTTTTCCAACAAAATTTACAAAACCATTTTTTTTAGGGAACACATCACATTTGAAGTGACTTTGGGGGGCCTATATGACAGAAAATGCCCAAAAGTGACATAGTTCTAAAAACTGCACCCCTCAAGGTGCTTAAAACCACATTCAAGAAGTTTATTAACCCTTCAGGTGCTTCACAGGAATTAATGGAACGTGGATGGAAAAAATGAACATTTTACTTTTTTTTTTCACAAAAATTTTACTTTATCCCCAATTTGTTTTATTTTCACAAGGGTTACAGGAGAAAATGGACCCTAAATTGTGTTGCGCAATTTCTCCTCAGTACACCGCTACCCCATTTGTGGAAGAAAACCACTGTTTGGGCGCACGGCAGGGCTCGGAAGGGAAGGAGCACAGTTTGACTTTTCAAACACAAAAATGGCTGGAATCGAGAGCTGCCGCCATGTCGCTTTTGGAGATCCCCGATGTGCGTAAACAGTGGAAACCTTCCACAAGTGACGCCGTTTTGGAAACTAGATCCCCCAAGGAATGTTAGCTGTGCGGGGTGCACCTTGTGCTCCCAGGTGCTTCACAGAAGCTTATAATGTAGAGCCGTGAAAATAAAAAGTTACATTTTTCCCACAAAAATGTTCATTTAGCCCCAAATTTTGCATTTTCACAATGGTAACAGGAGAAAATGCACTGTAAAATGTATTGTGCAATTTCTCCTGAGTACGCCAATACCCCATATGTGGATGAAAACTACTGTTTGGGCGCACGGCAAGGCTCGGTAGAAAAGGAGTGCCATTTGACTTTTTAAATGCAAAATTAGCTGGATCATTAGCCGACGCCATGTTGGGTTTGGAGAGCCCCTGATGTGCCTAAACAGTGGAAACCCCCTCAGAAGTGACACCATTTTAGAAATTATACCCCTTTGGGAATTTATCTGCAAGTGTAGTGAGTTTTCCAGATACAAGCAGCAGTGGATGTTGCTGAGTGAAAATTGCAAATCTGCATTGTAGTGACCAGTACGTTGTAGTCCTCAGTACGCTGTAGCCCCCAATACATTGTAGTGACCAGTACATTGTGTCCAGCCCATGCTTCTGGAGACACACACCTGTAATTTAGGCCGGCTGTCATCACTACAGAAAGGCCAAACATGTGGACGCTAAATGTGGTTTAGGCTCAGATGACTGCCTTCTGGACATCTGTCAAGTCAGCAGTCTTCCCTATGATTCTGGAGCCTACTGAAACAGACTAAGGTGCCTTTTTAAATGCTTCGGAAGCCTTTGCAGGTGTTTTTTGTTAATTATTCTAATTTACTGAGATAATGATTTTTGTGTTTTCATTGGATGTAACCCATAATCATCAACATTAACAGGAATAAACGCTTGAAATAGATCACTCTGTAATGACTCTATATAATATGAGTTTCACTTTTTGTATTGAAGAATTGAAATAAATTAACTTTTTGATGATATTCTAATTGTGTGAGAAGCACCTGTAAATGCGAGTATTATAACACTATTGCAATACTGCACCCCTGTATATTCCCCCTGGAGTTCACCAAATTCTGTACTATACATAGTAGACGAAACATAATAAATTCAGATACACGGCTGCTAGATATTAATTGAATTCTTTATTGGCTTCATACAAGATATCAAATGTAGAATTTCCCACCAGTCGTGTGGGGCAATAGTCATGTGGCCCTGATGATGATGGGCTCACGGAGAGTCGTCCGTCAGAACTCAGGAGAGGAAAAACCCCCGGTGGAGGAAACCTCTAGGGAACCATGTCTGAGGGCCTGCCCTTCCCTTGGGCGGTGCTGGATGATGGCAGCTTGTGTTGTAGATCGGGGTTGATGCAGCAGAAAATTCACTTATTCAGTGATTACATCTGACTGCAGAAAGTAATGAGAACAGAGACCGAGCCCGGAATCTGCCTCGTCCTGAAGTGCGGCTCCTCTGCTCCTGACATGGCGGCCGCCACATCATTGACTTCTTATAGCCGTCACCTCCAGCTGTACCCCGTCTTCTTAGTGGGACCCCAGCTCGCTTATAGTGATCTGTAGAAAGAGGGAACAGAACTGATCATGGAGCAGCCGAATATTTAATATCCGAGACGTTCACACGATTTACTCCCGGTCACTGCTGCTCAGTACACTCCTCTTACCTGGATTATATTTGGTCCATGGTGATGACAGAAACACCGACACTTGTTATAGCTGCGGGGGCCATTCTTGTTCTGGTTCACACCTCTGTGTACAAAATAACAGAAAACCCCTTATAATCCTGCTATAATTAATCTCTTAATACATCTTTATAGGGGCTGGAGCTAAGCTTTAATGATAAACGGCTCCAATAATGGCAGCGCCCCCCCCCCCCATCATATTTATACATTCACTATATTGAGGGTATTATGGAAAGTCCATGGTTACTTACTGGTGCAGGCTGGTCTGTGGTCCAGGGTCGTGTCCGGTTGAAGGTCAGGGCGATCTTGTGGACCGTCATTGACTCTACATGCCGTTTATAGGCATGGAGTCACTTCCTGACCTTTTTGGGAAATGCGCTGATCCTGCCGGTCTGCAGGCAGGATATCAGATGAGTCCTCATCAACCGATGCCGGAACTCTGCTCTGGGTTCACCGCCATCTGCTATAAGCTCGTAGGCAAACGCTATGGCGAATAAGCCACAGTCATAGCTGTTCCTCTGCTGATCCACATCGATAAATGTCAGATGTTTCAGGGGCTCTTCGGCCACTTCACTGTACAGGTTGATAATCTGCTCACAGATGGACGGAGTCAGATTTCCGGAGTTGATGCTGTCGGCCACAAAGATTTGGCCATTTTTGTAGCAGGTGGTCAGCCAGTGCACCCTCTCCTCATCATAGTGGATTTGTACAGCATTCTTCAGTACACTGTACCCTGGCACTAGAAGAGCGCAGGGGGGCTGCAGGCCATCAAAACCCTCAAACTGACTCTGCAGCAGGTCCTGGGCCATCATGACGATCTCATCATCCAGGAAGCCTTCCTCCCCTTTGCTCAGCAGGATGGTTAACTGCTCTGGAGACAGGATGTCCTCCTGTTTCCCGATATCGGGCATCTCCACTTGTGGGGTCTCCATCTCCGGGGTTACCTCTCTCAGTAGATCAGAAAGGTTTTCTGTAGCAGCTCTCTTGGCCGGTGGCAGCATCTTGGGCTGACTGTCCTCGGAGGTTGGTGCTTTTCTTTTTAGATTGTCCCGGGGTCTTGTTTGTAGCAGCCCCTCGTGTGCACCTTGTGCACATTCTGGATCGGCAAGATCCTCTCCACTTTCTGCAATGCTGGCAGTGGATTCAGTATCACCTACTATGTAGGTTGGGCTCTTCTCACCGCTGTCTTGGCTGATGACTTGGTCTTTACGTCTGGTTATAGCAACTGACCTGAAGCGCCTGACTGCTGTAATGGTGGCAGATTTCGTGGCCAGGAAGGAATCCTGCAGCAGTGTTCTCCAATTGCGATGGGATTTCCTGAATCGGGTCAGAAGGCTAAAGCCAATTGACTTGCAGGAAGAGAGAGCCTTGACCAGCAGCCGCTGGCCATAACGGGGACGTCCATGAATCCTCATGATGGCGTCGCTTTCTTTCTCCTTCTTTCTCCTTTTATTCCTTTAGCTTTGTGTATCCAATAAAGAGTCACACAAAAGACAGCCCCGGCTCTGCGCTCAGGCATTCTATACACTTTACTCCCATTGTGATGTCATAGAGCCGATGATGACACCAGAGTTCCATGTAGATCGTGACATCACCGCCATGTAGATGATGACCTCACAGCTCCAGGCCCAGCTGCTAAGGGCTCCCCAGTAAGATTGATGGTGACTCTACAGCTACATGCAGTTATTTTCTAACCCTTGTTCACACATTTTCAGCCGCATTCTCCATATATTGGAATGAGGAGGTGCGTCTGTGTGTAGCCAAATCTCCACCGACGTATATAGAGATTGCAATAGGGGGGTATTGGTGGTTTATGGCACTTGCTGTAAAGAGTAAGTGCACAATATGACCCATGTTACATGTAGTTTTACCAGAAAGGTTTGCAATTGAACTTGTTAAAGGCGTCATCTTTTTACAGTATGTTCACACGTTGCGTTTTTGCTGCTGTTTTTTTCTGCAGCCAAAACTTGATGTCTTGATAGTAAAAAAGCTGCAGACAAAAAACAGTTTTTTATTGCGTCTTTTTGCTGCGTTCTTCAGGATCCCAAAGTTCAGCTTTGCTTCCACCATACAAGCATGAGCAATGCAAGGTGTTAGGCCACCAACAACAGACGGATGTGACACCAGAAAACATTTTGGGGAAAAGGGGCAATTTGATACAATTATTTAGTGGAACAAGATTTTTATGTCTGAAAAACTAGTGACTATTCATGAAAAAATACACAATTGGAAGTGTAAAAACAGCTAGGGGAATTGGTCAGTCATAGTTTACCCAAGACTTGGCGGTGCATTGAGATATCAGGTATTGTTTCCTTTTACACATATCACTAATTTAATTAAAATGTACTAATCCTATCTGCCATCTCGGGTGATGAAACCAAGACATTTAGGTTTAAATGCGGGAAAATCACAGAAATAAATGGGTTTCACGTCCAGCCATACCTGTGTTTTTTTTGTTTTTTGTTTTTTTTTTCACTAAAAGCGCTGCAAGAACTGTTGGCAACGTTTTCTGCTGCATTTCTGCTGCTTTTTTGCACTTACTTGTAACTTTCTATGAGTGAAAGAATTAACATGCATCAGTTTTCCAATTCAGTCAGGAAGAGTAAAACAAAAAATAAGCGTGAACCTGAGATTTCTGAAATCTCCTAGCTTTTGCCGACATTGTAAAAAGCAGCTTTTAATTTGCATAAAAACACAATGTGTGAACATAGCCTTAGGCTGCACTCACATGCTGCTTTCTCTAATCCCCTCCAGGACAGCACCAACAGGAGGTTGCCTCCCCATCCTAATTAGGGACAGGAACCAAGAGGTTAAATAGCCCTTCCCTTCCCTCTAACCTCAGTGTTTTTCTTGTCCCTAAGGGATGAAGAGGTTTCCTTCTGGTGCGGCTGTGGCCGGCAATCTACTTCCCCAAAAATCAGTACCTTTCAGCCGGGTAGCCGTGGATCGATCGCCCTGTGCCTTCCTTCCATGTCCGCTGCTCTTTCCTCCCGGCGGGACAGCACCTTCCTCCAGAGCTCATTCAATGCTGGATGGTGAGAAGATATTGGCTGGGGGCCTCCTGTAGCTCCCCAGCCAGTTGCGATGTCTCCCCCTCTCCCTGAGCGCAACACTCTCCTCCGGTGTATAGCTGGCCGCATGGAGAGCTCATAGGAAGTGACGCGCGCCGGTCCATTCAATGGCCGCGTCGTCACTTCTGGTTGCGTTCCAGGGTGGAATGCACTGCCATTTTGGAAATTTGAAATTTCAATTAAAAAAGTGCAATAATCAGGATTGGTGGACCTGATATCAGGAGAGGGGGGAGCCTCATCCTATTGGATGAGGACAGCGCTGGATCTCAGTTCCTGTATAAAAGGACCCTGATGGAAGACACCATAAGGAAGGACTGAGGTTCTAAAGATGGATGTGTCTGCCCCTAAAGCTGCATCTGCAGAGCCCAGCACAAACTCTGGCCCAGTGAGTATGTCTGGTATGGGTAAGTCCGTCTCGGTGCAGGATCCATTCTTATGTTTTCCCCACCGCCAGGGGGAGCTGAACGATCACGAGTGCACCCTGCTGCTCCTTTCTGAATCTATGGATCGGCGATCTTTGTCCGTGCCGTGGACTTGGTATGTAGTGTCGGAGTGCATGTGTGACCAGTATGCTCCTCCTGGCGGTGGTCTTGCAGCCATTGAAGGGCAAAGGGCATGTGCGACTGGCCCCTCTGTTAACTCCTCCTGGCGGAGGCAGGGTGCATGTGTGGCTGACTGCTCTGTTAACTCCTCCTGACTTAGGCTGGGGGCATATGTGACCGGCCCCTCTGTTAACTCCTCCTGGCGGAGGCAGGGTGCATGTATGACCGGCCGCTCTGTTAACTCCTCCTGACTTAGGCAGGGGGCATATGTGACCGGCCCCTCTGTTAACTCCTCCTGGCAGAGGCAGGGTGCATGTATGACCGGCCGCTCTGTTAACTCCTCCTGGTGGTGGTCTTCTGGCTACAGGAATACTGAGGGCGCCAGTGGTGGTATCCGCTGCATACGTTATGATTGATCTCGTCTCTTCCAATCATCATCTAATTCACCAGATTTTTAATATACCGTATATACTCGAGTATAAGCCGAGTTTTTCAGCACATTTTTTGTTCTGATAAAGCCCCTCTCTGCTTATACTCTGGTATATACTCGAGTATATAGAAATTCTGGTGGTGTGTAGTGGTGGGGCAGGTTGTGACGGTGGAGGAGCGGGGCACACGCTGTAGCCGCTGCTGCAGCTACCACGTGTGCCCGCTGCTAAAGAGAAATTAATATTCCCTCTTCTCCACTCCCATGGAGAAGGATGAATATTCATTCTCTTTAGTAGCGGGCACAGAGAAGCGTTGAGCCGCAGTTCCTGCTGACAGTGCCCGCTACTAAAGAGAGTGCATATTCACTCTTCTCCACGCCCATAGTCCCGGCGTGGAGAGGAGTGAATGTGCCAGCAGCTCAGCGTCTGAGAGCGCATGGCAGTGACGTCATGCGCTGCTCAGATGCTGACATGAGCTGCTGCAGCAGAAAAGGAAGCAGAGCAGAGGTGAGGAAGGAAGGTGAGTATAAGGGTATGTGCACATGGGCGTTATTGGCAGCGCTTTGAACGCTGTGTACTTTATTGGGGATTGGGGATGAGGGGGCATGCATACCAGAATTGGGGGGTGAGGGGTGCCATACATACCAGAATTGGGGGATGAGGGGTGCCATACATACCAGAATTGGGGGATGAGGGGTGCCATACATACCAGGATTGGGGATGAGGGGTGCCATATATACCAGGATTGGGGGATGAGGGGTGCCATATATACCAGGATTGGGGGATGAGGGCTGCCATTCATACCAGGATTGGGGATGAGGGGGCATGCATATCAGAATTGGGGGATGAGGGGTGCCATACATACCAGAATTGGGGGATGAGGGGTGCCATACATACCAGAATTGGGGGATGAGGGGTGCCATACATACCAGAATTGGGGGATGAGGGGTGCCATACATACCAGAATTGGGGGATGAGGGGTGCCATACATACCAGAATTGGGGGATGAGGGGTACCATACATACCAGAATTGGGGGATGAGGGGTACCATACATACCAGAATTGGGGGATGAGGGGTGCCATACATACCAGAATTGGGGGATGAGGGGTGCCATAAATACCAGGATTGGGGATGAGGGGTGCCATGCGTACCAGGATTGGGGATGAGGGGGCCATGCGTACCAGGATTGGGGATAAGGGGGCCTCCTCAGGACCAAGGGGTGAGACGCTGCTTCTCGAGAGGCCCTGACCTCCTCAAGACGAGGGGGTGAGACGCTGCTTCTCGAGAGGCCCTGACCTCCTCAAGACGAGGGGGTGAGATGCTGCTTCTCGAGAGGCCCCAACCTCCTTAAGACGAGGGGGTAAGACACTGCTTCTCGAGCCCCAACCTCCTTAAGACGAGGGGGTAAGACACTGCTTCTCGAGCCCCAACCTCCTTAAAACGAGGGGGTAAGATGCTGCTTCTCGAGAGACCCCCGACCACTTCAGGAAGAGGGGGTGAGACGCAGTGAAGACCTGCTACAGTATTTATTGTACAAGAATGAAGTATGAAAATTGTACAAAGTACCTTCGTCCTCGTCCTCGCTGGACTCGCTGACGTGCACGCTCACAGCCGTGTTTGGGGAGTCTGTCCATTCAAAGTAAACCCCAAAACCAATGTCAAAGTTATCTGTGGCAAACTCCCAGAAAAGATAGGAGCCTTCCTCGTATGTGGGGACCCGGACTGTGACCATCTCTCCTCTTCCGACGGTGATGACTGAGTCCGCGTCCTGCCGGATCTTCTCTTTGAAGTCTTTAATTTGGGGTCTTGTCCACGTGGATGGGGCAGCAATGACCGGCGTGGACTCTGTAGAGAGAAGGAAGTGGAAAAATAATGAGCAAACATAAACCATTAGCCAATGTCCAGGTATCGTCTGATTGTCCACCCAACAGACCCCAACCCCACTGAGGTCAATAGGACGCACCTTTAGGCCCGTTCTCCAGCAGGTCTTCCAGCGGGGTCGGCCTCCAGTTCTTTCTCAGCATTGTCTATGTGTGGGTGGGTTTGTCCATTGACCGAGGGGGCTTCTCCGGAGCCGGTGATGCTTCCCATGTTCATCTTGGATGGAGAACTGACAGGGGAGCTGGTTCCAGCCGAAAGTGCCTCCTGCTGTTTCTGTAAGGCCGAGAGGGTAAGGAGAGGGTAACACCACGTCATTTATGAGCATTCTTCATTTCTTGTATGCTGCGAAGCAAAACTGCAGTGTAAAGCATGAGGGGAAGAACAAAGAAGCTTAACTTCTAATGAGGCAGCGTTTCAGACAACCACAGGCTCCAATAGACGCTGCACACAAATCCCACTGTCTTCCACTTATAAACGCTGCATCTAATCAACCAGCTACTCAGCGCACCGCCATCATCAAGAGCAAAACTCAGCCGCGCAATTTTTTTCTTACTAAAAACAATTAGTTAATTAGTTCAGGTTCCAGGGAGCGTAAAGTGCAGGGTTTATTTTCTACATCAAAACCCGCAATAGCAATCTACTCTGATTATCGTATTTTTACAGCTGTTTTTACCCCATTTATTGTTGAAGATCTGAAGGTTTTATTAATTCTGTACAAGAAGCGAGGGCATTTTTTCATGCATTTTTTCGACTCCACAGGAAAAAATAAACAAACCAAAAAAACACAAATTTCAGCAACGTCTTTAGATGCACAGCGGCCAGGAGTTTTCCGGGAAGCACAAGAAGTTTGCTCTAACTTTTAAACCAGTGTTTCCAAAACTCCAGTCCTCACGGCCCCCACAGGTCATGTTTCAGGATCTCCTTCGTATTACACAGGTGAGAGAATTCCTGATGCCTTGATAGTATTACACAGGTGATGGAAATACTAAGGAAATCCTGAAAACATGACCTATGGGGGCCGTGAGGACTGGAGTTTGGGAAACACCGTTTTAAACACAGGGGATTTTCTGCAAAAAAAACCAAACCCTGCAGCATTTATGCTACGTGGGAACATGGTCCGACAGGTAAATGCAGCTCAGAGCAGTGAGGCTCGGGGGTCTGTGCGCTGCGTCTACCTGTTGCTGAGCGAGCTGCACTTGGTACAGCTGCTGCATGTACTGCTGGTAGTGCTGTTCCTGCAGCTGCCGGATCAGGAGCTGCTGTTGCTCGAAGTTCCCCGGGTACTGCTGCGCTGCGTACTGCTGAAACTGCACCGCTGTCTGCGAGTTCAGGGCGGCCATGATCTGCTGCCTGCAAAAAAAAAATAGAATTAAGATTTGAAACACAAATGCACGGTCCTGCCCTAATGACTGCTACACCCACCATTGCCTGTGGCCGGCAGAGCTTTAGTAATTTTCCATTAAAATGAATGTGACAGGGCTCCGTGGACCCCATTGTTGGTGACCCCAGCGCATGTACCCTCCAACCGGTCACCAGCATTGCATACAACAGACTGCTCCTTGCACTATGGCTCATACTACGAGGGTCCTGAATGAGTGACCCACCCAAAAATATCCTTTAAGAAAGATGAGTGACTTCCGATGGGAGTACTTACTTCTGCTGTTCCATTCTACACCGTTCATCCTCCGCTCGCATCCTCTCTTCCTCCTCTCTCCGCAGCCTCTGCTCCTCTTCTTTCCTCCGCTTCTCCTCCTCTCGCAGCAGCCGCTGCCGCTCCTCCTCTTCCGGCCGTCTCCGCTCCTCCTCTTCTCTCCTGTAAAGTCAGCAGATGACGCTTTACACTGAACTATGTCGGACATGATTCTTGCAGCAGCGTCAACCGTTCTCACTTCCTGGGACTTAAAGCAGAAGTCCGGTCCATGATCCCTCCGGTCTTACATACCGACTGCTCCGTAAATCCATAATCACCGACTCCAGCTACAGTGGTGGCCAAAAGTATTGGCACCCCTGCAATTCTGTCAGATAATACTCCGTTTCTTCCTGAAAATGATTGCAATCACAAATTCTTTGGTATTATTATCTTCATTTAATTTGTCTTCAATGAAAAAACACAAAAAGAATTGTCCTAAAGCCAAATTGGATACAATTCCACACCCAACCTAAAAAAGGGGGTGGACAAAAGTATTGGCACTGTTTGAAAAATCATGTGATGCTTCTCTAATACGTGTAATTAACAGCACCTGTAACTTACCTGTGGCACCTAACAGGTGTTGGCAATAACTAAATCACACTTGCAGCCAGTTAACATGGATTAAAGTTGACTCAACCTCTGTCCTGTGTCCTTGTGTGTACCACATTGAGCATGGAGAAAAGAAAGAAGACCAAAGAACTGTCTGAGGACTTGAGAAACCAAGTTGTGAGGAAGCATGAGCAATCTCAAGGCTACAAGTCCATCTCCAAAGACCTGAATGTTCCTGTGTCTTCCGTGCGCAGTGTCATCAAGAAGTTTAAAGCCCATGGCACTCTGACAGAATTGCAGGGGTGCCAATACTTTTGGCCACCACTGTATACTGCAATTTGTACTGGAGTAGAAGGTAACCTGAAAGATGCCTCATGTCCTATCAGTCTCATACTGCTGTTTTGTCCCCCATGCTTTACACTGCAGGTTGGATTCTATGTATTGAACTTAGTCAAAGTTTAAGAACTCCTGCGGCTTTAAGTTAGTGATATGATAGGGATTTGATACCACTTAAGGCAGTTGGAAATTTTACAAAATTGACCCATAAAAAACAAATATTTCTCGCCTGATGACTCCTTCACTTCTCCCGTGCTCACACTCTGGCGGCCATCACTTTTTTTCCTGCAGCGATGATGTTGTATATAATCCATGTGACTGCTGCAGTCGATCACTGGTTTCTACGGTCTCATGCTGTACTTGCCAGTGATTGGCTGCAGGAAACAGAAAGCTCCTTTAAACTAACAGACAACCCCTTTAAGTGTGGAAAAACGTGACCCAGATGTCGATCATCATCTATCTTGTGAGATAGCGACTGCTGTTAACCTCTGCTATAGACTGGAGCGGAAAGATTTGCAGGACCCTGGTCCGGCATCCATAGAAAACCGCTGCAAACCATCTCCTATCTATCAGCATCACCAGCGCCTCTTCTGGTAGAGTTGGGTGGGTTCACTGCACAATCTGCAGAGCGGTCCCTTTAAGAACGTCTCCAGTAACTATTAGTGCTGGAGTTGTTTTCAGGTACCTGTCTGCAGGTTGTGCGTCACCTTGCTGCTCAGCCCCATTCACTTTAATAGAACTGAGCTGCAATACCAGGCACAGCCTGTGGACACGTGTGGCGCTGTTTCGGGAGGAAACCAGCAGTTACCGTGCAGCACCGATGCCGGATGTACGGATTGTAGGGATTAGTACCTTTTTCTCTCCTGCTCTTCTTTCTCTATTTTATGGGATGTGACGTATGTGGAGAAGAGGTGGCAGCATCTGTTCAGGAGGGTGACAAACTCCGTCATGGCTTCCTGCTTGCTTAGGTTGCCCAGGGCCGTCCATTCTTTCCTGTGAGAAAGACGACAGTGTGTGAACGACGCTCAGAGGGAGCAAAGGCTTCTATGAAGAGGTTAAAAACGCATCGTCGCTCAGTTTTATGCAAGAAACAGTCTGCAGTTTTCTATTAAACTTTGCATTTCAATTCCTATTTTTTTTTTTGGACACATCAGATCGATGCATGCCCATGATGGAAAATCTGTTGCCGTTTTGCGTACACAGCTCCCATAAATGCTCATGGTAATGAGGTTCACCCTGCAGTCCCTGACTGCTACTTTAGTGGTGAAAAATATACAATGGCAGGATCAGACTACATATGTAGTGTAGTCTGTAACCATGGAGACACACAGATCTGCATCAGTGCTGTGTATACAAAACGATAAGAAAGCGTTAGGCTATTTACAAAGTGGCTACTTTTTTTATAGGAATGTGATACACAAACAAAGCACACGACGTTCGTTACCTCCTATCGTTGCCCAGGACATCGAAGAAGCCGACTTCGGGGCACGTGTCGGGGTTGTACGGTCCCAGGAGGACTTGTTTGTGCAGAGCCACCAGCCTCAGCTTCTCCTCGTAGGTTGGATGGAAAGCCTTCCCGTCCTTCTCTGTAAAAAAATACAGAAGGAAAATGGTTAGGAGACCCATCACATGTACCAAACTGCGTGTGCCGCCATATAATGCTCCACAAAAACTGTAATAAGACAGTGATAGGACCACTAAAGCCACCTGACCCCAGTGTGCAGTAATCAGACCCTGCAATACTGAGTAATATCTGTGCACAACACATAATACAATCCACTTTCCAGTAATTGGACCCAGAACGATAAAATTAAATTCTTACAGGGTGATTCCTTAAATACCTTGTAAAAGTCCCTGAGCTCCTCCGATTCTGCAGCTCTTTTCCGTTTTTTGCTGCGTCGCTCCATTGCAGAGATATTCACATTTGCGTTTTTTGGAGCGCTGCATGTGAAATCTCAGCTTGTAGTGCAACGGGCTGTTTCTTCTCTGCTTCCACAGATCAGGAGAAGATCTAGTAGTCGAGCATGTGATCATTGGCAGCGTCTTGGAGGGAGGGGTGAAAGTGCGCACTCCAAAATAAGACTAAAAAAATGCAAAGTTGTACTGCAAAGCAGAGATTTCACATACTCACATTTGTTGCTTTCGGAGTGCAGTATCTCTGCAATGGAGCGACGCAGTGCAAAACGGCAGAAAAGCAGCAGGGTTCAGGAGGGCTCAGGGGTTTTTACCAGATATGTAACTAAATTTTTTGAGGCCGAGTGACAAAACCAAAAATATTTTTATATGCATCTCCAAAAGTACAGCCTAGTTTCCCTGCAGCCACATTAAATGTTGTGATACTGTACTGTGTGCCAAATGATAAAGGCAGCTCAGCTAAACCTGACTGTATGAATACAGTAGCCACCAAAAGTTTAGCATTTTTTTTTTAAATTGTGATTGCTTCTGTTTGGTTGTTGTGAGGCCATTTTTCTGGTGATTTTAGTTAACTGGAAGCAAATGATTGTCAGCTATCAGGACAAAAATTGTGTTGGACATTGTTTTATCCCTTTATGTGTTAGTTTTCAACATTTGCTGGAACAAATGTTTTGCATATTTTGTTATGGGCAGTCGAATTTTGCCTAAATTTTTTTTTTTTGCGTTTTTAGGTTAAAAACATGGCAGAGACAAAGCCAAATTTATCACCAGATGTCAGGAAGCTTATTATTCTGGGAGTGAAGTCAGGGAAAAGCCATAAAGAGGCAGCTATGGAATTCACCTGTTCTCAGAGTCAAGTGTCAGATATATTAAAGAAAGAAAAAGAAGGTTCTGGAACAGCCGGCAAACCTAGAAGTGGACGACCAAGGAGAACTTCCTCCAGAGTTGATCACATTATAAAGAAAAAGTCAGTATCTGATGTCCACAAAATGAACAAAGAATATGGGGTCAAAGTGAGTCGCGACGACTAAGCAGTAGGGCTGAATGCACGAGTTCCAGTCAAGAAGCCTTTCATCTCTGCAAAGAACCGGAAGGTCCGACTTGTGTTTGCCAAAGAACACAGCCAACGGAAAGAGACAGATTGGTCTAAGGTGTTGGGGTCGGATGAATCCAAGTTCAATCTGTTTGGTAGTGATGGCAGCACTGTATATACTGCAGAATTGGAAAACGTAATGATGTAAGGTACCAAACGCCTACAGTGAAACATGGTGGTGGCAATCTCATGGTTTTGGGCTGCTTTTCTGCATCGGCCATTGGCATAGAATTGATGGAAATATGAATGCTACCATGAACAAGGATACAGTTGTGCTCAAAAGTTTACATACCCCGGCAGAATTTTTCCTTTCTTGGTCTTGTTTCAGAGAATATGAATGAGAACAAAAAAACTTTTTCTCCACTCATGGTTATTGGTTGGGTGAAGCCATTTATTGTCAAACTACTGTGTTTTCTCTTTTTAAATCTTAATGGCAACCAAAAACATCCAAATGACCCTGATCAAAAGTTCACATACCCTGGTGATTTTGGCCTGATAACATGCACAGAATTTGACACAAATGGGATTGAATCAGGGCCGGCGTCAGCAAATGGAACGAAGCAAGATCCCTCAAGATGTCTTGAATACCCGAGTGGCTTCAATGCGGTGCGGCAGGAACTAAAGCAAGAGGTTATGTTACAAAATACTAAGTTATGGCATTGTAAAGAATGAATTACTCTCTATGTTGTGATCAATAAATAGTAGATGCAAAACTTTTGGCCGTCAGTTTTCTTTAATTAAAAGACCATTCCTATATTCAAAAGCATTTTGGTTACAATTAAGGTCTTGTATGATGACAACTTCATGCACTTTCAATTCCTCACCAGGGAAATGGCATCACAACAACCAGACAGAAGTCATCACATTTTAAAAAAAAAAAAAGCAAAACTTTTGGACTCTATTGTATAATCTATATGTGCGCTGTATCGGCCATAGTATCAGAGATAATGCGGTGTCTGACTATCTGTATGATCTGAATCTAAGTGAAGGAGGCAGGAAACATTTCCGCAAGAACGGTCCAGTCACGCTAAAATTCACAACGGAACTTTAATCATTGCAAAATGGAATTTTCTGAACTTTCTAACACTGTTTCAAATGCTTCACATTTCTAGATCTCTGCTTTCCGGCAGTGAATGAAGACTCGTTCTGACCAAATACTTTTCACACTGGTACATTCTTACAGATCTTATCCTGGTACAATATATCAATACAGAAGGAAGAGGTTCAGTCTGATGGTTTAGAACAGATACAACTGTAGCAAACTCCCAGCTATTATTATTATTTATTTATATAGCGCCGTTGATTCCATGGCGCTGTACATAAGGGGTTACATACCAAGTAAAAATATCACTTACAGTAAACAAACTAACAATGATAGACTGGTAGAGAGGGAGGAGGACCCTGCCCTTGCGGGCTTACATTCTACAGGAGTGGGGAGGAGACAATAGGTTGGGGGTTGCAGTAGCTCCGGTGTTGTTGAGGAGGCAGCGGGGTCATTGCAGGCTGTAAGCTTTCTTGAAGAGATGGGTTTTCAGGTTCCGTCTGAAGGATCCGGATGTGGAGGATAATCGGACGTGTTGAGGCACAGAATTCCAGAGGATGGGGGATATTCGGGAGGAATCTTGGAGGTGATTGCGTGAGGAACGGATAAGTGTGGAGGAGAGAAGGAAGTCTTGGGAGGACTGGAGGTTACGTGAGGGAATATATCGGGAGATTAGTTCAGAGATATACGGAGGAGAGAGGTTATGGATGGCTTTGTAGGTCAGTGTTAGTAGTTTGAACTGGATATGCTGGGGGAATGGGAGCCAGTGAAGCAATTTGCAAAGGGGCTTAGCAGAGGAGTAGCGAGGTGAGAGATGAACAAGTCGTGCAGCAGAGTTGAGGATAGACTGGAGGAGTGCGAGAGTGTTAGCAGGGAGGCCACAGAGGAGGATGTTGCAATAGTCGAGGCGGGAGATGATGAGGGCGTGCACAAGCAGTTTAGTAGAGTTAGGGTTGAGGAAAGGACGGATTCTGGAAATATTTTTGAGCTGGAGGCGACAAGTGGTGGCGAGAGCTTGGATGTGGGGTTTGAAGGACAGGGCGGAGTCAAGGGTTACTCCGAGGCAGCAGAATGTCGGTACAGCGGAAAGAGTGATGTCATTTATTGTGATAGAATGATCAGGTGGGAAGGATATGCAAGGTGGTGGAAAGATAATGAGTTCAGTTTTGTCCACATTGAGCTTGAGGTAGCGGGAGGAGAAGAAGGAGGATATGGCTGATAGACATGCTGGGATTCTGGACAGCAGAGAGGTGACGTCTGGGCCAGAGAGGTAGATCTGGGTGTCGTCAGCGTACAGATGGTACTGGAAGCCATAGGATTTTATCAGCTGTCCCAGGCCAAGGGTATAGATTGAGAAGAGTAGGGAGTCCTAGGACAGAGCCTTGAGGGACTCCAACAGAGAGGGGGCAGGGTGAGGAGGTAGCGTGGGAGTGGGAGACGCTAAATGTGCGGTTAGAAAGGTATGAGGAGATCCAGGATAGGGCAAGGTCTTTGACGCCAAAGGAAGAGAGGATCTGTAGTAGGAGGCAGTGGTGTATCGAAAGCAGAGGACAGGTCAAGAAGAAGGAGTACAGAGAATTGTCTGTTAGCTTTGGCTGTGAGCAGGTCATTAGTAATTTTGGTAAGGGCAGTTTCGGTGGAATGGTGGGGGCGGAAGCCGGATTGTCGGTTGTCGAAGAGAGAGTTAGATGAAAAGTGGGAGGAAAGTTTGGCGTGAACGTGTTGCTCAAGGAGTTTGGAGGCAAATGGGAGCAGCGATATGGGGCGATTGCTGGACAGGGCGGATGGGTTGAGGGATGGCTTTTTGAGGATGGGCGTGATTGTGGCATGTTTGAAGGCAGCAGGGAAAGTACCAGAGGATAGTGATAGGTTGAAGAGATTGGTTAGGGATGAGACGAGTGTGGGGGTGAGATTGGGGAGGAGGTGGGATGGGATGTGGTCGAGTGCACATGTGGTGAGGTGTGATTTGGAGAGGAGATGAGTAAGGTCTCTTTCCGTGATGTTGGGAAGGGAGGTTATGGAGTTAGGGAAATGGTGTGGAAAACAAAGGGGTTGTGGTGGTCGGACAGTGAAGACTTGTCGTGTTTGGTCAATCTTGTTTTTGAAGTGTGTGGCAAACTCCTCGGCGGAGATGAGGGAGGTCGGAGGGGGCAGTGAAGGGTGGAGGAGAGAGTTAAAAGTGTTGAATAGCTGTTTGGGGTTGTAGGATAGGGAGGATATGAGGGTTGTGAAGTAGGCCTGTTTAGCAGAGGTGAGTGCTGAGTTGAATGCGAGCGTTGCTTGTTTGAATGCAGTGAAGTCTTCTTGAGTATGTGTTTTCTTCCAACGCCGCTCCGCAACCCTGGACGCTTGTCGAAGCTGTTTAGTGAGGTTGTTGTGCCAGGGTTGCCTGTTGGCTCGTCGCGCTCTGCCATGCATAAGAGGGGCGACCGAGTCAATAGTTGATGCGAGAGTGGCATTGTAGAAAGCAGTGGCGCTGTCTGTGTCATGGAGTGAGGATATGGATGTCAGTGGTAGAACAGAGTCAGAGAGTGTGTGAGTGTCTAGATGTGCAAGGTTTCTGCGGGCGTGTGCTAGCTGCCGGACATGGGTGACAGGTGAGGAGGACAGGGATCAGAAGGCGAGTAGATCGTGGTCAGATAGGGGTAGGGGGAGGTTTTGAGGTTAGATAGGGAGCAGAGTCGGGTGAAGATGAGGTCTAGTGTGTGTCCGTCTGTGTGGGTGGCTGAGGAGGACCACTGAGTAAGTCCAAAGGATGAAGTAAGCGACGACAAGAGTTTTGATGCTGCTGACTGGCGAGTGTCAGTGGGGATGTTGAAATCGCCCATGATGATTGTGGGAATGTCATCAGAGAGAAAGTAAAGAAGCCAGGTGGAGAATTGGTCGATAAAGGCAGTGATCGGGCCCGGGGGTCGGTATATGACAGCCACTTGGAGGTTGGAGGGAGAGTAAATGCGGACAGAGTGGACTTCAAAAGAAGGGAGAATAAGGGAGGGAAGACGAGGAGTAGGGCTAAAGGTGCAATTGTTAGAGAGGAGAAGACCCACTCCTTCACCATGTCTGTTTCCAGGGCGAGGAATGTGGGTGAAGTGGAGGCCACCGTAACACAGCGCAGCAGGGGAGGCAGTGTCAGAGGGTGTTAGCCATGTCTCTGTGATGGCCAGGAAGGAGAGATGACGAGAGGTAAAGAGGTCGTGGACAAAATGGAGCTTGTTGCAGACAGAGCGTGCATTCCACAGTGCTCCAGAGAGAGGGAGCAGCGGGGTGGGCGTCAGGGGGACCGGTTTTGCATAGTAGGGGTTGCGGTAGTTTGCAGTTGGTTTGGTGTGACAGGTGGGGGAGTTGGTGGAGGGTGCAAGCTGTGGGGGTCCAGAATTGGGAGATATGTCGCCAGCAGTGAGGAGAAGCAGAGAGAGGGAGAGCAGGTGGGAGAAAGAGAGTGTCCGGCTTGTTTTATGTTTTGGGAGGATTGATCTGAGGTTGAGGAGCAGGTCTGCGGATGAGGTTAGGTGGGGAGGAAGGAGGGAAGGAGAGATGATGATTTGGTTAGAGGGTGCTGGGGTGAGGGGATAGCGAAGGAGAGTGAGGATTAGGGGGGCAAAAACAGTAAAAGCATATGTAAGCATGTTGAAAGTGTAAGGGAGAATGAGAAAGAGAATCTAAGTACAAGTAGTAAATAGTTCTTTGTACCTTCTGGTCACTTCTGGCCCATTTCAGGCCTATTTAATTTCTAGCCCCTTAAAAAGCGACCCTTTGTCTATGCCAGACCTGGCTCTCTTGATCTATGAGAAGGACAAAGTCAGCGTAAAAGTCAACCTGCAGAAAATAGAACTAGAGTTATTGCCTCCAATTTTTTGTGTCCTCTCCAAAATAATAAAGGGAATAAAAAGGAATTTTGTGTATTAGCTAGTTAGCTCGACTCTATATAAAAAAAAATGTACAAAATGTTTCACATTGATAAAGAATTTAGAGATCACAAAATGTAAAATACAGATTTTGAATAAACAAAAAAAAAAAAATTGTTAAAACCATTTCTGACTAATGTGCTCTTTATTATGGCCTAAATCCAGAAAACGAGCAGAGGAGCGATTATCTTTCAGTGTAAATACAACTTTAATTGGATCTCGGCAAAAAAACAAAAAGCTACAAACTATTATCACATCCGAATATTCCCACATTAATTCCTTCTGTCTCTGGGATGGACTAAACCTTCCCAACCAACCTCAGGAAATATATACAACCACATACATGGTGCACAAAATACATCTTCTACTGCCACATTAAAAGGGTTTATCAGAATTTCATACAATTTGCCCAACACACGAAAATTCATATGTAAAAGAAGACAACTACTATAATACTGCCGCTATGTACAAGAATACAACTACTATAATACGGCTCCTATGTACAAGAATATAACTACTATAATACGGCCCCCTATGTACAAGAATATAACTACTATAATACTGCCCCCTATGTACAAGAATACAAATACTATAATACAGCTCCTATGTACAAGAATATAACTACTATAATACTGCCCCCTATGTACAAGAATACAAATACTATAATACAGCTCCTATGTACAAGAATATAACTACTATAATACTGCTCCTATGTACAAGAATATAACTACTATAATACGGCTCCTATGTACAAGAATATAACTACTATAATACGGCTCCTATGTACAAGAGTATAACTACTATAATACTGCCCCTATGCACAAGAATACAACTACTATAATACGGCTCCTATGTACAAGAATATAACTACTATAATACTGCTCCTATGTACAAGAATATAACTACTATAATACGGCTCCTATGTACAAGAATATAACTACTATAATACTGCCCCCTATGTACAAGAGTATAACTACTATAATACAGCTCCTATGTACAAGAATATAACTACTATGATACTGCTCCTATGTACAAGAATATAACTACTATAATACGGCTCCTATGTACAAGAGTATAACTACTATAATACTGCCCCTATGCACAAGAATACAACTACTATAATACGGCTCCTATGTACAAGAATATAACTACTATAATACTGCTCCTATGTACAAGAATACAACTACTATAATACGGCTCCTATGTACAAGAATATAACTACTATAATACGGCTCCTATGTACAAGAATATAACTACTATAATACAGCTCCTATGTACAAGAATATAACTACTATGATACTGCTCCTATGTATAAGAATATAACTGCTATGATACTGCCCCTGTATAAGAATATAACTGCTATAATACTGCCCCTGTATAAGAATATAACTGCTATGATACTGCCCCTGTATAAGAATATAACTACTATAATACTGCCCCTGTATAAGAATATAACTGCTATGATACTGCCCCTGTATAAGAATATAACTGCTATGATACTGCCCCTGTATAAGAATATAACTGCTATGATACTGCCCCTGTATAAGAATATAACTGCTATGATACTGCCCCTGTATAAGAATATAACTGCTGTAATACTGCCCCTGTATAAGAATATAACTGCTATGATACTGCCCCTGTATAAGAATATAACTGCTATGATACTGCCCCTGTATAAGAATATAACTGCTATAATACTGCCCCTGTATAAGAATATAACTGCTATAATACTGCCCCTGTATAAGAATATAACTGCTATGATACTGCCCCTGTATAAGAATATAACTGCTATGATACTGCCCCTGTATAAGAATATAACTGCTATGATACTGCCCCTGTATAAGAATATAACTGCTATGATACTGCCCCTGTATAAGAATATAACTGCTATGATATTGCCCCTGTATAAGAATATAACTGCTATATACTGCCCCTGTATAAGAATATAACTGCTATAATACTGCCCCTGTATAAGAATATAACTGCTATAATACTGCCCCTGTATAAGAATATAACTGCTATATACTGCCCCTGTATAAGAATATAACTGCTATAATACTGCCCCTGTATAAGAATATAACTGCTATAATACTGCCCCTGTATAAGAATATAACTGCTATAATACTGCCCCTGTATAAGAATATAACTGCTATATACTGCCCCTGTATAAGAATATAACTGCTATGATACTGCCCCTGTATAAGAATATAACTGCTATAATACTGCCCCTGTATAAGAATATAACTGCTATGATACTGCCCCTGTATAAGAATATAACTGCTATGATACTGGTATGAGTGGCGGTATTGCCATCATTATTTGCGCTGTTTTTCTCCTGCATTAACCCCTCCTCGTCTTAAACCTGTTTTGGGCTTAGATGAGGGCTCAGCTCTGGGCGCTTGTATGCGGTGACTTCTCTGGGTGCCACATTTCCGGGCACTTGCTCTACAATGGCCTCCCTTCTGTTCCTGTATGGCCTCCGCTGGGTGCCGCCTCACTCGCTGGGAGGAGGTCAGTTACCGGACTCTGGCCTTGGACCTGGTGCCCTGTAGGTAGCAGGTGTGACTTGGAGGACCCCTGCTATGACTGACTCCTGACAGTGTTCAGGGCCCATCCTGCCGCTATAGTGACTGGCAGACCCGGCCGTACAGGGTTACTGGGCGTTCGCCTCTGAGTGATGGAATCAGCGCGCAGACGATTATTGTCTCAGCCCGGAGCTGTGAGAGCCGGGGCCCTATAATCCGGCACATTCCAGCCGTTCATCCTAATCCGCCTACAGCGGCCGCTAATGTGCGCCCTCCAGGCAGGAGAGGAGGCGAGTCCCCACACCGGCCTCACATGGAGGCTCGCACCATGGGGATCGAAGCTTCAGCATCCCGCCCGCCGGAATAAACTGAGGCGCTTTCTTATATACCTTGCGTTTTTATTCTTCACCATTTACTTCATCAGGGAATAAAAACATTTAATTTTTTCTTAATTCTGCAGAAATAATTGTTACGGAAAAGAGCGCCACCCTGACCCATGGGTTGTATTTGGTATTACAGCTCAGGGTCCTGCAATACCGCCTGTGAGCAGATGTGGCGCTGTTTCTGTACCAGAGCAGCCATGTTTTTCCACTCTGAGCAGGGCTGTGTCCAGGAAATCTCTAACCATAGGGATCTGGTTGGAGCGGGCATTTCCCCTTTAAATGTTATGGTCACCTTTGGGGACTTTCTTTTGTATTTAAATGCATTTATTTTTGAGCCAAATATTTTTTGCAATTTGGTTCCATTCAAATTTTTTCACAGTTTGGCTTTTACAGGCCTTTTAAGTGACTGTGGAATGAGTCAACTGAGGACCTGTCAGTGAGCTCCTCTCACTGACACAAAGTTCTGCTCAGCTTTCATGTAGGCTCAGTAAAATGACAGCTTAAAAAAAAAAGCTGCAAGCTCACTGATGAATTCTCAGTTAACTCATTCTGCAGATATCAGACGCAAAAATTTTAATAAATCCCATTTTTAATAAAATCAAAATATATGCATTTAAGAAAATGTAAAAAATGCCAGGTAAGTGTGAACGATGTCTTGTAGGTGGCCAGGTGGATTGTCTGTACTTACCGTACAGGAGCTGGGAGCACTGGCTGTAGCCTCCTCCATCTCCTCGCACTTGTCTGCCGCCCTCTGTCTGTCGCTGTAGGTCATGGCGCACACGACGGCTCCGGACTCCACCAGGAACTTACACACCTGGACGTTGTTGCAGGAGACGGCACAGTGCAGCGGGGTTCTGACAGCGACACCAAGCGGAGAAAACGACAGAAACCGCCACAGAAAACCCCCTGAAAAACTAGACCGTCTGTCCTAAATCACCCAGACCCTCGGGGGCTCAACTTTTCTATTTCTTGGGCCAAGAATTTTTTTTCTTTTTCTCCCATTGATGCAATCTGGCCGGGGGCTGAGTCACGTGCTGGCCGGGGGGGCGGGGTAGTGCTTAATAAGTGCTCTCAGGCCTCTAACAAGGGATGGGGGGTTCTGTCGACCCCTTTAATGCGAGCCGATATTCGGGGCAGCAGCCGGCGCTGTCTGCTGCGTTTACCTTCACTCCGAACTGTACGAGGAACTGGACGATCTCGGTGTGGCCGGCGCACACGGCGGTGTGGGGGGCTGTGAGACCCTCGTCGTTGGGCTGGCTGGGGTCTTCCACCTGCCGATGAGGGGGATGGAGGAGATACAACATTAGTGCTGGCAGAAATCCAGAGCGCGGGAGTCATCAGCACAATAAGCGAAGGAGCGGGACGGGCCGAGGGGACGAGCACGGTAATGAGGGGGGACGAGCGCGGTAATGAGGGGGACAAGGGCCGCATTCAGCAGAGGAAAGGAATGAGGGGGGCTTCTAATTCTACCAATCAGAGGCGGATAATATCTGGCTGCAGGACAGGAATGACATCACCGCCCAGCAGCTCTCATCACATTGCCCTCTGTTCACACCTGAGCTGTGTCCACAGTTTATAACAGAAGCAATAACTGTCATAAAGCCTCTGTAAATGGGACAGAAAATCTGCACCAAAATCTGTGCAAAACTTAACTGCAGATTTGGCCACAGATTTCACTCTTTGCAAACCATTAAGTGAAATTAGCAGTGACAATCCACACTGAGAACTTGTGTGGGCGCTATATGATGTGTGTTGTAGGTGCTGTATAGCGGTAATGTGTGGGCGCTATATGATGCATGTTGTAGGTGCTGTATAGCGGTAATGTGTGGGCGCTATATGATGTGTGTTGTAGGTACTGTATAGCGGTAATGTGAGGGCACTATATGATGTGTGCTGTAGGTGCTGTACAGCGGTTATGTGTGAGCACTATATGGTGTGTGCTGTAGGTGCTGTATAGCGGTTATGTGTGAGCACTATATGGTGTGTGCTGTAGGTGCTGTATAGCGGTTATGCGTGGGCACTATATGGTGTGTGCTGTATAGCGGTTATGCGTGGGCACTATATGGTGTGTGTTGTAGGTGCTGTATAGCGGTAATGTGTGGGCACTATATGATGTGTGTTGTAGGTACTGTATAGCGGTAATGTGTGGGCACTATATGATGTGTGCTGTAGGTGCTGTATAGCGGTTATGTGTGAGCACTATATGGTGTGTGCTGTAGGTGCTGTATAGCGGTTATGTGTGAGCACTATATGGTGTGTGCTGTATAGCGGTTATGCGTGGGCACTATATGGTGTGTGCTGTATAGCGGTTATGCGTGGGCACTATATGGTGTGTGTTGTAGGTGCTGTATAGCGGTTATGCGTGGGCACTATATGGTGTGTGCTGTATAGCCGTTATGTGTGGGCACTATATGGCGTGTGCTGTATAGCGGTTATGCGTGGGCGCTATATGGTGTGTGCTGTAGGCACTGTATAGCGGTAATGTGTGGGCACTATATGGTGTGTGTTGTAGGCACTGTATAGCGGTAATGTGTGGGCACTATATGGTGTGTGCTGTATAGCGGTTATGCGTGGGCACTATATGGTGTGTGCTGTATAGCGGTTATGCGTGGGCACGATATGGTGTGTGCTGTATAGCGGTTATGCGTGGGCACGATATGGTGTGTGCTGTAGGTGCTGTATAGCGGTTATGCGTGGGCACGATATGGTGTGTGCTATATAGCGGTTATGCGTGGGCACTATATGGTGTGTGCTGTATAGCGGTTATGTGTGGGCACTATATGGTGTGTGCTGTATAGCGGTTATGCGTGGGCACTATATGGTGTGTGCTGTATAGCGGTTATGCGTGGGCACTATATGGTGTGTGCTGTATAGCGGTTATGCGTGGGCACTATATGGTGTGTGCTGTATAGCGGTTATGCGTGGGCACTATATGGTGTGTGCTGTATAGCGGTTATGCGTGGGCACTATATGGTGTGTGCTGTATAGCGGTTATGCGTGGGCACTATATGATGTGTGCTGTATAGCGGTTATGCGTGGGCACTATATGGTGTGTGCTGTAGGTGCTGTATAGCGGTTATGCGTGGGCACTATATGGTGTGTGCTGTAGGTGCTGTATAGCGGTTATGCGTGGGCACTATATGGTGTGTGCTCTAGGTGCTGTATAGCGGTTATGCGTGGGCACTATATGGTGTGTGCTATAGGTGCTGTATAGCGGTTATGCGTGGGCACTATATGGTGTGTGCTGTATAGCGGTTATGTGTGGGCACTATATGGTGTGTGCTGTATAGCGGTTATGCGTGGGCACTATATGGTGTGTGCTGTAGGTACTGTATAGCGGTAATGCCTGGGCACTATATGGTGTGTGCTGTAGGTGCTGTATAGCGGTTATGCGTGGGCACTATATGGTGTGTGCTGTATAGCGGTTATGCGTGGGCACTATATGGCGTGTGCTGTAGGTGCTGTATAGCGGTTATGCGTGGGCACTATATGGCGTGTGCTGTATAGCGGTTATGCGTGGGCACTATATGGCGTGTGTTGTAGGTGCTGTATAGTGGTTATGTGTGGGCACTATATGGCGTGTGTTGTAGGTGCTGTATAGCGGTTATGCGTGGGCACTATATGGCGTTTGCTGTATAGCGGTAATGCGTGGGTACTATATGGCGTGTGCTGTAGGTGCTGTATAGCGGTAATGCGTGGGCATGATATGGCGTGTGCTGTATAGCGGTTATGCGTGGGCACGATATGGCGTGTGCTGTATAGCGGTTATGCGCGGGCACGATATGGCGTGTGCTGTATAGCGGTTATGCGCGGGCACTATATGGTGTGTGCTGTAGGTGCTGTATAGCGGTTATGTGCAGGCACTATATGGTGTGTGCTGTAGGTACTGTATAGTGGTTATGCGCGGGCACTATATGGTGTGTGCTGTAGGTACTGTATAGCGGTTATGTGTGGGCACTATATGGTGTGTGCTGTAGGTACTGTATAGCGGTTATGTGGGCACTATATGGTGTGTGTTGTAGGTACTGTATAGCGGTTATGTGTGGGCACTATATGGTGTGTGTTGTAGGTACTGTATAGCAGTTATGTGTGGGCACTATATGGTGTGTGTTGTAGGTACTGTATAGCGGTTATGTGTGGGCACTATATGGTGTGTGTTGTAGGTACTGTATAGCGGTTATGTGTGGGTATGCTTTGATTTTTGCTCACGGCCCCGTCGCCTTCTTTCCTCGGCCGGCGCCCCGTCGCCTTCTCTCCTCGGCCGGCGCCCCGTCGCCTTCTCTCCTCCGGCCGCGCCCCGTCGCCTTCTCTCCTCCGGCCGCGCCCCGTCGCCTTCTCTCCTCTGCCTGCGCCCCGTCGCCTCCTCTCTTCTGCCCGCGCCCCGTCGCCTCCTCTCCTCTGCCGGCGCCCCGTCGCCTCCTCTCCTCCGGCCGCGCCCCTTCGCCTTCTCTCCTCTGCCTGCGCCGTGCCCCTTCCTCACTAATGTTATTTGCTTTCCTTAGATTTGCTTTCTGACAACATTGTGCTTTCGCTGACCCACGCTGCAGCCGCAGAGGTCGTCCTGCAGATGATCTCGGAGTGTTGCCCCCAGGTAATAATAAATACTATTAATTACAGCCCCATCTGTGACCTGAGCAGGTCCACACTAGGCTATGCCACTAGAGATCCTTGGGGACCCCGCTGGGACCCCCACAATCTTTTTTGTCACTCTTGGGCTAATGATACATGGGGTAAGAACCAGCGCCCCCCTGTCCATAGGGTGTTTGTGAAATTCTCTATATATATTTTTGTAGCTTCAGTCTTTGGACCTGAGTTGTCGTCGTCTCTCCAAGCTGACTGGTTTTGCTCATCTCTTCTACCTGACCCGGCACCTGCAGAGTCTGAACCTCTCCTATAACGAGGTACGTCGCCTCCTTGCGCAGGGATCGGGTCTGCTGCCGTCGTGACGTCTTTTCCGATTACCCCGTATATGCCATCGATCGTGGGGTACCGGTGGGTAATAGTGGCAGTCAGTGGCCTCCTGAAGACCCCCGTCCTGCCATCTCTGTACATCTGTGTTCCCAGTATAGTACAAGCGATCAAACAGTCGCAGAGTCCAGGGCAAAAATAAGTAAAAATGTATTTAAAAATGAATAAATAAACTAAAACCCATAATTTTCATTTGTCTCGCTTTTCCCAATTAAAAAATAATGAAATTCAAAAAAAAAAAAAAGAAAAATTGGTAAATCGAATCCGTAAAACTCCATCCTATGAAAATATAAAGAACCCAAATTGTAAACAGTTTAAAAAAATTAAAATCAAAATAATTGAATTTTCGATCGCTGCACTTCTCAAAAATGGAATAAAAAACAATCGATCAAAATGGTATGAATAAAAATACAAAAAGACCCTCACCCAGCCCCCGCAACAGAAAAAGTTACAAGTCCCAAAAATGGAGGAATAGAAAGCCCATACTCATCCTGGGGAAAAAAAACCCAGGCCATATAGACGGAACAATAAAATGGTTTGTGGCTCTTGGAAGAAGGCGAGAAACAAACAAATCTCTGTGTTTTCTGGTGGTAGCTGGTGACGGGAACATGTTCTTTTTTAGCTTTGCAGAGTTGAAGAGCTGGATCTGATCCACAACCTGGAGCTGAGAGAGCTGTGGCTGGAGGGAAACCCTCTGCACGGGGCGGTGGAAAGCTTCTCCGCCTGCTACAGGTGCCCGCACCTCTCTGCTATCACATTATTATACAAATGCAAATCACCGATTCAATGCTTTTTTTTTTTCTTTTTTTGTGTTGCACAGATTGGTAACTTATTTTCCCACCATTGATAAACTAGTAAGTATACACCTAGGAAGACTGTAAAGCATCAACTGTATCCTAAAAAAAGGGGTATTCCCATCTCCAAGATCCTATCCCACTATGTAGTAGGTGTAATAATAATATTAGCAAATACCTCCAATTAAAATTGTAGTATTGTTCTTCTGATTAGCTATGTCGCTTACCCCATGTGCACTGCATTGTAGTAGTTTAGGTATCCATGATTACGACCACTAACAACTGTCGCTATGAGTGGTCGTGACCATAGATACCTAAGCTACTACAATGCCCTGCACATAGGGTAAGTGACATAGTGAATCAGAAGAACTATACTGTTTTCTAATTGGAGGTATTTTCGAATATTACTATTATTAGATCTACTACATATTGCGGTAGGATCATGGAAATAGGCTGTATCTTTGCCTTTAAAAGGATAGTTCAATCTGCTGCATGGTGCGCTACCCCATGTACCCCAGCTTTATAACTTTCCCCCTGTGAGCCTTCCATCATACCAGTCACCTTTCCTGTCCTGTATTATATCCGCTGTCTCCATTCTTGCAGGACGGACAGTTTTTTAAAGAGAATCTATTTTTTGAGCCAGAAGAACCCCAACCTCTCCCACAGGCAAAGGGAAGTTGTATTCTTCTTTCACTTAACCCCTTAAGCCCCGCGGGTGGTTTGCACGTTAATGACCCGGTCAATTTTTACAATTCTGACCACTGTCACTTTATGAAGTAATTACTCTGGAACGCTTCCACGGATCCCCCTGATTCTGAGATTGTTTTTTCGTGACATATTGTGCTTCATGATTGTGTTAAAATTTCTTCGATATCACTTGCATTTATTTGTGAAAAAAACGGAAATTTGGCAAATTTTGAAAATTTAGCAATTTTCAAAATTTGAATTTTTATGCCCTTAAATCAGAGAGATATGTCACACAAAAGAGTTAATGAATAACATTTCCCACATGTCTGCTATACATCAGCACAATTTTGGAACCAAAATTTTTTTTTGTTAGGGAGCTATAAGGGTTAAAAGTTGACCAGCAATTTCTCATTTTTCCAACAAAATTTACAAAACCATTTTTTTAGGGACCACATCACATTTGAAGTCACTTTGAGAGGTCTTTATGACAGAAAATACCCAAAAGTGACACCATTCTAAAAACTGCACCCCTCAAGGTGCTCAAAACCACATTCAAGAACTTTATTAACCCTTCAGGTGCTTCACATGAATTTTTGGAATGTGGAAGAAAAAAAATGAACATTTAACTTTTTTCGCAAAAATGTTACTTTAGACCCAATTTTTTTTATTTTCGCAGGGGTAACAGGAAAAAAAGGACCCCAAAATTTGTTGTGCAATTTCCTCTGGGCACGCAGATACCCCATATGTGGGGAAAAACCACTGTTTGGGCGCACGGCAGGGCTCGGAAGTGAAGGAGCGCCATTTAACTTTTTGATTGTAAAATTTGCTTGAATAATTAGCGGATGCCATGTTGCGTTTGGAGAGCCCCTGATGTGCCTAAACAGTGGAAACCCCCCACAAGTGACCCCATTTTGGAAACTAGACCCCCCAAGGCACCTATCTAGATGCATAGTGAGCACTTGGAACCCCTAGGTGCTTCACAAATTGATTCGTAAAAATGAAAAAGTTTTTTTTTTCTCCACTTTCTAATTTTTACGAATCAATTTGTGAAGCACCTGGGGGTTCCAAGTGCTCACTATGCATCTAGATAGGTGCCTTGGGTGGTCTAGTTTCCAAAATGGAGTCACTTGTGGGGGAGCTCCAATGTTTAGGCACACGGGCTCTCCAAACGCAACATGGTGTCCGCTAACAATTTGAGCTGATTTTCCATTCAATTTGTTAGCGGACACCATGTCGCGTTTGGAGAGCCCCTGATGTGCCTAAACTATGAAGCTCCCCCACAAGTGACGCCATTTTGGAAACTATACCCCTCAAGGATTTTATTAAGGGGTATAGTGAACATTTGGAACCCAGAGGTACGACACAGAATTTGATAACATTAGGTCATCATATTGAATAAGTTGTCATTACTCTTGAGCGCAAGTGCTCGCTACTTGAGTTTGCATCGGGTACTCAGGTATGCACCATGTATCACGGGTGCTCAAGTGAAATGCTCGAGTCCCCGCCCGCATGTTTCACGGTTATTAGACACCCCAAAAAACCATGCGGGGATCGCTCGTGCATGGCAGGCCATCCCCGCGAGGTTTTTTTGGCCGTGAAGCATATTGGACGGAGACTCGAGCACCCGCAATACTCAGTGCATACCCGAGCAACCGATGCAAACTCAAGTAGCGAGCACTTGCGTTCAACACTAGTCGCCATATCGTCATCTTCTTTTTTTTTTTTTTTGTTTTTTTTTTTTTACTTTTGAAAAAAAAAAAAACATCCCCAGCCCTAGCGTTTATTTTTTACGCCGTTCCTCATGCGGTATAAGTGATGAGATTACTTTATTCTTCGGTGCGATTACAGCAATACCAGAATCATATCGGGTTTTTATGATTGACAGCTGTCACACACTAAAAAACACATATTTTGTAAAATCTAGTTTTTGCATCGCCATATTTTGGCCGACAGAGTCATGTGACGGCTTGTTTTTTGCGGGATGAGTTGACGTTGTTATTGGTGCCATTTTCAGGCATGTGACATTTTTTGATCGCTTTCTATTCCAGCTTTTGGGAGGCAGAATGAACAAAAACCAACAATTCAGGATTTGTTTTTTTTGTTTTTTTTTATTCTGCTCCGGGTGTGGTAAAATTGATAAGGTAGCTTTATTCTTCGGGTCAGTAGGTTTACAGCGGTACCACATTTATATTGTTTTTTATGTTTTGGCGTTTTTACACAATAAAAGCTATTTTATAGAAAAAATTATTTTTTTGCATCGCTTTATTCTGAGAGCTGTAGCTTTTTGAATTTTCGGATGATGGAGCTGTATGGCGGCTTGTTTTTTGCGGGACAAGATGACGTTTTTAGCGGTACCATTTTTATTTATATTCGTCTTTTTGATCGCGTGTTATTCCATTTTTTGTTTGGCGGTATGATGATAAAGCATTGTTTTTTGCTTTGTTTTTTATTTTTATTTTTTTACCGTGTTCACTGAAGGGGTTAACTAGTGGAACAGTTTTATAGGCCTGGTCATTACAGACGCGGCGATACCAAATATGTGTACTTTTATTGGGTTTTTTTTGTTTTTTTTCATAATAATATTTATTGATGGGTACATTATATTTTTATTTTTAGTGGATTATTATTTTTTTCTTTTTTTTTCACTTTCTGGGAGTTTTTACACTTTTTTACTTTGTCCCACTGTGGGACTTTCACTTTTTTTATTCTGATCGCCTGCACAGCATAGGGATGGAGCACCATCCCTGTGCCGTGCAGGCAGTCAGCGCTGGACAGGGAGAAGATAGTTTGATGATGCATTGCGCATGTCCAAACAATCTTCCTGCTGTCTGGTGACCCGGATGTTGTCATGACGACATCGGGTCGTCATGGCAACACCCGGGAAGCCGCGGCAGACAGCGCTGGAGGCCGGAAGAGGAGGTGAGTATACCGATCACCTCCCCTTGCCTCCGCAATGCTGTGATCGACTTCGATCGCAGCATTGCAGGGGTTAATGTGCTGGGGGCGGTGCGGGACCGCTCCCTGCACATAGTACCGGGTGTCAGCTGTGACAATCAGCTGACACCCGGCGGCGATCACGCCCGCACAACCTCTGTGCGCGCGCTATCGCTATGACGTACTAATATGGGTCAGGCTCTTAAATCCCAGGGCACAGACGCGTATTAGTACGTCATGGGCTTTAAAGGGGTTAAAGATGCATTTTTTTGTTCTTCATCATCTATGTGTTCTCCATTATAAGTGTATTGATTTTTGGCAATTATATGCAGTGTGTGCGTTAATGTTATGTTTCCCTTGTCGTAGTTTAGTCCTAGTCTGCATGGGGGTGGTCCCGCCTCTGTTCAAACGGGTGACGTTGCATACATATGTGTTATGTATACCTGGACCATGCACGCAGGGGCATCGTCGTCCCCACACGCTGTTTTCCCTTCGGCATCCATGGGCTATCAGCCGCGATGCCGTCGGAGTCCGGTGTCTGGGTAACGGCGATGCTCTCTGCGTCACTTCTGGTCCGTTGCGAGGCATCTCTGGGTAGCGTTGTGGTTCACATGGTGACAAGTCACATGATTAGTATCATCCACCCCCAGCGTCTCGCGGTGTTTACGCAAGACACTATTTAAATGACCATCTGTGATACTTGAGCAGTCCCCTTGAGAAAGGCACATAGCGCCGAAACGCGCGTTGGGGATACACACATGGAGTGTGCTCTTTTCCCCCTACAGAGGTAAAAAAAACTTTTTTGACTTGTATCCATCTATATATTGTGGTGATAGGGAATGTGACCATCGGTTCATGGTGATGATGCTGCTCTTCCTGACTGAACATAAATGTTCGTATGTATATTTGATTCATATAGCGCAGCATTTTGTCCATTTCAATTTACTTTAAATAACGGACACCTTCCATGTAATAGCCACACTTCGTGTGATGTAGTGCTTGATTTTAATGCTTTTATGCAATTGTGTATTGATCTATGCAACTATATGTGGATTTATGTGTATTTATCGTCTCCCCAGATTCTCTGATGTTTAATATTCAATAAAGTATTTTTGTATTTTTCTAACAATTGGGCTATTATCGTTGTTTGTGCTTTGCACTCCTTCTTTTTGCTATATGTTAACGATGGCCCCTATATAATCCGACTAGAAGATTGCAATAATGATAAATGTGGATATACCATATATTACTTAGTTACATAATAGTGGCAATTCTAAGTCTGATTCTAATTTCTTTCTCTCTACCACTGAATGATAGCAGCGTAACATAAACTCAAATACAGTGTCTTATTTTTGGGAGGTCTAACTGTATTCCCATGCACCTCTGTCTTCACACCCAGACATGGGTATAAGCTTCCTGATTTTGTCTATTTGTTCTTGTCCTCCACCTTCTCCTCATCCTTCACATCCTCCTCCATATCACTACCATATCTACCATATCACCATATCTACGTCTCTTGCAAGGGGCAGTGGAGTTCCTCCAAATTTTTGACAGCCGTTGCATTCACTGCATAGGCAAACAGTATGGGAGACCCACTTCCTAATAATGGGAAAATTGTTATCAGGAGGCCCTCCAACCTCTACATCTCTTGCAAGGTCATTGGAGTGCCTCGTAATTTTTGGCAGCCGTTGCATTCACTGCATAGGCAAATAGTATGGGAGACCAACTCTTTTTTAATGGGAACATGTCGTACTCATTACTGTAGCCCAGCTCCATGTGTCTTTAAATTGTTAATTGGGTTTTTTCTAAATTTTGGCAGCCGTTGGACTCACTGCATACCCTATAACTGGGTACATGTCGTTTGTAACCTCTCTGGCGGCGTGCTTGCATAGTGCACCACCTCCCACTATGCAAGACCACAATCTTACCTGTCAGTCCAGCCTGTAAACCGTGCTCCAGATTCTTGCTGTGTGCATGTCTCTTGACTGACTGCTTAGGGTGGCGGCCCGGTTACTTCCTGATTCTTATAGCTGCTGTGGTGCACCTCTATTGCGTCTCTAGCCTTTTGCTGTGAGTCTCTGGATATTTAAACCCCCTCCACCCAGTAGGAGGTGCCTGAGCAACACTAACATTCAGTGTGTGCTTTTCTCTGAAGTTGCCAGGTCCAGTTCTATTTCTGTCTGTCTCGCCACTCTGGGGGCTGCATTCCCAGACCTGTTATCTGTGACTTCTAGTCTGTTTCTGCCTCTGGGGGCCTTATACCCAGGCTCATTCCTGTAATTCGCTGCAGTAACAGTTCCTGTCTGAACTGTCTCCTAGCCTCTTATCTGTTTTGTCTCTATGTCCATTTCCTCCCTTTTTCTGCAGTGTCTGAACCAGCACTTGGCTATACCTAGGCTCGTTTCTGTATTTCGTTGCAGTAACAGTTCCTGTCTGAACTGTCTCCTAACCTGTTACCTGTTTTGTCTCTGTCCGTTTCCTCCCTTTTTCTGCAGTGTCTGAACCAGCACCTAGCTCCAACTCGTTGTCTCTGTACTTCTGTTTGTGAGTTTTGTAGGAAGTACCTTGTGTGTATCTGGTTCTGCTTGTTCCCTTTGCCTTCTTTGGTATCTTTCTGTATTTTCCAGTCTGTTCCATGGGAACAGGGCTCTGTCCTTTCTGTCTTGTTCACTGTACGTGCGGTTTCGCTCTGCTCTTAATTGCCCACCGCTCCGGCGGTTCCCCTCTGCTCTGCCTTGCCCACCGCTCCGGCGGTTCCCCTCTGCTCTGCCTTGTTCACCGCTCCAGCGGTTCCTTTCTGCTCTGTCTTGCATACCGCACCAGCGGTTTTAGCTCTGCTCTGCTTGTTCACCGCGGTTGCTGGTTTCTGCTCTGCTTTGCTTGTCTACCGCTTCTGCGTTTTTTGCTCTGCTCGGCTTGTCTACCGCATCTGCGGGTTTTGCTCTGCCCAGCTTGTCTACCGCATCTGCTGCTTTGTCTCTGTCTCCCAGTCTGTATTGGAGTCTATCCTGCTTGCGCTCCAACCTGCTAGTACCAGCCTGTTTGCACTCCAGCTGTGCTTGCCAGTATTTCCCTGTCTGTACACCAACCGTGCTTGCCAGTACCCCCCCTGTCTGCATACCAGCCGTGCTTGCCTATACCCACCTGTCTGTATGCCAGCCTGGCCTGCCTGTTCCTGCATTCCCCGGTGTGGGTCAACAGCTGTGACCGGGGTCTAACCTGGTGTAGCACCTGGTCCCTCTGCTCGGTTCCTCCTTGGTTCACGGAGTCGTTAGCCGCCGTGCGACCTTGGTCGGATCGGGTAGATACTTAGTTGCGCCCCTCCAGGCACTCCTCGGTTCATGGTACAGTGGGACCACTAATCACACTCACGCCAGACAGTCAGGCCGCGAGTGTAACATCGTTACTGTACCCAGCTCTATGTGTCTTTAAATTGTTAGTGGGGTTTTTCCTAAATTTTGGCAGCTGTTGGACTCACTGCATACCCTATAACTGTATAGCAGATCCTTATCCTTTTTAATGGGAACATGTCATTACTGTGGCCCAGCTCTATGTGTCTTTAAATTGTTAGTGGGGTTTTTCCCAAATTTTGGCAGCCCTTGCAGTCACAGCATGGGCATTACCACTATAGGAGACCCACTCCTTTATAATGGGAATATTTTTTTTACTGAGACCCTCCTCTATGTCTCTTCAAAGGGGTATTGGGTTACGTCCAAATTTTTGGCAGCCCTTGCAGTCACTGCATACGCAATAACAGTATAGGAGACCCACTCTTTAATAATGGGAACAACAAAGCATAGCCGACTGCTGGCCCTTTAAGAATAGTAAGGCAGTAAAAATAGTGTTTGTGACTTTCACAATCCCTCCTTCATAAATGAAACAGGATGTGTCTGATGATGTTTCACACACCACATGGCCAGATAAGGTTGTAAAATGTTAAAATGCCATTTCCTGCTGAATGCATTTGTCACGGTTGAAAGAAATGCAAAAATGCATCAAAAACGCTGTGTGTGAACATAGCCCAAGGTGTGAAGGAGGATTTTTGTTTTTGGTTATTGATTTTGCCTTATATACAAGTCATTACCCTGGAAAGGATGTTCCTTAACCGGTTCCCGACCGCCCACTGTAGATAAACGTCGGCGCTTGCTGGGCTCTGTGCAGCGCCGACGTTTAAAAACGGTGGGTGGTCTCGCAGCGCTCAGGACCCCTAGGGTCCTGCAAGCGCTGCGATTCCGGTGCAGAGCGTTAGCTCTGACAGGGAACATCATCGGGACCTGATTAGATCAGGTCCCAGTGATGTTAACCCTTAGCTGTCTTCTATATGCTGTGATCTATAGTGATCACGGCATATAGGAGACAGCAGGAGGAGAGGGGGTCGTCAACTTACCTCTCCGAAGACCTCCGTGTCCTTCCAGGACCTGGGGTTGCTATGGCAGCTGGAGGTCACATGACCGCCTCCAGCTCTGCCATATATGGTGTCCTGTCTGGCTCAGCTGCAGCTGTAGCCAGACAGGAGACTCTGACTGAAACAGTCAGGGAAGATCTCATGTAATGTAATATATGTCTATTACATTACATGAGATCAGAGATCAGAAAAATAAAAATTAATGTCCCATACAGGGACTAAGAAAAAATGTGAAAAAAAGTAAAAAAAAAGTTTTTAAACTATTAATAAAAAAATCACAAAATAAATAAAAATAAATAAATAAAATATTAAACCAATAAATCCGTATATTTTTACAAAACCAAAAAAAGTACACATATTTGGTATCGCCGCGTCCGAAACAACCCGAGCTATAAAACTGTCACACTAATTAACTCCTTCTTTGCACACCGTAATAAAAATAAATAAAAAACGGAGCAAAAAAATATGCTTTTTCATCATATTGCCAAACAAAAAGTGGAAAAAAATGCGATCAAAAAACAAAATAGAAATAAAAATGGTACCACTGAAAACGTCATCTTGTTACGCAAAAAAAAAGCCGCCATACAGCTCCATCAGCCGAAAAATAAAAAAGTTATAGCGCTCAGAATAAAGCAATGCAAAAAAAATATTTTTTTCTATAAAATAGTTTTATTGTGTAAAAACGCCAAAACATAAAAAAAATACAGTAAGTGTAGTATCGCTGTAAACGTACTGACCCGAAGAATAATGCTGCCTGATCACTTTTACCACACGCAGAACGGCATAAAAAAAAAACTCAAAAAACAATTCCTGAATTGTTTGTTTTTGTTAATTTTACCTCCCAAAAAACGGAATAGAAAGCGATCAAAAAATGTCACGTCCCCAAAAATGGTACCAATAAAAATGTCAAGTCGTCCCGCAAAAAACAAGCCGTCACATGACTCTGTCGGCCGAAATATGGAAAAATTATAGCTCTCAAAATATGGTGATGCAAAAACTAGATTTTGCAAAAAAAGCGTCTTTTAGTGTGTGACAGCTGTCAATCATAAAAACCCGATATCAATCTGGTATCTCTGTAATCACACCGACCCGAAGAATAAAGTAATCTAATCAGTTATATCACACTAGGAACGGCGTAAAAAATAAATAAAACCAATTCTTCACCTGCTACTGATTTGTTTATTATGTCCCCAAAGATCCCAGTAAGGCTCTGCCCACATTTATCCTGTGCTCTGCGCTGAGCACTTACACCAGGGTTTCCGTGTAAATCTCTGAAATACATGATTCAGCCGGAACCCATGACGGAAGATTCCCTGTAATGAGACAGATATAGGCCACTGTGGACGCCGTCTAGCCTGGGATCCCACGGTGTCATTTGTTTTAGGCGTGCATAAAAGTGCGGTTGGCCACAGTTTTGTGCACTTCTGAAAAAAAGGACACCGCTACACAGAGGCCAGACGGTGTCCAGAGTAACTCTGCTGCCTCATTACAGTGAATGGATCCTGCAGGGGTTTCATCTGAATTACATCACTTGGAAATTTAGATGGAAACCCCGATGTAAGTGCTCAGCCTAGAGCGCCGGATAAATGTTACGTAAAATGTTCCCAATAAAAGCTTCAACTCAGTCCTCAAAAAAAGCTAGTCCCCACTCAGGTCCGTCATCTGTTAAAAATATAAGGGACTTCCAAGTTACTGGTAGTAGAAAGGCTCTGGAAAAGCAAAATGACCCTTGCCCCCCAAAAGAAATTCAGAAAATTTTGTGCTCCCAAATCCAAATGCCTATTCTACAATAATTTGTTCTCCAATTGTCAAATAGCACTCCGTCCCCCCCAGATCTCACCGTATGGCTAAGCGGTACGATACAGCCACATATGGGGTATTGACACTTTTAGAAGAAATTGTGTGACACATTTCGGCACCATTTTTACCCATTGCCCTGTGTGAAAATGTAAAATCTGAGGGTAAAACATTTTTTTGTGGTAAAAATACAATTATGTTTTCTTCACTGCCCAATGGTATAAATTTAAAAATTAAAAAATACTCACTACTTCCCTAGATGAATTCCTTGAGAGGTGTAGTTTACAAAATGGGGTCATTTGTGGGGGTTTCTGCTGTTTCGGCATGTCAGCGACTCTTCAAATGTGACATGGTGTCTGCTGCCTATCCCAGCCAACATAGCGCTCCTTTCTCTTCCGAACCCTGCCGTACACCAAAGCAGTGGTTTTCCCCCACATATGGGGTATCGGCGTACTCAGGAGAAATTGTACAACAAATTTCATGGTGCAATTTCTCCGGTTATCCTTATGATAATGCAAAATTAGGGGATGAAAAACATTTTTTATGGGAAAAATGTGAAAATTTTATTTTCACGGCTCAATATTATAAACTTCTGTGAAGCAGCTGGGGGTGCAAGGTGCTCACCACACATCTAGATAAGTTCCCTAAGGGGTCTAGTTTCCAAAATGGTGGCACTTGTGGGGGGTTTCCGCTGTTTAGACACATTAGGGGCTCCACAAATGTGACATGGCGTCCGCTAATTATTCAAATAAATTTTACATTCAAAAAGTCAAATGGCGCTCCTTCCCTTTCAAACCCTGCCGTGCGCCCAAACAGTGGTTTTCCCTCACATATGGGGTATCGGCGTGTTCAGGAGAAATTGCACAACAAACTTCATGGTGCAATTTATCCTGTTACCCTTATGATAATACAAAATTAGAGAATGAAAAAGATTTTTTGTGGGAAAAATGTGAAAATTTTATTTTTACGGCTCAATATTATAAACTTCTGTGAAGCAGCTGGGGGTGCGAGGTGCTCACCACACATCTAGATAAGTTCCCTAAGGGGTCTAGTTTCCAAAATGGTGGCACTTGTGGGGGGTTTCCACTGTTTAGTCACATTAGGGGCTCCCCAAATGCGACATGGCGTCTGCTAATTATTCAAACAAATTTTACATTCAAAAAGTCAAATGGCGCTCCTTCCCTTTCAAACCCTGCCATGCGCCCAAACAGTAATTTGCCTCCACATATGGGGTATCAGCGTGTTCAGGAGAAATTGCACAACAAATTTCATGGTGCAATTTATCCTATTACCCTTATGATAATGCAAAATTAAGGGATGAAAAACGGTTTTGTGGGAAAAATGTGAAAATTTTATTTTTACGGCTCAATATTATAAACTTCTGTGAAGCAGCTGGGGGTGCGAGGTGCTCACCACACATCTAGATAAGTTCCCTAAGGGGTCTAGTTTCCAAAATGGTGGCACTTGTGGGGGGTTTCCACTGTTTAGTCACATTAGGGGCTCCCCAAATGCGACATGGCGTCTGCTAATTATTCAAACAAATTTTACATTCAAAAAGTCAAATGGCGCTCCTTCCCTTTCAAACCCTGCCATGCGCCCAAACAGTAATTTGCCTCCACATATGGGGTATCAGCGTGTTCAGGAGAAATTGCACAACAAATTTCATGGTGCAATTTATCCTATTACCCTTATGATAATGCAAAATTAAGGGATGAAAAACGGTTTTGTGGGAAAAATGTGAAAATTTTATTTTTACAGCTCAATATTATAAACTTCTGTGAAGCACCTTGGGGTTCAAGGTGCTCACCACACATCTAGATAAGTTCCCTAAGGGGTCTAGTTTCCAAAATGGTGTCACTTGTGGGGGGTTTCCACTGTTTAGGCACATCAGGAGCTCTCCAAACGCAACATGGCGTCTGCTAATTATTCAGACAAATTTTACATTCAAAAAGTCTAATGGCGCTCCTTCCTTTCCGAGCCCTGCCGTGCGCCCAAACAGTGGTTTTCCCTCACATATGGGGTATCAGCACGCTCAAGAGAAATTGCACAAAAAATTTTGGGGTCCATTTTTTTCCTGTTACCCCTGTGAAAATAAAAAAAATTGGGTCTAAAGTAACATTTTTGTGAAAAAAGTTAAATGTTAATTTTTTTCTTCCACATTCCAAAAATTTCTGTGAAGCACCTGAAGGGTTAATAAAGTTCTTGAATGTGGTTTTGAGCACCTTGAGGGGTGCAGTTTTTAGAACGGTGTCACTTTTGGGTATTTTCTGTCATAAAGACCCCTCAAAGTGACTTCAAATATGATGTGGTCCCTAAAAAAATGTTTTTGTAAATTTTGTTGGAAAAATGAGAAATCGCTGGTCAACTTTTAACCCTTATAGCTCCCTAACAAAAAAAAATTTTGGTTCCAAAATTGTGCTGATGTAAAGTAGACATGTGGGAAATGTTATTTATTAAGTATTTTGTGTGACATATTTCTCTGATTTAAGGGCTTAAAAATTCAAAGTTTGAAAATTGCAAAATTTTCAAAATTTTCGCCAAATTTCCGATTTTTTCACAAATAAACGCATGTGATATCAAAGAAATTTTACCACTATCATGAAGTACAATATGTCACGAAAAAACAATCTCAGAATCAGGGGGATCCGTTGAAGCGTTCCAGAGTAATTGCTTCATAAAGTGACAGTGGTCAGAATTGAAAAAATTGGCCCGGTCACGAAGGCAAAAACAGGCTCTGGTGCGAAGTGGTTAACATATTTCCCAGGAAAATCCATTTTGGTTTAGTTTTTGTATGTTTTATTGTGAGTCCGTAAAAGTGGCGTAATACCTCTGACAACATTGTTGACATCATTGACCTGGGAGTCAGAAATGCTTCCAGGAGTCTTCCCCATGCTGTTCCCATGTCATTTGAGTACTGTTCCCATCGATTTGGGCAATTTTTAGGCCCTCTGCAGACCGCCAGGGGGGGGGGGCGCCGAAAGAATGCTGGAGTTTCCCATAGACTTACATTGGGCTCGTTACTTGGACCGAGCAGCCGAGTATTCCAATTTGCTTGACTCGAGCAGCGAGCACCCGAGCATTTTAGCGCTCGCTCGTCACTAGTTTTCAGCTATACCATTTTTATTTCCATTAGACTTTTTGATCGTGTTTTATTCCACTCTTTGTTTGGTGGTAAGATGAAAAAGAATAGTTTTTTTTTTACAATGTTCACTGAAGGCGTTAAGTAGTGTGACCTTTTTATAGGCCGTGGACGTGATGATAACAAATATGTGGACCTTTTTGGTTTATTTTAGTTTTTATATGAATTTACCCATTTATTGATATAACATTATTTTCATTTTCTTTTCTGTTTATTTTTTGATTAGGTTTTTTTTTTTAAATATTTTTTCACGTTCTTTTTTTTACTTTTTCATTTAGTCCCTCTATGGGACTAGCTTTTATTAGTATAATCGCTGTTATAAAGCATTGCAATGAATTCTACCTGTCAGTGTTACAGTGATAGAAGCCTCTGAGACCATGCTCCTAGCTTGGTCTAAGCAGGCCACCGTCGCTGGGATACCTGGAGGCGCGGGTTGTCATGACAACAGGATCACTGACTAAGGGCGTAACCAGAAACGCGTCGAGATTGCATCTCCGCTATCATGGACTTTTATATATTTTAATATTTTGCACCAATAAAGTGAGAATTATTTTTTATTGGAGACTTTTCCCACTTTCTCCTTATGTACACTGGCCGAGAGTCACGGCATTGTGGGTCTGAGCCCAGAAGATATGAGCAGCAGGATGGATTAAATGCATGGTGAGGCTTATATTGTTTTTTTTGTAAAGAATTGTCCAATCAGTCAGTAAGGATTTAGGGCCCTTTTACATGGCGATATTTTGCATCAGTATTTGTTAACAGACGCCAGGAGTGGATCCAAAACACAGAAGAGGTGAGAGTGGTTCAGTTATTATTTTTCTCTGTGTTTGTTCTACTCTGGTTTTTAGCTTACAAATACTAATGTAAATTACTGCCCAAAATACTCCCTGTGTGAATGAGGCGAGGAAGCTGCTTGTAATAGTGTAATATCAGTCCTTATTCTGAGGATGAGCGCTCACTTGCAGGTGCTGTGCTGTAATGCTTATCTTCTCTGCTCCATCATACTCCCCAGAGCAGGGGCGACCCCTGGGGCAAAACTGCAGCCGGCAGATGTCAGACGTGTCACTCAGTGATATGTGATGGAGCCCGACTCCCAAACAAAATCAGACAGAAGCATACAAAATAAATACATGAAGCATTGCAATTAGGTGTCAAACGTTCTCAACTTTATTTAAATTTACATGACACTGAACCATCACCTATCAGGATAAAGAAGATTCTGTGTAGCCTCTGTTCCTATAGACCATCTTGCTTGCAGCCTTCTCCATTGAAGACAACGGAAATTACAGGAATAGATGAGTAATCTGCTTATACTGCTGTAATACAATTCTTTTATCCAATGATGAGAGCATGCGTCCAGGAGTTGTGCTGTAATGTTTGTCTCCTCTTCACCATCATCATCAGATCAGGGGCGACCCCTGGGGCAAAATGTGCTTACTGGGTTCTGTGCAGCTGGCAGATGTCCAGCCGTATGTGATAGACCCCGTCCCCCAAACAAAATTAATCAGACAGAAGCACACAAAATAAATACACGAAGCATTGCAATTAGGTGTCAAATGGTCAAAATTTTATTTAAATTTACATGACACCGAAAATAGCACAACCCCCGACTCACGAAGAGTCACCCTCCAGCACTCAGGAGAGGAAAACCCCCTGTGGAGGAAACCTCTATGGAACCATGGATGGAGGGCTGCCCTTCCATTGGGCTTAGAGAGTTTGTGCCAATATATAACAGATGTAACTGCAGAATTGTACAATTTGTACATTTTACCAGATTTACAGAGAATGACATAACAAATACAGACTATAAATGTGATAAAGCGGATGTGGGAGAGATCTGGCTGCGATATCTGTCACCACATTGATTGATGGAGCGAATTTGGTTGATCTGATTGGCCAGGTGGATGTATAATTTCTCCCTTACAGATCCAGGTCCGCCTCTCAAAAAATTGGACATTTGGTTACAGTTCGTTATGCTTAATCCCTAATAGGATAAATGATCCCTCCCAATTTATCACCCATTAAAGTCATAGATCAGTCCATGAACTCCCAAAGGAGAGCTGCTCTATATAGAGGGTAACAGAAGGGGATCCTGGTCTAGGGACCCCCCTTTGTTACCTTCCCATGCCCTAGGGGTGTCTAAAGCAGACAACCCCTTTCCCTGCTAGAACCTCCAAATTACACCAAGTTTGGCACATTACGTGGGTGGTCAAGCTCAAGGTCCTCAGGCGCATCAGTAATGGCGCTGATCGTGGCAGCGCGGAATTCTTTTATGGAATCTTCTTTATGACACTGGTTTATGACCTCATAACAGTTGTCATGGTGACTACAGGGTCTATTACTGATGCAGGGCACAAGTATTAACCCTTTCATCATTGGTAATTTGCTATTGTTATAGAGGCAGATAACTGCACTTGTTACCAAGCAGGGGCCTTATCATTATGGCTTCCCTTAGGCACCATAAGAAATACAGATATTAAATGTGCAAGTTTGTCATGAGTGTTTTGCACTTTCTAGATCCAGAGATTGGGTTTATTACTAGCACTTTACAAAGAAAAAAAAAAAAGAGGAAATTACTTGTAAAATAATATTATTGGGAATTGCATTTCAAGCATTTTCCTAATGTGCATTCTACATAGTTACATAAGTTGAGAAAAGTAGGGGTGGACATTAACAGCTTGGGGCCCAAGTGCAAGAAATGTGTCCGAGCCCCCATCTTTTTATGGCGACAAAGCTACAGATATGTATATATATATACAGTGTGTGTGTGTGTGTGTATATATATATACACACACACATACACACACACACACATACACACACACACATACACACACACACACACATACATACACACATACACACACATACATACACACACACATACACACACATACACACACACACATAAACACACACACACATAAACACACACACATATACACACACACACACATACACACACACATACACACACACACATACACACACATACATACACATATACACACACCTGCCCACACACACACACACACACCTGCCCACACACACACACACCTGCCCACACAGACACCTGCCCACAAACACACACCCAAATACACACACTTGCCCACACACACACCTGCCCACACACACACACACACACCTGCCCACACAGACACCTGCCCACACAGACACCAGCTCACACACACACACACACACACACACACACATATACATATACACACACACACATATACACACACACACACCTGCCCACACAGACACCTGCCCCCACAGACACCTGCCCACAAACACACACACACCTGCCCACACACACACACATATACACACACACACACCTGCCCACAAACACACACACACCTGCCCACACACACATCTGCCCACACACACACACACTCATCATCCCCCGGCTCAATTCCTCCTGCCTGCTCTCTCTCTTTTCCGGTGCAGCACTGCAGGCCGGGGCGCACTGCGTGACGTCACAGCTAGGAGACACAGCCGCGCACATGGCCATGTCTCCTAGCAGTGACGCGGCCGGGCCAGCACAGGGAAGTTAACTGCTGCAGTGCTGGCCCGGCCGATGAAGAAGTAGCGGCGGCCGCTGTTGGGGGAGCGGTCGGGCCCCCCCCTCCCGCGACTGCTACCGCTATGTGCTGCGGCGGCCCGCACATATAATGAGGGTAATCCGGCATTAGACACCCCGCCTGGAGCCGCGGGCCCTCTGCAGGCTCGGGCCCTGGGCGGTCGCCCGGATTGCCCTCATTATAATCCGCCTATGGATATAGGGCATGGAAAACGGCATCACAGCTGCAGCGGCTACGCTGGTGGTAGAGGGTCCCTCCGCGTCCGACATCTTCCTGCCCCCTAGTTAACCGTGGCCTACCTTCTGGCGATCCTCTTCTGTAGGTCGCGGCTCCGCTCGCGATGCTCTGGGCGAGGACCTTGCGTTGCTCGGTGATGACGTCAACATCCGCTGGATCTCCTTCCAGGACCTTGCGCAGCGTCTCAGTGTAGGGCGGGACTTCAGGTCTCGCGCGTTTTTGTACGTCCACGCCCCTCTTCTTCTGGCGCGGCATCCCGAAGATGGCGCCCGATGGCGGGAAACGGCTCCGATTGGCGGGAAATGGCCCCGAATGGCGGGAAGCTTCACTCAGATATGTATAGAGTCTTTTCCAGGCACGCAATACCCGTTTGTGGCGGGTTGGTCACAATTCTGCCGACTACGCCAAAGCTGACTCGCCCCCTGGGCCGTGGGGTACCCGGAACCGGGCCTTCTAGTGTACGGTGCTGATGGTGGTAGTAGTGGCAACCCGATCCCATGGCTCAGGGTGGTCAGACCAAATGGTGGCAGTCTATTTATCAGTGTTTTGAATGTCCGACTACGCCACCCGTGGATTGCGGTTGGAGATAACCGCCGCTGCAAGGCAGACCGCTGAGGCTGGTGTTGGTGTGCAGCACAGGGGTAGGATAACTCCCCACGGGAAGAGTGTATCCTCAGGGCAGTGTAGGTGGATGTTGGGGGTGATAGTGCAGGCCGCAATAGTAAGAGTTCAGAGTCCGCTTCAAACAGTTCAGGGTCTTTATTGTAGATATTATTAATGACCCAACAGTACCGGTTAGGAATGGGCCTGGGTGTCTGAGAGCATTCGGGCGAGCCCCACTGGTCAGGGTGAGTGTGTAGGCCTACCGTTCTCTCTATGCTCTTTCTGACTATCCCCCTTTTTGTGGTGTAATAGCCCACGTCCCTGAGCTGGCCGTGTACTTCTCTCCTGTATGGCTTGCGACTCAGGCCTTGGGTACCTGTTGCTTGCTCCTCGATGTACTGGTCCCTCTGTGTGGCGGAGCCTCCAGGCTTCTTAGGCCAAGGGACCTGAAATCCCTCGCAGGTTGGTTCTCTGCTGCTGGGCTTGTAACCCTGACAGCCTCGGACCCCAATGTCCGGTAGATTGGTTCTCTGCCAGGACCGGCTCTCGTCGCCTCTGTCCCTGGCTTGCAGTTTCTCCTCTGCCTCACGGACTCCTCAGCTACAGCTGAACTGTCCCTCCTTCTCTGGGACTAGTCTCACTCCTGAGCTAGGTCTTCCAGTTCTCTCTAACCCTGCCCCCAGTTCCAGCTTTTATAGGGGCAGCCAGCTCCCCCTGCTGGCCTGGAACAGGAGGTGCTGTATTGTAATTGTTCCTAACCAGGGGACCTCCCTCCTGCTTTCAGAAACAGATTATTGTTTGTGGCATCCAGGCCTGGGGTGACACACACACACTGCTCTATATTTAGTATGATGCCCCCACTCCTCCATATATATAGCATGATGGTCCCACTGCTCCATATACAGGTGCATCTCACTAAATTAGAATAGCATCAAAAAGTTAATTTATTTCAGTTCTTCAATACAAAAAGCTGTCTTTCAGCTCATCTGCATTGTTGGGTCTGGTGTCTCTCATCTTTCTCTTGACAATACCCCATAGATTCTCTATAATAGATTCTCTATGGCAGGGGTCTCAAACACGCGGCCCGCGGGCCGCATGCGGCCCCTGAGGCTGCTTTATGCGGCCCGCAGGCACAGACCCCTTGATGATCCTGACCAGGTCCAGGAGGAGCCGCCGACAGCAGCGCTGAATTGCCACACAGAGACTGTTTCCCAGCACAGCATTTCCAATGACAGCCGCTGACCAATCAGAGGCCAGCAGCTGATATCTGCGTGTCGGCGCAGTGAGTATGACGTCATTGCCGTACGCTGATGTCAGCTGCTGGCCTCTGATTGGCCGGCGGCTGGCATTGGAAATGCTGTGCTGGGAGACAGTCTGTGTGCGGCAATGCAGCGCTGCTGTCGGCGGCTCCTCCTGGACCAGGTCGGGATCGTCAAGGGGTCTGACTCTGTGGTGCCTGCGGCCACATCTGCAGGAAGGACGCCGAGGGAACGGAGGACAGGTGAGAATCATCTTCTTTTTTTTTTACGTGTGTGAAGAACAGCACAGGGGGCACATAGCCACAAGAGGGGACCTGGATGGGGCACATAGCCAAAAGATGGGGACCTGGATGGGGCACATAGCCACAAGATGGGGACCTGGATGGGGCACATAGCCTCAAGATGTGGACCTGGATGGGGCACAGAGCCACTAGATGGGGACCTGGATGTGGCACATAGCCACAAGATGGGGACCTGGATGGGGCACATAGCCACAAGATGGGGACCTGGATGGGGCACATAGCCACAAGATGGAGACCTGGATGGGGAACATAGCCACAGGATGGGGACCTGGATGGGGCACATAGCCACAAGATGGAGACCTGGATGGGACACAGAGCCACTAGATGGGGACCTGGATGTGGCACATAGCCACAAGATGGGGACCTGGATGAGGCACATAGCCACAAGATGGGGACCTGGATGGGGCACAGAGCCACTAGATGGGGACCTGGATGTGGCACATAGCCACAAGATGGGGACCTGGATGGGGCACAGAGCCACTAGATGGGGACCTGGATGTGGCACATAGCCACAAGATGGAGACCTGGATGGGGAACATAGCCACAGGATGGGGACCTGGATGGGGCACATAGCCACAAGATGGAGACCTGGATGGGACACAGAGCCACAAGATGGGGACCTGGATGGGGCACATAGCCACTAGATGGGGACCTGGATGTGGCACATAGCCACAAGATGGGGACCTGGATGGGGCACATAGCCAAAAGATGGGGACCTGGATGGGGCACATAGCCACAAGATGGGGACCTGGATGGGGAACATAGCCACAGGATGGGGACCTGGATGGGGCACATAGCCACAAGATGGAGACCTGGATGGGACACAGAGCCACTAGATGGGGACCTGGATCGGGAACATTGCCACAGGATGGGGATCTGGATGGGGCACATAGCCACAGGATGGGAACCTGGATGGGGCACATAGCCACAGGATGGGGACCTGGTTGGGGCACATTAGTACAAGATGGGGACATTACTACAAGATGTTTGCCATTATTACTATATGATGCTAATTGTAAGACAATTTTACTGTATGTGGCCAATTGGGGGAAACAAAATTGTAAAAATCAAAAAAATAAAAATAAAGCATGAAAAAATATTGGGCGCTAAAAATGCTGTTTTATATGTAAACTAAAGTAAACACAAAAAAGTACACGTTTATTATCGCCACATCCATAAGGACCCAAGCTATAAAAAAATAAACAGGGCAAAAATGTTCAAAAGGTGTATACAAAAAAAAATGGTATCACTAAAAATGTCACATTGAACAAAAAATGCGGCCCCCCAAATTCAAATTTTTTCCATTTGCGGCCCATATACCCAGCCGAGTTTGAGACCCCTGCTCTATGGGGTTAAGGTCAGGCGAGTTTGCTGCCAATCAAGCACAGTGATACTGTTGTGTGTAAACCAGGTATTGGTACTTTTGGCCGTGTGGACAGGGGCCAAGTCCTGCTGGAGAATGACATTTCCATCTCCAAAAAGCTTGTGGGCAGAGGGAAGCATGAAGTGCTGTAAAATGTCCTGGTAGACGGCTGTGCTGACTTTGGTCTTGATAAAACACAGTGGACCTACACCAGCAGATGACATGGCCCCCCAAACCATCACTGATTGTGGAGCCTTCACACTAGACCTCAAGCAGCTTGGATTGTGGACTCTCCACTCTTCCTCCAGACTCTGGGACCTTGATTTCCAAATGAAAATTGGAACTCTAGGACCTTGTGGAGTGTGTCAATGACTGCCTTCTGGACATCTGTCAAGTCAGCAGTCTTCCTCATGATTGTGGAGCATACTGAAACAGTATTGAAGAACTGGAATAAATTAACTTTTTGAAGATATTCTAATTTAGTGAGATGCACCTGTATATACTATGATGGTCCCACTGCCCCACATACATATAGTATAATGGCCCCACTACTCCATATGTAGTATGATGGACCCACTACTCCAGATATATAGTAGGATGGCTCCACTGCCCGATCATTTAAAAAAATAACGTTTATTCTCACTTAATCCTGATTCCCTACATCACGGCCTCTGTCTCCTCTTCCATGGCGGGACTGCAGAGCAGAGCGATGCAATGATGTCACCGAGCCACCTGCGTGAGTATGCTGACATCTCGTTAACCGCAGGCCTATGGCGATCTGTGGCATATGAAAGAGATAGTGATAGGGCAGGGAGCTTGTGTCTCACTGCTTTATCATGCGACGCCTCTGCATAAGAGACATTAGGGCTACATTAGCTACGTCACAGAAGACACTGGAGCTGGAGTATATAGAATAGGAGACACTGGGGCTGGCGTATATTCATCACAGGATACATTAGGGCTAGAGCATATACATCACAGAAGAAGCTGGAGTATATAGAATAGGAGACACTGGGGCTGGAGTAAATAGAATAGGAGACACTGGGGCTGGCGTATATTCATCACAGGATACATTGGGGCTAGAGCATATACATCACAGAAGAAGCTGGAGTATATAGAATAGGAGACACTGGGGCTGGAGTACATAGAATAGGAGACACTGGGGCTGGAGTACATAGAATAGGAGACACTGGGGCTGGAGTACATAGAATAGGAGACACTGGGGCTGGCGCATATACAGTTCTGCTCAAAAGTTTACATACCCCGGCAGAATTTTTGCTTTCTTGGCCTTGTTTCAGAGAAAATGAATGATAGCAAAAACACTTTTTCTCCACTCATGGTTATTGGTTGGGTGAAGCCATTTACTGTCACATTTCTGTGTTTTCTCTTTTTAAATCTTAATGACAACTAGTGATGAGCGAGCATGCTCGCTACTGCTCGGTGCTCGCCCGAGTATCTCACTGCTCGAGATGCTCTGCGCTCACCGAGTATTTCCGGGTTGGTCGGGCGGGAAGTCGGGTCCCCTCCCTGCATGTTTGGCGCTCTTTACAGAGCCAATGAACATGCAGGGATTGCCTGCCATGCACTGTAATGCCATAGCCATGTTGGTTGTGGGCATTACAGTGATTGGCTGGCCGCACAGCGTCATCAGGTGTATATCAGACCTGGCGCCGCCATGCTCATCACAGTCACTCCGGATCAGACAGTGTAGGGAGAGCTGATGCTGCATTAGGAAGAGATTTGATTGTGTATTAGGTAGTGTAGGGAGAAAAACCGCATATTACACATATCCATCTCAACAAACAGTCCTTTTGAGGACTAATCCATCTGCAGAGATATCAGGCAGGCAGTGTATATAGGCAGGCAGGCAGGGTATATAGCAGACTGCAGTGCATATAGCACAAGAGGTTCCATTCCAATTCTGCCTTCTGCTGCTGTTAGATATTTCTATACAAAGGCCCAGGTCTCAGGGGCGAGGAATACTTTTCTTTGGATCTTAATCCTCATTATTTGCTTATAAAGCAATCCAGAGAACACCGTTTTTCTGCGCCATTTGCTTGTTGGCACTGCAGAATATAGCCAGGTCCTTTCCATATTAGAGCGCTAGAAATCCAGCTATTTAAAACTGTGTTTTCTCCGTCACACGGATCACATATACGTTGTCAGAAAATACTGCCATTTCTGGCCTCCATTTTTTCAGTGTGTCAGTGAAGCAATTCACAGCAGTTTGCTGTTCACACTACTTACTTACAGGCCAGGTTTTTAAAACTCTGTTTTCTCCATCACCCCGATCACATATAACTTCGCTTCTAACTCAGTCATTTGTAGTGAGCGTGTGTAACATACCTGGCGGCGTCCTTGCATGGTGGTCCATCTCCCACTGTGCAAGAGAGCGCACTTGATCTCCTGTCCAGAGTGTCTCTCTGGCTTCCCTCCATGCTGTCTGTTTGTGTCTGTCTCTGCTGCTTAAGGGCGGCGCCCGATCACTTCCTGCTTTTTGTACCTGCTGTGGGTCACACCCCTTGTGCGTCCTCAGCCTATTGCTGTCTGACACTTGGTATATAGCTCAGCAGCTCCCTTCTATCCCCGCCTGAGCATATGTGTTTCTTTCAGTGTGTGCTTGCACCCTGAAGATGCCAGGTCCCGTTCCTGTTTCCCTGTCCGCCTTTCCTGGAGGCTGTATTTCCAGGCCTGTCTGAACTAAGTCCTGTATTTCTCCTGCCTTGCGGTGTCAGCTCCCGTGTCTGAACTGTGTCCTGTATGTCTCCTGCTTTACGGTATTAGTTCCCGTTTCTGAACTAAGTCCTGTTTGTCTCCTGCTTTACGGTATTAGTTCCCGTGTCTGAACTAAGTCCTGTATGTCTCCTGCTTTACGGTATTAGTTCCCGTGTCAGAACTAAGTCCTGTATTTCTCCTGCCTTGCGGTGTCAGCTCCCGTGTCTGAACTGTGTCCTGTATGTCTCCTGCTTTACGGTATTAGTTCCCGAGTCTGAACTGAGTCCTTTCTGTGTTCTCTAGTCTGTCCTGTCTGAACACGCTCCTTGCCTGTTCGTTTCGCCTCTCTGGGGGCAGTATTCCCAGACCCGCTCCTGTATCCCGCTGCAGTGTCGGTCTCCTCCGTACACTCAGTTCCAGTCTGAACTCTCTCCTATCCTTTACCTGTTTTGCCTCTATGCCCGTTCCCTTCCTTTTTCTGCAGAGTCTGAACTTGTACCTAACTCCTGCCTGTTGTCTCTGTACTCCCGTTTGTGAGTTTGTGGTCCACTCGCTACTTCACTGCAAGTACCCTGTGGGTGTCTGGCTCTGTCTTTCCCTTCCTGTCTGTTCAGTGTGAACAGAGCCCTGTCCTCCCTGCTCAGCCCTGTCTGCACTTTAGCTGTGCTTGCCTGTACCTCTCTGCCTGTATTGTTCCTGAGTCCCAGTGTGTACTGGGTCCTATCCCGCCTGTGTTCCTACCTGCTAGTGTCTCCCCGTTTGCACTCTATCTGTGCTTACCTTTACCCCCCGGCCTGCATACCCGCCTGCCTGCATACCCGCCTGCCTGCATACCCGCCTGCCTGCATACCAGTCTGTTCCTGTATTTCCCTGTGTGGGTCAACAGCCGTGTCCGGGGTCTGTCCTGGAGTAGCACCTGGTCCCTCTGCTCGGTTCCTCCTTGGTGCACTGGCGTCGTATGCCGTCGTGCGACCCTGGTCGGATCGGGTGAATACTTAGTCACGCCCCTCCAGGCATACACTCTCCGGCACGGTCCAGTGGAATCACTACCAATCACCCGCACACGCCGCTTAGCCCGGGCGTGTGCATAACAGCATGCTCAGGCCATGGTTCCCGTTGAGCCCCACGGCCTTCGCTCTTTGAGAAGTTTTTCCAGCGAATACATGCATTAAAATAAATAAATAAAATTTTTTTTCCCTTTAGCTGAGTTCCAGGCGAATTGCGCACTCGTCCAGATGGATCTATCAGCTCTCGTTCCTGCGGATCCGCCACGTTACTATGGGGATCCAAAACAGTGTCGTGCATTTGTGGAGCAATGCATGCTACACTTTAAGGCCTACCCTCTCTATTTTCCTTCCGATTGGGCTAAAGTGGCCTTTATTATGTCTTACCTGGCGGGGGATGCCTTGGAATGGATCAACCCCCTATATGAGACACAGGATCCGATCCTCCGGGACCTAATGGCCTTCCTGGTGGCCTTTCTAATGGTCTTCGATGATCCTAACCCGGAGGCTCCTGCTGAAGCTTCACTTCCCAATATCCCGGAGCAGCCCCAATGGGTAATGTGTGTGGGTAGCGTAATAGTTCTCCAGCCCAATGAGACTACTGCCCACCCAGAATCCTCACAGGGTGACTACGCTTTCCGGAATACTTCTCCCAACCTCAAGAGGCAGTCCAGACGTGCTAGACTTAGAGGCAAGCAGTCACGCCTGGGTCTGTCCTCCCTGAGACCTCCTGAACCCTTCGGGGTGCTACCTGGCAACGAAAGGACAGAGACTCTCCTATACTCTGTACCTGATACCTCGCTCGCTTCGTCCAGTGAGTCCAACCTGGTGTACTCCGAAGCAGAGGTTACTCCCGAGTCTCTACACCCCTCCGACCAGGCGGAGGACCTCCAGTTGTGTTCAGAACCCTTCGGGGTGCCACCTGGTGGTGAATGGACAGAGACTTTCCTATACTCGGTACCCGATACCTCGCCTGCTTCCTCCAGTGAGTCCGACCTAGTGTTCTCCGAAGCAGAAGTTACTCCCGAGTCTCTACACCCCTCCGACCAGGCGGAGGACCTCCAGTTGTGTTTAGAACCCTTCGGGGTGCCACCTGGTGGTGAATGGACAGAGACTTTCCTATTTCCTGTACCTGATACCTCGCCTGCTTCCTCCAGTGAGTCCGACCTAGTGTTCTCCGAAGCAGAAGTTACTCCCGAGTCTCTACACCCCTCCGACCAGGCGGAGGACCTCCAGTTGTGTTTAGAACCCTTCGGGGTGCCACCTGGTGGTGAATGGACAGAGACTTTCCTATTTCCTGTACCTGATACCTCGCCTGCTTCCCCCAGTGAGTCCGACCTAGTGTTCTCCGAAGCAGAAGTTACTCCCGAGTCTCTACACCCCTCCGACCAGGCGGAGGACCTCCAGTTGTGTTTAGAACCCTTCGGGGTGCCACCTGGTGGTGAATGGACAGAGACTTTCCTATTTCTTGTACCTGATAACCCGTCTATTTCTTCCTGTGAGCTTGACAAGATGTACCTCGAAGCAGAGATTACCCTCAAGTCTCTGTCCCCCTCCAACCCAGTGAACGACTGGTCCTCGAATTCCCTGCGGAAGATTCTGGCAGGCCTGAAGAAGAGGGGGCGTAAGGGGGGAGGTACTGTAACATACCTGGCGGCGTCCTTGCATGGTGGTCCATCTCCCACTGTGCAAGAGAGCGCACTTGATCTCCTGTCCAGAGTGTCTCTCTGGCTTCCCTCCATGCTGTCTGTTTGTGTCTGTCTCTGCTGCTTAAGGGCGGCGCCCGATCACTTCCTGCTTTTTGTACCTGCTGTGGGTCACACCCCTTGTGCGTCCTCAGCCTATTGCTGTCTGACACTTGGTATATAGCTCAGCAGCTCCCTTCTATCCCCGCCTGAGCATATGTGTTTCTTTCAGTGTGTGCTTGCACCCTGAAGATGCCAGGTCCCGTTCCTGTTTCCCTGTCCGCCTTTCCTGGAGGCTGTATTTCCAGGCCTGTCTGAACTAAGTCCTGTATTTCTCCTGCCTTGCGGTGTCAGCTCCCGTGTCTGAACTGTGTCCTGTATGTCTCCTGCTTTACGGTATTAGTTCCCGTTTCTGAACTAAGTCCTGTTTGTCTCCTGCTTTACGGTATTAGTTCCCGTGTCTGAACTAAGTCCTGTATGTCTCCTGCTTTACGGTATTAGTTCCCGTGTCAGAACTAAGTCCTGTATTTCTCCTGCCTTGCGGTGTCAGCTCCCGTGTCTGAACTGTGTCCTGTATGTCTCCTGCTTTACGGTATTAGTTCCCGAGTCTGAACTGAGTCCTTTCTGTGTTCTCTAGTCTGTCCTGTCTGAACACGCTCCTTGCCTGTTCGTTTCGCCTCTCTGGGGGCAGTATTCCCAGACCCGCTCCTGTATCCCGCTGCAGTGTCGGTCTCCTCCGTACACTCAGTTCCAGTCTGAACTCTCTCCTATCCTTTACCTGTTTTGCCTCTATGCCCGTTCCCTTCCTTTTTCTGCAGAGTCTGAACTTGTACCTAACTCCTGCCTGTTGTCTCTGTACTCCCGTTTGTGAGTTTGTGGTCCACTCGCTACTTCACTGCAAGTACCCTGTGGGTGTCTGGCTCTGTCTTTCCCTTCCTGTCTGTTCAGTGTGAACAGAGCCCTGTCCTCCCTGCTCAGCCCTGTCTGCACTTTAGCTGTGCTTGCCTGTACCTCTCTGCCTGTATTGTTCCTGAGTCCCAGTGTGTACTGGGTCCTATCCCGCCTGTGTTCCTACCTGCTAGTGTCTCCCCGTTTGCACTCTATCTGTGCTTACCTTTACCCCCCGGCCTGCATACCCGCCTGCCTGCATACCCGCCTGCCTGCATACCCGCCTGCCTGCATACCAGTCTGTTCCTGTATTTCCCTGTGTGGGTCAACAGCCGTGTCCGGGGTCTGTCCTGGAGTAGCACCTGGTCCCTCTGCTCGGTTCCTCCTTGGTGCACTGGCGTCGTATGCCGTCGTGCGACCCTGGTCGGATCGGGTGAATACTTAGTCACGCCCCTCCAGGCATACACTCTCCGGCACGGTCCAGTGGAATCACTACCAATCACCCGCACACGCCGCTTAGCCCGGGCGTGTGCATAACAGCGTGGAAGATACTATCCTCCATTTAAAATGGGCAAGGCACGTGGCAAGGGACGGGGAACTGGACGTGATGGTAATGGTGCATGCAGAGGCCGAGGACAAGGCCGTGGGCAAGCCGAAATTGTGCCACAACAAACACCCACATCTTCTCGCCTGACCTTCCTGTCCCAATTTCTAGGGGACTGCAGCACACCACTATTGAACCCAGATCAGTGTCAAAAGGTTGTTGGTTGGATAGCGGATAATGCTTCCAGTCACTTAGCCACCACCAGCACCACCCTGTCTTCCACACGGTCAAGTCTCAGTAGCCGTGAGTCTGGACCGCATATTCCTCACCCTGATCCTCCTTCCTCCCACCATGCCGAGTACCCAGAGACAACTTATCCCACACTTGGACAATCTGAAGAGCTGTTCACTTTTCCATTTATGGATTCGGGCCTCTCGCCCGGTCCACTTGAAGCGGGGCAAGAGGAGATCACGTGTAGCGATGCCCAAATATTTGAGCAGCCACGGTCACACGAAGGCGCCGGTGGGAAACTGTGACAAGAGGTGGACGATGTGAGACACAATTGGCAGAAAGTCAGGAATAGTACCAGGGTGCAGAAGTGGGAGACGAGGTGGTGGATGATATAGTAACTGACCCAACCTGGCAGGAGGACATGCAGAGCAAGGACAGCAGCACACAGGGGGAGGGAGGCAGAGCACCCCAACAGGCAGGAAGAAGCAGTGTGGTGGCCGCAGACAGAAGGCAGGCTACCGTTTCCCGTAACACCAACACGAAGGAAGTTGCCACTACAACTGTTAGGTCTTCCCGAGTCTGGTTGTTTTTTAAAGACTCTGCCGATAGCTCCAAAAAGGCCATTTGCATCACGAGCCAGACCAGCATCAGCAGGGGTGTCAAAACGACCAGCCTGACCACCACCAGCATGATCAGGCACATGGCAGCAAAGCACTCGACTTTGTGGGCCGAACACCAGGGTCCAGGAACAGTGTCTACAGGTGGCACCATTGCTTCTTCTGCTGTTGTGCATGCAAGCCAATCCCCTGTCCATAGTGCATGCAAAGATACCTCCTGCCCTGCACCTGTCATTGCACACTCTCAAGTAGCAGCATCAGGAAGCACGTCCATGTCCTTGTCCCAGCGCAGCGTTCAGTTGTTCATACTCCAGTCCTTGGAATGCAAGCGCAAATATGCAGCCAACGTCCCACAGGCCACACTACTAAATTCTCACAATTCACGACTGCTTGGCTCGAAATGTTGCCTTTTAGGCTTGTGGAGACAGAAGCATTCCGCAACCTGATGGTGGCGGCCGTCCCTCGGTACTCTGTCCCCAGCCGCCACTATTTCTCCCAGTGTGCCGTCCCCACATTACACAAGCACGTGTCCCAAGACATTAGCCGTGACCTCAACAACGCAGTTACCGGTAAAGTCCACCTAACCACGGACACGTGGACAAGTGCTTGTGGGCAGGGACGGTACATCTCGCTGATAGCACACTGGGTTAAAATAGTGGAAACCGGGACCCAGTCGGACCTTGGGACGGAACACGTCCTCCCGACGCCAAGGATTGCAGGCCCTAGGTCAATCAGGGTTGCCCCCACGGTCTACAGCTCCTGCACCTCATGCTCCTCAGCCTCCTCCTCCTCCTCAGCCTCCATCTCCGCATCAGTCACAAGCTGGAAGCACTGCAGCACTGCCTCGGCCAAGAGGCAACAGGCTGTGCTGAAGCTAATATGCTTAGGTGAAAAAACACACAATGCTGAAGAGTTATGGACAGCTCTGAAAGAGCAGGCAGATCTGTGGCTCAAACCGCTGAACCTACAGCCAGGCATGGTCGTGTGTGACAATGGCCGGAACCTGGTGGCGGCTCTGAGGCGAGGCGGAGCACGATAAGATGGAGCAATTAACCATACAGGGTGATTACACACAGCCAAGCCTCATCTCATCCCAACGTGGATTGGGTGACAATAAGGAAGAGGAGGAGGAGGAAGGACAGGAACTAGTTTCATGCACTATAGACGGTGCTATCTGCACAGCTGTCATACCGTCTGTTCAGCGTGGATGGCCAGAGGACAGAGAGGAGGAGGAGGAGAGCATGGTCAGTCATCCTCTTGGTGAGGACACGGAAGTCTTGCCTGTTAGTAGTCTGGCACGCATGGCTGAGTTTATGTTATGCTGCCTTTCCCATGACCCTCGCATTCTCAAAATTTTAGGTCATTACTGGTTGGTGACACTTTTAGACCCACTCTACAAGGAGAACTTTATATCTCTTATTCCTGAGGCGGACAGGTGTACAAAAATGAGGCAGTACCAGAAGGCCCTTGTTGCGGAACTATTAAAAAAATTCCCATCTGAAAACGCTGGAGGCAGAGGGCACACTTCGTTCGACAACCAAGGCCCCCACTCTGTCACTTCTTCTCTCTGACTGAACACTGTTCTAAGATGGTGCCCTCTAGAACATGAGCCCAGGTGACCAGCAAACAATGGGCTCCTATCTACGCTCAGGAACCAACCCCTATCTGCTCCTACATCACTGGGTATTCCTACCCCCTCCCCACTCCAGCCAGGGACATGGTCTGTCGTGCCTGCATTTCTGTCTAATGGGAGCACCGTTGAGCTGTCCCTCGGAAATGGGGTGAGTGTGCTGTATGCAGCTAACTGAACCCTGGTCCATACTCCATCCTTACCCGGGAGTGGAATATCACACCTCTGGCAGAGGTGCAATACCCCTGTAGCGGCCGAGCCCTCGGGGCGCTACATTTTTATGATGCCCGAAAAAAAAATTTTTTATACAGTATGTTCATGTATACCCCCCAGGAGTAAATGTTTGTCAGCCCATACACTTAGTGCATGGCATTACAAGTATAGGAGGCCCGCTCCTTTCTAATGGTAAAAAAAATTTATGATGCGCTCCTCCACGTCTCTTCCAAGGGCCATTGAAGTGCCTCCAAATTTTTGGCAGCCCTTGCAGTCACTGCATAGTCCAACACTATGGGAGACTCTCTCCTTTCTAATGGGAATTTGTCATTACTGTGGCCTGGTCTATGTGTCTTTAAATTCTTAGTGGGTTTTTCCTAAACTTGGTCAGCCGTTGGACTCACTGCATACCCTATAACTGTATAGCAGACCCTCTCCTTTCTAATGGGAACATGTCATATCTTGTTACTGTGGCCCTGCTCTGTGTGTCTTTAAATTCTTAGTGGGGATTTTCCTAAAATCTGTCAGTCGTTGGACTCACTGCATACCCTATAACAGTATAGCCGACCCTAGAATTTCTAATGGGAATTTGTCGTTACTGTGACCCTGCTCTATGTGTCTTTAAATTCTTAGTCGTTTTTTTCCTAAAATTGGTCAGCCGTTGGACTCACTGCATACCCTATAACTGTATAGCAGATCCTGTCCTTTCTAATGGGAGCATGTCGTACCTTGTTACTGTGGCCCTGCTCTGTGTGTCTTTAAATTCTTATTGAGGTTTTTCATTAAAATTTGTCAGCCGTTGGATTCACTGCATACCCTATAACTGTATAGCAGACCCTCTACTTTCTAATGGGAACATGTCGTACCTTGTTACTGTGGCCCTGCTCTGTGTGTCCTTAAATTCTTAGTGGGGTTTTTCCTAAAATTTGTCAGCCGTTGGATTCACTGCATACCCTATAACTGTATAGCAGACCCTCTCCTTTCTAACGGGAACATGTCGTACCTTGTTACTGTGGCCATGCTCTTTGTGTCTTTAAATTGTTAGTGTTTTTTTTCAAAAATTTTGGCCACCCTTGCAGTCACAGCATGGGCATTACCACTATAGAAGACCCGCTCCTTTATAATGGGAACATTTTTTTTACTGAGACCCTCCTCTATGTCTCTTCAAAGGGGTATTAGGTTGCGTCCAAATTTTTGACAACCCTTGCAGTCACTGGATGCGCAATAACAGTATAGGAAACCCACTTGTTAATAATGGGAACAACAAAGCATAGCCCTCTGATGGCTCTCTAACAATAGCTAGGGCCGACTGCTGGCCTTTTAAGAATAGTAAGGGCCGTCTGATGTCCCTATAAAAATAGGCTTTATGACTTTCAGAGTCCCTCCATCATAAATAAAACAGGATGTGTCTGATGACACCACATTGCCAGATGAGGTTGTAAAATGTTAAAGTGACATTTCCCGGTGAATGCATTTTTCATAAAAAATAACATAAAAAAACATAACAATAGGATCTTTCTTTAGTATAAAAAACAGCATCACCAATTTAACCTCAATGTAATCACATTGTTCAGCTTATGTACCTCCTCCTCCATCTCCGAAATGACCACATCAGTCACAAGCTGACAGCACTGCAGCACTGCCTTGGCCAAACAGCAACAGGCTGTGCTGAAGATAACATGCTTAATGCTTAATTGACAAACCGCCCAGCGCTGCATAGTTGTTGAAAGCTGTAACACAGCAGCTTGATCTGTGGCTCTCACCGCTGAACATACAGCCAGGCATGGTCATGTGTTACAATGGGCGGAACCTGGTGACAGAGAAATGACAACCGGGGTAGATAAGGTTTCCCTCTATGCCAGTCCTTTCACAGAGCTAAAGAATATGGCTGTGGTGAAATACAACTCCCACTAAGAAGCTGTTTCAGATTGAAAAACATTGTGCCCAACAGAGGATTTGTTTCTGAGAGCTAACCTTTCTCACCCGCTCAAGAGCCCCATAGCAGCTGCAAAGTTAGCGCTATCATGAACTCTCCTGAGGTAGAAGCCAAGGCACACCAGAGAATTCTCTGGTGGGACTGTCCAACCCTGCTGAGAAGCAGTCCTGGCTAAGAAAAGTGTGTGGGAAGATTCCAGGACACTCTATTTTTACTGAGGAGGAAACACATGCAAACATGGGGAGAACATACAAATTTCTTGCAGATGTTGTCCTTGCTGGGATTTGAACCCAGGATCCCAGTGCTGCAAGACTTCAGTGCTAACCACTGATCCAATGTGCTGCCGTTCACCCTCTAATATCTAACAAGCTGGAGAAACTTGAACCTACTGCCACTCTATCATCAGCTCCTTTGTGAGAAAATTTATTTGGGCAGCCACTCAGTCTACCAAATAAAATTCCAGAGAAGGAAATTGAGGATGGCTTCGCTACTGGTACTGGGGGCAGTGCTAATACCATGGTGTTGTACCATAGTTTGCTGGAAATATTCCAGGCTGGTAGGAGGCAAGAAAATTCCCACAGAAAAGTACCAGCAGTAATGTTCAGACCACATTTCAAGTGCAAGCAGCTTTAGAGGACTTCCTGGGAGAAATGACACGCAGGGTAGATACGGTTTCCCTCTATGCCAGTCCTTTCACTGAGCTAAATACAACTCTTATCAAAAAAAGTTGTGGACTGGCTCCGTACCGTCCCTGGCCACATTCACCTGTCCACGTGTTTGTGGTTAGGCAGTCCTTCTTAGTAAGTGCACTGGGTAGGGCATGGGTACTGTTGTGGGACCCGTGCTTGTGGAAGGCGAAGGCGATACCGGGAAAATTACTGGCGGCTGGGGACCGAGTATGGACACCCGGCCGCCGCCTGCATGAGGTTGTGAAAAGCTTCCACCTCCACAAGCTTAAAAGGCCATATTTCAAGTGCAAAGAGCTGCCCAGAAATCTGTCAGTTTAGTGTTGCGGTCTGTGGGTGGGTGGGTGGCTGGCTGCATACTTGCAATTGCATTCCAAGTAAAAGAAAACTAAGCAGATGATGGCCTCTATCATCATCATGGCCTCACCTCGGCACTATGAACTCTCCTGAAGGAGAAGCCAGGGCCCGCCGGAGGAGTCTCCGGTTCTCTGGTGGGCCCGTCCAACCCTGCCGAAAAGCAGCCCTGGCTAAGAAAAGTGTGGGGGAAGGTTCCCGGACACTCTATGGCTGCTTTTTTAATGCGGATCGGCCATGCTTATGCATGTTATTTCTCAAAACGCATTACGGATCAGGCCATTTTCCAACTCTGTATTCAAGAAATTAAATGCGCAAAGAAAGATGTGTGTGTGTCAAAGCACCATTGACAAGTGCAAGTTGATGTTGGATGGGCTGCCATTGCTTCTGCAACAAGCTCATTTACAGGATTTTCTGGGAGAAATGACACGCAGGGTAGATACGGTTTCCCTCTATGCCAGTCCTTTCACCGAGCTAAATACAACTCTTAGCAAAAAAAGTTGTGGACTGGCTCCGTACCGTCCCTGGCCACATTCACCTGTCCACGTGTTTGTGGTTAGGCGGTCCTTCCCAGTAAGTGCACTGGGGCGGGCACGGGTAATGTTATGGGACCCGTGATTGTGGAAGGCGGAGGCGATACCGGGAAATATAGTGGCGGCTGGGGACCGAGTATGGACACCCGGCCGCCGCCGGCATGAGGTTATGAAAAGCTTCCGCCTCCACGAGCCTAAAAGGCCACATTTCAAGTGCAAGCAGCTGTCAGAAATTTGGCAGTATAGTATTGCAGCCTGTGGGTGGGTGGCTGCCGGCATTCTTGTGCTTGCATTCCAAGGAATGGGGTAGGGACAACTGAACACTGCAGTGGGACAAGGACGTGGACGGTGATTGTTTCAAGTCTGCAACGACAGGTGCATGGCGGGAGGCATCTTCGCATGTGTCAAGGATCACTTATGATGGGCACACATTTAGGCAGTGACCTGGGAGTCAGAGATGTTTCCAGAGGTCTTCCCCTTGCTGCTCCCATGTCTTTTCAGCACTGTATGCATGTGTCTGATGATGTGTCACACACCACATGGCCAGATAAGGTTGTAAAATGTTAAAATGACATTTCCTGGTGAATGCATTTGTCTTGGTTGAAAGCAATGCAAAAGTGCAAAAACGTGTCAAAAATGCTACGTGTGTAGGAGTATTTTTGTTTTTGTTTATTTATTTTGCCTTATATACAAGTCATCACCCTGGAAAGGATGTTCCTTACGCCTTAAAAGTGGCGTAATACTCTGACGACGTTGTTGACAGCAGTGTTCTGGGAGTCAGAGATGCTTCCAGGGGTCTTCCCCATGTTGTTCCCATGTCATTTGAGCACAGTTCCCATCGATTTGGGTAATTTTTAGGCCCTCTGCAGACCGCCGTGGGGAGCCACCTGAAAAATGCTCAAGTTTCCCCTAGACTTATATTGGGCTCATTGCTCGGGTTGAGCACCCGAGTATTTCAATTTGCTCGACCCGAGCAACGAGTACTCGAGCATTTTAGTGCTCGCTCATCACTAATGACAACCAAAAACATCCAAATAATCCTGATCAAAAAGTTCACATACCCTGGTGATTTTGGCCTGATAACATGCACAGAATTTGACACAAATGGGTTTGAATGGCTACTAAAGGTAACATCCTCACCTATGACCTGTTTGCTTGTAATCAGTGTGTGTGCATAAAGCTGAGTGAGTTTCTGGGATCCAGCTACTGACTTTTCTGGATTTTGAGATGGGGAAAGCAAAAGAATTATCAACGGATCTACGGGAAAAGGTAGTTGAACTGTATAACACAGGAAAGGGAGGCAAAAAGAGTATAACACAGGAAAGGGATACAAAAAGATATCCCAGGAATTGATAATGCCAGTCTGCAGTGTTCAAACTGTGATTAACAAATGGAAAATCAGATGCTCTGTAAAAACCAAACCACAGTCAGGTAGACCAACAAAAATTTCAGCCACAACTGCCAAGAAAATTGTTCGGGATGCAAAGAAAAACCAACAAATAACATCAGCTGAGAACACACTTAGGGGTGTACTCACTTTTGTTGCCAGCGGTTTAGACATTAATGGCTGTGTGTTGAGTTATTTTGCAGGCACACCAAATTTACAGTTAAACAAGCTGTACACTGACTACTGTACATTGTATCAAAGTGTCGCATCTTCAGTGTTGTCCCATCAAAAATATATATATGTATTCCGGCCCATTTTTGGAGTTTTGTGTGAAATTATGTCCAATTTGCCTTTTTTTTCTCAGTTTTTTTGTGTTGTTCCAATAAACACAAAGGAAATAAACATGCGTGTAATAAAACATGTGTAATTTTCTGAAACAATTTCAAGGGTGCCAGCACTTTCCGCCATGACTGTATATGCAGGTAGAGTCCTTAACCCCTTTACAACCCAAAGTGGTTTGCACGTTAATGAGAAGGCCAATTTTTACAATTCTGACCACTGTCACTTTATGAGGTAATTACTCTGGAACGCTTCAACGGATCCCCCTGGTTCTGAGAATATTTTTTCATGACATATTGTACTTTATGATTGTGGTAAAATTTCTTCGATATCACTTGTGTTTATTTGTGAAAAAAACAGATATTTGGCGAAAATGTTGAAAATTTTGCAATTTTCAAAATTTGAATTTTTATGCCCTTAAATCGGAGAGATATGTCACACAAAAAAAGTTAATAAATAACATTTCCCATATGTCTACTTTACATCAGCACAATTTTGGAACCCAAATTTATTTTTATTAGGGAGCTATAAGGGTTAAAATTGACCAGCGATTTCTCATTTTTCCAACAAAATTTACAAAACCATTTTATTAGGGACCGCATCACATTTGAAGTCACTTTGAGGGGTCTTTATGACTGAAAATACCCAAAAGTGACACCATTTTTAAAACTGCACCCCTCAGTGAATCGGGTCATCATGGCAACATCCGGGAAGCCGCGGCACACATTGCTGGAAACCGGCAGGAGAGGTGACTATCCCGATCACCTCCCCTTGCCCCCGCAATGCTGCGAACGACTTCGATCGCAGCATTGCGGGGGTTAATGTGCGGGACCTCTCCCAGCACATAGCACCGGGTGTCAGCTGTGACAATCAGTTGACACCCGGCGGCGATCACGCCCGCACAGCCTGTGTGCGGGCGCGATCGCAAAGATGTACTAATACATATCAGGCTCTTAAGTCCCAGGGCGCAGATACGTATCAGTACGTCTTGGGCTTTAAAGAAGTTAAAATTATGTGAAAATGGGAAAAGTCACAAAACTTTGCAACTTTTCAAGAGCTTTATGCCAGTTTTCTGGCAAAAACACTGGTGAATCGGGTTCATAATCTCTAATCCTTTCAGCTCCCTTTAATTAGACTACTTTCAACAAACTAATTATAAGTATTGGGTCTGTTTTTTTTTAATGCTTTTAAAATAATTGTAAATATTTTCAATCCCCTTTTGTTATAAGGATTTCCCAAAAATTAGCTAATCATAGGTTGTCCTGCATTCGTGACAGTGATTGACTGCGCGGTCACTTGGAAGTTTACATTGGCATCACTACAGGGCCGGTAAAGAAGGACTGTCAGGGACCCCCAGAGTGTGGTAAAATGCGCCAACTAATTCATAATTCATTTAATTCTCACACAATATACTAAGTTAGTGTAAGTCTACCAAAAAGCAACAAAACTTGGTGCTAAAAAAATTGAGCATAACTTTTTGAAAAATGAACCAGGTTATGCCAAATCTTACATATTTTGTGACTTTGTGATCAGTTATCAACACAAATATTTTACTCAAATTACCAGATCGATGGATAAGAATTGGGACTTTTCCCTAAATCTCTCCAAAACATCACCGCTTATAGAAGACCACCCTCATATCCAGATCAGATTTTCTGTGAGAGATGCCCAGATTCACAATATAGTATGCATACTGGCCATCTATGAGAAGTCCACCCCAATGGAAGTCCAGTTATTAAAGAGGATTTTACTGTTTATATAAGGGGCAGACAATGACAGTGAAGGGCCCTTAATCAGGACTTCTGATCTGGGCCCCCCACCCTCCATCAGGCACCACCTACATATACATTTCCATGTATATTTATATTAGGCACACATATAAAATTTGCACATGCTAATACTCTATACACATTTTAACGTATGCATATGTGGCACCCCAGGGGTCTGGTTTCCACAGTAACAGCAATGTTATGTCTGAGAGCAGGTGGGAGGTCTCTTGGTCAGGAATCCTATGCATGCCACACCTCCTGCCCAGTCCTGGGAGGGGAAGGACTTCCCCTATATAAACCTGGGGCTGAGGCAGGGTTAGAGAGTTCAAAGGGAGAGTTGAGCCAGGAGGGCGGACAGGGAGCTGTGGCTCCGGCTGGGCCCAGCTCCCGGGCCATGCCAGAAGTAGAGACAGAGAAGAGAAGCAGCATAGGAAGAAACAACAGGAGCTCTGTGGGAGCAGTGCTACAAGGAGTCAGGGGCTGGCAGCTGCAGAGCTCGCCCTGACTGAGAAGTTATCACCGGACCCGGAGTCCGAGGCTGTGGGGACTAACCCTTACCCAGCAGCAGAAACCGTCCGGCAGGGGATTTCAAGTCCTCTGGCCCAGAAACCCGAAGGCACGGTCACACGCGTGGGACCAGCACCGCCGTCGTGGAGCGGAAGGCACTAGAAGGCCCCGAGTCACCGGCCATACGGGTGAGCACCACACGGTACACTCAGGGACGTGGGCTACTTTTACCCGCCTCTAGCAAGGTAGCCAGAAGAGTACAGTTAGTTGGGAAGGCCTACAACTCCACCTGGCCAGGGGAGATCCCATCTGCTCAAGGACTGACCAGGCCCCGATCGCTAGCAAGTACTCCGGGAGGGTCTGTCTTTGTCACCAGTAAAGACCCTGAACTACACCGCATCGTCTCTGAGTGGTTCCTGCTACCCCCATCTTCCACGTCGGCTGCCCTGAGGCCATACCCCTCCCGTTGGGGGTTATACCATCCACGCTGCACCATCCTTCCACCGGCCTCAGCGGTCTGCCCTGCAGCGGCAGCTCCATAGCTGCATTCAACGGGTGGCGTAGTCATCCTACATCTACTGCTAATATACCGCCACTTAGTCTGACTCCCTGGGCACGGACCGGGTCACCGCCACGAGACTACTACCCCTATCAGATCCGGCTCCGGGTAGTCCCTGCGTGCGCAACGCTACCTCACATAGGCCCAGGACGCGTCACATATACATAGTGCACACAAACATAAAATACGGACATACACATAAGATGCACATACACAGTATAGAGTCCCGGTAGTCCTCATAGTTTTAAGCATGGACCCTGGCAAATTGTAGACGGACTTTTATTGTTCATGGGCTTTAAGGGAGAGAGGCTTCCTTTGTGGAGGACACTCATGAATGCCATTCATTTGCAGTGTACACCGTGTCGTGTCATGGAAAACACTCACCCTAGTTTGGCTTTCTACTTCTTCAGCTAATAGCAATGAATTTGCCTGTCGATTTTCTTCTCATCAGAAGATGCTTTTGTTTAGATGTTAACTTCCATCTGACTGATAAGAAAAGCTTTGCTGATCTTCTTGTAGACTTCACATTTTTTGTAAAGAAATTATTTTCTTTCTCAGAAATGTCTTGTGACATTTCTCTTCTATGTGGTACCACTTACCCTTCTCATCAGAGGACGCTTTTGTTTAGGTGTTAACTTCCATAGTCGGCCTGGACGTCTCTGTAAGATGGTTGCAGTTCCATCTTTGTTATAGTTTTGCATCACTTTTGCTACAGTATTCTGACTGATAAGTAAAGTTTTGCTGATCTTCTTGTAGACTTTACATTTATTGCAAAGAAATTATTTTCTTTCTCAGGTTTTGTGACATTTCCCTTCTATGTGGTGCCATTGCTGATAGCATGAAATGGGAAGGAGTTTTCTTTATTAAGTAACTTCCTTTTACAGACACCTGTCTGCTGGACATCTGTTTAATGAATAATTACACTTACCTGTGGTTCAGTTCTTGTTAATTATAATTTTGTTGTCTAAACTTAGCTTTTCTCTTAAGACTGTTACTGGGATGTTCTCATTTTTGAAACATGATCTTGAATGAGTTTGTTAAGAAAATTACTTTTTTGGGGTCTGCAAAATACCAAATCTTGTTTGCATTCAATGGCTCAAATTTGCGAGAGTATTTTGTAGTATGGTATCCCATATAAAATGATGATTCTGAAAGGAAACTACAGGTTTGCTGACAAATCTATTTGGGTGTACTGATTTATGCTAAACACTGTATATATATATATATATATATATATATATATATACAGTACAGACCAAAAGTTTGGACACACCTTCTCGGTTAAAGATTTTTCTGTATTTTCAAGACTATGAAAATTGTACATTCACACTGAAGGCATCAAAACTATGAATTAACACATGTGGAATAATATACTTAACAAAAAAGTATGAAACAACTGAAAATATGTCTTATATTCTAGGTTCTTCAAAGTAGCCACCTTTTGCTTTGATGACTGCTTTGCACACTCTTGGCATTCTCTTGATGAGCTTCAAGAGGTAGTCACCGAAAAAGGTTTTCACTTCACAGGTGTGCCCTGTCAGGTTTAATAAGTGGGATTTCTTGCCTTATAAATGGTGTTGGGACCATCAGTTGTGTTGTGCAGAAGTCTGGTCGATACTCTGCTGATAGTCCTACTGAATAGACTGTTAGAATTTGTATTATTGCAAGCAAAAAGCAGCTAAGTAAAGAAAAACGAGTGGCCATCATTACTTTAAGGAATGAAGGTCAGTCAGTGCGAAAAATTGGGAAAACTTTGAAAGTGTCCCCAAGTGCAGTTGCAAAAACCATCAATCGCTACAAAGAAACTGGCTCACATGAGGACCACCCCACGAAAGGAAGACCAAGAGTCAGCTCTGCTTCTTAGGATAAGTTTATCCGAGTCACCAACCTCAGAAATCGCAGGTTAACAGCAGCTCAGATTAGAGGCCGGGTCAATGCCACACAGAGTTCTAGCAGCAGACACATCTCTTCAACAACTGTTAAGAGGAGACTTTGTGCAGCAGGCCTTCATGGTAAAATAGCTGCTAGGAAACCACTGCTAAGGATAAGCAACAAGCAGAAGACACTTGTTTGGGTTAAAGAACACAAGGAATGGACATTAGACCAGTGGAAATCTGTGCTTTGGTCTGATGAGTTCAAATTTGAGATCTTTGGTTTCAACCACCGTGACTTTGTGCGATGCAGAAAAGGTGAACGGATGGCTCTACATGCCTGGTTCCCACCATGAAGCATGGAGGAGGAGGTGTGATGGTGTGGGGGTGCTTTGCTGGAGACACTGTTGGGGATTTATTCAAAATTGAAGGCATACTGAACCAGCATGGCTACCACAGCATCTTGCAGCGGCATGCTATTTCATCCGGTTTGCGTTTAGTTGGACCATCATTTGTTTTTCAACAGGACAATGACCCCAAACACACCTCCAGGCTGTGTAAGGGCTATTTGACCAAGTAGGAGAGTTATGGGGTGCTACGCCGGATGACCTGGCCTCCACAGTCACCAGACCTGAACCCAATCGAGATGGTTTGGGGTGAGCTGGACCACAGAGTGAAGGCAAAAGGGCCAACAAGTGCTAAGCATCTCTGGGAACTCCTTCAAGACTGTTGGAAGACCATTTCCGGTGACTACCTCTTGAAGCTCATCAAGAGAATGTCAAGAGTGTGCAAAGCAGTCATCAAAGCAAAAGGTGGCTACTTTGAAGAACCTAGAATATAAGACATATTTTCAGTTGTTTCACACTTTTTTGTTAAGTATATAATTCCACATGTGTTAATTCATAGTTTTGATGCCTTCAGTGTGAATGTACAATTTTCATAGTCATGAAAATACAGAAAAATCTTTAAATTAGAAGGTGTGTCCAAACTTTTGGTCTGTACTGTATATATATATATATATATATATATATATATATATATATAAACCTTATAAGTTTGGTATCACAGTAATCGTACTACTGACTCTGAATCATTTTGTCAGTTTGTTTTTACAACACAATACACACTGTAAAATGAAGGAACCCAAACCTGGCATTTTTTCTCATTTTTCAACACATTATATGATAAAATGAATGGTGTTGTTCAAAACTACAACACTAAGCGTCAGCACACTGTGATTTGCTGATCTGTAAGATGCGTTCTTTGTGCTGTGAAAATACACAGCTGTGATATCTCACCAAATATTCATAGTGGGAACTTAAAATTATGTTTTTCTGCCATGATTAAGGATGGTTTGGATGTATGAAACATGTTGACCTTTTATTTCTATCTTTGTGGAATTAAGGCTGCATGAACCAGTCACCAACCATTATCTGTATATGTACAAATATTAAGTGCTACTGAGTGCTGTAGGAAAAACTTAGAATAGTGAGGTGATTTGACAGTCCTGCCACAAATAATCTGTTTCTACTGCACACTTAAAATCTCTGATAGTGGGAATGAACCTGATTGCCTGCAGTAGTGCACTCCTGAGAGCTGGTGCAGCAGAGAAAATGTCTTGGACATGAGAGTGGGAGGTCCTGATTATGGAGGATGTTAATCTTAGCTCATTGGAGTGTAGATATGGTAGAGATGCAGGACTGTGCAGCAGTGTGGAGAGGTTTGTGGATGAGTGTAATGACTGGTACAGGGTGGATGCACCAGTGTAATTGCTGGACAGAAATATGAGACTGACTGCTGCATTAAGGATAATGAGAAATACATTTAGTGAGAAGAAGAGCAATTAGTGAGTTACAAGTATTTGTGAATTCAAGACAAAAAGGAATCAGAGCAACAGTAACAGATTTTACTTTTTTTTAATTAATAATGGGATGAATAAAATCGTGAACATTGTCAATAGAATAAATCAAAGTCAGGAAGATAGCCGAGGTCAGATACCAGGTGATCAGTAAATGACACGTCAGACGAGCAGTATGAATACCGCGGAGCCCGATGACAGAGGCGTTACTGAAACTTGTCCAGGTTGACCAGTCAGAAGGCCACAGGTAGATGGTGAAGGTCCTTCTATACAGCTCCAGCAGTGATGATGGATCTGCTGGACTTCAGGGCGCTGGATGCTTAGGTGTCCCGTCTTTTAGATGGTTTTAGGGCAACAGTGACAGCATGCAAATGCGCGAGCAGCCCTGGATAATCCACGCCGGCAGGATGATAAGATCCGGCGGAAGATGGAACCTATGAGAAGAGAAATAAATATAATGTAAGTGATGGGACTCCATATTACATGATAATGCTGTGCAGTCACTGTGGCCGGACGGCAGAGGAATATTATCATACAGAGGTCAGGGGTCATTGTCAGCAATCATACATGTGACAATCCCATCACTGACAGATGACATCTACTCCACATGAATTATTCTCACTGACATCACACAACATGGAGTTGATTCTCACACTTACCTCGTCTCTTTTTCCCATTTTTTCCATTTTCTGAGTTTTGTTGCTCCATACTCAGATTTATTGCCGATTTTCTTTCTTCATGAGATGGAAATTCTGATGAAAAATTAAAAAAAAAATCAGTAACAATATATTCTTATAGGATCTGCTTTGTCATAATATGGATAACATAAGAGACCTATAGTATTGTATAAAACCATGTGGGAATATTTGAGCCTTGAAGTCAACATTCACATTGCTGGTGCTGTAGACATGTACATACCTGGCAATGGGGACGAGGGTGGCAAGATGGTAACAGCATCGTCTGTATTACATACAGGAACAGATACTTTCTGCCTGTTTGAAGAAGAAAAACATGTAAATCTCAAGTAAACTCCGTATAAAAGGGGTTGTCTCACTAGAAGAACACCGACTATAAGGCCTAGTAGGACATATGACTGTCATAGTGGGGAAGGTCTTCTGCTCAAGACTACCTTTTATAGAGAGCTGAGAGGAAAACAACTACCAAGAATGGCCGGCATTTCATACTACATCTCTCCTACAGTGAGGGCAGCACTAAAAGTGCATGACCGGCCACAATTATGGGCTGTTATCTCCAACAATTCCGAAAGCTGAAAGCACAATGACCCATAACCATGGGGCGGTGGATGCTACATTTGATATTATGGTATTTATGTCCTATATTTGGTGTTGTGCACATATATCAGCCTGGAGCTCCCAGTAATGACCCCATAATCTACTCACATTTCTGAGATGTTTGTGTTGGATTCTGGTGTACACTCTGGAGGGGCCTTGGGATCCTCGTTGTTCACCATCCCGTTAGTGGTGGTAGAGTGCTAAATGTGGATAACAATAAGTTATTAAATATACATACTTTTTAATTTTATAGATCCTTTTTTTGTACATATTTTGGATTTATCGATCACATACTTACTTTAGAAAGCCTCTCAGAAGATGATGATGCAAATATTCGGAAGATAAAGTTCTCATCGTCCTCACTTGTGCCCTCCTTATCCTCTGAGATCAGATGGTTGTTTTCATCAGAGTGATCTACAAGACATAGGTAAGGAAGGATTGTTAGAGGGTGTCAGTATAACACAGTCGCTATATCTCACTAGGTTAATAGATGATGCAACGTAATATACAGAATACATGAAAAAAAACTCCTGTACAAAATTAGGGAAATAGGGATACAGTACGAACCCATGGTCAACATAGCTGAGATCCATGAAACATGGATAACATAGTAGACCAGAAAAACCATGTGGAAATATTTGAGCCTTGAAGTCAACATTCACATTGTTGGTGCTGTAGACATGTACATACCTGGCAATGGGGACGAGGGTGGCAAGATGGTAACAGCATCGTCTGTATTACATACAGGAACAGATTCTTTCTGCCTGTTTGAAGAAGAAAAACATGTAAATCGTAAGTAAACACAGTATAAAATGGGTTGTCTCACTATAAGAACACTGACTATAAGGCCTAATAGGACATATGACTGTCATAGTGGGGAAGGTTTTCTGCTCAAAACTACCTTCCATGGATCAGAACACAACTACCAAGAATGGCTGGCAAGTAATACTACAGCTCTCCTACAGAGTAGGCAGTGCTAAAAATGCATGACCTGCCACAATTATGGGCTGTTATCTTCTGCATTTTCTGAAGCCAAAAGTACAATGACCGTTAACCATGAAGCGGTGAATGCTGCATTTGATATTCTGATATTTATGTCCTATATTTGGTGTTGTGTACATAGATCAGCCTGGAACTCCCAGTAATGAAGTAATGACCCTTTATAATCTACTCACATTTCTGAGATGTTTGTGTTGGTTTCTGGTGTATACTCTGGAGGGGCATTGGGATCCTCATTGTTCACCATCCTGGTAGCGATGATACAGAGCTAAATACGGATAAAAATAAGATATAAAATATTTTTTTTATGTACTTTTAGAGTTGTTTTACATTTTTTTTACATGTTTTGGATTTATTAATCACATACTTACTTTACAAAGCTTTTCAGAAGATGACGTAAAATTTTGGAAGTCAAGGCTCTCATTGTTCTCACTTGTGCCTTCCTCATCCTTTGAGACCAGATGTTTGTTTATATCAGAATGATCTACAAGAAATAGGTAATGAAGTATTATTAGAGGTTGTCAGTATAACACAGTCACTATTTATCACTAATATTAATGGGAACAGATGATCACATATTACGGAAGATGAGACAAACAGTCGCTTAGTCTAGATGACGTCTCCTTCTACTTACTGATAAATAAGCTGGTGTCTGCGTCTGAAACAAGCTGAGGAACATACTCCAGCTCCTGGCTCAGAATGTTGTCAAAGTCCAAGTCACTCAGGAATGGATGAACCTTGATCTCAAATGCTCCTCCTAGAAAAAGAAAAACAAAAGTGATGCGGACATAGTCAGGGATGGCTCCATATCTGAACAGTTTATCGTAATCTGAACTAATGACAAAACTGAGCCGACATGAAGGAAATAAACTGAAAGTCTTAGTGTGGAGAACTAGAAATACAGTAGATGAGCTGATAGAGAAATGCTGATCTTCATGGACATGAGCGATATGTCCTTGGTCTAATAAGGGAATATTAATACTAGTATATCTGTTACCTGTCCCAAGTCTACGCACAGGATTTCTTCTGAGCAGCTCAGTGATGAGATTCTGAGCATCCAGGGGTGGAGCGCGATCACAATTCCAAATTAGTTCTCCTGTTACATAGAAAATTACAGAAAATAAAACCTCTTTACTGGACTGTAACATAAAGCAAAGGAAATAACTAAACAAATGTAACCAATCAACGCAATGATCGGATTATTCTACTCACCAATGACAACCCTTTTATAAAGCTCAGTGAGGGAATCAGCATCAAATGGTACACATCCCAGCAGGAATTTATACAGGATGATCCCCAATGACCACCAGTCAACAGGTCTTCCATAGCCTTCTTTCAGGATGATCTCTGGGGCTATGTAACATGGGGTGCCACAGAACTGGAAACCAACAGAACATAGAGATGAGAATCGATGAAACAATTATTATGACAAGTTATCATCGTTAAAACACAATGCAGAAGATAAAATATTAGTGGAAAAGTTCTCTAGAAAGGAAGAACGTAGAGAAGAGACAATAGTGTGATGAGATTTGCAAATAACAAGCTAAGTTCTTGTAGGTGATGCTGACCTCACGGTCCTGGAACTCTCTGGAGATGTCCACTGCTAATTCCTTGTAGGTGTTAGTTTTCGGTATCATTAGACCAAGTTTTGAAATCCCAAAATCGGTAACTTTAATATGTCCAGTAGATGTAATCAGGAGGCTGCAAAAGAGAAGATGGTTTTAGCCTCACAGACTGAATGATAATAAATGACAACTTTCCCCACTTTATTATACTACGGGGGCACTTACTTTTCCGGCTTCAGGTCTCTGTGCACCACACCGTAACTATGCAGGTATTCCACGGCAAGTACCGCCTCTGCAAAGTACAAGCGGGCCATGGGGACAGAGAAAGGACCCCTGGTGCTTAGAAGGGTCCCACAGTCTCCACCTATAGAAGAAAGGAAATATGACCAGTGAGGGGTTTATACAGCAGATGACCATGATATACCACGAGCAGATAACCATGATGTATAATGAGCAGTGAGCGGAAACATCCTGGGGAGATCACACAGATAATGGCGTACATAGAAATCACAAGACCCCATATCAAAAGTTGTAATTGCCCCCCACCCTAAAAAATAAAAAAGAAATATATTTATATCCCTGTTGAAGCAGCTTGGTGTTCTCACCAGCAATACAACTTTTATGGCCATTTTAGAGTATGATGCTCCCAAAAATGCCCACACCCACACTCAATGAGTATGGTATCCCCACAGTGAATCCTCCTAAGGAGGCCACCACTTAGAAGGAGGCCAGCCACAACCCCCTACTCGGTGTGATGGCACCCACAGCAACCCTCCCACTCAGGATAATGGTTCCCACAGTCCCTCACACAATATAATGGTCCGCATAACTCCCCACTCAGTATGATGTCCCCACACAGAATGGGGGCCTCCATATAGAGTGAGGACCCCCACAGCACCCCACTTAATATGATGACCTCCACTCAGCATTCACAGTCCCCCCATATCTAGTCATACGGCCCCCTTTCAGTATTTTGGCCCCTACTAGCCACCTACTCAGTATTTTTGCCCCCACCAGCCCCACCTCCTTGAAGAAGCAAATACCGCTGAAATTGTGATGACAGGTGGAGGGATGCTGCCCACTGCTGAGCGTCGACAGACCCCCTCCGACTGATGAGCCCCATAGCGCCCCTGCACCAAGATCAATGAATTTACGAGCATCTTGGTAATAGATAACCTATAGTAAATGCTCTGTGGGGATGTAACCAACAATGTCCTAATGATATGAGCAGTGATAAGATGAAAGCAGACATGGGCTGAATATAATACAATAGATGTGTCTTACCTCCTACATACTCCATGACCATACACAGGTGAGATCTAGTTGGAAAGGAGCAGAGCATGGAGACCACAAAGGGACAATCAGCAAATGTTAAGATGTCCCTCTCCAGAAAGGCCCATTCCAATCTCTGTGCAGTATTTAGGTTCCGCTTAGCCATTTTCTTCATAGCAAAGGTCTGGTGTGAGTCTTTATGATCTCACCCAAAATTTCCACTGCTGATGAGTTTGGAAGTTTCATAGTCGGTCATATGCGGCTTTCTCGCCGGAACTAATGAATCCATCACGCTCTATAAAAGAATAAGAAATAATACTGATTTATTGAAGATGCAGGAAAAAAGTTACAGATGCAAAAACTTCTCCCCCCATATTATGTCCCAGATGATTTACACTGATATGATGTTGGGAGGATACAAACCGGACGCTGGGCAGACATGGCGCTAGCACCCTGCACACCCAGGCAAGTGCCGGGGCCCTGAGTAGGCGGGCCTTGCTCCCCCCCACCTCAATGCTTGCCCAGGACCACGGCCGGCACAATACTTACCTCTCCACAGCTGGTGAGCAGTGAGGTGAGCATTTGATTTTTTTTTATGTATGGAGGTATGGGGCATTATATGGGGGGAGAAGTGACATCCTGCATGGGGCATTATATGGGGGGGAGGTAGGGACATCCTGCGTGGGGTATTATATGGGGGGGAGAAGTGACATCCTGCAATGGGCATTATATGGGGGGGAGTGACATCCTGCATGGGGCATTATATGGGGTGAGAGGTGACATCCTACATGAGGCATTATATGGGGGGGACATCCTGCATGGGGCATTATATAGGGGGGTGACATCCTGCATGGGGTATTATATGAGGGGGAGAAGTGACATCCTGCATGGGTCATTATATGGGGGGGGGAGTGACATCCAGCATAGGGCTTTATATGGGGTGAGAGGTGACATTCTGCATGGGGCATTATATGGGGGGTGACATCCTGCATGGGGCATTATATGGGGGGAGTGACATCCTGCATGGGGTATTATATGGGGGGAGAAGTGACATCCTGCATGGGGCATTATATGGGGTGAGAGGTGACATCCTGCATGGGCCAATATATGGGGTGAGAGGTGACATCCTACATGGGGCATTATATGGGGGGGTGACATCCTGCATGGGGCATTATATGGGGGGTGACATCCTGTATGGGTCATTATGTGAGGTGGGACATCCTGCATGGAGCATTATGTGGGGGGGGGACATCCTGCATGGGAAATTATATGGGGGGTGACATCCTGCATGGGGCATTATGTGGGGGGGATATCCTGCATGGGGCATTATGTGTGGGGGACATCCTGCATGGGGCATTATGTGGGGTGGGACATCCTGCATGGGGCATTATGTGGAGGGGACATCCTGCATGGGGAATTATATGGGGGGTGACATCCTGCATGGGCCATTATGTGGGGGGGCACAGCCTGCATGGGGCATTATGTGGGGGGCACAGCCTGCATGGGGCATTATGTGGGAGGGACATTCTGCATGGGGAATTATATGGGGGGTGACATCCTGCATGGGCCATTATGTGGGAGGGGGACATCCTGCAAGGGGCATTATGTGGGGGGGGCACAGCCTGCATGGGGCATTATGTGGGGGGTCAAAGCCTGCATGGGGCATTATGTGAGGGTCACAGCCTGCATGGAGCATTATGTGGGGGGTCAAAGCCTGCATGGGGCATTATGTGGGGGGCACAGCCTGCATGGGGCATTATGTGTGGGGTCACAGCCTGCATGGGGCATTATATGGGGGCACAGCCTGCGTGGAGCATTTTATGGGGTCCATTATTCTATATGGAGCAATATATGGAGCTCATAATACGGTATAGAGGACTATGTGGTGCCATTATACTGTGTGGAGGACATTACTGTCCGGTCTGCACTGTGAGCTGTGAGGATTCGCCGCTTTCTGAGTTATTGTGGAATTTACAATAGATATCGCTCATGTAATGTAAGAAGTGAAATCTTCGGCCTTGTACTATCTATATATATATATATATATATATATATATATATATATATATATATTATCTGCGGTATCTGTGCATCATGAATCGTGGTATGTGTTAAAGGGGCCACTGAGACTCTTTCGCCCAGGGCCCACGAAATCCTGGAGCCGCCCTGCAACGGTCATCATACATTACTATAACATTCTGGATAATGTGGGAGATCACACAGAGGAGGACTTACAGGTAATCTGTCACCAGGTGTTTGCTATGTATTCTGAAAGCACCATGATGTAGGGGCAGAGACCCTGATTCCAGTGATGTGTTACTTACTAGGCTGTGTGTGGCTGTTTCAATAAAATCAGTAGATTATCACTAGAAGACTATCTGTCTAGCCAGGTAGTCCTATTGCTCTGTACCCCTGCCTCCACCACTGATTAGCAGCTTTCTGCCTATGCACAGTGTACACAGAAAGCTGCCAATCAATGGTGTGGGCGGGGTTATACAAGACTCAGCATTCAGAGCTCTGCAGCAGAAAAAAATAGTGATTTTATCACAACTGCTCCACCGAGTAAAGTAATCAACACATGGAATCAGGGTCTCTGTCCCTGCATCATGCTTCTCTCAGACCAAATAGCATAAACCTGGTGACAGATTCCCTGTAATTCACATGTAATTAACACCATAGGGTCATCTACACTTAGAATAGAGACGTACCATGGTTGTATGGGGGATAATACTGGACGAGTCATTCACACCCCATGATCTGATGACACACACGCATCCCCCTCTATGATACTTACGGATTCTTGGATCTCCGGGATCTCACTAATTCCATTGTTAGGATTCGACAGCTCAGTTGTTTCTAAAATAATGATGAAGAAATGAAATGTATTAGAGGATATTATTCCTACATAGATAATACAGCAATAAAACGGAGAAATGACAAGATGTCTGTAAATGGGATTAATACTCGTTATATGGGGATTCTAAATATGAGAATATACGGGGAATCCATAGATAAATGTAATGTAAATGATGGAGGAACCCCTTCATAAATAACAAAAGACTGACCATCACTTCCGAAAAGAAAATGGGTGTGAACAGGTGCATACTAAGAGTAGCCATCCAAATACATAACTAACAAAGTTGCACTCTGTAACGCTATAGCATGTAAACATGAAATAAATGAAATTTGAATTGCATTACTGCTGTATAAAATAGGATAAAAGGAAGATACTTAGCGCATAATTTGGCCAATTCATGCATGGCCAGCAGCCACGGCAAGGCCACCTTCTTTTTCTGGGTGCATGCCAAGTAGCCACGGCAAGGTGACCTTTTTTTTTGCTGGGTGCACGCCCAGCAGTCACGGCAAGACGACCTTTTGCTGGGTGCATGCCCAGGAGTCACGACATGGCGACCTTCTTTTGCTGGGTGCATGCCCAGCAGTCACGACAAGGCGACCTTGTTTTGCTGGGTGCATGCCTAGCAGCCACGGCAAGGCGACCTTCTTTTGCTCGATGCATGCCCAGCAGTCACGGCAAGGCGACCTTTTTTGCTGGGAACCTATCTCCACCCATCAGCCCGGGGTGGTTTTAATTACAACAGGATCCTACCTACCCATATAAATGTAGGCTTCAGCCTAGGAGAGGATTCACATTAGGAGAGGATTCCAACAAAAAGATCGCCTTGTCATTGGCTGCTGGGCATTCATGAATTGGCCAAATTATGTGCTCAGTATCTTAGTTTTTTCCCATTTTCTAGAGCAGTAATGCAATTTAAATTTAATTTATTTCATGTTACTTGCTATAGCACTGCAGAATGGACCCTCCATCACATGAATGAGGAAGCCCCCACCCACGCTGCACATATGAGTGATGGTAAGAGAGCTGAAACATAGGAGAGATTTGCAAATTAGCCTGGAAGTGCACTGGGGGCGTGTCACTGCACTTGGATTTCTTCTTTCACGCCCCCAGTGCACTTCCATTCTAATTTGAATATGGTGTCTACTTTACATTTCTCCTGACTGGCACATTGGATTTCTACAAACAATTATTATTAGGGGACAATGGCCTATACCGTCACACCACTACTTCTATATGTAACAATGTGCTGCCAGGTTCCCATTACACAGAGTAGAGAGTAAATCTAACATTATCCTCCGTCCTCTGTAATATCTGGACATTCCTTGTAGAAGGTCGGGTGATCGCTCACCTGTAATCAGATCGCTGTTCAGCTCCGGCTGACTCCTATTAGGGTCAGGGATTTTCAGGGTCACATTTTGCCCATATTTGGCGTCGCCTCCTGTTGTTTCCTGATAGATATAATATATATAATTACTATGTGGAAGATTTCACTAAATCACCAAATACATAAATCATGAAGGACTAAACCAACATTTACAGATGCACCAATTGTAACGATACAAATCCCGCGCCATCTTCAGACCTTTTCTCAGAAAGTCTCCTCAGATACGGTGGATTAAGATACGTCTATTAATATTGATCCTTACCGGGCGTTCCAATGAGCGTTCTAGTATAGACAGGACTTTTTCGGCCAGTTCTTTAAAGACAGCCAAATCTTCAGTCTGAGATCTTTCTTCAGCCTATAAAGAAGGAAAAATGGAAAGGAGAATTTTGAGATGAGAGCGATCAGAATGGAGGCGGAAATTGTATGTGACATCGGTTCTCTGTCTGCAGATACAATGACTACATACTGTATTTGGGGACTCGTTGTGTTTTACCGTATTTTTTGGACTATAAGATGCCTTTTTTTCCAAAATTTTTGACCTCCCTTCTAACACTCTCGCACCCCTCCAATCTATCCTAAACTCTGCTGTCTGACTAATCCACCTGTCCCCCCGCTATTCCCTGGCTTTTCCCCTCGCTCCGCCAATCCCTTCACTGGCTCCACATTACCCAGAGACTCCAGTTCAAGACCCTAACCTTGGCATGCAAAGCCACCCACAACCTGTCTCCTCCATATATCTGTGACCTAGTCTCCCGGTACTTACCTGCACGCAACCTCCGATCCTCACAAGATCTTCTTCTCTACTCCCCTCTTATCTCCTCTTCCCACAATCGCATACAAGATTTCTCCCGTGCATCCCCCCTACTCTGGAACTCTCCACCCCAGCATATCAGACAGATTATTAATAATAATAATTGTCTGAATGTTGCTTACCAGGGGGTGGCTGTGGTGGAGTGAGGTCACAGGAAGTAGGGTCACTGCTGCAGGAAGCCAGCAGTAGAAGTGCGGCGCTCCTGCGGGCCAGCGGGGTGTCCAGGAGGTGCGAGGCTGCGGGCCCTGGGCTTCAAGGAAATGTTAGCGGTGATTTAGGAGGGGAGTCCCCGCTCTGCCCATTGAATTTCTGGCGGTGGGCTTCAGGCAAATGGCCGCTGGAGGCAGTGCATGTGCAGATTTAGATCTCGGCTCAATGAGGAGCTGAGATCTCAAACTGCGTATTGGCCATCTCCAGCAGCCTACTTCTTGAAGCCCACTGCAGAGAAATCAATAAGCAGAGCAGGGCCTCCCCTCCTGAATTACCGCTAACATTTCCTTGAAGCCCAGGGCCCGCAGCCTCGTACCTTCTGGACACCCCGCTCCTCCCAGCTTGGAGCCCGCAGCAGCGCCCCACTCCTACTGCCGACTTCCTGCAGCAGCGACTCTGCCTCCTGTGACCTCGCTCCACTGCCACCACCCCCCCTCAGTAAGCAACCGAAAATTCGGACTATAAGACAGACCCCCATTTTATTATAATAAATGTTTTTCCTATTTACCTCCCAAAAAATTTTGGTGCGTCTTATGGTCTGCAAAATACGATATATTAGAAGAAAAAGCTTCTATCCCTCCATTATTATCTGTTAATATTGAGATGTTCTGTGCAGAGTGTCCGCCACTTACCTGGTGTAGTAATGTCCTGATGTTCTGAAGTAAATCCGTCAGATAGTCTGACGTTAGACGACGTTGTCGGTGTTTGGTCAGGCAATCCTTTACTAGCTCCATCACCAGCCGGTGAGTGAAGCTGAGGACGCCATCGGGTGGTAGAAGCACACTGTTAGGACGATTGATCATAAGGATCATCAATAGTGCTTTTACCTGAGGAATGTCCAAAACAATTCCAGCCATAGTGAAAAACTGCAAGTGCTATCAGTCACTATAGAGCCAAGAAAGGCACGGGTGAGCCTATGTGCATTGTATATATAGCGACTGTGAGCAGTGATGTCACCATCACCTGTGATGTCATCACGGAATCTTGTGATAGAATCTTCACGGAGCAGCTCTGCGCAAATAGAATGCGGCCTGGTAATATATAAAGTGAAAACACCATACAATTAACTACCCATGTTATCATGGCCGTTCTATTTTATATCCAATTAGAACACAACCAGGATAAAGGTGTGTTCACAAGTTGGATTTTGGCAGTATTTTTTTTCTACCTCAAAAATCAAAGGAGGCAGGAAAAACGCTGCTTAAAATTCAGGTGTTTTTACTTGTGTTTTTTTTTCCATTCATTTGAATGGGTGAAAAATGCTGCAAAACCTCTGAAAGACTTGACAAGCTGCAGATTTTAAAAAAATGCAAAAAAAACAGCATGTGAATGAGATTTCAGAAATGTCATTCACTAAGATGGTGCTGTAAAACACAGCATTTATTGCTGCAGAAGAAAAAACAGTGAATACACCCTAAAGATATCCTCAATCATATTATGGGAAATATTGTATATTTCGCATTTATTATCTCACGTGTTTTTCTTCACCATAGAACTTTTAAGGCTGTGTGCCCACTATGCGTTTTTTAGGCGTTTCTGCAGCGTAACTTTCGCTGCGGAAACACTTAAAAAACGCTTGGTGATAGGTCTGCAATGGTCCCCAATGATAATCCGCATGTGCTGTGCACATGCCGCGGAGATTTCCGCTGCGGATTATCATTGCGGAAAAATCCGCAGCACGTCCTTTAATTTTGCAGAGTCGCTGCGATTTAGCCGCCATTGACTTGCATTGGAACGCATAACATCCGCATGACTACAAATACACATGTGGATATTATGCGACTCAATGCGTGGATGGTACCCGGGTCTGGAGATGAAGAGACTCTCCTCCAGACCCGGGTACCATAGTACCTGTAGTTAAAATAGAATTAAAATAAAAAATAAACATATACTTACCTTCTGATGGCCCCTGTCTGCTCCCGGCGGTGCTGCTGGCTCTTCGGCTGCTCGCGGTGGTAAAAGGACCTTCCATGATGCCATTTAGTCATGTGACAGGTCACGTGACCGCTGACATCGGCGGTTGCGTGACCTGTCACATGACTAAATGACGTCATGAAAGGTCCTTTTACAGCACCGTGATCCGCCAAAGACACCGGACGCACCGGAGAAGGAGATCGAGGACCATCGGAAGATGAGTATAATGTTTTTTTTTTATTTTTCACCATTATTATTCTTTTTTTTCATTATTGATGCTGCATTTGCAGCATTGTAACTTGGTCACACTATATAAATCCATGACGGTTGCATGGAATTATATAGTGTGACCAAGTTGTCAAGCACTTTTCCAAGTGATGCTAAAATCACTTGGCAAAGCGCTTGACAACCCAGGGAGATGCAGAAACGCTTAGGAAAAATCCGCAGCATTTCTGCATCGTGGTCATATATCCTAACTCATTGGCGAACCGTTATACAAGGCTATATTCACACTAGACGTTTTTTTAGCGGGCTTTTTTATGCAAATTTTCAGCTGCGTTTTACAGTACCAACAAAGTCTATGAGATTTCCGAAATCTCATGCACAAAGCTTGCTTATTTGTCCTCAGTATTTTGTGCTTTCCATGGCTTTTTGCAATAGAGTATGTCACTTGTTTCAGCGTTTTTCACCCATTAAAAAAAAGGGTGGTGGAAAAAAATGCTGAAAAAAAGCCTAGTGTGAACATTTTGCTGCGTTTTTAGTGAAAAAAGCAAGTATGTGACACACATTTATTCTTGTGATTTTCCCAAGTTTAAACCATCTTGTCTTGGTCACCTGAGATAGCAGCTTGGATTATTACAGTTTAATTAAATTAGTGATGCCTACAAAGTAAACATTGGTTGAGCTAGGTGTGAGATTGAACAACACGTGTGGCCCAGGGAGGTGTGAAAATGAACAATGCCTGAGCAACTCAATGGCAAACCATAATGTGAAAGTAAATAGTGTCCTACAAATTCAATGCACTGCCAGGGTCTTAGATAAACCATTCCAGACCAATTCACCCCCCACCCGCCCCCTGTTACATTTGTAATGTGTACTTTTTCATGAACATATGTCTTGCAATGGTGACCTGTTTTCATGTGTCTATGGTGGAAGCAAAGCTGAACTTTGGGATCCTGAAAAACGCACCAAAAATGCACCAAGAACCACTGCAAAAAAACACACCAAAACCTGCGTTTTTGACGCTACTTCTTTCCTGCCAAGAGATTATGTTTTGCTGCAGAAAAAAACACCTAGTGTGAATATAGCCTAAGACTTACTCTGCCAGCATTAATAGTCAATATTCTGTATAAAAATAGGACTCCAATCCAGGTATTCAGTTTATCATAAACAAGCCTGAGTTAATCTGCCAAATACACATAGTATGCTTTCTCATAGGTGAAATATAAATCCTGTTAAAGGTCCAAGTTGCAGCAGTTAAGTAGAACAAAACAGACCTCTTCATTCTTTGTAGGTGGAAAAACTTTCGAAATTATCAGTGTATCAAGTACTTATACTCCTGACTGTATATAGTATAATTGCCGCACTGCTACATACAGGTGCTTCTCAGAAAATTAGAATATCATCAAAAAGTGAATTTATTTCAGTTCTTAAATCCAAAAAGTGAAACTCATATATTATACAGAGTCATTACAAACAGAGTGATCTGTTTTAAGTGTTTATTTCTGCTAATGTTGATGATTATGGCTTACAGCCAATGAAAACACAAAAGTCACTATCTCAGTAAATTAGAATTAACAAGAAACACCTGCAAAGGCTTCCTAAGCATTTAAAAAGGTCCCTTAGTCAGTTTCAGTAGGCTCCACAATCATGGGCAAGACTGCTGACTTGACAGATGTCCAAAAGGCAGTCATTGACACACTCCTCAAGGAGGGTAAGCCACAAAAGGTCATTGCTAAAGAAGCAGCTGTTCACAGAGTGCTGTATCCGAGCATATTAATGGACGTGGAAGGAAAAAGTGTGGTAGAAAAAGGTGCACAAGCAACCGGGATAACCGCAGCCTTGAAAGGATTGCTAAGAAAAGGCCATTCAAAAATTTGGGGGAGATTCACAAGGAGTGGACTGCTGCTGGAGTCACTGCTTCAAGAGCCACCACACACAGACGTATCCAGGACATGGGCTACAAGTGTCGCATTGCTTGTGTCAAGCCCCTCATGACCAATAGACAACGCCAGAAGCGTCTTACCTGGGCCAAAGAGAAAAAGACCTGGACTGATGCTCAGTGGCCCAAGGTGTTGTGTTCAGATGAAAAGTAAATTTTGCATTTCATTAGGAAATCAAGGTCCCAGAGTCTGGAGGAAGAGTGGAGAGGCCACAATCCAAGCTGCTGGAGGTCTAGTGTGAAGTCTCCACAATCAGTGATGGTTTGGGGAGCTATGTCATCTGCTGGTGGAGGTCCACTGTGTTTTATCAAGACCAAAGTCAGCGCAGCCGTCTACCAGGACATTTTACAGCACTTCATGCTTCCCTCTGCCCACAAGCTTTATGGAGATGGAAATGTCATTCTCCAGCAGGACTTGGCCCCTGTCCATACTGCCAAAAGTACCAATACCTGGTTTACACACAACAGTATCACTGTGCTTGATTGGCAGCAAACTCGCCTGACCTTAACCCCATAGAGAATCTATTATAGAGAATCTATGGGGTATTGTCAAGAGGAAGATGAGACCCCAGACCCCACAATACAGATGAGCTGAAGGCTGCTATCAAAGCCACCTGGGCTTCCATAACACCTCAGCAGCGCCACAGGCTGATCGCCTCCATGCCACATTGCCGCATTAATGCAGTAATTGATGCACAAGGAGCCCGACCAAGTATTGAGGGCATTTACTAAACATACATTTCAGTAGGCCAGCTTTTCGGATTTTAAAAACATTTTTCAAGCTGTTGTTATGAAGTATTCTAATTTACTGAGATAATGACTTTTGTGTTTTCATTGGCTGTAAGCCATAATCATCAACATTAACAGAAATAAACACTTAAAATAGATCCCTCTGTGTGTAATGACTCTATATAATAGATCCCTCTGTGTGTAATGACTCTATATAATAGATCCCTCTGTGTGTAATGACTCTATATAATAGATCCCTCTGTGTGTAATGACTCTATATAATAGATCCCTCTGTGTGTAATGACTCTATATAATAGATCCCTCTGTGTGTAATGACTTTATATAATAGATCCCTCTGTGTGTAATGACTCTATATAATAGATCCCTCCGTGTGTAATGACTCTATATAATAGATCCCTCTGTGTAATGACTCTATATAATAGATCACTCTGTGTGTAATGACTCTATATAATATAGGAGCTTCACTTTTTGCATTGAAGAACTGAAATAAACTAACTTTTGATGATATTCTAATTTTGTGAGAAGCACCTGTATATAGTATGAAGCCCCACTGCCCCATATGTGTATGTATAATTTGATGCACATGACTCGCCCCCTGGGCCGTGGGGTACACGGAACCGGGCCTTCTAGTGTACGGTGCTGATGGGGGTAGTAGTGGCAACCCGATCCCGTGGCTCAGGGTGGTCAGACCAAATGGTGGCAGTCTATTTATCAGTGTTTTGAATGTCCGACTACGCCACCAGTGGATTGCGATCAGGGATAACCGCCGCTGCGAGGCAGACTACTGAGGCTGGTGTTGGTGTGCAGCACAGGTGTAGGATAACTCCCCACGGGAAGAGTGTAGCCTCAGGGCAGTGTAGGTGGATGTTGGGGGTGATAGTGCAGGCCGCAATAGTAAGAGTTCAGAGTCCGCTTCAAACAGTTCAGGGTCTTTATTGTAGATATTATTAATGACCCAACAGTACCGGTTAGGAATGGGCCTGGGTGTCTGAGAGAATTTGGGTGAGCCCCACTGGTCAGGGTGAGTGTGTAGGCCTACCGTTTTCTCTATGCTCTTTCTGACTATCCCCCTTTTCGTGGTGTAATAGCCCACGTCCCTGAGCTGGCCGTGTACTTCTCGCCTGTATGGCATGCGACTAGGGCCTTGGGTACCTGTTGCTTGCTCCTCGCTGTACAGGTCCCTCTGTGTGGCGGAGCCTCCAGGCTTCTTAGGCCAAGGGACCTGAAATCCCTCGCAGGTTGGTTCTCTGCTGCTGGGCTTGTAACCCTGACAGCCCCGGACCCCAATGCCCGGTAGATTGGTTCTCTTCCAGGACCGGCTCTCGTCGCCTCTGTCCCTGGCTTGCAGTTTCTCCTCTGCCTCACGGACTCCTCAGTTACAGCTGAACTGTCCCTCCTTCTCTGGGACTAGTCTCACTCCTGAGCTAGGTCTTCCAGTTCTCTCTAACCCTGCCCCCAGTTCCAGCTTTTATAGGGGCAGCCAGCTCCCCCTGCTGGCCTGGGACAGGAGGTGCTGTATGCTAATTGTCCCTAACCAGGGGACCACCCTCCTGCTCTCAGACACAGATTATTGTTTGTGGCATCCAGGCCTGGGGTGACACATTCTCCCCTAGTAAAATGTAGTACTCCGGACTAAACAGGAAACACAAATACAGGGTATAAATGACAACATAACATATATACAAGTATATTTTGTCCTTGAGGTCACGGCGCTTCCGTGACCGGGTGTCTATTTCACCCAACAAGGTGAAGTTTTCCACGGTGTGGGGACCTGTTTTCATAAACCCCAATTTCCTGGCCTTGGGCGTGGCGACAAGGCTGACCTCTCTACTTTGGGCCACAAGGAGGCCACACCAGACAGATTTTTCTTCCGTGGCCATCTTCGAAAGAGGGCACCAAGTGCAACTATCTACAAGATAGTTCCGGTTATTCAGCATCCATAACCTGTTAGTCCATGAACTAGAAAGACTGGAAAAACATAATTAGCAACCAGGCAACAAACATAAAACATTTACAATATACAGCATTTAGATCTTCCAGCGAGCTGGTATTTGCCCCCTAGTGCTCCGGGTTGACCTGCGTAACCCACTGTCTGGTGGTGGTCTAACCTGACTTTCCCCACTAGCATTCAGGGTACAGCTACTAGCTGGGTTTACAGGCAGTGCAGGCAGCTATCTGCGGGTCCTTTGGCTTACCGCAGGTATGGCAGGCTCACTGTCAGCAGAGGGTTGACTCTCCTGGGCTGCTGGCATGGGTTCTTCTGCCTCTAGGGCTGCTTGGTCTTCTGATTCCTCCTGCTCTCCTGTAGGTTCCTGCTGGGTTGGTTGAAGGAAGTGTAGGATGGGTACCACTATTGCATCATTTATCCGAGTCCAGGACCGGGGGAACTCTCCAAGAACTGTGCTGATCATTTCTTTCTTGTCTTCTGCGGGTTCAAGGTCATCTTGATCTTCTCCTGCACTCTGTAGTTGCTCGGGGCACCTTTTTAGGTGGTGTCTGGAGACGGTGCTAGTGGTTTCTCCTCCAACCTTGGTAATTACACATACCTTCGGGTTGTTGTGGTTGGACTGCAGTACTGTGTACGGGTCGCTCTCCCACTGGTCATCTAGCTTGTGAAGCGTTCTCTTCCGCTTCAGGACCTGCTCACCAGGTTCCAGGGGACCAGCAGGGGCGTGTTGGTTGAAGAGCCTCTCTTGCTTTTCTCTCGCTTGAGCCAGACTCCTCTCCACACTCTCCTGTACCTTCTTGTACTGTAGCTGCCGTTCCGTATCCCAGTCCGCGTCTGGGGAGGTGTCCTCGGGGGTCAGGACTCCCATCTCCAGGTCTATCGGCAGCTTACCTGGTCTTGCCCTCATCAGGTAAGCCGGGGTGCAATTTGTAGCATTCACCGGGATATGGTTGTATAAGTCTATCAGGTCTGGCAGCTTCTCCGGCCACAGGCTGCGTTCTTCCAGGGGCAACGTTTTGAGGAGATCAATGACGATATTATTCATTTTCTCACACAGCCCGTTGGTTTGTGGGTGGTAAGACGTTGTCCGAATCTTCTTACAGCCGTAGAGGTTGCAGAACTCCTGGAAGATTTCAGCCTCAAACGCTGGACCTTGATCTGTCAAGACCTGTTCCGGATACCCGTGTGGATGGCAGAAGTGTTGTTGGAAGGCTCTGGCCGCTGTTTGGGCTGTCAAGTCTTTAACAGGAACCACCAGCAGGAACCGGGAATAGTGGTCCACTATTGTCAGGGCATAGACGTAGCCCGACCGGCTTGGAGCCAGTTTCACATGGTCCAGAGCTACCAGCTCAAGAGGCTGCCTGGTGACGATGGGCATCAAGGGCGTCTTCTGGCTGGTACCGCCTTCCTTCTGAGGTTACATGGGCCACAGTCCCTGCACCACTTCTCTATGGCCCCTCTCATTCCGACCCAGTAGAACCGCTCTCTCAGTAGGAACTCCAGTTTCTTCCACCCGAAGTGTCCCGCTCTGTCATGGTAGGCCTCCAGTACCATTGCTGCATCTCGTCTCGGGACCACTACCTGCCAGGTCAGCTCGTGCGTCCGGTGGTTGACAAGCCTTCTGCACAGCTTACCTTCGTAGAGGAATAGCCTGCTTTTCTCCTTCCATAACTGCTTGGCTTCCTCTGGAGCGTCCGAGCCAGGGCTAGCGTCTGCCTGGGTCAAGAGGTCTTTCACCAGGCGAATTGCAGGGTCACTATCTTGCGTTTCAGCCCAGCCGTGGTGAGGTAAGGAATTGAACATGACAGTGGTCAAGTCTTTGTCTCTTACAAGGTGGGAGTACTGAGTGGCCCCGTACCGGTGGAATGCAGGGAGCTCTATTTCCTCCAACTCGTCTGGATCTTCTCCCTCATCGGGCAAGTGGGGCATTCTCGATAGGGCATCTGCATTGGCATTGGCTCGGCCTGCCCGGTACTTGATGGTGAAGTCATAGTTTGCTAGCCGGGCCATCCACCGCTGCTCTAGGGCACCAAGTCTCGCATTGTCCAGATGTGTCTACGGATTGTTGTCCGTGTACACAGTGAACTTCACAGAGGCCACGTAATGCTTGAAACGTTCTGTTACGGCCCACACCACTGCCAAGGACTCCAGCTTAAAGGAGCTGTAATTCTCCGGGTTTCTCTCGGTGGGCCTCAGCTTCCGGATGGCGTACGCGATCACCCTTTCTCTGCACTGTTGGTTCTGTGACAGTACGGCTCCCAGCCCCACATTACTGGCGTCTGTGTGGAGGATAAAAGGCTGGCCATAATCAGAGTAGGCCAGGTTCTCATCCCCCGTGAGGGCCATCTTCAGCTGGCGGAAGGACTCCTCTTCCGGCTTGTCCCACTTGAAGGGTGGCTTTTGGCTTCTGGTCTTAGATTGTCCTATAAGGAGGTCCTGCATAGGGGCTGCCATCTTGGTGAACCTGGGGATGAACCTTCGGTAGTAGCCTACCAACCCGAGGAACTGCCTCACTTCTTTTATGTTAGAGGGGCTTGGCCAGTTCTTTATTGCCGTGATTTTGTCAGGGTCGGGGTCTACTCCTTCTGCACTCACCACGTGTCCCAGGTACTGTACCTTCGGCTTTAACAGATGGCACTTGGAGGGTTTCACTTTCATGCCAAAGCCTGCCAGGGCCTCGAACACCTCGGCCAGGTGCTTTAGATGGTCCTCGTAAGTCTTCGAATAGACAATCACGTCGTCCAGGTAAAGTAGGACCGTCTCAAAGTTTCGGTGCCCTAGACAGCATTCCATCAGCCTCTGGAAGGTCCCGGGTGCGTTGCAGAGCCCGAACGGCATATAGTTGAATTCACTTAATCCCATCAGGGTGGTGAAGGCGGTCTTCTCCTTATCAGCCTCTGCCACAGGAACCTGCCAGTACCCACTAGTAAGGTCCAAAGTAGAGAAGAAATTAGCTGATTTTAGTGCGGCCAAAGACTCCTCTATTCTAGGCAACGGGTATTTATCTTTATGGGTGATACGATTGACTTCTCTATAGTCCACGCACATTCTCATAGTACCGTCTTTCTTTTTTACCAGAACCAAGGGGGCTGCCCAGGGGCTACAACTGTCTCTATTGACCCTGGCTTCCTTCATTTCTCTCAGAATGCCCTTTGCGTTCTGATAGTGTGCGGGGTGGTACAGGTCTGTATCTTTCAGCAATTGGTGGGTGGCTCCCCGTGGGGATGTGGTGTTCTACTCCTTTCACTCTGCCGAAGTCTAGCGGGTGCTTACTAAAGATTCTCTCGTACTCTTGAACCACCCGGTAGAGTCCTTGTTTTTGGTGCAAGGGAGTGGAGTCAGCACCCACGTGGAGTTTCTGGCACCAGTCCTCCTTGGGTTTCTGGGAACCATTACCCTCCGCCTGGGGAGATGGAGGCAAGGGTTCCACGGCCCTGACAGCATTGTGTTCAACAGTATACAATTTGGCTAGTGTAGCGTACCGGGGCAAATGTACTTCCCTTTCCCCAATGTTTAAGATCCGGACGGGCACCCTTCCATGGCGGACATAGACCACCCCCCGGGCTGTCAAAATGGTGGGCCTGCTGTCTGAGTACACGGGTTCTACCATGGCTTGGTAGTCTCTCCCTCTTAACCCGATTGCAGTCCGACACCAGATCATTTCACTTTTGGGGGGCATAGCAATGGGGAACGAGTCGCTCATCCTCACGCTACCGATCTCACCACCAGACAGTTCTACCTGTTGCCATCTCATCAGGGCTCTTATCTCCTTCTGGAGGACCCTCTGTTGGCTGGAGCTCGCATTCATCGCCACCTGCTGAAAAATTACAATTACTTCTGAAAGACAATTTTCAATCACATTAGTACCCAAGGTTATTTTAGGGTGACTTTCTCGATGGTCAATGTCCACAATGATCACTCCCTGTGCCGGCAGTTCAACTTTACCAATCTTAATGGTCATCTCTCTGAACCCCACCTGCGGCACGGGTTGACCATTGCTGGCGATGATGCTCAAGTCATCGTCTGGATAACGAGTTATATCAGTGTCACTCCAGTACTGCTTGAAAAGTACATAGGGGATGGTAGTCACTTGGGACCCGGTGTCTAGCAGTGCACTCATGGGGATACCGTCCAGCACTACGGGTAAAACCGGGCGTCCCCCTACGTACTTATCACGCCAATTAGATGGGCCTGATGACCTTATGCCTGGGGGTTGGCCCTTTGCCCCAGGTCGGACCCATTTAAAGTACAGTACCTGGCTACGTGTCCCGGCTGGCTGCAACGGCGGCAAATCAGCTGTCCATCCTCAGTGTAATGATCGGCGGGCCTCCCTCTGAATGACGGGATCCTCCTCCGTCGACGCCACGGGACATCCTCCGGACTGGAAGCCAGCTTGATTGGTCCTGACAGGTCCATCTGTAACGACTGTACGGTCCTGGTCAATGCAGCAACACTCTTTGTTAGTTCTTGGACCTGATGGTGGAGGTTTGCAGGCGGGGATGGATTTAGGGCCTGCGCATCAGCCCCCACAAGGTTTGCGGGATAGGGCGCCGCCCCCTGGTGGTAAGGGATGGCAGGGCGCCGGGAAGCTACAGTGCCACCCGGTGCAGGTTCTCGGAGCACCTGGATGGCCCTATCTTTGAACTGTGCAAAAGTCAAATCGGGGTTCTGTAGGGCCATGAGGCGCAGCTGGGTTCTGTGGGCGCTGGACAGCAGACCTTCTATGAACTGGTCAGTCAATAGTTTATCTGTATCCTGCACGCTGCCAGGGTCAGCTTGCTTAATTGCCCCTTGGCTTCCTGTAAATTTAGGGCATAATCTCGGATGCTATCTTGAGCTCGCTGCTTACATCCATAGAACCGCATTTTGATTTCTGCTGAGGTACGGGTATCAAAGGTGTCCCGTAGACGGGTCAGAACCCCCCTTACAGTCCTTTTCTCCTCAGCTGTCCAAGACTTTACCTCCCGCTGGGCCGCACCAGTTAACTGCCCTATCAGTATGCTTACCTTCTGTTTTTCTGTCAGGGGATAAACTTTGAACAGGCTATACAGCCTTTCTTTAAAGTCTCCCAAGGTATGCGACTCGCCGGCATACTGGGCAGCCAGGCCGCTCCGGGGATATAGGCAGGGGTGGATTAAGAGTAGCAAGGGCCCCGGGCAGTTTAGAAGGCGCGGGCCCCCTCCACACAGCTGATTTATCACGTGACATGTCACATGATCCCCTGTGATAGATCATGTGATAGTTCACAGGAAATTTATTTGGCATAATATTAATTGTGCTGCCTCATCTGAGAGCAGCACAATATTGGGGCAGATACCCTGATTCCAGCGATGTGTCACTTTTTCAGCTGCTTGTTGTCATTTTGAGAAAATCACCATTTTATCTGCTGCAGATCTAGCAGCTCTCTGAATGCTGCGCTCTGTATAGCCCCACCCACACCACTGATTGGCAGCTTTCTGCCCATGCTCAGTGTACACAGAAATCTACTGATCAGTGATGGGGGTGGGGTCCTACAGAACTTACTAGTCATCTAGTGATAATTACCTTCTGACAAATCAATGATTTTATCAAAACAACACTAAGCAGCCCAGTAAGTGACACATTACTGGAATCAGTGCCTCTAACCCTACATTATGCTGCTCTCAGATTAGGTGGCAAAAACCTCATGACAGATTCCCTTTAAAGGAGCTGTAAAGACAAAAAAGTTTGTATTAAAAAAAATACAAGCCATTTGTTAAATTAACTTTTTTTTTATTGTTAATTCACATTAGACTGTATCTTCAACACTTTTGTCAGCAGGTCTTATTACAGACTCTGAATAGGGCAGCTCTCTCCCTCTCCCTCAGCAGAAAGTCACAGCATGGTTAAAAAACGGGATCTTTTATGATTTTCTCATAATAAATAAAAAGGACATGCAAGTCCTCCAAACTATTTTCCGTTTCTCTATAGGGAAGGTCCTTAATCTTTCTTGTTCTTTAGTTGATCACATGTCAAAAATGCAAAGCATTTACTATGAACTCGCCTAAAAAAATATACACTTGGAGAGTAATATCATCATTTGCATGTAAATATTCCTTGACTCTAAGGGCTCACTCACACTGTCGTATAACACGGCCGAATGCTATGTGATGTTTTATCGGATAGGACTCGGCCCTATGTTATACTATGGGACAGTGCGATTATTGGCATGAGAAAATAATCTCATTCGATATTCGGACCATGTGCACCCATACAAGTCTATGGGTGCACGTAAAACATTGGACTGCACTCGGATGTCATCCAAGTGCAGTCCGATGAACACTCACAGAGACTATGGAGAAGATGGAGAAATTAAGTTCTCCATCTTCTCCATATCTGTGCTGCGAGAGAATCGGATCACACTCAGTTGAAGCTCTGACAGAGTTTGAGCCCAGTATCATTAGCATAATTGGCCCTATTCTCTTGCATGAGAGAATATATGGCTTAGTGAGTGGACCCTAAAACTGAATAGTAGTGACGGACAGGCACCTCACAAGCGGGATCCATGTAGCTCTCAGATGTTATGTAGGTAGGGCTTCATTCCATGGGGTAGGGTTTAATTTCAAGGTATATAAAAAAAATGGACTTCAAATGAAAATTAAATGAACACATAAAGCACTAATTGAATTATTTTTTTCGTATTTATGTTTGCAGCCCCTTTAAAAACCCTTTGAGGACCAAGGCACATATATGTCCCATAGTTTTAAACTGGAAAAAAATTTGATTGAATAAAATTTAAGGTCCTCAAAGGTTTAAGTAGGTCATAAATTCATATGAATACTTGCTCATACAATTGCACATGCCAAAAGATGAAGAAGAACAGAATCAAAAATATGACATTAAGTGGAGCACTTACAGGTATTCAAGGTGAAAGAGACCAGCAAAGGCATCGTCTCGAATGACAATAAATGAGTTAGAATTCAGCAAGCTGAAAATGAAGACAGCAGGTTAGAAGCGAACCAGACTTTATGGTGCTCAGAATTAGTCAAGCAGAATTTATTGACTGCTCTTGCAAAGCACTGAGACTCCCGCTGTGTATAGATGGCGCCGTGCGGCCTTCCGCTGTGTATAGATGGCGCTGTGCGGCCTCCCGCTGTGTATAGATGGCGCCGTGCGGCCTCCCGCTGTGTATAGATGGCACCGTATAGATGGCTACGTGCGGCCTCCTGCTGAGTATACGTGTATAGATGGCTATGTGCGGCCTCCTGCTGAGTATAGATGCCTCACGGCGCTCCCCCCAGAGACAGCAGGAGGCCGCATAGCGCCATCTATACTCAGCGGGAGACCGCACGTAGCCATCTATACACAGCAGGAGGCCGCACGGCGACATCTATACTCAGCGGGGGGCCGCACGTAGCCATCTATACACAGCGGGGGGCGCACTTAGCCATCTATACACAGCGGGGGGCCGCACGGCGCCGTCTATAATGCACGGAGCCCCACCAGAGACATCAGGAGGCCGCACGGCGCCAACTATACTCAGCAGGAGGCCGCATGCAGTCATACACACACACAAACATATACAGACACGCATAAACACATTTGAAACACAAAAATACATACAAACAGACATCACACAATGACATCTGCCCACACACACACAAACAGACAGACATCACACACACACACCTGCCCACACACACACACACCTGCCCACACACACACACCTGCCCACATACACATCTGTGTGTGTGTATGTATTGTGTGTGTGTGTGTATAATGTGTGTGTATGTATACTGTGTGTGTATGTATAGTGTGTGTGTGTATAATGTGTGTGTATGTATAGTGCGTGTGTATGTATAGTGTGTGTGTGTGTGTGTGTGTATAATTTGTGTGTGTGTATTTTTTTTTTAAGTTAAAAACAAGTAAAATGCTTGTGGCATCAATATCAAGACTCCAGATATAAGGGCCTATTCACACTGAATTTTGCAATGCATTCATCTCCTCTTTCCAGGCTTCTATCTAAATCCCTGAAAATTGGCATTCAGATGTGCCTTGACATAGCCATTGATTTGAACAAAGGCAAACCAAGGCTAAAGTCTGAATCTTTAGGCTCCATTTTCTCTGCTTTCAGATGTCTCATTTCAGACAGCACAATCCTGAATTTCAGGGATTCAGTTGTAAGCCTTGTGTAAAGACCTGAATGCAGCGCTGAATGTAGTGTGAATAGGTCCTTACATCCTACACCACCTCAGGGGATTGTTGTTATGGAGTATTGCTCCTGGGTGGCCGCAGTTATGACCACCACCAGGGCTCGCGGTCACCCACCCTAACTTTGGTATTCTGGGGAGCTGGTATAATGAATATCTGAGAAGAGCCCTAGAGAAGCAAGAACATTGGACAACCAAGAGGTGGTGGCCTCAAGTCAGGTGTAGTGTTCAACAGGGCAAGACTTTCTAACCTGCCCCCCCCCCCCCCACACACACACATATACACACACCTGCCCACACAGACACACACACACACCTGCCCACACACACACACACACACACACACACACCTGCCCACACACACACACACACACACACCTGCCCACACACACTCACATATACACACACACACACACCTGCCCACACACACACACACATATACACACACACACCTGCCCACACAGACACACACACACCTGCCCACACACACACACACACACACACACACACCTGCCCACACACACACACACATACACCTGCCCACACACACACACATATACACACACACACCTGCCCACACACACACACACATATACACACACACACACCTGCCCACACAGACACACACACACCTGCCCACACAGACACACACACCTGCCCACACACACACACACACCTGCCCACACACATACACACCTGCCCACACACACACACACACCTGCCCACACACACACACACACCTGCCCACACACAAACATACCTGCCCACACACAAACACACCTGCCCACACACACACACCTGCCCACACACACACACACACCTGCCCACACACATACACACCTGCCCACACACACACAAACACCTGCCCACACACACACACACCTGCCCACACACACACACACCTGCCCACACACACATCTGCTCACTCAGACACCTGCCCGCAAACACACACACACACCCATATTCACACACCTGACCACACACACACCTGCCCCCCCCACACACACACACATATACACACACACATATACACACACACCTGCCCACACAGACACACACACATATACACACACACACATATACACACACACACACACCTGCCCACACAGACACCTGCCCCCACAGACACCTGCCCACAAACACACACACACCTGCCCACACACACATCTGCCCACACACACACACACTCACAATCCCCCGGCTCAATTCCTCCTGCCTGCTCTCTCTCTTTTCCGGTGCAGCACTGCAGGCCGGGGCGCACTGTGTGACGTCACAGCTAGGAGACACAGCCGCGCACAGGGCCATGTCTCCTAGCAGTGATGCGGCCGGGCCAGCACAGGGAAGTTAACTGCTGCAGTGCTGGCCCGGCGGATGAAGAAGTAGCGGCGGCCGCTGCTGGGGGAGCGGTCCGGGCCCCCCCCTCCCGCCACTGCTACCGCTATGTGCCGCGGCGGCCCGCACATATAATGAGGGCAATCCGGATTGCCCTCATTATAATCCGCCTATGGATATAGGGCATTGATAACGGCATCACAGCTGCAGCGGCTACGCTGGTGGTAGAGGGTCCCTCCGCGTCCGACATCTTCCTCCCCCCTAGTTAACTGTGGCCTACCTTCTGGCGATCCTCTTCTGTAGGCCGCGGCTCCGCTCGCGATGCTCTGGGCGAGGACCTTGCTTTGCTCGGTGATGACGTCGGCATCCGCTGGATCTCCTTCCAGGACCTTGAGCAGCGTCTCAGCGTAGGCGTGGCGTCCCGAAGATGGCGCCCGATGGCAGGAAACGCTCCGATTGGCGGGAAATGGCCCTGAATGGAGGGAAACTTCACTCAGATATGTATAGAGTCTTTTCCAGGCACGCAATACCCGTTTGTTGCGGGTTGGTCACAATTCTGCCGACTACGCCAAAGCTGACTCGCCCCCTGGGCCGTGGGGTACCCGGAACCGGGCCTTCTAGTGTACGGTGCTGATGGGGGTAGTAGTGGCAACCCGATCCCGTGGCTCAGGGTGGTCAGACCAAATGGTGGCAGTCTATTTATCAGTGTTTTGAATGTCCGACTACGCCACCCGTGGATTGCGATTGGAGATAACCGCTGCTGCAAGGCAGACCGCTGAGGCTGGTGTTGGTGTGCAGCACAGGGGTAGGATAATTCCCCACGGGAAGAGTGTAGCCTCAGGGCAGTGTAGGTGGATGTTGGGGGTGATAGTGCAGGCCGCAATAGTAATAGTTCAGAGTCTGCTTCAAACAGTTCAGGGTCTTTATTGTAGATATTATTAATGACCCAACAGTACCGGTTAGGAATGGGCCTGGGTGTCTGAGAGCATTCGGGCGAGCCCCACTGGTCAGGGTGAGTGTGTAGGCCTACCGTTCTCTCTATGCTCTTTCTGACTATCCCCCTTTTCGTGGTGTAATAGCCCACGTCCCTGAGCTGGCCGTGTACTTCTCTCCTGTATGGCTTGCGACTCAGGCCTTGGGTACCTGTTGCTTGCTCCTCGATGTACTGGTCCCTCTGTGTGGCGGAGCCTCCAGGCTTCTTAGGCCAAGGGACCTGAAATCCCTCGCAGGTTGGTTCTCTGCTGCTGGGCTTGTAACCCTGACAGCCTCGGACCCCAATGTCCGGTAGATTGGTTCTCTGCCAGGACCGGCTCTCGTCGCCTCTGTCCCTGGCTTGCAGTTTCTCCTGTGCCTCACGGACTCCTCAGCTACAGCTGAACTGTCCCTCCTTCTCTGGGACTAGTCTCACTCCTGAGCTAGGTCGTCCAGTTTTCTCTAACCCTGCCCCCAGTTCCAGCTTTTATAGGGGCAGCCAGCTCCCCCTGCTGGCCTGGGACAGGAGGTGCTGTATGCTAATAGTCCCTAACCAGGGGACCTCCCTCCTGCTTTCAGAAACAGATTATTGTTTGTGGCATCCAGGCCTGGGGTGACACACACACACTGCTCTATATTTAGTATGATGCCCCCACTCCTCCATATATATAGCATGATGGTCCCACTGCTCCATATACAGGTGCATCTCACTAAATTAGAATATCATCAAAAAGTTAATTTATTTCAGTTCTTCAATACAAAAAGCTGTCTTTCAGCTCATCTGCATTGTTGGGTCTGGTGTCTCTCATCTACCTCTTGACAATACCCCATAGATTCTCTATAATAGATTCTCTATGGGGTTAAGGTCAGGCGAGTTTGCTGCCAATCAAGCACAGTGATACTGTTGTGTGTAAACCAGGTATTGGTACTTTTGGCCGTGTGGACAGGGGCCAAGTCCTGCTGGAGAATGACATTTCCATCTCCAAAAAGCTTGTGGGCAGAGGCAAGCATGAAGTGCTGTAAAATGTCCTGGTAGCCGGCTGTGCTGACTTTGGTCTTGATAAAACACAGTGGACCTACACCAGCAGATGACATGGCCCCCCAAACCATCACTGATTGTGGAGCCTTCACACTAGACCTCAAGCAGCTTGGATTGTGGACTCTCCACTCTTCCTCCAGACTCTGGGACCTTGATTTCCAAATGAAAATTGGAACTCTAGGACCTTGTGGAGTGTGTCAATGACTGCCTTCTGGACATCTGTCAAGTCAGCAGTCTTCCTCATGATTGTGGAGCATACTGAAACAGTATTGAAGAACTGGAATCAATTAACTTTTTGAAGATATTCTAATTTAGTGAGATGCACCTGTATATACTATGATGGTCCCACTGCCCCACATACATATAGTATAATGGCCCCACTACTCCATATGTAGTATGATGGACCCACTACTCCAGATATATAGTAGGATGGCTCCACTGCCCAATCATTTAAAAAAAAAAATAACGTTTATTCTCACTTAATCCTGATTCCCTACATCACGGCCTCTGTCTCCTCTTCCATGGCAGGACAGCAGAGCAGAGCGATGCAATGATGTCACCGAGCCACCTGCGTGAGTATGCTGACATCTCGTTAACCGCAGGCCTATGGCGATCTGTGGCATATGAAAGAGATAGTGATAGGACAGGGAGCTTGTGTCTCACTACTTTATCATGCGACGCCTCTGCATAAGAGACATTAGGGCTACATTAGCTACGTCACAGAAGACACTGGAGCTGGAGTATATAGAATAGGAGACACTGGGGCTGGCGTATATTCATCACAGGATACATTGGGGCTAGAGCATATACATCACAGAAGAAGCTGGAGTATATAGAATAGGAGACACTGGGGCTGGAGTATATAGAATAGGAGACACTGGGGCTGGCGTATATTCATCACAGGATACATTGGGGCTAGAGCATATACATCACAGAAGAAGCTGGAGTATATAGAATAGGAGACACTGGGGCTGGAGTACATAGAATAGGAGACACTGGGGCTGGCGCATATACAGTTCTGCTCAAAAGTTTACATACCCCGGCAGAATTTTTCCTTTCTTGGCCTTGTTTCAGAGAAAATGAATGATAACAAAAACACTTTTTCTCCACTCATGGTTATTGGTTGGGGGAAGCCATTTACTGTCACATTTCTGTGTTTTCTCTTTTTAAATCTTAATGACAACTAGTGATGAGCGAGCATGCTCGCTACTGCTCGGTGCTCGCCCGAGTATCTCACTGCTCGAGATGCTCTGCGCTCACCGAGTATTTCCGGGTTGGTCGGGCGGGAAGTCGGGACCCATCCCTGCATGTTTGGTGCTCTTTACAGAGCCAATGAACATGCAGGGATTGCCTGCCATGCACTGTAATGCCATAGCCATGTTGGTTGTGGGCATTACAGTGATTGGCTGGCTGCACAGCGTCATCAGGTCTATATCTGACCTGGCACCGCCATGCTCATCACAGTCACTCTGGATCAGACAGTGTAGGGAGAGCTGCTGCTGCGTTAGGGAGAGATTTGATCGTGCATTAGGTAGTGTAGTGAGAAAAACCGCACATTACACATATCTATCTCAACAAACAGTCCTTCTGAGGACTAATCCATCTGCAGAGATATCAGGCAGGCAGTGTATATAGGCAGGCAGGCAGGGTATATAGCAGACTGCAGTGCATATAGCACAAGAGGCTCCATTCCAATTCTGCCTCCTGCTGCTGTTAGATATTTCTATACAAAGGCCCAGGTCTCAGGGGCGAGGAATACTTTTCTTTGGATCTTAATCCTCATTATTTGCTTATAAAGCAATCCAGAGAACACAGTTTTTCTGCGCCATTTGCTTGTTGGCACTGCAGAATACAGCCAGGTCCTTTCCATATTAGAGCGCTAGAAATCCAGCTATTTAAAACTGTGTTTTCTCCGTCACACGGATCACATATACGTTGTCAGAAAATACTGCCATTTCTGGCCTCCATTTTTTCAGTGTGTCAGTGAAGCAATTCACAGCAGTTTGCTGTTCACACTACTTACCTACAGGCCAGGAATTTAAAACTGTGTTTTCTCCATCACACCCATCACATATAACTTCGCTTCAAACTCAGTCATTTGTAGTGAGCGTGGAAGATACTATCCTCCATTTAAAATGGGCAAGGCACGTGGCAAGGGACGGGGAACTGGACGTGATGGTAATGGTGCATGCAGAGGCCGAGGACAAGGTCGTGGGCAAGCCGAAATTGTGCCACAGCAAACACCCACATCTTCTCGCCTGACCTTCCTGTCCCAATTTCTAGGGGACCGCAGCACACCACTATTGAACCCAGATCAGTGTCAAAAGGTTGTTGGTTGGATAGCGGATAATGCTTCCAGTCACTTAGCCACCACCACCACCACCCTGTCTTCTACACGGTCAAGTCTCAGTAGCCATGAGTCTGGACCTCATATTCCTCACCCTGATCCTCCTTCCTCCCACCATGCTGAGTACCCAGAGACAACTGATCCCACACTTGGACAATCTGAAGAGCTGTTCACTTTTCCATTTATAGATTCGGGCCTCTCGCCCGGTCCACTTGAAGCGGGGCAAGAGGAGATCACGTGTAGCGATGCCCAAATATTTGAGCAGCCACGGTCACATGAAGGCGACGGTGGGAAACTGTCACAAGAGGTGGACGATGATTAGACACAATTGGCAGAAAGTCAGGAATAGTACCAGGGTGCAGAAGTGGGTGACTAGGTGGTGGATGATATAGTAACTGACCCAACCTGGCAGGAGGACATGCAGAGCAAGGACAGCAGCACACAGGGGGAGGGAGGCAGAGCACCCCAACAGGCAGGAAGAAGCAGTGTGGTGGCCGCAGACAGAAGGCAGGCTACCGTTTCCCGTAACACCAACACGAAGGAAGTTGCCACTACAACTGTTAGGTCTTCCCGAGTCTGGTTGTTTTTTAAAGACTCTCTCCAAAAAGGCCATTTGCATCACGAGCCAGACCAGCATCAGCAGGGGTGGCAAAACGACCAGCCTGACCACCACCAGCATGATCAGGCACATGGCAGCAAATCACTCGACTTTGTGGGCCGAACACCAGGGTCCAGGAACAGTGTCTACAGGTGGCACCATTGCTTCTTCTGCTGTTGTGCATGCAAGTCAATCCCCTGTCCATAGTGCATGCAAAGATGCCTCCTGCCCTGCACCTGTCATTGCACACTCTCAAGTAGCAGCATCAGGAAGCACGTCCATGTCCTTCTCCCAGCACAGCGTTCAGTTGTTCATACTCCAGTCCTTGGAATGCAAGCGCAAATATGCAGCCAACGTCCCACAGGCCACACTACTAAATTCTCACAATTCACGACTGCTTGGCTCGAAATGTTGCCTTTTAGGCTTGTGGAGACAGAAGCATTCCGCAACCTGATGGCGGCGGCCGTCCCTCGGTACTCTGTCCCCAGCCGCCACTATTTCTCCCAGTGTGCCGTCCCCACATTACACAAGCACGTGTCCCAAAACATTAGCCGTGCCCTCAACAACGCAGTTACCGGTAAAGTCCACCTAACCACGGACACGTGGACAAGTGCTTGTGGGCAGGGACGGTACATCTCGCTGATGGCACACTGGGTTAACATAGTGGAAGCCGGGACCCAGTCGGACCTTGGGACGGAACACGTCCTCCCGACGCCAAAGATTGCAGGCCCTAGGTCAATCAGGGTTGTCCCCACGGTCTACAGCTCCTGAACCTCATGCTCCTCAGCCTCCTCCTCCTCCTCGGCCTCTATCTCCGAAATGACCACATCAGTCACAAGCTGGAAGCACTGCAGCACTGCCTCGGCCAAGCGGCAACAGGCTGTGCTGAAGCTAATATGCTTAGGTGAAAAAACACACAATGCTGAAGAGTTATGGCCAGCTCTGAAAGAGCAGGCAGATCTGTGGCTCAAACCGCTGAACCTACAGCCAGGCATGGTCGTGTGTGACAATGGCCGGAACCTGGTGGCGGCTCTGAGGCGAGGCGAGCTCACACACGTATCATGCCTGGCCCATGTGCTTAACCTCGTGGTTCAGCGGTTACTCAAATCCTACCCGGAGCTGCCGGATCTGCTTGTTAAAGTATGCCGCCTGTGTGCCCATTTTAGAAAGTCAGCTACAGCTTCCGCCGCCCTTGCAGTGTTTCAGCAGCGTTTGCAGCTTCTGGCTCACAGACTGGTGTGTGATGTCACCACACGTTGGAACTCTACATTGCAGATGTTGGGAAGGATTTGTGAGCAGAAGAGGGCAGTTGTTGAGTACCAGCATCAAAAAGGCTATCGGTATTCAGTTCAGACTCCACACATAAGACCTCAGTAGTGGACGTGGATGTCAGACATATGTACCATCCTCCAAAACTTTGCGGACTCCACCAAGATGGTGAGCGGCGATGACGCCATAATTAGCGTCACCATCCCGCTTCTCTGTCTTCTGAAAAGCTCTTTGCTCACAATCAAAGATGATGCATTGCAGGCTCAGCACGATAAGATGGAGCAATTAACCATACAGGGTGATTACACACAGCCAAGCCTCATCTCATCCCAACGTGGATTGGGTGACAATGAGGAAGAGGAGGAGGAGGAAGGACAGGAACTAGTTTCATGCACTATAGACGGTGCTATCTGCACAGCTGTCATACCGTCTGTTCAGCGTGGATGGCCAGAGGACAGAGAGGAGGAGGAGGAGAGCATGGTCAGTCATCCTCTTGGTGAGGACACGGAAGTCTTGCCTGTTAGTAGTCTGGCACGCATGGCTGAGTTTATGTTATGCTGCCTTTCCCATGACCCTCGCATTCTCAAAATTTTAGGTCATTACTGGTTGGTGACACTTCTAGACCCACTCTACAAGGAGAACTTTATATCTCTTATTCCTGAGGCGGACAGGTGTACAAAAATGAGGCAGTACCAGAAGGCCCTTGTTGCGGAACTATTAAAAAAATTCCCATCTAAAAACGCTGGAGGCAGAGGGCACACTTCGTTCGACAACCAAAGCCCCCACTCTGTCACTTCTTCTCTCTGACTGAACACTGTTCTAAGATGGTGCCCTCTAGAACATGAGCCCAGGTGACCAGCAAACAATGGGCTCCTATCTACGCTCAGGAACCAACCCCTATCTGCTCCTACATCACTGGGTATTCCTACCCCCTCCCCACTCCAGCCAGGGACATGGTCTGTCGTGCCTGCATTTCTGTCTAATGGGAGCACCGTTGAGCTGTCCCTCGGAAATGGGGTGAGTGTGCTGTATGCAGCTAACTGAACCCTGGTCCATACTCCATCCTTACCCGGGAGTGGAATATCACACCTCTGGCAGAGGTGCAATACCCCTGTAGCGGCCGAGCCCTCGGGGCGCTACATTTTTATGATGCCCGAAAAAAAAATTTTTTATACAGCATGTTCATGTATACCCCCCAGGAGTAAATGTTTGTCAGCCCATACACTTAGTGCATGGCATTACAAGTATAGGAGGCCCGCTCCTTTCTAATGGTAAAAAAAATTTATGATGCGCTCCTCCACGTCTCTTCCAAGGGCCATTGAAGTGCCTCCAAATTTTTGGCAGCCCTTGCAGTCACTGCATAGTCCAACACTATGGGAGACTCTCTCCTTTCTAATGGGAATTTGTCATTACTGTGGCCTGGTCTATGTGTCTTTAAATTCTTAGTGGGTTTTTCCTAAACTTGGTCAGCCGTTGGACTCACTGCATACCCTATAACTGTATAGCAGACCCTCTCCTTTCTAATGGGAACATGTCATATCTTGTTACTGTGGCCCTGCTCTGTGTGTCTTTAAATTCTTAGTGGGGATTTTCCTAAAATCTGTCAGCCGTTGGACTCACTGCATACCCTATAACAGTATAGCCGACCCTAGAATTTCTAATGGGAATTTGTCGTTACTGTGACCCTGCTCTATGTGTCTTTAAATTCTTAGTCGTTTTTTTCCTAAAATTGGTCAGCCGTTGGACTCACTGCATACCCTATAACTGTATAGCAGATCCTGTCCTTTCTAATGGGAGCATGTCGTACCTTGTTACTGTGGCCCTGCTCTGTGTGTCTTTAAATTCTTATTGAGGTTTTTCATTAAAATTTGTCAGCCGTTGGATTCACTGCATACCATATAACTGTATAGCAGACCCTCTCCTTTCTAACGGGAACATGTCGTACCTTGTTACTGTGGCCATGCTCTTTGTGTCTTTAAATTGTTAGTGTTTTTTTTCAAAAATTTTGGCCACCCTTGCAGTCACAGCATGGGCATTACCACTATAGAAGACCCGCTCCTTTATAATGGGAACATTTTTTTTACTGAGACCCTCCTCTATGTCTCTTCAAAGGGGTATTAGGTTGCGTCCAAATTTTTGACAACCCTTGCAGTCTCTGGATGCGCAATAACAGTATAGGAAACCCACTTGTTAATAATGGGAACAACAAAGCATAGCCCTCTGATGGCTCTCTAACAATAGCTAGGGCCGACTGCTGGCCTTTTAAGAATAGTAAGGGCCGTCTGATGTCCCTATAAAAATAGGCTTTATGACTTTCAGAGTCCCTCCATCATAAATAAAACAGGATGTGTCTGATGACACAACATTGCCAGATGAGGTTGTAAAATGTTAAAGTGACATTTCCCGGTGAATGCATTTTTCATAAAAAATAACATAAAAAAACATAACAATAGGATCTTTCTTTAGTATAAAAAACAGCATCACCAATTTAACCTCAATGTAATCACATTGTTCAGCTCATGTACCTCCTCCTCCATCTCCGAAATGACCACATCAGTCACAAGCTGACAGCACTGCAGCACTGCCTTGGCCAAACAGCAACAGGCTGTGCTGAAGATAACATGCTTAATGCTTAATTGACAAACCGCCCAGCGCTGCATAGTTGTTGAAAGCTGTAACACAGCAGCTTGATCTGTGGCTCTCACCGCTGAACATACAGCCAGGCATGGTCATGTGTTACAATGGGCGGAACCTGGTGACAGAGAAATGACAACCGGGGTAGATAAGGTTTCCCTCTATGCCAGTCCTTTCACAGAGCTAAAGAATATGGCTGTGGTGAAATACAACTCCCACTGAGAAGCTGTTTCAGATTGAAAAACATTGTGCCCACCAGAGGATTTGTTTCTGAGAGCTAACCTTTCTCACCCGCTCAAGAGCCCCATAGCAGCTGCAAAGTTAGCGCTATCATGAACTCTCCTGAGGTAGAAGCCAAGGCACACCAGAGAATTCTCTGGTGGGACTGTCCAACCCTGCTGAGAAGCAGTCCTGGCTAAGAAAAGTGTGTGGGAAGATTCCAGGACACTCTATTTTTACTGAGGAGGAAACACATGCAAACATGGGGAGAACATACAAATTTCTTGCAGATGTTGTCCTTGCTGGGATTTGAACCCAGGATCCCAGTGCTGCAAGACTTCAGTGCTAACCACTGATCCAATGTGCTGCCGTTCACCCTCTAATATCTAACAGGCTGGAGAAACTTGAACCTACTGCCACTCTATCATCAGCTCCTTTGTGAGAAAATTTATTTGGGCAGCCACTCAGTCTACCAAATAAAATTCCAGAGAAGGAAATTGAGTATGGCTTCGCTACTGGTACTGGGGGCAGTGCTAATACCATGGTGTTGTACCATAGTTTGCTGGAAATATTCCAGACTGGTAGGAGGCAAGAAAATTCCCACAGAAAAGTACCAGCAGTAATGTTCAGACCACATTTCAAGTGCAAGCAGCTTTAGAGGACTTCCTGGGAGAAATGACACGCAGGGTAGATACGGTTTCCCTCTATGCCAGTCCTTTCACTGAGCTAAATACAACTCTTATCAAAAAAAGTTGTGGACTGGCTCCGTACCGTCCCTGGCCACATTCACCTGTCCACGTGTTTGTGGTTAGGCAGTCCTTCTTAGTAAGTGCACTGGGTAGGGCATGGGTACTGTTGTGGGACCCGTGCTTGTGGAAGGCGAAGGCGATACCGGGAAAAATACTGGCGGCTGGGGACCGAGTATGGACACCCGGCCGCCGCCTGCATGAGGTTGTGAAAAGCTTCCATCTCCACAAGCTTAAAAGGCCATATTTCAAGTGCAAAGAGCTGCCCAGAAATCTGTCAGTTTAGTGTTGCGGTCTGTGGGTGGGTGGGTGGCTGGCTGCATACTTGCAATTGCATTCCAAGTAAAAGAAAACTAAGCAGATGATGGCCTCTATCATCATCATGGCCTCACCTCGGCACTATGAACTCTCCTGAAGGAGAAGCCAGGGCCCGCCGGAGGAGTCTCCGGTTCTCTGGTGGGCCCGTCCAACCCTGCCGAAAAGCAGCCCTGGCTAAGAAAAGTGTGGGGGAAGGTTCCCGGACACTCTATGGCTGCTTTTTTAATGCGGATCGGCCATGCTTATGCATGTTATTTCTCAAAACGCATTACGGATCAGGCCATTTTCCAACTCTGTATTCAAGAAATTAAATGCGCAAAGAAAGATGTGTGTGTGTCAAAGCACCATTGACAAGTGCAAGTTGATGTTGGATGGGCTGCCATTGCTTCTGCAACAAGCTCATTTACAGGATTTTCTGGGAGAAATGACACGCAGGGTAGATACGGTTTCCCTCTATGCCAGTCCTTTCACCGAGCTAAATACAACTCTTAGCAAAAAAAGTTGTGGACTGCCTCCGTACCGTCCCTGGCCACATTCACCTGTCCACGTGTTTGTGGTTAGGCGGTCCTTCCCAGTAAGTGCACTGGGGCGGGCACGGGTAATGTTATGGGACCCGTGATTGTGGAAGGCGGAGGCGATACCGGGAAATATAGTGGCGGCTGGGGACCGAGTATGGACACCCGGCCGCCGCTGGCATGAGGTTATGAAAAGCTTCCGCCTCCACGAGCCTAAAAGGCCACATTTCAAGTGCAAGCAGCTGTCAAAAATTTGGCAGTATAGTATTGCAGCCTGTGGGTGGGTGGCTGCCGGCATTCTTGTGCTTGCATTCCAAGGAATGGGGTAGGGACAACTGAACACTGCAGTGGGACAAGGACGTGGACGGTGATTGTTTCAAGTCTGCAACGACAGGTGCATGGCGGGAGGCATCTTCGCATGTGCTAAGGATCACTTATGATGGGCACACATTTAGGCAGTGACCTGGGAGTCAGAGATGTTTCCAGAGGTCTTCCCCTTGCTGTTCCCATGTCTTTTCAGCACTGTATGCATGTGTCTGATGATGTGTCACACACCACATGGCCAGATAAGGTTGTAAAATGTTAAAATGACATTTCCTGGTGAATGCATTTGTCTTGGTTGAAAGCAATGCAAAAGTGCAAAAACGTGTCAAAAATGCTACGTGTGTAGGAGTATTTTTGTTTTTGTTTATTTATTTTGCCTTATATACAAGTCATCACCCTAGAAAGGATGTTCCTTACGCCGTAAAAGTGGCGTAATACTCTGACGACGTTGTTGACAGCAGTGTTCTGGGAGTCAGAGATGCTTCCAGGGGTCTTCCCCATGTTGTTCCCATGTCATTTGAGCACAGTTCCCATCGATTTGGGTAATTTTTAGGCCCTCTGCAGACCGCCGTGGGGAGCCACCTGAAAAATGCTCAAGTTTCCCCTAGACTTATATTGGGCTCATTGCTCGGGTTGAGCACCCGAGTATTTCAATTTGCTCGACCCGAGCAACGAGTACTCGAGCATTTTAGTGCTCGCTCATCACTAATGACAACCAAAAACATCCAAATAATCCTGATCAAAAAGTTCACATACCCTGGTGATTTTGGCCTGATAACATGCACAGAATTTGACACAAATGGGTTTGAATGGCTACTAAAGGTAACATCCTCACCTATGACCTGTTTGCTTGTAATCAGTGTGTGTGCATAAAGCTGAGTGAGTTTCTGGGATCCAGCCACTGACTTTTCTGGATTTTGAGATGGGGAAAGCAAAAGAATTATCAACGGATCTACGGGAAAAGGTAGTTGAACTGTATAACACAGGAAAGGGAGGCAAAAAGAGTATAACACAGGAAAGGGATACAAAAAGATATCCCAGGAATTGATAATGCCAGTCTGCAGTGTTCAAACTGTGATTAACAAATGGAAAATCAGATGCTCTGTAAAAACCAAACCACAGTCAGGTAGACCAACAAAAATTTCAGCCACAACTGCCAAGAAAATTGTTCGGGATGCAAAGAAAAACCAACAAATAACATCAGCTGAGAACACACTTAGGGGTGTACTCACTTTTGTTGCCAGCGGTTTAGACATTAATGGCTGTGTGTTGAGTTATTTTGCAGGCACACCAAATTTACAGTTAAACAAGCTGTACACTGACTACTGTACATTGTATCAAAGTGTCGCATCTTCAGTGTTGTCCCATCAAAAATATATATATGTATTCCGGCCCATTTTTGGAGTTTTGTGTGAAATTATGTCCAATTTGCCTTTTTTTTCTCAGTTTTTTTGTGTTGTTCCAATAAACACAAAGGAAATAAACATGCGTGTAATAAAACATGTGTAATTTTCTGAAACAATTTCAAGGGTGCCAGCACTTTCCGCCATGACTGTATATGCAAGTAGAGTCCTTAACCCCTTTACAACCCAAAGTGGTTTGCACGTTAATGAGAAGGCCAATTTTTACAATTCTGACCACTGTCACTTTATGAGGTAATTACTCTGGAACGCTTCAACGGATCCCCCTGGTTCTGAGAATATTTTTTCATGACATATTGTACTTTATGATTGTGGTAGAATTTCTTCGATATCACTTGTGTTTATTTGTGAAAAAACAGATATTTGGCGAAAATGTTGAAAATTTTGCAATTTTCAAAATTTGAATTTTTATGCCCTTAAATCGGAGAGATATGTCACACAAAAAAAGTTAATAAATAACATTTCCCATATGTCTACTTTACATCAGCACAATTTTGGAACCCAAATTTATTTTTATTAGGGAGCTATAAGGGTTAAAATTGACCAGCGATTTCTCATTTTTCCAACAAAATTTACAAAACCATTTTATTAGGGACCGCATCACATTTGAAGTCACTTTGAGGGGTCTTTATGACTGAAAATACCCAAAAGTGACACCATTTTTAAAACTGCACCCCTCAGTGAATCGGGTCATCATGGCAACATCCGGGAAGCCGCGGCACACATTGCTGGAAACCGGCAGGAGAGGTGACTATCCCGATCACCTCCCCTTGCCCCCGCAATGCTGCGAACGACTTCGATCGCAGCATTGCGGGGGTTAATGTGCGGGACCTCTCCCAGCACATAGCACCGGGTGTCAGCTGTGACAATCAGTTGACACCCGGCGGCGATCACGCCCGCACAGCCTGTGTGCGGGCGCGATCGCAAAGATGTACTAATACGTATCAGGCTCTTAAGTCCCAGGGCGCAGATACGTATCAGTACGTCTTGGGCTTTAACCCCTTAATAACATCTGACGTACTAATACGCGTCTGTGCCCTGGGACTTAAGAGCCAGACTCGTATTAGTACGTCATCGCGATCGCGCGCGCACATAGGCTGTGCGGGCGCGATCGCCGCCGGGTGTCAGCTGATTGTCACAGCTGACACCCGGTACTATGTGCAGGGAGCGGTCCTGCACCGCTCCCAGCACATTAACCCCCGCGATGCTGCGATCGAAGTCGATCGCGGCATTGCGGGGGCAAGGGGAGGTGATCGGCGATACTCACCTCCTCTTCCGGCTTCCAGCGCAGTCTGCAAAGGCTTCCCGGGTGTTGCCATGACGACCCGATGTCGTCATGACAACATCCGGGTCACCAGAGAGCAGGAAGATTGCTTGGACATGCGCAGTGCATCTCCAAGCAATCTTCACACTGTGCATTTCTGACAGCCTTCATGGCATAGGGATGGTGCTCCATTCCTGTGCCATGCAGGCGATCAGAAAAAAAAAAAGTGAAAGTCCCAGAGTGGGACAAAGTAATAAAGTGTATAAACTGTGTGAAAGTGGAAAAAAAAAAAAAAATGTGCAAAAATATTATAAAAAAATAAAAAAAATAATACACCAAAAATAAAAATATAATGTACCCATCAATAAATATTATTATAAAAAAAATATTTGGTATCGCCGCGTCCGGAAAAACCTGACCTATAAAACTGTCCCATTAGTTAACCCCTTCAGTGAACACGGTAAAAAAAAAAAAAAAAAAACGAAGCAAAAAGCAATGCTTTATCACCATACCGCCAAACAAAAAGTGGAATAACACGCGATCAAAAAGACGCATATAAATAAAAATGATACCGCTGAAAACATCATCTCGTCCCGCAAAAAACAAGCCGCCATACAGCTCCATCAGCCAAAAAATAAAAAAGTTATAGCTCTCAGAATAAAGCGATACTAAAAAATATTTTTTTCTATAAAATAGCTTTTATTGTGTATAAGCGCCAAAACATAGAAAAATGATACAAATGTGGTACCGCTGTAAACGTACTGACCCGAAGAATAAAGCTACCTCATCAATTTTACCACACGCGGAACAGAATAAAAAAAAAAAAAACAATTCCTGAATTGTTGGTTTTTGTTTATTCTGCCTCCCAAAAATCGGAATAGAAAGCGATCAAAAAATGTCACGTGCCTGAAAATGGCACCAATAACAACGTCAAGTCATCCCGCAAAAAACGAGCCGTCACATGACTGTCTGCCAAAATCTGGAAAAATTATAGCTCTCAAAATATGGCGATGCAAAAACTAGATTTAAAAAAAAATGCGTCTTTTAGTGTGTGACAGCTGTCAGTCATAAAAACCCCATATGATTCTGGCATTGCTGTAATCACACCGACCCGAAGAATAAAGTCGTCTAATCACTTATACCGCACAAGGAACGGCGTCAAAAATAAACTCTTGGGTTAGGATTGGGCTAGGGTTAGGGCTGGGTTTGGGGCTAGGGTTGTGCTGGGGCTAGGGTTGTGCTGGGGCTAGGGTTGTGCTGGGGCTAGGGTTGTGCTAGGGTTAGGGCTGGGGTTGGGATTTTTTTCAAAAGTAAGAAAAAAAGATGACGATATGGCGACTAGTGTTGAGAGCAAGTGCTCGCTACTTGAGTTTGCATCGGGTGCTCTGGTATGCATTGAGTATCGTGGGTATTTGAGTGACATGCTCGAGTCTCTGCCCCATATGCTTCGCGGCCAAAAAACTTTACGGGGATTGCCTGCCATGCACGAGCGATCCCCACATGTTTTTTTTGGGGTGTCTAATAACCGTGAAACATGCGGAGCAGGGACTCGAGCATGTCACTCGAGCACACGCTGTACATGGTGCATACCTGAGTACCCGATGCAAACTCAAGTAGCGAGCACTTGCGCTCAAGAATAATGACAACTTATTCAATATGATGACCTAATGTAAACATATTCTGTGCCGTACCTCTGGGTTCAAAATGTTCACTATACACCTTAATAAAATCCTTGAGGGGTATAGTTTCCAAAATGGGGACACTTGTGGGGGAGCTCCACTGTTTAGGCACATCACGGGCTCTCCAAACGCGACATGGTGTCCGCTAACAAATTGAATGGAAAATCGGCTCAAATTGTTAGCGGACGCCATGTTGCGTTTGGAGAGCCCCTGTGTGCCCAAACATTGGAGCTCCCCCACAAGTGACCCCATTTTGGAAACTAGACCCCCGAAGGCACCTATCTAGATGCATAGTGAGCACTTGGAATCCCCAGGTGCTTCACAAATTGATTCGTAAAAATGAAAAAGTGAAAAAAAAAAACACTTTTTCATTTTTATGAATCAATTTGTGAAGCACCTGGGGTTCCAAGTGCTCACTATGAATCTAGATAGGTGCCTTGGGGGGTCTAGTTTCCAAAATGGGGTCACTTGTGGGGGAGCTCCAATGTTTGGGCACGCAGGGACTCTCTAAATGCAACATGGTATCCGCTAACAAATTGAATGGAAAATCGGCTCAAATTGTTAGCGGATACCATGTAAAGTAGACATGTGGGAAATGTTATTTATTAACTCTTTTGTGTGACATATCGCTCTGATTTCAGGGCTTAAAAATTCAAATTTTGAAAATTGCAAAATTTTCAAAATTTTCGCCAAATTTCCGTTTTTTTCACAAATAAACGCAAGTGATATCGAAGAAATTTTTCCACAATCATGAAGTACAATATGTCACGAAAAAACAATCTCAGAACCAGGGGGATCCGTTGAAGCGTTCCAGAGTAATTACCTCATAAAGTGACAGTGGTCAGAATTGTAAAAATTGGCCCGGTCATTAACGTGCAAACCACCCGCGGGGCTTAAGGGGTTAAAGAAGTTAAAATTATGTGAAAATGGGAAAAGTCACAAAACTTTGCAACTTTTCAAGAGCTTTATGCCAGTTTTCTGGCAAAAACACTGGTGAATCGGGTTCATAATCTCTAATCCTTTCAGCTCCCTTTAATTAGACTACTTTCAACAAACTAATTATAAGTATTGGGTCTGTTTTTTTTTTAATGCTTTTAAAATAATTGTAAATATTTTCAATCCCCTTTTGTTATAAGGATTTCCCAAAAATTAGCTAATCATAGGTTGTCCTGCATTCGTGACAGTGATTGACTGCGCGGTCACTTGGAAGTTTACATTGGCATCACTACAGGGCCGGTAAAGAAGGACTGTCAGGGACCCCCAGAGTGTGGTAAAATGCGCCAACTAATTCATAATTCATTTAATTCTCACACAATATACTAAGTTAGTGTAAGTCTACAAAAAAGCAACAAAACTTGGTGCTAAAAAAATTGAGCATAACTTTTTGAAAAATGAGCCAGGTTATGCCAAATCTTACATATTTTGTGACTTTGTGATCAGTTATCAACACAAATATTTTACTCAAATTACCAGATCGATGGATAAGCATTGGGACTTTTCCCTAAATCTCTCCAAAACATCACCGCTTATAGAAGACCACCCTCATATCCAGATCAGATTTTCTGTGAGAGATGCCCAGATTCATAATATAGTATGCATACTGGCCATCTATGAGAAGTCCACCCCAATGGAAGTCCAGTTATTAAAGGAGATTTTACTGTTTATATAAGGGGCAGACAATGACAGTGAAGGGCCCTTAATCAGGACTTCTGATCTGGGCCCCCCACCCTCCATCAGGCACCACCTACATATACATTTCCATGTATATTTATATTAGGCACACATATAAAATTTGCACATGCTAATACTCTATACACATTTTAACGTATGCATATACATAGTGCACACAAACATAAAATACAGACATACACATAAGATGCACATACACAGTATACAGTCCCGGTAGTCCTCATAGTTTTAAGCATGGACCCTGGCAAATTGTAGACGGACTTTTATTGTTCATGGGCTTTAAGGGAGAGAGGCTTCCTTTGTGGAGGACACTCATGAATGCCATTCATTTGCAGTGTACACCGTGTCGTGTTATGGAAAACACTCACCCTAGTTTGGCTTTCTACTTCTTCAGCTAATAGCAATGAATTTGCCTGTCGATTTTCTTCTCATCAGAAGATGCTTTTGTTTAGATGTTAGCTTCCATCTGACTGATAAGAAAAGCTTTGCTGATCTTCTTGTAGACTTCACATTTTTTGTAAAGAAATTATTTTCTTTCTCAGAAATGTCTTGTGACATTTCTCTTCTATGTGGTGCCACTTACCCTTCTCATCAGAGGACGCTTTTGTTTAGGTGTTAACTTCCATAGTCGGCCTGGACGTCTCTGTAAGATGGTTGCAGTTCCATCTTTGTTATAGTTTTGCATCACTTTTGCTACAGTATTCTGACTGATAAGTAAAGTTTTGCTGATCTTCTTGTAGACTTCACATTTATTGCAAAGAAATTATTTTCTTTCTCAGGTTTTGTGACATTTCCCTTCTATGTGGTGCCATTGCTGATAGCATGAAATGGGAAGGAGTTTTCTTTATTAAGTAACTTCCTTTTACAGACACCTGTCTGCTGGACATCTGTTTAATGAATAATTACACTTACTTGTGGTTCAGTTCTTGTTAATTAGAATTTTGTTGTCTAAACTTAGCTTTTCTCTTAAGACTGTTACTGGGATGTTCTCATTTTTGAAACATGATCTTGAATGAGTTTGTTAAGAAAATTACTTTTTTGGGGTCTGCAAAATACCAAATCTTGTTTGCATTCAATGGCTCAAATTTGCGAGAGTATTTTGTAGTATGGTATCCCATATAAAATGATGATTCTGAAAGGAAACTACAGGTTTGCTGACAAATCTATTTGGGTGTACTGATTTATGCTAAACACTGTATATATATATATATATATATATATATATATATATATATAAACCTTATAAGTTTGGTATCACAGTAATCGTACTACTGACTCTGAATCATTTTGCCAGTTTGTTTTTACAACACAATACACACTGTAAAATGAAGGAGCCCAAACCTGGCATTTTTTCTCATTTTTCAACACATTATATGATAAAATGAATGGTGTTGTTCAAAACTACAACATTAAGCGTCAGCACACTGTGATTTGCTGATCTGTAAGATGCGTTCTTTGTGCTGTGAAAATACACAGCTGTGATATCTCACCAAATATTCATAGTGGGAACTTAAAATTATGTTTTTCTGCCATGATTAAGGATGGTTTGGATGTATGAAACATGTTGACCTTTTATTTCTATCTTTGTGGAATTAAGGCTGCATGAACCAGTCACCAACCATTATCTGTATATGTACAAATATTAAGTGCTACTGAGTGCTGTAGGAAAAACTTAGAATAGTGAGGTGATTTGATAGTCCTGCCACAAATAATCTGTTTCTACTGCACACTTAAAATCTCTGATAGTGGGAATGAACATGATTGCCTGCAGTAGTGCACTCCTGAGAGCTGGTGCAGCAGAGAAAATGTCTTGGACATGAGAGTGGGAGGTCCTGATTATGGAGGATGTTAATCTTAGCTCATTGGAGTGTAGATATGGTAGAGATGCAGGACTGTGCAGCAGGGTGCAGAGGTTTGTGGATGAGTGTAATGACTGGTACAGGGTGGAGGCACCAGTGTAACTGCTGGACAGAAATATGAGACTGACTGCTGCATTAAGGATAATGAGAAATACATTTAGTGAGAAGAAGAGCAATTAGTGAGTTACAAGTATTTGTGAATTCAAGACAAAAAGGAATCAGAGCAACAGTAACAGATTTTACTTTTTTTTAATTAATAATGGGATGAATAAAATCGTGAACATTATCAAAAGACTAAATCAAAGTCAGGAAGATAGCCGAGGTCAGATACCAGGTGATCAGTAAATGACAAGTTAGACGAGCAGTATGAATACCGCGGAGCCCGATGACAGAGGCGTTACTGAAACTTGTCCAGGTTGACCAGTCAGAAGGCCACAGGTAGATGGTGAAGGTCCTTCTATACAGCTCCAGCAGTGATGATGGATCTGCTGGACTTCAGGGCGCTAGATGCTTAGGTGTCCCGTCTTTTAGATGGTTTTAGGGCAACAGTGACAGCATGCAAATGCGCGAGCAGCCCTGGATAATCCACGCCGGCAGGATGATAAGATCCGGCGGAAGATGGAACCTATGACAAGAGAAATAAATATAATGTAAGTGATAGGACTCCATATTACATGATAATGCTGTGCAGTCACTGTGGCCGGACGGCAGAGTTATATTATCATACAGAGGTCAGGGGTCATTGTCAGCAATCATACATGTGAAAATCCCATCACTGACAGATGACATCTACTCCACATGAATTATTCTCACTGACATCACACAACATGGAGTTGATTCTCACACTTACCTCGTCTCTTTTTCCCATTTTTTCCATTTTCTGAGTTTTGTTGCTCCATACTCAGATTTATTGCCGATTTTCTTTCTTCATGAGATGGAAATTCTGATGAAAAATTAAAAAAAAAAATCAATAACAATATCTTCTTATAGGATCTGCTTTGTCATAATATGGATAACATAAGAGACCTATAGTATTGTATAAAAACCATGTGGGAATATTTGAGCCTTGAAGTCAACATTCACATTGCTGGTGCTGTAGACATGTACATACCTGGCAATGGGGACGAGGGTGGCAAGATGGTAACAGCATCGTCTGTATTACATACAGGAACAGATACTTTCTGCCTGTTTGAAGAAGAAAAACATGTAAATCTCAAGTAAACTCCATATAAAAGGGGTTGTCTCACTAGAAGAACACCGACTATAAGGACTAGTAGGACATATGACTGTCATAGTGGGGAAGGTCTTCTGCTCAAGACTACCTTTTATAGATAGCTGAGAGGAAAACAACTACCAAGAATGGCCGGCATTTCATACTACATCTCTCCTACAGTGAGGGCAGCACTAAAAGTGCATGACCGGCCACAATTATGGGCTGTTATATCCAACAATTCCGAAAGCTGAAAGCACAATGACCCATAACCATGGGGCGGTGGATGCTGCATTTGATATTATGGTATTTATGTCCTATATTTGATGTTGTGCACATATATCAGCCTGGAGCTCCCAGTAATGACCCCATAATCTACTCACATTTCTGAGATGTTTGTGTTCGATTCTGGTGTACACTCTGGAGGGGCCTTGGGATCCTCGTTGTTCACCATCCCGTTAGTGGTGGTAGAGTGCTAAATGTGGATAACAATAAGTTATTAAATATATATACTTTTTAATTTTATAGATCCTTTTTTGTACATATTTTGGATTTATCGATCACATACTTACTTTAGAAAGCCTCTCAGAAGATGATGATGCAAATATTCGGAAGATAAAGTTCTCATCGTCCTCACTTGTGCCCTCCTTATCCTCTGAGATCAGATGGTTGTTTTCATCAGAGTGATCTACAAGACATAGGTAAGGAAGGATTGTTAGAGGGTGTCAGTATAACACAGTCGCTATATCTCACTAGGTTAAAAGATGATGCAACGTAATAAACAGAATACATGAAAAAAAACTCCTGTACAAAATTAGGGAAATAGGGATACAGTACGAACCCATGGTCAACATAGCTGAGATCCATGAAACATGGATAACATAGTAGACCAGAAAAACCATGTGGAAATATTTGAGCCTTGAAGTCAACATTCACATTGTTGGTGCTGTAGACATGTACATACCTAGCAATGGAGACGAGGGTGGCAAGATGGTAACAGCATAGTCTGTATTACATACAGGAACAGATTCTTTCTGCCTGTTTGAAGAAGAAAAACATGTAAATCGTAAGTAAACACAGTATAAAATGGGTTGTCTCACTATAAGAACACTGACTATAAGGCCTAATAGGACATATGACTGTCATAGTGGGGAAGGTTTTCTGCTCCAAACTACCTTCCATGGATCAGAACACAACTACCAAGAATGTCTGGCAAGTAATACTACAGCTCTCCTACAGAGTAGGCAGTGCTAAAAATGCATGACCTGCCACAATTATGGGCTGTTATCTTCTGCATTTTCTGAAGCCAAAAGTACAATGACCGTTAACCATGAAACGGTGAATGCTGCATTTGATATTCTGTTATTTATGTCCTATATTTGGTGTTGTGTACATAGATCAGCCTGGAACTCCCAGTAATGAAGTAATGACCCTTTCTAATCTACTCACATTTCTGAGATGTTTGTGTTGGTTTCTTGTGTATACTCTGGAGGGGCATTGGGATCCTCATTGTTCACCATCCTGGTAGCGATGGTACAGAGCTAAATACGGATAAAAATAAGATATAAAATATTTTTTTATGTACTTTTAGAGGTTTTTTTCTTTTTTTTTACATATTTTGGATTTATTAATCACATACTTACTTTACAAAGCTTTTCAGAAGATGACGTAAAATTTTGGAAGTCAAGGCTCTCATTGTTCTCACTTGTGCCTTCCTCATCCTTTGAGACCAGATGTTTGTTTATATCAGAATGATCTACAAGAAATAGGTAATGAAGTATTATTAGAGGTTGTCAGTATAACACAGTCACTATTTATCACTAATATTAATGGGAACAGATGATCACATATTAGGGAAGATGAGACAAACAGTCGCTTAGTCTAGATGACGTCTCCTTCTACTTACTGATAAATAAGCTGGTGTCTGCGTCTGAAACAAGCTGAGGAACATACTCCAGCTCCTGGCTCAGAATGTTGTCAAAGTCCAAGTCACTCAGGAATGGATGAACCTTGATCTCAAATGCTCCTCCTAGAAAAAGAAAAACAAAAGTGATGCGGACATAGTCAGGGATGGCTCCATATCTGAACAGTTTATCGTAATCTGAACTAATGACAAAACTGAGCCGACATGAAGGAAATAAACTGGAAGTCTTAGTGTGGAGAACTAGAAATACAGTAGATGAGCTGATAGAGAAATGCTGATCTTCATGGACATGAGCGATATGTCCTTGGTCTAATAAGGGCATATTAATACTAGTATATCTGTTACCTGTCCCAAGTCTACGCACAGGATTTCTTCTGAGCAGCTCAGTGATGAGATTCTGAGCATCCAGGGGTGGAGCGCGATCACAATTCCAAATTAGTTCTCCTGTTACATAGAAAATTACAGAAAATAAAACCTCTTTACTGGACTGTAACTTAGAGCAAAGGAAATAACTAAACAAATGTAACCAATCAACGCAATGATCGGATTATTCTACTCACCAATGACAACCCTTTTATAAAGCTCAGTGAGGGAATCAGAATCAAATGGTACACATCCCAGCAGGAATTTATACAGGATGATCCCCAATGACCACCAGTCAACAGGTCTTCCATAGCCTTCTTTCAGGATGATCTCTGGGGCTATGTAACATGGGGTGCCACAGAACTGGAAACCAACAGAACATAGAGATGAGAATCGATGAAACAATTATTATGACAAGATATCATCGTTAAAACACAATGCAGAAGATAAAATATTAGTGGAAAAGTTCTCTAGAAAGGAAGAACGTAGAGAAGAGACAATAGTGTGATGAGATTTGCAAATAACAAGCTAAGTTCTTGTAGGTGATGCTGACCTCACGGTCCTGGAACTCTCTGGAGATGTCCACTGCTAATTCCTTGTAGGTGTTGGTTTTCGGTATCATTAGACCAAGTTTTGAAATCCCAAAATCGGTAACTTTAATATGTCCAGTAGATGTAATCAGGAGGCTGCAAAAGAGAAGATGGTTTTAGCCTCACAGACTGAATGATAATAAATGACAACTTTCCCCACTTTATTATACTTCGGGGGCACTTACTTTTCCGGCTTCAGGTCTCTGTGCACCACACCGTAACTATGCAGGTATTCCACGGCAAGTACCGCCTCTGCAAAGTACAAGCGGGCCATGGGGACAGAGAAAGGATCCCTGGTGCTTAGAAGGGTCCCACAGTCTCCACCTATAGAAGAAAGGAAATATGACCGGTGAGGGGTTTATACAGCAGATGACCATGATATACCACGAGCAGATAACCATGATGTATAATGAGCAGTGAGCGGAAACATCCTGGGGAGATCACACAGATAGTGGCGTACATAGAAATCACAAGACCCCATATCAAAAGTTGTAATTGCCCCCAACCCTAAAAAATAAAAAAGAAATATATTTATATCCCTGTTGAAGCAGCTTGGTGTTCTCACCAGCAATACAACTTTTATGGCCATTTTAGAGTATGATGCTCCCAAAAATGCCCACACCCACACTCAATGAGTATGGTATCCCCACAGTGAATCCTCCTAAGGAGGCCACCACTTAGAAGGAGGCCAGCCACAACCCCCTACTCGGTGTGATGGCACCCACAGCAACCCTCCCACTCAGGATAATGGTTCCCACAGTCCCTCACACAATATAATGGTCCGCATAACTCCCCACTCAGTATGATGTCCCCACACAGAATGGGGGCCTCCATATAGAGTGAGGACCCCCACAGCACCCCACTTAATATGATGACCTCCACTCATCATTCACAGTCCCCCCATATCTAGTCATACGGCCCCCTTTCAGTATTTTGGCCCCTACTAGCCACCTACTCAGTATTTTTGCCCCCACCTACCCCACCTCCTTGAAGAAGCAAATACCGCTGAAATTGTGTTGACAGGTGGAGGGATGCTGCCCACTGCCGAGCGTCGACAGACCCCCTCCGACTGATGAGCCCCATAGCGCCCCTGCACCAAGATCAATGAATTTACGAGCATCTTGGTAATAGATAACCTATAGTAAATGCTCTGTGGGGATGTAACCAACAATGTCCTAATGATATGAGCAGTGATAAGATGAAAGCAGACATGGGCTGAATATAATACAATAGATGTGTCTTACCTCCTACATACTCCATGACCATACACAGGTGAGATCTAGTTGGAAAGGAGCAGAGCATGGAGACCACAAAGGGACAATCAGCAAATGTTAAGATGTCCCTCTCCAGAAAGGCCCATTCCAATCTCTGTGCAGTATTTAGGTTCCGCTTAGCCATTTTCTTCATAGCAAAGGTCTGGTGTGAGTCTTTATGATGCACTAAGTAGACGGCCCTGGAGAGAAGGAGAATCCATCGGTTATAATAAATCCTTATTAATAATCCATCTATAGAAATCATTATATGTTTAATACTGGTATCCAAGGGGTAACATTTCTCCTTGCGGAGAGTGAAATGTTAAGCTTGTCAAGGTGAGGAGACTTTTAAGCCTCAATGATCCTCTGGGAAATATGCAAATTGTCTCTTCAGAGAGGAAGAGAACTAGAACACTAGTGCCCCTTATAGGAAGTAGTAATCCTAAAAGTCAATATCGACCCTTTAACGAGCCTTATCATATGACATGGAATAATAGCCATAACCAAAAACTCAATTTTCGGACACTATGTTTTGGGGTACAAGCACTCATCAGTGCAAAGTGTGAGATATGGTTTGGCTGGGTGAGAGGCATCTGACCGGGATCCAAGCGGTAACGTTTCTCCTTGCGGAAAAAGCCATGTTAAGCATGTCAAGGTGAGGAGACTTTTAAGCTGCAATGCTCTTCTGGGAAATATGCAAATTGTCTCTTTTCAGAGAGGAAGAGAACTAGCACCCTAGTGCCACCTATAGGAAGTAGCAATCCTATTTCCCAGAGGAGCATTGTGGCTTAAAAGTCTCCTCATGTCCGCAAGGAGAAACGTCAACCCCTTGGATACCGGTCAGACACCTCTCACCCAGTCAAACCATATCTCACACTTTGCACTGAAGAGGGGCAGTACCCCAGAACGCAGTTCCTGCAAATTGAGATTTTGGTTTTGGCTATTATCCTAAGTCATGTGACAAGGCTTGTTAAAGGGTCGATATTGACTTTTAGGATTGCTACTTCCTATAGGTGGAGTTCTAGTTTGCTTCCTCTCTGAAGAGACAATTTGCATATGTATAATACTAAAAGTCTGGCCGCCACTATAAATGCACATCTAGAAATACATAAAATAGCACTACATAGATCACCTATTGGAGGTCTCCACAATGCCACTTCTGCCGGAGCCATCACCCAGGTCACATTATAGATACGAGAATCTATCGAAATTCTCTTTGGGCAGATTCGCTATAACTGACCAAATACAATTTAGTGCAAATAAAATTGGTCCAAAATGAATGTGCTCCAGGGCTCTCTTCTGCTGCTGAGGCCAGTGATTGGGCCCACATGGTCATGGTGGAGGGTGTAGATGTCATTGACGTCAATATGGTGTCACCCTTCATGTGACCATGTGTAGCCAACTTCTCTGATCAGCTTCATAATGGAGCCCCCCCCATCAAAACAAAGATCAGAGTGGAGAGCAGAAAAGCTCAGGTGGAGGAGGCAGCATAAGAACAGATGAGGGTCTAGCACAGGCGAATGTAATAATATTATATTATTATATATTATATTATATGTAATTATATTATTTAAATCGCTTTCCTTACAGTTTGATTTGCTACAGATCACATAATTTCCCTATGATAACACTGAATGGCAGAGTGCAGGGGCAGAAGCATTGTCATAGGGAACCCTGAGAAATGTGGATTATGGCAACAGAAATCTCACCCAAAATTTCCACTGCTGATGAGTTTGGAAGTTTCATAGTCGCTCATATGCGGCTTTCTCGCCGGAACCAATGAATCGATCACGCTCTATAAAAGAATAAGAAATAATACTGATTTATTGAAGATGCAGGAAAAAAGTTACAGATGCAAAAACTTCTCCCCCCATATTATGTCCCAGATGATTTACACTGATATGATGTTGGGAGGATACAAACCGGACGCTGGGCAGACCTGGCGCTAGCACCCAGCACACCCAGGCAAGTGCCGGGGCCCTGAGTAGGCGAGGGGCCCACTTGCTGTCAGGCACCCTGGCGCGGTATGGGACCGGTGAGCAGAGGAGAGTGGTGCCAGCGCCAGCTAGTGGGCCTTGCTCCCCCCCCCAATGCTTGCTCAGGACCACGGCCGGCACAATACTTACCTCTCCACAGCTGGTGAGCAGTGAGGTGAGCATTTGATTTTTTTTTTTTATGTATGGAGGTATGGGGCATTATATGGGGGGAGAAGTGACATCCTGCATGGGGCATTGTATGGGGGGGAGGTAGGGACATCCTGCGTGGGGTATTATATGGGGGGGGAAGTGACATCCTGCATGGGGCATTATATGGGGGGAGTGACATCCTGCATGGGGCATTATATGGGGTGAGAGGTGACATCCTACATGAGGCATTATATGGGGGGGACATCCTGCATGGGGCATTATATAGGGGGGTGACATCCTGCATGGGGTATTATATGAGGGGGAGAAGTGACATCCTGCATGGGTCATTATATGGGGGGGGGAAGTGACATCCAGCATAGGGCTTTATATGGGGTGAGAGGTGACATTCTGCATGGGGCATTATATGGGGGGTGACATCCTGCATGGGGCATTATATGGGGGGAGTGACATTCTGCATGGGGTATTATATGGGGGGAGAAGTGACATCCTGCATGGGGCATTATATGGGGTGAGAGGTGACATCCTGCATGGGGCAATATATGGGGTGAGAGGTGACATCCTACATGGGGCAGTATGTGTTGGGGGGACATCCTGCATGGGGCATTATATGGGGGGGGTGATATTCTTCATGGGCATTATATGGGGGGTGACATCCTGTATGGGCCATTATGTGGGGTGGGACATCCTGCATGGAGCATTATGTGGGGGGGACATCCTGCATGGGGAATTATATGGGGGGTGACATCCTGCATGGGGCATTATGTGGGGGGGATATACTGCATGGGGCATTATGTGTGGGGGACATCCTGCATGGGGCATTATGTGGGGTGGGACATCCTGCATGGGGCATTATGTGGAGGGGACATCCTGCATGGGGAATTATATGGGGGGTGACATCCTGCATGGGCCATTATGTGGGGGGGCACAGCCTACATGGGGCATTATGTGGTGGGCACAGCCTGCATGGGACATTATGTGGGAGGGACATTCTGCATGGGGAATTATATGGGGGGTGACATCCTGCATGGGCCATTATGTGGGAGGGGGACATCCTGCATGGGGCATTATGTGGGGGGGGGGGCACAGCCTGCATGGGGCATTATGTGGGGGTCAAAGCCTGCATGGGGCATTATGTGGGGGTCACAGCCTGCATGGAGCATTATGTGGGGGGTCAAAGCCTGCATGGGGCATTATGTGGGGGGCCAGCCTGCATGGGGCATTATGTGTGGGGTCACAGCCTGCATGGGGCATTATATGGGGGCACAGCCTGCGTGGAGCATTTTATGGGGTCCATTATTCTATATGGAGCAATATATGGAGCTCATAATACGGTATAGAGGACTATGTGGTGCCATTATACTGTGTGGAGGACATTACTGTCCGGTCTGCACTGTGAGCTGTGAGGATTCGCCGCTTTCTGAGTTATTGTGGAATTTACAATAGATATCGCTCATGTAATGTAAGAAGTGAAATCTTCGGCCTTGTACTATATATATATATATATATATATATATATATATATATATTTATCTGCGGTATCTGTGCATCATGAATCGTGGTATGTGTTAAAGGGGCCACTGAGACTCTTTCGCCCAGGGCCCACGAAATCCTGGAGCCGCCCTGCAACGGTCATCATACATTACTATAACATTCTGGATAATGTGGGAGATCACACAGAGGAGGACTTACAGGTAATCTGTCACCAGGTGTTTGCTATGTATTCTGAAAGCACCATGATGTAGGGGCAGAGACCCTGATTCCAGTGATGTGTTACTTACTAGGCTGTGTGTGGCTGTTTCAATAAAATCAGTAGATTATCACTAGAAGACTATCTGTCTAGCCAGGTAGTCCTATTGCTCTGTACCCCTGCCTCCACCACTGATTAGCAGCTTTCTGCCTATGCACAGTGTACACAGAAAGCTGCCAATCAATGGTGTGGGCGGGGTTATACAAGACTCAGCATTCAGAGCTCTGCAGCAGAAAAAAATAGTGATTTTATCACAACTACTCCACCGAGTAAAGTAATCAACACATGGAATCAGGGTCTCTGTCCCTGCATCATGCTTCTCTCAGACCAAATAGCATAAACCTGGTGACAGATTCCCTGTAATTCAAATGTAATTAACACCATAGGGTCATCTACACTTAGAATAGAGACGTACCATGGTTGTATGGGGGATAATACTGGACGAGTCATTCACACCCCATGATCTGATGACACACACGCATCCCCCTCTATGATACTTACGGATTCTTGGATCTCCGGGATCTCACTAATTCCATTGTTAGGATTCGACAGCTCAGTTGTTTCTAAAATAATGATGAAGAAATGAAATGTATTAGAGGATATTATTCCTACATAGATAATACAGCAATATAACGGAGAAATGACAATATGTCTGTAAATGGGATTAATACTCGTTATATGGGGATTCTAAATATGAGAATATACGGGGAATCCATAGATAAATGTAATGTAAATGATGGAGGAACCCCTTCATAAATAACAAAAGACTGACCATCACTTCCGAAAAGAAAATGGGTGTGAACAGGTGCATACTAAGAGTAGCCATCCAAATATATAACTAACAAAGTTGCACTCTGTAACGCTATAGCATGTAAACATGAAATAAATTAAATTTGAATTGCATTACTGCTGTAGAAAATAGGATAAAAGGAAGATACTTAGCACATAATTTGGCCAATTCATGCATGGCCAGCAGCCACGGCAAGGCGACCTTCTTTTTCTGGGTGCATGCCAAGTAGCCACGGCAAGGTGACCCTTTTTTTTGCTGGGTGCATGCCCAGCAGTCACGGCAAGACGACCTTCTTTTGCTGGGTGCATGCCTAGCAGTCACGGCAAGGCGACCTTTTTTGCTGGGAACCTATCTCCACACATCAGCCCGGGGTGGTTTTAATTACAACAGGATCCTACCTACCCATATAAATGTAGGCTTCAGCCTAGGAGAGGATTCACATTAGGAGAGGATTCCAACAAAAAGATCGCCTTGTCATTGGCTGCTGGGCATTCATGAATTGGCCAAATTATGTGCTCAGTATCTTAGTTTTTTCCCATTTTCTAGAGCAGTAATGCAATTTAAATTTAATTTATTTCATGTTACTTGCTATAGCACTGCAGAATGGACCCTCCATCACATGAATGAGGAAGCCCCCACCCACGCTGCACATACGAGTGATGGTAAGAGAGCTGAAACATAGGAGAGATTTGCAAATTAGCCTGGAAGTGCACTGGGGGCGTGTCACTGCACTTGGATTTCTTCTTTCACGCCCCCAGCGCACTTCCATTCTGATTTGTATATGGTGTCTACTTTACATTTCTCCTGACTGGCACATTGGATTTCTACAAACAATTATTATTAGGGGACAATGGCCTATACCGTCACACCACTACTTCTATATGTAACAATGTGCTGCCAGGTTCCCATTACACAGAGTAGAGAGTAAATCTAACATTATCCTCCGTCCTCTGTAATATCTGGACATTCCTTGTAGAAGGTCGGGTGATCGCTCACCTGTAATCAGATCGCTGTTCAGCTCCGGCTGACTCCTATTAGGGTCAGGGATTTTCGGGGTCACATTTTGCCCATATTTGGCGTCGCCTCCTGTTGTTTCCTGATAGATATAATATATATAATTAATATGTGGAAGATTTTACTAAATCACCAAATACATAAATCATGAAGGACTAAACCAACATTTACAGATGCACCAATTGTAACGATACAAATCCCGCGCCATCTTCAGACCTTTTCTCAGAAAGTCTCCTCAGATACGGTGGATTAAGATACGTCTATTAATATTGATCCTTACCGGGCGTTCCAATGAGCGTTCTAGTATAGACAGGACTTTTTCGGCCAGTTCTTTAAAGACAGCCAAATCTTCAGTCTGAGATCTTTCTTCAGCCTATAAAGAAGGAAAAATGGAAAAGAGAATTTTCAGATGAGAGCGGTCAGAATGGAGGCGGAAATTGTATGTGACATCGGTTCTCTGTCTGCAGATACAATGACTACATACTGTATTTGGGGACTCGTTGTGTTTTACCGTATTTTATGGACTATAAGATGCTTTTTTTTCCAAAATTTTTGACCTCCCTTCTAACACTCTCGCACCCCTCCAATCTATCCTAAACTTTGCTGTCTGACTAATCCACCTGTCCCCCCGCTATTCCCTGGCTTTTCCCCTCGCTCCGCCAATCCCTTCACTGGCTCCACATTACCCAGAGACTCCAGTTCAAGACCCTAACCTTGGCATGCAAAGCCACCCACAACCTGTCTCCTCCATATATCTGTGACCTAGTCTCCCGGTACTTACCTGCACGCAACCTCCGATCCTCACAAGATCTTCTTCTCTACTCCCCTCTTATCTCCTCTTCCCACAATCGCATACAAGATTTCTCCCGTGCATCCCCCCTACTCTGGAGCTCTCCACCCCAGCATATCAGACAGATTATTAATAATAATAATTGTCTGAATGTAGCTTACCAGGGGGGTGGCTGTGGTGGAGTGAGGTCACAGGAGGTGGGGTCACTGCTGCAGGAAGCCGGCAGTAGAAATGGGGCGCTCCTGCGGGCCAGCGGGGTGTCCAGGACGTGCGAGGCTGCGGGCCCTGGGCTTCAAGGAAATGTTAGCGGTGATTTAGGAGGGGAGTCCCCGCTCTGCCCATTGATTTTCTGGCGGTGGGCTTCAGGCAAATGGCCGCTGGAGGCAGTGCATGTGCAGATTTAGATCTCGGCTCAATGACGAGCTGAGATCTCAATTTGTGTATTGGCCATCTCCAGCAGCCTACTTCTTGAAGCCCACTGCAGAGAAATCAATAAGCAGAGCAGGGCCTCCCCTCCTGAATTACCGCTAACATTTCCTTGAAGCCCAGGGCCCGCAGCCTCGCACCTTCTGGACACCCCGCTCCTCCCAGCTTGGGGCCCACAGCAGCGCCCCACTCCTACTGCCGACTTCCTGCAGCAGCGACTCTGCCTCCTGTGACCTCGCTCCACTGCCACCACCCCCCTCAGTAAGAAACCGAAAATTCGGACTATAAGACAGGACTATAAGACAGACCCCCATTTTATTATAATAAATGTTTTTCCTATTTACCTCCCAAAAATTTTTGGTGCGTCTTATGGTCTGCAAAATACGATATATTAGAAGAAAAAGCTTCTATCCCTCCATTATTATCTATTAATATTGAGATGTTCTGTGCAGAGTGTCCGCCACTTACCTGGTGTAGTAATGTCCTGATGTTCTGAAGTAAATCCGTCAGATAGTCTGACGTTAGACGACGTTGTCGGTGTTTGGTCAGGCAATCCTTTACTAGCTCCATCACCAGCCGGTGAGTGAAGCTGAGGACGCCATCGGGTGGTAGAAGCACACTGTTAGGACGATTGATCATAAGGATCAACAATAGTGCTTTTACCTGAGAAATGTCCAAAACAATTCCAGCCATAGTGAAAAACTGCAAGTGCTATCAGTCACTATAGAGCCAAGAAAGGCACGGGTGAGCCTATGTGCATTGTATATATAGCGACTGTGAGCAGTGATGTCACCATCACCTGTGATGTCATCACGGAATCTTGTGATAGAATCTTCACGGAGCAGCTCTGCGCAAATAGAATGCGGCCTGGTAATATATAAAGTGAAAACACCATACAATTAACTACCCATGTTATCATGGCCGTTCTATTTTATATCCAATTAGAACACAACCAGGATAAAGGTGTGTTCACAAGTTGGATTTTGGCAGCATTTTTTTTCTACCTCAAAAATCAAAGGAGGCAGGAAAAACGCTGCTTAAAATTCAGGTGTTTTTACTTGTGTTTATTTTTCCATTCATTTGAATGGGTGAAAAATGCTGCAAAACCTCTGAAAGACTTGACAAGCTGCAGATTTAAAAAAAATGCAAAAAAACAGCATGTGAATGAGATTTCAGAAATGTCATTCACTAAGATGGTGCTGTAAAACACAGCATTTTTGCTGCAGAAGAAAAAACAGTGAATACACCCTAAAGATATCCTCAGTCATATTATGGGAAATATTGTATATTTTGCATTTATTATCTCACGTGTTTTTCTTCACCATAGAACTTTTAAGGCTGTGTGCCCACTATGCGTTTCTTAGGCGTTTCTGCAGCGTAACTTCCGCCGCGGAAACACTTAAAAAACGCTTGGTGATAGGTCTGCAATGGTTCCCAATGATAATCCGCATGTGCTGTGCACATGCTGCAGAGATTTCCGCTGCGGATTATCATTGCGGAAAAATCCGCAGCACGTCCTTTAATTTTGCAGAGTCGCTGCGATTTAGCCGCCATTGACTTGCATTGGAACGCATAACATCCGAATGACTAAAAATACACATGTGGATACTATACGACTCAATGCATGGATGGTACCCGGGTCAGGAGATGAAGAGACTCTCCTCCAGACCCGGGTACCATAGTACCTGTAGTTAAAATAGAATTAAAATAAAAAATAAACATATACTTACCTTCTGATGGCCCCTGTCTGCTCCCGGCGGTGCTGCTGGCTCTTCGGCTGCTCGCGGTGGTAAAAGGACCTTCCATGATGCCATTTAGTCATGTGACAGGTCACGTGACCGCTGACATCGGCGGTCGCGTGACCTGTCACATGACTAAATGACGTCATGGAAGGTCCTTTTACAGCACCGTGATCCGCCGAAGACACCGGACGCACTGGAGAAGGAGATCGAGGACCATCGGAAGATGAGTATAATGGTTTTTTTTTATTTTTCACCATTATTATTCTTTTTTTTTATTATTGATGCTGCATTTGCAGCATTGTAACTTGGTCACACTATATAAATCCATGCCGGTTGCATGGAATTATATAGTGTGACCAAGTTGTCAAGCACTTTTCCAAGTGATGCTAAAATCACTTGGCAAAGCGCTTGACAATCCAGGGAGATGCAGAAACGCTTAGGAAAAATCCGCAGCATTTCTGCATCATGGTCATATATCCTAACTCATTGGCGAACTGTTATACAAGGCTATATTCACACTAGACGTTTTTTTAGCGGGCTTTTTTATGCAAATTTTCAGCTGCGTTTTACAGTACCAACAAAGTCTATGAGATTTCCGAAATCTCATGCACAAAGCTTGCTTATTTGTCCTCAGTATTTTGTGCTTTCCATGGCTTTTTGCAATAGAGTATGTCACTTGTTTCAGCGTTTTTCACCCATTAAAAAAAAGGGTGGTGGAAAAAAATGCTGAAAAAAAGCCTAGTGTGAACATTTTGCTGCGTTTTTAGTGAAAAAAGCAAGTATGTGACACACATTTACTTTTGTGATTTTCCCAAGTTTAAACCATCTTGTCTTGGTCACCTGATATAGCAGCTTGGATTATTACAGTTTAATTAAATTAGTGATGCCTACAAAGTAAACATTGGTTGAGCTAGGTGTGAGATTGAACAACACGTGTGGCCCAGGGAGGTGTGAAAATGAACAATGCCTGAGCAACTCAATGGCAAACCATAATGTGAAAGTAAATAGTGTCCTACAAATTCAATGCACTGCCAGGGTCTTAGATAAACTATTCCAGACCAATTCACCCCCCCCTATTACATTTGTAATGTGTACTTTTTCATGAACATATGTCTTGCAATGGTGACCTGTTTTCATGTGTCTATGGTGGAAGCAAAGCTGAACTTTGGGATCCTGAAAAACGCACCAAAAATGCACCAAGAACCACTGCAAAAAAACACACCAAAACCTGCGTTTTTGACGCTACTTCTTTCCTGCCAAGAGATTATGTTTTGCTGCAGAAAAAAAACACCTAGTGTGAATATAGCCTAAGACTTACTCTGCCAGCATTAATAGTCAATATTCTGTATACAAATAGGACTCCAATCCATGTATTCAGTTTATCATAAACAAGCCTGAGTTAATCTGCCAAATACACATAGTATGCTTTCTCATAGGTGAAATATAAATCCTGTTAAAGGTCCAAGTTGCAGCAGTTAAGTAGAACAAAACAGACCTCTTCATTCTTTGTAGGTGGAAAAACTTTTGAAATTTTCAGTGTATCAAGTACTTATACTCCTGACTGTATATAGTATAATTGCCGCACTGCTACATACAGGTGCTTCTCAGAAAATTAGAATATCATCAAAAAGTGAATTTATTTCAGTTCTTCAATCCTAAAAAATGAAACTCATATATTATACAGAGTCATTACAAACAGAGTGATCTGTTTTAAGTGTTTATTTCTGCTAATGTTGATGATTATGGCTTACAGCCAATGAAAACACAAAAGTCATTATCTCAGTAAATTAGAATTAACAAGAAACACCTGCAAAGGCTTCCTAAGCATTTAAAAAGGTCCCTTAGTCAGTTTCAGTAGGCTCCACAATCATGGGCAAGACTGCTGATTTGACAGATGTCCAGAAGGCAGTCATTGACACACTCCTCAAGGAGGGTAAGCCACAAAAGGTCATTGCTAAAGAAGCAGCTGTTCACAGAGTGCTGTATCCGAGCATATTAATGGACGTGGAAGGAAAAAGTGTGGTAGAAAAAGGTGCACAAGCAACTGGGATAACCGCAGCCTTGAAAGGATTGCTAAGAAAAGGCCATTCAAAAATTTGGGGGAGATTCACAAGGAGTGGACTGCTGCTGGAGTCACTGCTTCAAGAACCACCACACACAGACGTATCCAGGACATGGGCTACAAGTGTCGCATTGCTTGTGTCAAACCCCTCATGACCAATAGACAACGCCAGAAGCGTCTTACCTGGGCCAAAGAGAAAAAGACCTGGACTGATGCTCAGTGGCCCAAGGTGTTGTTTTCAGATGAAAAGTAAATTTTGCATTTCATTTGGAAATCAAGGTCCCAGAGTCTGGAGGAAGAGTGGAGAGGCCACAATCCAAGCTGCTGGAGGTCTAGTGTGAAGTCTCCACAATCAGTGATGGTTTGGGGGGCCATGTCATCTGCTGGTGGAGGTCCACTGTGTTTTATCAAGACCAAAGTCAGCGCAGCCGTCTACCAGGACATTTTACAGCACTTCATGCTTCCCTCTGCCCACAAGCTTTATGGAGATGGAAATGTCATTCTCCAGCAGGACTTGGCCCCTGTCCACACTGCCAAAAGTACCAATACCTGGTTTACACACAACAGTATCACTATGCTTGATTGGCAGCAAACTCGCCTGACCTTTACCCCATAGAGAATCTATTATAGAGAATCTATGGGGTATTGTCAAGAGGAAGATGAGACCCCAGACCCCACAATACAGATGAGCTGAAGGCTGCTATCAAAGCCACCTGGGCTTCCATAACACCTCAGCAGTGCCACAGGCTGATCCCTCCATGCCACATTGCCGCATTGATGCAGTAATTGATGCACAAGGAGCCCGAACAACTATTGAGGGCATTTACTAAACATACATTTCAGTAGGCCAACTTTTCGGATTTTAAAAACATTTTTCAAGCTGTTGTTATGAAGTATTCTAATTTACTGAGATAATGACGTTTGTGTTTTCATTGGCTGTAAGCCATAATCATCAACATTAACAGAAATAAACACTTAAAATAGATCCCTCTGTGTGTAATGACTCTATATAATAGATCCCTCTGTGTGTAATGACTCTATATAATAGATCCCTCTGTGTATAATGACTCTATATAATAGATCCCTCTGTGTGTAATGACTCTATATAATAGATCCCTCTGTGTGTAATGACTCTATATAATAGATCCCTCTGTGTGTAATGACTCTATATAATAGATCACTCTGTGTGTAATGACTCTATATAATAGATCCCTCTTTGTGTAATGACTCTATATAATAGATCCCTCTGTGTGTAATTACTCTATATAATAGATCCCTCTGTGTAATGACTCTATATAATAGATCCCTCTGTGTGTAATGACTCTATATAATAGATCCCTCTGTGTAATGACTCTATATAATAGATCACTCTGTGTGTAATGACTCTATATAATATAGGAGTTTCACTTTTTGCATTGAAGAAATGAAATAAACTAACTTTTGATGATATTCTAATTTTGTGAGAAGCACCTGTATATAGTATGAAGCCCCACTGCCCCATATCTGTATGTATAATTTGATGCACATGACTCGCCCCCTGGGCCGTGGGGTACACGGAACCGGGCCTTCTAGTGTACGGTGCTGATGGGGGTAGTAGTGGTAACCCGATCCCGTGGCTCAGGGTGGTCAGACCAAATGGTGGCAGTCTATTTATCAGTGTTTTGAATGTCCGACTACGCCACCCGTGGATTGCGGTCAGGGATAACCGCCGCTGCGAGGCAGACTGCTGAGGCTGGTGTTGGTGTGCAGCACAGGTGTAGGATAACTCCCCACGGGAAGAGTGTAGCCTCAGGGCAGTGTAGGTGGATGTTGGGGGTGATAGTGCAGGCCGCAATAGTAAGAGTTCAGAGTCCGCTTCAAACAGTTCAGGGTCTTTATTGTAGATATTATTAATGACCCAACAGTACCGGTTAGGAATGGGCCTGGGTGTCTGAGAGCATTCGGGCGAGCCCCACTGGTCAGGGTGAGTGTGTAGGCCTACCGTTCTCTCTATGCTCTTTCTGACTATCCCCCTTTTCGTGGTGTAATAGCCCACGTCCCTGAACTGGCCGTGTACTTCTCGCCTGTATGGCATGCGACTAGGGCCTTGGGTACCTGTTGCTTGTGTAGCACCCTGAGGATTCGGCTGCTACAGGGGTATTGCACCTCAACCCAGAGGTGTGGTATTCCACTCCCGGGTAAGGATGGAGTGTGGAACTGAGCTCAGATAGACTGCATGCACTACATACATCCCATTTCCGGGGGGCAGACCAACGGTACTCCCACTTAAGAAATGTGCAGGTACGACCGTGTCTGTTCCTGGCTGGAGTGGGAGGGGGGTGGAACATCCCAGTAGTGTAGGGGCAGATAGGGGGAGCAGTCTGGGTAATGCTAGGAGCTCATTGGGTGCTGGTCACCTGAGCTCACACATAGAGGGAGTATATAAGGTGGGAACCATCTTAGATCAGGGTCAGTCAGTCAGCCTGTCTTTTGTAGAGGAAGAGAGCAGAGAAGCAGAGCAGCTCCAAGGCCCAGAGAGAGAGAGGAGAAAGAAGGACCCAGAGGGGGAGAAAGAAGGAACTCCAAGAGCCCAAATTAGACCAGAGGGTGAAGAGATTTTCACAAGGGTACCGGATCCCAAGCTGGTGGAGGGCACTAATCCTTAGCCAGAGGCCGGAGGTCGTGGGCAGAATCTGTCACGACCACCCACTAAATCCACCCGGAAGGCAAACCGTGCATAGGGTCAGGGAACCCAGAGACAAGGGTTTACCAACAAGAGGCCCGAGGGAGCCGGACATAGGTGGATCCCTGGTGGGGAAGGCCAGAGAGGAGGACAAGTCAGAAAGGGAGCTCAGGACCACGCTCCAGAATCACCTGGGGGTTGGCCGAGTCCAGGACCTGGTGGACGCAGCACGGCTCGGGTGGTCACTCAAGGCCGGAGTGACCAGAACATCTGCAGTAAGTAAAAACCCTGAACTGCACAGCCCGACTCGGAGTCTTATTACCACTCTCACTGCACCACCCCAACCCCCATCCTCTGCGACTGACCCCCTGAGGCTATACCCCTCCCGTTGGGGGTTATACTACTACCAAGCTGCGCACACACCACCAGCCTCAGCGGACCCTGCTGCAGCGGCGGCCGTATTTACCGCACATCAACGGGTGGCGTAGTCGACACAAAAGAACACTAATAACATCTGTAAGGACTGCCACACACTGAGCTTGACACCCTGGGCACGGACCGGGTCACCGCCACTCGGAGACTACAACCCCCATCTGATCCGGCTCCGGGTATCCCCCAAACAACACTGGCCCAGGGGGTGCGTCAACTTTGGCGTAGTCGGCAGGATTACGTGCCCGCAACAACCGGGTACTGCGTGCCTGAAGAAAAGTTCACCGTTACCTCAAAAAGAAGTCTCCCGCCGGTTCCGGAGGGTCCCCGCCAACGGGCCCCATCACAAGTCGTTTCCCGCCGGTTGCCCGCCATTTGCAGCTTTTTCCCGCCATCCATGGAGTTTCCCGCCACTGGGAGACGATTCCCGCCATTTCCAAAGATTTCCCGCCTTGGAAGAGCGGACGCCATTATGGGCGTGCCAGAGGGTGGCAAAAGGCCACCTCCCATCGTGGGCCAGGTCGAAGAATGGCGCCAAAAGCGGAAACCGCGCCCACCAACAGAGACTGTGATGCTGGAAGTGTCCATCAGCGTGAGAGAACTGCCCCTGGAACTGAAGTTGCCCCGGGACCACCCTCGATGTGGGCGGAGACAGAACAAAAGAGCAAAGATGGGTGCCGCCTGGAGCAGTCTAGAGAGAGCGCACCCGGAGACAAGACGTCTGGAGAAGAGTCCAGAGAGAACATACCCGGAGATGGAGGGAGAGACAGGCAGCACCGACCCAGTGGTCAGGAGCCTGCTGCAAGCAACAAGCCCACTAGGCTTAGTGGAGATCCTGGCACAGCTCCCCCGAGATCGGGAGTGTGCACAGACTGCGCTGGAGGGCCTCGCACGGAGGATGGCCCGGGTGCAGCGGGAGGCGTTGACGGAGTGGAGCCGAGAGATGGCCCAGCAGACCGAAACCCGTCAGCGGAGCACGCCACCCGAGACGAGGAGACAGACCGCCTCTGAGGATGGTGCAGGAGGACTGAAGGCCGGAGACGGCGCCGAGAAGGGAGCCGAACGAATGGAGGCAGGTAAAGGGGACGTCTATACCCCGAGCCGGGAAACCGCGTACCTGCCCCAGCTCCCCGTCGCAGAGCCCGAAGTTCCCCCTGCCGTGCCCGTCGCTGCATTGTCACCGCCGCCGACTAGGCCTCAACCGGAAGCCGCGGCCGCGACCCCTGTGACGTCACACGCCTCGACCTCGAGCGTGGCCAAGCAGGAAGTACCATCGGCCTGGTCGCAAGGCCTAGTACCCCCGGGCGCCGCAATACCAACAGCGCCCCCTACCTCCGCGGAGCCCCCGGCCTGGTCGCAGGGCCGAATAACCCAGGGCGCCGCCGTTCTTACGGTGCCCTTTGCCTTTAAGGTGCCGCCGGCCTGGTCGCAAGGCCTGGTCAATCCGGGCGCCGCTACCACCACAGCGCCTATAGCATCTCGAGTGCCGCACCTGGGCGAAAATCTATTTGCCCAGCACACGTGCCCGGATGGGCAGCCCTTCATATGGCCTGAGGAGTACATTCAACTGGAGCTCCAGAGAGCAAGGCCCATGTGCGAGCCCCTGATTCCGGCTCCGAAGCCCGTAAAGAGGACCTCGCCCTCGCTGGAGGAGGCACAGTTTGAGTGGGACCCCACCGGAGAAGACCTCATGGGGTTCACTCAGGAGACTCGGGCGGCCGCAGCGGAGCGTGCAGAGTGCTGCCGGCAGCAGCTCGAGGTTTTCGAGAAGGAGCGGAGAGAGAGGCGGGTCCGGGAACAGCAAGCCCAAATAAGGAGCGCGGAGCAGAAGAGCCGGACCAGGAGAGATCCCCGTGCAGCGCATGGTCCCCGCACCATCGGGACTGTGATAAAGTTCAATCTGCAGCATGGGTGGGGCTTCATCAGAGACCATCATACCCCCGGCGACGTCTTTGTCACACGCAGAGACGTAGAGAGCCATCTGCCGGAGGGACACAGAGGTCGTGACCTGTATTTAGGGGACGAGGTCACCTTCACCCGGCACAAGTGTGCCAAAGGACCCTACGCCCTCCATGTGCATCGCCTGACGGAGGAGGAGCTGCGGTGTGAGGAGGAGCAAGAGGACCCGGACGGGTCTGAAACAGAAACTGAATCCAAAGAAAGAGCAGGAGGACGCCGTCGTTGAGTATGGTAGAGAAGAGACTGTATATAGTTGCCCGTCGGGGTACCAAAAACTGTTGCTGCTTTAAATATGTCCCCGTTGGGACAAGAGTGAACTGTTTACCCGTGTGTCCCTATTCCTAATACCTGGCCGAGGACTGAGAGCGGCCATATCCCCTTTTGTATATAGTTGCGCTTCCTAAAGCGCCCCCTACTGGTTTTATAGGAAAGCCGAGTTTTGTTTTCAAGAAAAGACTGTCGCACTTTACCCGGTCACAAGTTGCACCGTGACCGGAGGAACCAGAAACAAGAATATTTACAAGAATGTTTTATATGAAAAAGTTTTTATTGCTGATAATATATGTGATGTTTTATATGTTGTTTTATATGTTGATGTTTATTAAAAATAATTGTATGTTTTGGATGTTTTTGTATCTTACAGCCCGAGGACGTGCTGTGATTTACCAGGGGGGAATGTAGCACCCTGAGGATTCGGCTGCTACAGGGGTATTGCACCTCAACCCAGAGGTGTGGTATTCCACTCCCGGGTAAGGATGGAGTGTGGAACTGAGCTCAGATAGACTGCATGCACTACATACATCCCATTTCCGGGGGGGCAGACCAACGGTACTCCCACTTAAGAAATGTGCAGGTACGACCGTGTCTGTTCCTGGCTGGAGTGGGAGGGGGGTGGAACATCCCAGTAGTGTAGGGGCAGATAGGGGGAGCAGTGTGGGTAATGCTAGGAGCTCATTGGGTGCTGGTCACCTGAGCTCACACATAGAGGGAGTATATAAGGTGGGAACCATCTTAGATCAGGGTCAGTCAGTCAGCCTGTCTTTTGTAGAGGAAGAGAGCAGAGAAGCAGAGCAGCTCCAAGGCCCAGAGAGAGAGAGGAGAAAGAAGGACCCAGAGGGGGAGAAAGAAGGAACTCCAAGAGCCCAAATTAGACCAGAGGGTGAAGAGTTGGCACAAGGGTACCGGATCCCAAGCTGGTGGAGGGCACTAATCCTTAGCCAGAGACCGGAGGTCGTGGGCAGAATCTGTCACGACCACCCACTAAATCCACCCGGAAGGCAAACCGTGCATAGGGTCAGGGAACCCAGAGACAAGGGTTTACCAACAAGAGGCCCGAGGGAGCCGGACATAGGTGGATCCCTGGTGGGGAAGGCCAGAGAGGAGGACAAGTCAGAAAGGGAGCTCAGGACCACGCTCCAGAATCACCTGGGGGTTGGCCGAGTCCAGGACCTGGTGGACGCAGCACGGCTCGGGTGGTCACTCAAGGCCGGAGTGACCAGAACATCTGCAGTAAGTAAAAACCCTGAACTGCACAGCCCGACTCGGAGTCTTATTACCACTCTCACTGCACCACCACAACCCCCATCCTCTGCGACTGACCCCCTGAGGCTATACCCCTCCCGTTGGGGGTTATACTACTACCAAGCTGCGCACACACCACCAGCCTCAGCGGACCCTGCTGCAGCGGCGGCCGTATTGACCGCACATCAACGGGTGGCGTAGTCGACACAAAAGAACACTAATAACATCTGTAAGGACTGCCACACACTGAGCTTGACACCCTGGGCACGGACCGGGTCACCGCCACTCGGAGACTACAACCCCCATCTGATCCGGCTCCGGGTATCCCCCAAACAACACTGGCCCAGGGGGTGCGTCACTTGCTCCTCGCTGTACTGGTCCCTCTGTGTGGCGGAGCCTCCAGGATTCTTAGGCCAAGGGACCTGAAATCCCTCGCAGGTTGGTTCTCTGCTGCTGGGCTTGTAACCCTGACAGCCCCGGACCCCAATGCCCGGTAGATTGGTTCTCTTCCAGGACCGGCTCTCGTCGCCTCTGTCCCTGGCTTGCAGTTTCTCCTCTGCCTCACGGACTCCTCAGCTACAGCTGAATTGTCCCTCCTTCTCTGGGACTAGTCTCACTCCTGAGCTAGGTCTTCCAGTTCTCTCTAACCCTGCCCCCAGTTCCAGCTTTTATAGGGGCAGCCAGCTCCCCCTGCTGGCCTGGGACAGGAGGTGCTGTATGCTAATTGTCCCTAACCAGTGGACCTCCCTCCTGCTCTCAGACACAGATTATTGTTTGTGGCATCCAGGCCTGGGGTGACACATTCTCCCCTAGTAAAATTTAGTACTTCGGACTAAACAGGAACCACAAATACAGGGTATAAATGACAACATAACATATACACAAGTATATTTTGTCCTTGAGGTCACAGCGCTTCCGTGACCGGGTGTCCATGTCACCCAACAAGGTGAAGTTTTCCACGGTGTGGGGACCTGTTTCCATAAACCCCAAGTTCCTGGCCTTGGGCGTGGCGACAAGGCTGAGCTCTCTACTTTGGGCCACAAGGAGGCCACACCGGACAGATTTTTCTTCCGTGGCCATCTTCGAAAGAGGGCACCAAGTGCAACTATCTACAAGACAGTTCCGGTTATTCAGCGTCCATAACCTGTTAGTCCATGAACTAGAAAGACTGGAAAAACATAATTAGCAACCAGGCAACAAACATAAAACATTTACAATATACAGCATTTAGATCTTCCAGCGAGCTGGTATTTGCCCCCTAGTGCTCCGGGTTGACCTGCGTAACCCACTGTCTGGTGGTGGTCTAACCTGACTTTCCCCACTAGCATTCAGGGTACAGCTTCTAGCTGGGTTTACAGGCAGAGCAGGCAACTATCTGCGGGTCCTTTGGCTTACCGCAGGTATGGCAGGCTCACTGTCAGCAGAGGGTTGACTCTCTTGGGCTGCTGGCATGGGTTCTTCTGCCTCTAGGGCTGCTTGGTCTTCTAATTCCTCCTGCTCTCCTGTAGGTTCCTGCTGGGTTGGTTGAAGGAAGTGTAGGACGGGTACCAGTATTGCATCATTTATCCGAGTCCAGGACCGGGGGAACTCTCCAAGAACTGTGCTGATCATTTCTTTCTTGTCTTATGCGGGTTCAAGGTCATCTTGATCTTCTCCTGCACTCTGTAGTTGCTTGGGGCACCTTTTTAGGTGGTCTCTGGAGACGGTGCTAGTGGTTTCTCCTCCATCCTTGGTAATTACACATACCTTCGGGTTGTTGTGGTTGGACTGCAGTACTGTGTACGGGTCGCTCTCCCACTGGTCATCTAGCTTGTGAAGCCTTCTCTTCCGCTTCAGGACCTGCTCACCAGGTTCCAGGGAACCTGCAGGGGCGTGTTGGTTGAAGAGCCTCTCTTGCTTTTCTCTCGCTTGAGCCAGACTCCTCTCCACACTCTCCTGTACCTTCTTGTACTGTAGCCGCCGTTCCGTATCCCAGTCCGTGTCTGGGGAGGTGTCCTCGGGGGTCAGGACTCCCATGTCCAGGTCTATCGGCAGCTTACCTGGTCTTGCCCTCATCAGGTAAGCCGGGGTGCAATTTGTAGCATTCACCAAGATATGGTTGTATAAGTCTATCAGGTCTGGCAGCTTCTCCGGCTACAGGCTGCGTTCTTCCAGGGGCAACGTTTTGAGGAGATCAATGACGATATTATTCATTTTCTCACATAGCCCGTTGGTTTGTGGGTGGTAAGACGTTGTCCGAATCTTCTTACAGCCGTAGAGGTTGCAGAACTCCTGGAAGATTTCAGCCTCAAACCCTGGACCTTGATCTGTCAAGACCTGTTCCGGATACCCGTGTGGACGGCAGAAGTGTTGTTGGAAGGCTCTGGCCGCTGTTTGGGCTGTCAAGTCTTTAACAGGAACCACCACCAGGAACCGGGAATAGTGGTCCACTATTGTCAGGGCATAGACGTAGCCCAACCGGCTTGGAGCCAGTTTCACATGGTCCAGAGCTACCAGCTCAAGAGGCTGCCTGGTGATGATGGGCATCAAGGGCGTCTTCTGGCTGGTACCGTCCTTCCTTCTGAGGTTACATGGGCCGCAGTCCCTGCACCACTTCTCTATGGCCCCTCTCATTCCGACCCAGTAGAACCGCTCTCTCAGTAGGAACTCCAGTTTCTTCCACCCGAAGTGTCCCGCTCTGTCATGGTAGGCCTCCAGGACCATTGCTGCATCTCGTCTCGGGACCACTACCTGCCAGGTCAGCTCGTGCGTCCGGTGGTTGACAAGCCTTCTGCACAGCTTACCTTCGTAGAGGAATAGCCTGCTTTTCTCCTTCCATAACTGCTTGGCTTCCTCTGGAGCGTCCGAGCCAGGGCTAGCGTCTGCCTGGGTCAACAGGTCTTTCACCAGGCGAATTGCAGGGTCACTATCTTGCGTTTCAGCCCAGCCGTGGTGAGGTAAGGGATTGAACATGACAGTGGTCAAGTCTTTGTCTCTTACACGGTGGGAGTACTGAGTGGCCCCGTACCGGTGGAATGCAGGGAGCTCTATTTCCTCCAACTCATCTGGATCTTCTCCCTCATCAGGCAAGTGGGGAATTCTCGATAGGGCATCTGCATTGGCATTGGCTCGGCCTGCCCGGTACTTGATGGTGAAGTCATAGTTTGCTAGCCGGGCCATCCACCGCTGCTCTAGGGCACCAAGTCTCGCATTGTCCAGATGTGTCTACGGATTGTTGTCCGTGTACACAGTGAACTTCACAGAGGCCAGGTAATGCTTGAAACGTTCTGTTACGTCCCACACCACTGCCAAGGACTCCAGCTTAAAGGAGCTGTAATTCTCCGGGTTTCTCTCGGTGGGCCTCAGCTTCCGGCTGGCGTACGCGATCACCCTTTCTCTGCCCTGTTGGTTCTGTGACAGTACGGCTCCCAGCCCCACATTACTGGCGTCTGTGTGGAGGATAAAAGGCTGGCCATAATCAGGGTAGGCCAGGATCTTATCCCCCGTGAGGGCCATCTTCAGCTGGCGGAAGGACTCCTCTTCCGGCTTGTCTCACTTGAAGGGTGGCTTTTGGCTTCTGGTCTTAGATTGTCCTATAAGGAGGTCCTGCATAGGGGCTGCCATCTTGGTGAACCTGGGGATGAACCTTTGGTAGTAGCCTACCAACCCGAGGAACTGCCTCACTTCTTTTATGTTAGAGGGGCTTGGCCAGTTCTTTATTGCCGTGATTTTGCAGGGTCGGGGGCTACTCCTTCTGCACTCACCACATGTCCCAGGTACTGTACCTTCGGCTTTAACAGATGGCACTTGGAGGGTTTCACTTTCATGCCAAAGCCTGCCAGGGCATCGAACACCTCGGCCAGGTGCTTTAGATGGTCCTCGTAAGTCTTCGAATAGACAATCACGTCGTCCAGGTAAAGTAGGACCGTCTCAAAGTTTCGGTGCCCTAGACAGCATTCCATCAGCCTCTGGAAGGTCCCGGGTGCGTTGCAGAACCCGAACGGCATATAGTTGAATTCACTTAATCCCATCGGGGTGGTGAAGGCGGTCTTCTCCTTATCAGCCTCTGCCACAGGAACCTGCCAGTACCCACTAGTAAGGTCCAAAGTAGAGAAGAAATTAGCTGATTTTAGTGCGACCAAAGACTCCTCTATTCTAGGCAACGGGTATGCGTCTTTATGGGTGATACGATTGACTTCTCTATAGTCCACGCACATTCTCATAGTACAGTCTTTCTTTTTTACCAGAACCAAGGGGGCTGCCCAGGGGCTACAACTGTCTCTAATGACCCCGGCTTCCTTCATTTCTCTCAGCATGCCCTTTGCGTTCTGATAGTGTGCGGGGTGGTACAGATCTGTATCTTTCTTTTATTGGTGGGTGGCTCCCCATGGGGATGTGGTGTTCTACCCCTTTCACTCTGCCGAAGTCTAGCGGGTGCTTACTAAAGATTCTCTCGTACTCTTGAACCACCCGGTAGACTCCTTGTTTTTGGTGCAAGGGAGTGGAGTCAGCACCCACGTGGAGTTTCTGGCACCAGTCCTCCTTGGGTTTCTGGGAACCATTACCCTCTGCTTGGGGAGATGGAGGCAAGGGTTCCATGGCCCTGACAGCATTGTGTTCAACAGTATACAATTTGGCTAGTGTAGCGTACCAAGGCAAGTGTACTTCCCTTTCCCCAATGTTTAAGATCCAGACGGGCACCCTTTCATGGCGGACATCGACCACCCCCTGGACTGTCAAAATGGTGGGCCTGCTGTCTGAGTACACGGGTTCTACCATGGCTTGGTAGTCTCTCCCTCTTAACCCGATTGCATTCCGACACCAGATCATTTCACTTTTGGGGGGCATGGCAATGGGGAACGGGTCGCTCATCCATTCCTCACGCTACCGATCTCACCACCAGACAGTTCTACCTGTTGCCATCTCATCAGGGCTCTTATCTCCTTCTGGAGGACCCTCTGCTGGCTGGAGCTCACATTCATCGCCACCTGCTGCAAAATTACAATTGCTTCTGAAAGACAATTTTCAATCACATTAGTACCCAAGGTTATTTTAGGGTGACTTTCTCGACGGTCAATGTCCACAATGATCACTCCCTGTGCCGGCAGTTCAACTTTACCAATCTTAATGGTCATCTCTCTGAACCCCACCTGCGGCACGGGTTGACCATTGCTGGCGATGATGCTCAAGTCATCATCTGGATAACGAGTTATATCAGTGTCACTCCAGTACTGCTTAAAAAGTACATATTGGATGGTAGTCACTTGGGACCCGGTGTCCAGCAGTGCACTCATGGGGATACCGTCCAGCACTACGGGTAAAACCGGGCGTTCCCCTACCTACTTATCACGCCAATTAGATGGGCCTGATGACCTTATGCCTGGGGGTTGGCCCTTTGCCCCAGGTCGGACCCATTTAAAGTACAGTACCTGGCTACGTGTCCCGGCTGGCTGCAACGGCGGCAAATCGGCTGTCCATCCTCAGTGTAATGATCGGCGGGCCTCCCTCTGAACGACGGGATCCTCCTCCGTCGACGCCACGGGACATCCTCCGGACTGGAAGCCAGCTTGATTGGTCCTGACGGGTCCATCTGTAACGACTGTACGGTCCTGGACAATGCAGCAACACTCTTTGTTAGTTCTTGGACCTGATGGTGCAGGTTTGCAGGCGGGGATGGATTTAGGGCCTGCGCATCAGCCCCCACAAGGTCTGCGGGATAGGGTGCCGCCCCCTGGTGGTAAGGGATGGCTGGGCGCCGGGAAGCTACAGCGCCACCCGGTGCAGGTTCTCGGAGCACTCGGATGGCCCTATCGTTGAACTGTGCAAAAGTCAAATCGGGGTTCTGTAGGGCCATGAGGCGCAGCTGGGTTCTGTGGGCGCTGGACAGCAGACCTTCTATGAACTGGTCAGTCAATAGTTTATCTGTATCCTGCACGCTGCCAGGGTCAGCTTGCTTAATTGCCCCCAAGGCTTCCTGTAAATTTAGGGCATAATCTCGGATGCTATCTTGAGCTCGCTGCTTACATCCATAGAACCGCATTTTGATTTCTGCTGAGGTACGGGTATCAAAGGTGTCCCGTAGACGGGTCAGAACCCCCCTTACAGTCCTTTTCTCCTCAGCTGTCCAAGACTTTACCTCCCGCTGGGCCGCACCAGTTAACTGCCCTATCAGTATGCTTACCTTCTGTTCTTCTGTCAGGGGATAAACTTTGAACAGGCTATACAGCCTTTCTTTAAAGTCGCCCAAGGTATGCGACTCGCCGGCATACTGGGCATCCAGGCCGCTCCGGGGATATAGGCAGGGGTGGATTAAGAGTAGCAAGGGCCCCGGGCAGTTTAGAAGGCGCGGGCCCCCTCCACACAGCTGATTTATCACGTGACATGTCACATGATCCCCTGTGATAGATCATGTGATAGTTCATGGGAAATTAATTTGGCATAATATTAATTGTGCTGCCTCATCTGAGAGCAGCACAATATTGGGGCAGATACCCTGATTCCAGCGATGTGTCACTTTTTCAGCTGCTTGTTGTCATTTTGAGAAAATCACCGTTTTATCTGCTGCAGATCTAGCAGCTCTCTGAATGCTGCGCTCTGTATAGCCCCACCCACACCACTGATTGGCAGCTTTCTGCCCATGCTCAGTGTACACAGAAATCTACTGATCAGTGATGGGGGTGGGGTCCTACAGAACTTACTAGTCATCTAGTGATAATTACCTTCTGACAAATCAATGATTTTATCAAAACAACACTAAACAGCCCAGTAAGTGACACATTACTGGAATCAGTGCCTCTAACCCTACATTATGCTGCTCTCAGATTAGGTGGCAAAAACCTGATGACAGATTCCCTTTAAAAGAGCTGTAAAGACAAAAAAGTTTGTATTAAAAAAAATACAAGCCATTTGTTAAATTAACTTTTTTTCATTGTTAATTCACGTTAGACTGTATCTTCAACACTTTTGTCAGCAGGTCTTATTACAGACTCTGAATAGGGCAGCTCTCTCCCTCTCCCTCAGCAGAAAGTCACAGCATGGTTAAAAAACTGGATCTTTTATGATTTTCTCATAATAAATAAAAAGGACATGCAAGTCCTCCAAACTATTTTTCGTTTCTCTATAGGAGAGGTCCTAAATCTTTCTTGCTCTTTAGTTGATCACATGTCAAAAATGCAAAGCATTTACTATGAACTCGCCTAAAAAAATATACACTTGGAGAGTAATATCATCATCTACATGTAAATATTCCTTGACTCTAAGGGCTCGCTCACACTGTCGTATAACACGGCCGAATGCTATGTGATGTTTTATCGGATAGGACTCGGCTCTATGTTATACTATGGGACAGTGCGATTATTGGCATGAGAAAATAATCTCATTCGATATTCGGACCATGTGCACCCATACAAGTCTATGGGTGCACGTAAAACATTGGACTGCACTCGGACGTCATCCAAGTGCAGTCCGATGAACACTCACAGAGACTATGGAGAAGATGGAGAAAGTAAGTTCTCCATCTTCTCCATATCTGTGCTGCGAGAGAATCGGATCACACTCAGTTGAAGCTCTGACAGAGTTTGAGCCGAGTGTCATTAGCATAATTGGCCCTATTCTCTTGCATGAGAGAATATATGGCTTAGTGAGTGGACCCTAAAACTGAATAGTAGTGACGGACAGGCACCACACAAGCGGGATCCATGTAGCTCTCAGATGTCATGTAGGTAGGGCTTCATTCCATGGGGTAGAGCTTAATTTCAAAGTATATAAAAAAAATGGACTTCAAATAAAAATTAAATAAACACAAAAAGCACTAATTGAATTATTTTTTTCATATTTATGTTTGCAGCCCCTTTAAAAACCCTTTGAGGACCAAGGCACATATATGTCCCATAGTTTTAAACTGGAAAAAAAATTGATTGAATAAAATTTAAGGTCCTCCAAGATTTAAGTAGGTCATAAATTCATATGAATACTTGCTCATACAATTGCACATGCCAAAAGATGAAGAAGAACAGAATCAAAAATATGACATTAAGTGGAACACTTACAGGTATTCAAGGTGAAAGAGACCAGCAAAGGCATCGTCTCGAATGACAGTAAATGAGTTAGAATTCAGCAAGCTGAAAATGAAGACAGCAGGTTAGAAGCGAACCAGACTTTATGGTGCTCAGAATTAGTCAAGCAGAATTTATTGACTGCTCTTGCAAAACACTGAGACTCCCGCTGTGTATAGATGGCTCCGTGCGGCCTCCCGCTGTGTATAGATGGCGCCGTGCGACCTCCCACTGTGTATAGATGGCGCCGTGCGGCCTCCCGCTGTGTATAGATGGCACCGTATAGATGGCTACGTGCGGCCTCCTGCTGAGTATACGTGTATAGCTGGCTACGTGCGGCCTCCTGCTGAGTATAGATGCCGCACGGCGCTCCCCCCAGAGACAGCAGGAGGCCGCACAGCGCCATCTATACTCAGCGGGAGACCGCACGTAGCCATCTATACACAGCAGGAGGCCGCACGGCGACATCTATACTCAGCGGGGGGCCGCACGTAGCCATCTATACACAGCGGGGGGCGCACGTAGCCATCTATACACAGCGGGGGGGCGCACGGCGCCGTCTATAAACAGCGAGGGGCCGCACGTAGCCATCTATACACAGCGGGAGGCTGCACGGAGCCCCCCCAGAGACATCAGGAGGCCGCACGGCGCCAACTATACTCAGCAGGAGGCCGCATGCAGTCATACACACACACAAACATATACAGACACGCATAAACACATTTGAAACACAAAAATACATACAAACAGGCATCACACAATGACATCTGCCCACACACACACACACAAACAGACAGACATCACACACACACACACCTGCCCACACACACACCTGCCCACACACACACACCTGCCCACATACACATCTGTGTGTGTGTATGTATAGTGTGTGTGTGTGTGTATAATGTGTGTGTATGTATACTGTGTGTGTATGTATAGTGTGTGTGTGTGTGTATAATGTGTGTGTATGTATAGTGCGTGTGTATGTATAGTGTGTGTGTGTGTGTGTATAATTTGTGTGTGTGTATTTTTTTTTTAAGTTAAAAACAAGTAAAATGCTTGTGGCATCAATATCAAGACTCCAGATATAAGGGCCTATTCACACTGAATTTTGCAATGCATTCATCTCCTCTTTCCAGGCTTCTATCTAAATCCCTGAAAAATGGCATTCAGATGTGCCTTGACATAGCCATTGATTTGAACAAAGGCAAACCGAGGCTAAAGTCTGAATCTTTAGGCTCCATTTTCTCTGCTTTCAGATGTCTCATTTCAGACAGCACAATCCTGAATTTCAGGGATTCAGTTGTAAGCCTTGTGTAAAGACCTGAATGCAGCGCTGAATGTAGTGTGAATAGGTCCTTACATCCTACACCACCTCAGGGGATTGTTGTTATGGAGTATTGCCCCTGGGTGGCCGCAGTTATGACCACCACCAGGGCTCGCGGTCACCCACCCTAACTTTGGTATTCTGGGGAGCTGGTATAATGAATATCTGAGAAGAGCCCTAGAGAAGCAAGAACATTGGACAACCAAGAGGTGGTGGCCTCAAGTCAGGTGTAGTGTTCAACAGGGCAAGACTTTCTAACCTGCCCACACACACATATACACACACACACCTGCCCACACAGACACACACACACACCTGCCCACACAGACACACACACACCTGCCCACACACACACACACACACACACCTGCCCACACACATACACATCTGCCCACACACACACACACACACACACCTGCCCACACACACACACCTGCCCACACACAAACACACCTGCCCACACACAAACACACCTGCCCACACACACACCTGCCCACACACACACACACCTGCCCACACACATACACACCTGTCCACACACACACACCAACACCTGCCCACACACACACACACCTGCCCACACACACACACACACCTGCCCACACACACACACACACCTGCCCACACACACATCTGCCCACACAGACACCTGCCCGCAAACACACACACACACCCATATACACACACCTGCCCACACACACACCTGCCCACACACACACCCACACCTGCTCACACAGACACCTGCCCACACACACACACACACACACATATACACACACACACATATACACACACACACCTGCCCACACAGACATACACACACACACACACCTGCCCACACAGACACCTGCCCCCACAGACACCTGCCCACAAACACACACACACCTGCCCACACACACATCTGCTCACACACACACACACTCACCATCCCCCGGCTCAATTCCTCCTGCCTGCTCTCTCTCTTTTCCGGTGCAGCACTGCAGGCCGGGGCGCACTGTGTGACGTCACAGCTAGGAGACACAGCCGCGCACAGGGCCATGTCTCCTAGCAGTGACGCGGCCGGGCCAGCACAGGGAAGTTAACTGCTGCAGTGCTGGCCCGGCCGATGAAGAAGTAGCGGTGGCCGCTGCTGGGGGAGCAGTCCAGGCCCCCCCCTCCCGCCACTGCTACCGCTATGTGCCGCGGCGGCCCGCACATATAATGAGGGCAATCCGGCATTAGACACCCCGCCTGGAGCCGTGGACCCCCTGCAGGCTCAGGGCCCTGGGCGGTCGCCCGGATTGCCCTCATTATAATCCGCCTATGGATATAGGGCATGGAAAACGGCATCACAGCTGCAGCGGCTACGCTGGTGGTAGAGGGTCCCTCCGCGTCCGACATCTTCCTCCCTCCTAATTAACCGTGGCCTACCTTCTGGCGATCCTCTTCTGTAGGCCGCGGCTTCCCTCGCGATGCTCTGGGAGAGGACCTTGCGTTGCTCGGTGATGACGTCGGCATCCGCTGGATCTCCATCCAGGACCTTGAGCAGCGTCTCAGCGTAGGGCGGGGCTTCAGGTCTCACGCGTTTTTGGACGTCCACGCCCCTCTTCTTCCCGCGCGTCGTCCCGAAGATGGCGCCCGATGGCGGGAAACGGCTCCGATTGGCGGGAAATGGCCCCAAATGGCGGGAAACTTCACTCAGATATGTATAGAGTCTTTTCCAGGCACGCAATATCCGTTTGTGGCGGGTTGGTCACAATTCTGCCGACTACGCCAAAGCTGACTCCCCCCCTGGGCCGTGGGGTACCCGGAACCGGGCCTTCTAGTGTACGGTGCTGATGGGGGTAGTAGTGGCAACCCGATCCCGTGGCTCAGGGTGGTCAGACCAAATGGTGGCAGTCTATTTATCAGTGTTTTGAATGTCCGACTACGCCACCCGTGGATTGCGGTTGGAGATAACCGCCGCTGCAAGGCAGACCGCTGAGGCTGGTGCTGGTGTGCAGCACAGGGGTAGGATAACTCCCCATGGGAAGAGTGTAGCCTCAGGGCAGTGTAGGTGGATGTTGGGGGTGATAGTGCAGGCCGCAATAGTAAGAGTTCAGAGTCCGCTTCAAACAGTTCAGGGTCTTTATTGTAGATATTATTAATGGCCCAACAGTACCGGTTAGGAATGGGCCTGGGTGTCTGAGAGCAATCGGGCGAGCCCCACTGGTCAGGGTGAGTGTGTAGGCCTACCGTTCTCTCTATGCTCTTTCTGACTATCCCCCTTTTCGTGGTGTAATAGCCCACGTCCCTGAGCTGGCCGTGTACTTCTCTCCTGTATGGCTTGCGACTCAGGCCTTGGGTACCTGTTTGTTGCTCCTCGATGTACTGGTCCCTCTGTGTGGCGGAGCCTCCAGGCTTCTTAGGCCAAGGGACCTGAAATCCCTCGCAGCTTGGTTCTCTGCTGCTGGGCTTGTAACCCTGACAGCCTCGGACCCCAATGTCCAGTAGATTGGTTCTCTGCCAGGACCGGCTCTCGTCGCCTCTGTCCCTGGCTTGCAGTTTCTCCTCTGCCTCACGGACTCCTCAGCAACAGCTGAACTGTCCCTCCTTCTCTGGGACTAGTCTCACTCCTGAGCTAGGTCTTCCAGTTCTCTCTAACCCTGCCCCCAGTTCCAGCTTTTATAGGGGCAGCCAGCTCCCCCTGCTGGCCTGGGACAGGAGGTGCTGTATGCTAATTGTCCCTAACCAGGGGACCTCCCTCCTGCTTTCAGAAACAGATTATTGTTTGTGGCATCCAGGCCTGGGGTGACACACACACACTGCTCTATATTTAGTATGATGCCCCCACTCCTCCATATATATAGCATGATAGTCCCACTGCTCCATATACAGGTGCATCTCACTAAATTAGAATATCATCAAAAAGTTGATTTATTTCAGTTCTTCAATACAAAAAGCTGTCTTTCAGCTCATCTGCATTGTTGGGTCTGGTGTCTCTCATCTTCCTCTTGACAATACCCCATAGATTCTCAATAATAGATTCTCTATGGGGTTAAGGTCAGGCGAGTTTGCTGCCAATCAAGCACAGTGATACTGTTGTGTGTAAACCAGGTATTGGTACTTTTGGCCGTGTGGACAGGGGCCAAGTCCTGCTGGAGAATGACATTTTTATCTCCAAAAAGCTTGTCGGCAGAGGGAAGCATGAAGTGCTGTAAAATGTCCTGGTAGCCGGCTGTGCTGACTTTGGTCTTGATAAAACACAGTGGACCTACACCAGCAGATGACATGGCCTCCCAAACCATCACTGATTGTGGAGCCTTCACACTAGACCTCAAGCAGCTTGGATTGTGGACTCTCCACTCTTCCTCCAGACTCTGGGACCTTGATTTCCAAATGAAAATTGGAACTCTAGGACCTTGTGGAGTGTGTCAATGACTGCCTTCTGGACATCTGTCAAGTCAGCAGTCTTCCTCATGATTGTGGAGCATACTGAAACAGTATTGAAGAACTGGAATAAATTAACTTTTTGAAGATATTCTAATTTAGTGAGATGCACCTGTATATACTATGATGGTCCCACTGCCCCACATACATATAGTATAATGGCCCCACTACTCCATATGTAGTATGATGGACCCACTACTCCAGATATATAGTAGGATGGCTCCACTGCCCGATCATTTAAAAAAATATCTCACTTAATCCTGATTCCCTACATCACGGCCTCTGTCTCCTCTTCCATGGCGGGACAGCAGAGCAGAGCGATGCAATGATGTCACCGGGCCACCTGCGTGAGGATGCTGACATCTCGTTAACCGCAGGCCTATGGCGATCTGTGGCATATGAAAGAGATAGTGATAGGGCAGGGAGCTTGTGTCCCACTGCTTTATCATGCGACGCCTCTGCATAAGAGACATTAGGGCTACATTAGCTACGTCACAGAAGACACTGGAGCTGGAGTATATAGAATAGGAGACACTGGGGCTGGCGTATATTCATCACAGGATACATTGGGGCTAGAGCATATACATCACAGAAGAAGCTGGAGTATATAGAATAGGAGACACTGGGGCTGGAGTATATAGAATAGGAGACACTGGGGCTGGCGTATATTCATCACAGGATACATTGGGGCTAGAGCATATACATCACAGAAGAAGCTGGAGTATATAGAATAGGAGACACTGGGGCTGGAGTATATAGAATAGGAGACACTGGGGCTGGCGCATATACAGTTCTGCTCAAAAGTTTACATACCCCGGCAGAATTTTTCCTTTCTTGGCCTTGTTTCAGAAAAAATGAATGATAACAAAAACACTTTTTCTCCACTCATGGTTATTAGTTGGGTGAAGCCATTTACTGTCACATTTCTGTGTTTTCTCTTTTTAAATCTTAATGACAACTAGTGATGAGCGAGCATGCTCGCTACTGCTCGGTGCTCGCCCGAGTATCTCACTGCTCGAGATGCTCTGCGCTCACCGAGTATTTCCGGGTTGGTCGGGCGGGAAGTCGGGACCCATCCCTGCATGTTTGGTGCTCTTTACAGAGCCAATGAACATGCAGGGATTGCCTGCCATGCACTGTAATGCCATAGCCATGTTGGTTGTGGGCATTACAGTGATTGGCTGGCTGCACAGCGTCATCAGGTCTATATCTGACCTGGCACCGCCATGCTCATCACAGTCACTCCGGATCAGACAGTGTAGGGAGAGCTGCTGCTGCGTTAGGGAGAGATTTGATCGTGCATTAGGTAGTGTAGTGAGAAAAACCGCACATTACACATATACATCTCAACAAACAGTCCTTCTGAGGACTAATCCATCTGCAGAGATATCAGGCAGGCAGTGTAAATAGGCAGGCAGGCAGTGTATATAGCAGACTGCAGTGCATATAGCACAAGAGGCTCCATTCCAATTCTGCCTTCTGCTGCTGTTAGATATTTCTATACAAAGGCCCAGGTCTCAGGGGCGAGGAATACTTTTCTTTGGATCTTAATCCTCATTATTTGCTTATAAAGCAATCCAGAGAACACCGTTTTTCTGCACCATTTGCTTGTTGGCACTGCAGAATACAGCCAGGTCCTTTCCATATTAGAGCGCTAGAAATCCAGCTATTTAAAACTGTGTTTTCTCCGTCACACAGATCACATATACGTTGTCAGAAAATACTGCCATTTCTGGCCTCCATTTTTTCAGTGTGTCAGTGAAGCAATTCACAGCAGTTTGCTGTTCACACTACTTACCTACAGGCCAGGTATTTAAAACTCTGTTTTCTCCATCACACCGATCACATATAACTTCGCTTCAAACTCAATCATTTGTAGTGAGCGTGGAAGATACTATCCTCCATTTAAAATGGGCAAGGCACGTGGCAAGGGACGGGGAACTGGACGTGATGGTAATGGTGCATGCAGAGGCCGAGGACAAGGCCGTGGGCAAGCCGAAATTGTGCCACAACAAACACCCACATCTTCTCGCCTGACCTTCCTGTCCCAATTTCTAGGGGACCGCAGCACACCACTATTGAACCCAGATCAGTGTCAAAAGGTTGTTGGTTGGATAGCGGATAATGCTTCCAGTCACTTAGCCACCACCACCACCACCCTGTCTTCCACACGGTCAAGTCTCAGTAGCCATGAGTCTGGACCTCATATTCCTCACCCTGATCCTCCTTCCTCCCACCATGCCGAGTACCCAGAGACAATTGATCCCACACTTGGACAATCTGAAGAGCTGTTCACTTTTCCATTTATAGATTCGGGCCTCTCGCCCGGTCCACTTGAAGCGGGGCAAGAGGAGATCACGTGTAGCGATGCCCAAATATTTGAGCAGCCACGGTCACACGAAGGCGACGGTGGGAAACTGTCATAAGAGGTGGACGATGATGAGACACAATTGACAGAAAGTCAGGAATAGTACCAGGGTGCAGAAGTGGGAGACGAGGTGGTGGATGATATAGTAACTGACCCAACCTGGCAGGAGGACATGCAGAGCAAGGACAGCAGCACACAGGGGGAGGGAGGCAGAGCACCCCAACAGGCAGGAAGAAGCAGTGTGGTGGCCGCAGACAGAAGGCAGGCTACCGTTTCCCGTAACACCAACATGAAGGAAGTTGCCACTACAACTGTTAGGTCTTCCCGAGTCTGGTTGTTTTTTAAAGACTCTGCCGATAACTCCAAAAAGGCCATTTGCATCACGAGCCAGACCAGCATCAGCAGGGGTGGCAAAACGACCAGCCTGACCACCACCAGCATGATGAGGCACATGGCAGCAAAGCACTCGACTTTGTGGGCCGAACACCAGGGTCCAGGAACAGTGTCTACAGGTGGCACCATTGCTTCTTCTGCTGTTGTGCATGCAAGTCAATCCCCTGTCCATAGTGCATGCAAAGATGCCTCCTGCCCTGCTCCTGTCATTGCACACTCTCAAGTAGCAGCATCAGGAAGCACGTCCATGTCCTTGTCCCAGCGCAGCGTTCAGTTGTTCATACTCCAGTCCTTGGAATGCAAGCGCAAATATGCAGCCAACGTCCCACAGGCCACACTACTAAATTCTCACAATTCACGACTGCTTGGCTCGAAATGTTGCCTTTTAGGCTTGTGGAAACAGAAGCATTCCGCAACCTGATGGAAGCGGGCGTCCCTCGGTACTCTGTCCCCAGCCGCCACTATTTCTCCCAGTGTGCCGTCCCCACATTACACAAGCAAGTGTCCCAAAACATTAGCCGTGCCCTCAACAACGCAGTTACCGGTAAAGTCCACCTAAACACGGACACGTGGACAAGTGCTTGTGGGCAGGGACGGTACATCTCGCTGATGGCACACTGGGTTAACATAGTGGAAGCCGGGACCCAGTCGGACCTTGGGACGGAACACGTCCTCCCGACGCCAAGGATTGCAGGCCCTAGGTCAATCAGGGTTGCCCCCACGGTCTACAGCTCCTGAACCTCATGCTCCTCAGCCTGCTCCTCCTCCTCAGCCTCCATCTCCGAAATGACCACATCAGTCACAAGCTGGAAGCACTGCAGCACTGCCTCGGCCAAGCGGCAACAGGCTGTGCTGAAGCTAATATGCTTAGGTGAAAAAACACACAATGCTGAAGAGTTATGGACAGCTCTGAAAGAGCAGGCAGATCTGTGGCTCAAACCGCTGAACCTACAGCCAGGCATGGTCGCGTGTGACAATGGCTGGAACCTGGTGGCGGCTCAGAGGCGAGGCGAGCTCACACACGTACCATGCCTGGCCCATGTGCTTAACCTCGTGGTTCAGCGGTTACTCAAATCCTACCCGGAGCTGCCGGATCTGCTTGTTAAAGTATGCCGCCTGTGTGCCCATTTTAGAAAGTCAGCTACAGCTTCCGCTGCCCTTGCAGTGTTTCAGCAGCGTTTGCAGCTTCTGGCTCACAGACTGGTGTGTGATGTCCCCACACGTTGGAACTCTACATTGCAGATGTTGGGAAGGATTTGTGAGCAGAAGAGGGCAGTTGTTGAGTACCAGCATCAAAAAGGCTATCGTTATTCAGTTCAGACTCCACACATAAGACCTCAGTAGTGGACGTGGATGTCAGACATATGTACCATCCTCCAAAACTTTGAGGACTCCACCAAGATGGTGAGCGGCGATGACGCCATAATTAGCGTCACCATCCCGCTTCTCTGTCTTCTGAAACGCTCTCTGCTCACAATCAAAGATGATGCATTGCAGGCGGAGAATGATAAGATGGAGCAATTAACCATACAGGGTGATTACACACAGCCAAGCCTCATCTCATCCCAACGTGGATTGGGTGACAATGAGGAAGAGGAGGAGGAGGAAGGACAGGAACTAGTTTCATGCACTATAGACGGTGCTATCTGCACAGCTGTCATACCGTCTGTTCAGCGTGGATGGCCAGAGGACAGAGAGGAGGAGGAGGAGAGCATGGTCAGTCATCCTCTTGGTGAGGACACGGAAGTCTTGCCTGTTAGTAGTCTGGCACGCATGGCTGAGTTTATGTTATGCTGCCTTTCCCATGACCCTCGCATTCTCAAAATTTTAGGTCATTACTGGTTGGTGACACTTCTAGACCCACTCTACAAGGAGAACTTTATATCTCTTATTCCTGAGGCGGACAGGTGTACAAAAATGAGGCAGTACCAGAAGGCCCTTGTTGCGGACCTATTAAAAAAATTCCCATCTGAAAACGCTGGAGGCAGAGGGCACACTTCGTTCGACAACCAAGGAGTACAGGCGAGAGAGACACAACTTCAATCCAGCAGAGGCAGGGGAACACTGTCAAAGTTCTGGGAGAGTTTTCTCAGACCCTCCCATCGCACAGGCCCTGAGGCGCAGGGTACTCTCACAAGGAGTGCAAAGTTTGGGAAGATGCTGAGGGAGTACCTTGCCGTACCGTACCAACGTCCTCCGTGATTCCTCTGTGCCTTATAAATATTGGGTATCCAAGCTAGATATGTGGAATGAACTGGCTCTCTATGCCTTGGAGGTCCTGGCCTACCCTGCTGCCAGCGTTTTATCAGATCGGGTTTTTAGTGCCGCTGGTGGAATTATAACTGATAAGCGCATCCTCCTGTCAACTGAAAATGCTGACAGGCTGACTCTTATAAAAATGAACAAGGGCTGGATTGGGCCAGACTTCTCAACACCACCGAATGATAGTGACGCGCCCCCTGGGCCATGTTCAGGGGATACCCGGAGCCGGATCTGGATAGGGGTAGTAGTCCTTGTGGCGGTGACCCGGTCCGTGCCCAGGGTGTCAAACTAAGTGGCAGTCTATGGCAGTAGATGTTAACTTGATCGACTACGCCACCCGTTGAGTGCGGCTTTGAAGCCGCCGCTGCAGAACAGTCCACTGAGGCCAGGTGTATCAGGATGTGCAGCGTGGTGGTATAACCCCCAACGGGAGGGGTATGGCCTCAGGGCAGCAGATGCGGATGATGGGGGTAGTTGTAGTGTAGAAAGGAGAGTCAGAGACGTGGGATGCAGTTTCAGGGTTTTTACTCACGGGTGTTCCTTTGGTCACTCTGGCCTTGAGTGACCACCCGAGCCGTGCTGCGTCCACCAGGTCCTCGACTCGGCCAACCCCCAGGCAGTTCCGGAGCGTGGTCCTGAGCTTCCCTCTCTCCTCTCTTTCTCCTGGCCGTCCCCACCAGGGATCCACCTTTGGCCGGCTCCCTCGGGTCTCTTGGTGGTTAAACCTTCTCTGGGTTCCCTGACCCTATACTTGGTGTGCCTTTCTGGTGGATTTGGTGGGCGTCGTGGCAAATCTTGACCATGACCTCCGGTTCCTGGCTGAGGATGATTGACCTCCACCAGCTTGGGTTCCGGTACCCGTGTCCGCCAACCCTTCACCCTTCTGGCTTAATTCTGGGTTCTCAGGGTTCCCTCTTGTCTTCCACTCTGGGCCTTCCTTCTTCCTCTCTCCTCACTGCAGGCCTAGCCCTGGAGCTGGGCCCAGACGGAGCCACAGCTCCTGTCAGCCCTCCTGGCTGAACTCTTCCTCAGCTCCTAAAAAGACCCTGTCCTAAGATGGTGCCCACCTTATATACTCCCTCTATGTGTGAGCCCAGGTGACCATCACCCAATGAGCTCCTAGCTTTACCCAGAGTGCTCCCCCTATCTGCCCCTACACTACTGGGATGTTCCACCCCCCTTCCCACTCCAGCCAGGGACAGACGCTGTCGTACCTGCACATATATACTTGGTGGGAGTACCGTAGTTCTGTCCCCCGGAAATGGGATGTATGTAGTGCATGCAGCCTACTAAGCTCAGTTCCACACTCCATCCTTACCCGGGAGTGGAATACCACACCTCTGGGTTGAGGTGCAATACCCCTGTAGCAGCCGAGTCCTCAGGGTGCTACATTCCCCCCTGGTAAATCACAGCACGTCCTCGGGCTGTAAAAGAATAAAAACATACCAAAACATACAATTTTTTTTCATAACATCCATAAACATATAAAACATTATATACATTATCAGCAGCATAAAACTTTTTCATAATAAACTTTTCATTGTAAACATTCTTGTTCCTCCGGCCACGGTGCAACTTGTGACCGGGTAAAGTGCAACAGTCTCTTTTAGAAAAAACACAGTTTCCTATAAAACCGGTAGGGGGCGCCTTAGGAAGCGCAACTATATACAAGGGGTTATGGCCGCTCTCAGTCCTCGGCCAGTGGGGATAAGGATTGGCTGTTCACAGTCCTCAGCCTGTTAAGGGATAGGGGACACACGGGTAACAGTTCACACTTGTCCCAACGGGGACTATACTTTTCTGGCAACAGTTCCTGTAACCTTACGGGTAACTATTTACAGTTCCACTTTACCGTACTTCAGTAACGGCGTCCTCCTGCTCCTTCTCGCGGGTAGGCTTCAGACCCGTCCGGGTCCTCTTGTCCTTCCTCACACCGCAGCTCTTCCTCCGTCAACCGGTGTACATGAAGGGCGTAGGGTCCTTTGGCACATTGATGCCGGGTAAAGGTGACCTCGTCACCCAGGTATAGGTCACGACCTCTGTGTCCCTCCGGCAGATGGCTCTCGACGTCCCTGCGGGTCACAAAGACGTCGCCGGGGGTGCGGTGGTCCCGGATGAAGCCCCAACCATGCTGCAGTTGGAATTTGATTACAGTCCCGGTGGCACGGGGACCATGGGCTGCACGGGGGTTCCGTCGGGTCCGGCTCTTCTGCTCTGCACTCTGTACTTGCAGCCGCTCCTCGCGGACCCGCCTCTCTCTCCGTTCCCTGTCGAAGACCTCCAATTGCTGCCGGCAGCACTCCGCACGCTCAGCTGCGGCCGCCCGGGTTTCTTGAGTGAACCCGATGAGGTCTCCTCCAGTGGGGTCCCACGCGAACTGCGCCTCCTCCAACGAGAGTGGGGTGATCTTGACAGGCGCCGGAGCCGGAATCAGGGGCTCGCACAGGGGTCCTTCCTTCCGGAGTCGGAGATGGTAGTACTCCGGTGGCCACACAAAGGGCTGCCCATCCGGGCAAGTGTGTTGGGCGAATAGGTCTTCACCCAGGTGCGGCACTGTGGAAGTTGAGGGCGCGGTGGTGGCAGCGGCGCCCGGGTCTTCCAGGCCTTGCGACCAGGCTTGGGGCACCCTGAAGGTAAAGGGCACCGTGGAGACGGCGGCGCCCGGGGGTACTTGACCTTGCGACCAGGCCGGTGGCTTAGTGGAGGTAGAGGGCGCTGTTGGGTCTGCGGCGCCCGGGGGTACTCGGCCCTGCGACCAGGCCGGTGGCATTTCCTGCTTGGCCGCGCTCAGGGTTGAGGCGCGTGACGTCACAGGGGGCGTGGCCGCGGCTCCTGCCGCTTGAGGCCTAGCTGGGAACGGTGGCGGTGCAGCGACAGGCACGGTAGGGGGAATTTCGGGCTCTGCGACGGGGAGCTGGGGCAGGTTCACGGTTATTAGGCTTGGGGTTGTGACGTCCCCTTTACCTGCCTCCGTCTCTTCAGCTCCTTCCTCGGCGTCGTCTCCGGCCTTCATTCCTCCTGCACCATCCTCAGAGGCGGTCAGACTCCTCGTCTCGGGTGGCGTGCTCCGCTGGCGGGTTCCAGCCTGCTGGGCCATCTCCCTACTCCACTCAGTCAGCATTTCTCGCTGCACCCGGGCCATCCTCCGTGCGAGGCCCTCCAGCGCGGTCTGTGCACGCTCCCGGTCTTGGGGGAGCTGTGCCAGGATCTCCACCAGGCCTAGTGGGGTGGTTGCTTGCAACAGGCTCCTGACCACAGGGTCGGTGCTGCCTGACTCTCCCTCCATCTCCGGGTGCGACCTCTCCAGACTCCTCCAGGCTGCACCCATCCTCGCTCTTTTGTTCTGTATCCGCCCATACTGAGGGCGGTCCCGGGGCAACTCGGTGATTGTCAGTTCCAGGGGCAGTCCCCTCACGCTGATGGACATCTCTATCATTACAGTCTCTGCTGGTGGGGGCGGTTTCCGCTTTTGGCGCCATTCTTGGACCTGGCCCACGATGGGAGGTGGCCTCTTGCCCCCCTTGGCACGCCCATAATGGCGTCCGCTCTGCCAGGGCGGGAAATCTTCTCAGATGGCGGGAATCGTCTCCCAGTGGCGGGAAACTCCGTGGATGGCGGGAAAAGACTGCAGATGACTGGCAAACGGCGGGAAACGATCCGAGATGGCGTCCGATGGCGGGGACCCTCCGGAACCGGCGGGAGACTTCTTTTTGAGGTAAATGTGAACTTTTCTTCAGGCACGCAGTACCCGGTGGTTGCGGGCACGTAATCCTGCCGACTACGCCAAAGTTGACGCACCCCCTGGGCCATGTTCAGGGGATACCCGGAGCCGGATCTGGATAGGGGTAGTAGTCCTTGTGGCGGTGACCCGGTCCGTGCCCAGGGTGTCAAACTAAGTGGCAGTCTATGGCAGTAGATGTTAACTTGATCGACTACGCCACCCGTTGAGTGCGGCTTTGAAGCCGCCGCTGCAGAACAGTCCACTGAGGCCAGGTGTATCAGGATGTGCAGCGTGGTGGTATAACCCCCAACGGGAGGAGTATGGCCTCAGGGCAGCAGATGCGGATGATGGGGGTAGTTGTAGTGTAGAAAGGAGAGTCAGAGACGTGGGATGCAGTTTCAGGGTTTTTAACTCACGGGTGTTCCTTTGGTCACTCTGGCCTTGAGTGACCACCCGAGCCGTGCTGCGTCCACCAGGTCCTGGACTCGGCCAACCCCCAGGCAGTTCCGGAGCGTGGTCCTGAGCTTCCCTCTCTCCTCTCTTTCTCCTGGCCGTCCCCACCAGGGATCCACCTTTGGCCGGCTCCCTCGGGTCTCTTGGTGGTTAAACCTTCTCTGGGTTCCCTGACCCTATACTTGGTGTGCCTTTCTGGTGGATTTGGTGGGGGTCGTGGCAAATCTTGACCATGACCTCCGGTTCCTGGCTGAGGATGATTGACCTCCACCAGCTTGGGTTCCGGTACCCGTGTCCGCCAACCCTTCACCCTTCTGGCTTAATTCTGGGTTCTCAGGGTTCCCTCTTGTCTTCCACTCTGGGCCTTCCTTCTTCCTCTCTCCTCACTGCAGGCCTAGCCCTGGAGCTGGGCCCAGACAGAGCCACAGCTCCTGTCAGCCCTCCTGGCTGAACTCTTCCTCAGCTCCTAAAAAGACCCTGTCCTAAGATGGTGCCCACCTTATATACTCCCTCTATGTGTGAGCCCAGGTGACCAGCACCCAATGAGCTCCTAGCTTTACCCAGAGTGCTCCCCCTATCTGCCCCTACACTACTGGGATGTTCCACCCCCCTTCCCACTCCAGCCAGGGACAGACGCTGTCGTACCTGCACATATATACTTGGTGGGAGTACCGTAGTTCTGTCCCCCGGAAATGGGATGTATGTAGTGCATGCAGCCTACTAAGCTCAGTTCCACACTCCATCCTTACCCGGGAGTGGAATACCACACCTCTGGGTTGAGGTGCAATACCCCTGTAGCAGCCGAGTCCTCAGGGTGCTACAATAGCAGTGTAACATAAACTCAAATCCAGTGTCTTTTCTTGGGAGGTGTATTCCCATGCACCTTTTCACACCCACACATGGGTATACGCTTCCTGATTTTGGCTATTTGCTCTTGTCCTCCTCCTTCTCCTCATCCTCCACCACCATATCACCAGGGTGACCGTGGTCCATGATGCAACACCCACATAATTTTTTTTAAGGGTGTTTGACTCGCCCCTGGGCCATGGGGCACTCGGAGCCGGGCAATAGGGAGACGGTGGGGGTAGTAGTGGCGACCCGGTTCCGTGGCTCAGGGTGGTCAGACCAGTGGTAGTCCTTTAGCCGTCCTAAGTGATGTCCGACTGCGCCACCCGTGGATTGCGGTTATTATGAACCGCCGCTGCAAGGCAGATCGCTGGGGCTGATGATGTATGCAGCTGAGGTAGTGTGACTCCCCACGGGAAGAGTGCAGCCCCAGGGCAGTGTAGTGGATGGTGGGGGTGATGGTGCAGAGAGTCCCAGTGCCGTTAGTGCTGGAGGAGCGAAAGAGTACACAGACAACGTACTGCAGTCCAATGTCTTTTACTCACAGTTCATGTACTCCGGGTCACTTCTGTCAGCAATGACCGCCCGAGCCGTGCTGCGTCCACCAGGTGAGGGGCTCGGTCAACCCCAGGCAGTTCAGGAGCATGACACAGGACCCCTTCAATCCTTTCTCTGGCCTGCCTCACCAGTGACCCACTTTTGTCCAGCTGCCGCGGACTTGTGCGGGTAAATGTGGTTCCCGTTCCCCGCTGTCCTATATGGTGCCTTCCTAGCAGGTTTGATGAGGTGTCGCACCAATAAATGATCACGACCTCCGGTCTTTGGCTGAGGGCTGTTTCTCCTCCACCAACTTGGGATCCGGTACCCTTAATCTGCCTGACCCTTCACCCTGTATTCTCGTTGGTTCTTAGGGTCCCTTCTGCCGTCTTGTTCCTGAGCCCTTCTGTTTCTCTCTTTCTCTTTCTCTTCTGTTCCTTTCTGTTCTTGTTCCTTTCTGTTCTTGTTCCTTTCTGTTCCTGGCCTTCACCCTAGGCCTGCCTCATGGAGCTGGGCCCAGACTGAGCCACAGCTCCCTGTCAACCCTCTCTGGCTGAACTACTTCTCTTACTCCACTCACTGAACTTCTCTTCTTCTCTTCTCTCTGTGCTGGCTGGGCCTCAGAGGCTAGGCCCGCCTACGGAGAAGAGCCCCTTGCAGAGGCCGCCACTCTGTCACTTCTTCTCTCTGACTGAACACTGTTCTAAGATGGTGCCCACCTTTTATACCTCCCTCTAGAACATGAGCCCAGGTGACCAGCAAACAATGGGCTCCTATCTACGCTCAGGAACCAACCCCTATCTGCTCCTACATCACTGGGTATTCCTACCCCCTCCCCACTCCAGCCAGGGACATGGTCTGTCGTGCCTGCATTTCTGTCTAATGGGAGCACCGTTGAGCTGTCCCTCGGAAATGGGGTGAGTGTGCTGTATGCAGCTAACTGAACCCTGGTCCATACTCCATCCTTACCCGGGAGTGGAATATCACACCTCTGGCAGAGGTGCAATACCCCTGTAGCGGTCGAGCCCTCGGGGCGCTACATTTTTATGATGCCCGTAAAAAAAATTTTTTATACAGTATGTTCATGTATACCCCCCAGGAGTAAATGTTTGTCAGCCCATACACTTAGTGCATGGCATTACAAGTATAGGAGGCCCGCTCCTTTCTAATGGTAACAATTTTTTATGATGCGCTCCTCCACGTCTCTTCCAAGGGCCATTGAAGTGCCTCCAAATTTTTGGCAGCTCTTGCAGTCACTGCATAGTCCAACACTATGGGAGACTCTCTCCTTTCTAATGGGAATTTGTCATTACTGTGGCCTGGTCTATGTGTCTTTAAATTCTTAGTGGGTTTTTTCCTAAACTTGGTCAGCCGGTGGACTCACTGCATACCCTATAACTGTATAGCAGACCCTCTCCTTTCTAATGGGAACATGTCGTACCTTGTTAATGTGGCCCTGCTCTGTGTGTCCTTAAATTCTTAGTGGGGTTTTTCCTAAAATTTGTCAGCCGTTGGATTCACTGCATACCCTATAACTGTATAGCAGACCCTCTCCTTTCTAACGGGAACATGTCGTACCTTGTTACTGTGGCCATGCTCTTTGTGTCTTTAAATTGTTAGTGTTTTATTCAAAAATTTTGCCCACCCTTGCAGTCACAGCATGGGCATTACCACTATAGAAGACCCGCTCCTTTATAATGGGAACATTTTTTTTACTGAGACCCTCCTCTATGTCTCTTCAAAGGGGTATTAGGTTGCGTCCAAATTTTTGACAACCCTTGCAGTCACTGGATGCGCAATAACAGTATAGGAGACCCACTTGTTAATAATGGGAACAACAAAGCATAGCCCTCTGATGGCTCTCTAACAATAGCTAGGGCCGACTGCTGGCCTTTTAAGAATAGTAAGGGCCGTCTGATGTTCCTATAAAAATAGGCTTTATGACTTTCAGAGTCCCTCCATCATAAATAAAACAGGATGTGTCTGATGACACCACATTACCAGATTAGGTTGTAAAATGTTAAAATGACTTTTCCCGGTGAATGCATTTGTCATAAAAAATAACATAAAAAAACATAACAATAGGATCTTTCTTTAGTATAAAAAACAGCATCACCAATTTAACCTCAATGTAATCACATTGTTCAGCTCATGCACCTCCTCCTCCATCTCCGAAATGACCACATCAGTCACAAGCTGACAGCACTGCTGCACTGCCTTGGCCAAACAGCAGCAGGCTGTGCTGAAGATAACATGCTTAATGCTTAATTAACAAACCGCCCAGCGCTGCATAGTTGTTGAAAGCTGTAACACAGCAGCTTGATCTGTGGCTCTCACCGCTGAACATACAGCCAGGCATGGTCGTGTGTTACAATGGGCGGAACCTGGTGACGGAGAAATGACAACCGGGGTAAATAAGGTTTCCCTATATGCCAGTCCTTTCACAGAGCTAAAGAATATGGCATGCTGTGAAATACAACTCCCACTGAGAAGCTGTTTCAGATTGAAAAACATTCTGCCCACCAGAGGATTTGTTTCTGAGGGCTAACCTTTCTCACCCGCTCAAGAGCCCCATAGCAGCTGCAAAGTTAGCGCTATCATGAACTCTCCTGAGGTAGAAGCCAAGGCACACCAGAGAATTCTCTGGTGGGACTGTCCAACCCTGTGGGAGAACATACAAATTTCTTGCAGATGTTGTCCTTGCTGGGATTTGAACCCAGGATCCCAGTGCTGCAAGACTTCAGTGCTAACCACTGATCCAATGTGCTGCCGTTCACCCTCTAATATCTAACAGGCTGGAGAAACTTGAACCTACTGCCACTCTATCATCAGCTCCTTTGTGAGAAAATTTATTTTGGCAGCCACTCAGTCTACCAAATAAAATTCCAGAGAAGGAAATTGAGGATGGCTTCGCTGCTGGTACTGGGGGCAGTGCTAATACCATGGTGTTGTACCATAGTTTGCTGGAAATATTCCAGGCTGGTAGGAGGCAAGAAAATTGCCACAGAAAAGTACCAGCAGTAATGTTCAGGCCAGATTTCAAGTGCAAGCAGCTTTAGAGGGCTTCCTGGGAGAAATGACACTCAGGGTAGATACGGTTTCCCTCTATGCCAGTCCTTTCACTGAGCTAAATACAACTCTTATCAAAAAAAGTTGTGGACTGGCTCCGTACCGTCCCTGGCCACATTCACCTGTCCACGTGTTTGTGGTTAGGCAGTCCTTCTTAGTAAGTGCACTGGGTAGGGCATGGGTAATGTTGTGGGACCCGTGCTTGTGGAAGGCGAAGGCGATACCGGAAAAATACTGGCGGCTGGGGACCGAGTATGGACACCCGGCCGCCGCCTGCATGAGGTTGTGAAAAGCTTCCACCTCCACAAGCTTAAAAGGCCATATTTCAAGTGCAAAGAGCTGCCCAGAAATCTGTCAGTTTAGTGTTGCGGCCTGTGGGTGGGTGGGTGGCTGGCTGCATACTTGCAATTGCATTCCAAGTAACAGAAAACTAAGCAGATGATGGCCTCTATCATCATCATGGCCTCACCTCGGCACTATGAACTCTCCTGAAGGAGAAGCCAGGGCCCGCCGGAGGAGTCTCTGGTTCTCTGGTGTGCCCGTGCAACCCTGCCGAAAAGCAGCCCTGGCTAAGAAAAGTGTGGGGGAAGGTTCCTGGACACTCTATGGCTGCTTTTTTAATGCGGATCGGCCATGCTTATGCATGTTATTTCTCAAAACGCATTACGGATCAGGCCATTTTCCAATTCTGTATTCAAGAAATTAAATGCGCAAAGAAAGATGTGTGTGTGTCAAAGCACCATTGACAAGTGCGAGTTGATGTTGGATGGGCTGCCATTGCTTCTGCAACAAGCTCAATTACAGGATTTTCTGGGAGAAATGACACGCAGGGTAGATACGGTTTCCCTCTATGCCAGTCCTTTCACCGAGCTAAATACAACTCTTAGCAAAAAAAGTTGTGGACTGGCTCCGTACCGTCCCTGGCCACATTCACCTGTCCACGTGTTTGTGGTTAGGCGGTCCTTCCCAGTAAGTGCACTGGGGAGGGCACGGGTAATGTTATTGGACCCGTGGTTGTGGAAGGCGGAGGCGATACCGGGAAATATAGTGGCGACTGGGGACCGAGTATGGACACCCGGCCGCCGCCGGCATGAGGTTATGAAAAGCTTCCGCCTCCACGAGCCTAAAAGGCCACATTTCAAGTGCAAGCAGCTGTCAAAAATTTGGCAGTATAGTATTGCAGCCTGTGGGTGGGTGGCTGCCGGCATTCTTGTGCTTGCATTCCAAGGAATGGGGTAGGGACAACTGAACACTGCAGTGGGACAAGGACGTGGACGGTGATTGTTGCAAGTCTGCAACGACAGGTGCATGGCGGGAGGCATCTTCGCATGTGCCAAGGATCACTTATGATGGGCACACATTTAGGCAGTGACCTGGGATTCAGAGATGTTTCCAGAGGTCTTCCCCTTGCTGTTCCCATGTCTTTTCAGCACTGTATGCATGTGTCTGATGATGTGTCACACACCACATGGCCAGATAAGGTTGTAAAATGTTAAAATGACATTTCCTGGTGAATGCATTTGTCTTGGTTGAAAGCAATGCAAAAGTGCAAAAACGTGTCAAAAATGCTACGTGTGAACATAGCCCAAGGTGTGTAGGAGTATTTGTGTTTTTGTTTATTTATTTTGCCTTATATACAAGTCATCACCCTGGAAAGGATGTTCCTTACGCCGTAAAAGTGGCGTAATACTCTGACGACGTTGTTGACAGCAGTGATCTGGGAGTCAGAGATGCTTCCAGGGGTCTTCCCCATGCTGTTCACATGTCATTTGAGCACAGTTCCCATCGATTTGGGCAATTTTTAGGCCCTCTGCAGACCGCCGTGGGGAGCCACCTGAAAAATGCTCAAGTTTCCCCTAGACTTATATTGGGCTCATTGCTCGGGTTGAGCACCCGAGTATTTCAATTTGCTCGACCCGAGCAACGAGTACTCGAGCATTTTAGTGCTCGCTCATCACTAATGACAACCAAAAACATCCAAATAATCCTGATCAAAAAGTTTACATACCCTGGTGATTTTGGCCTGATAACATGCACAGAATTTGACACAAATGGGTTTGAATGGCTACTAAAGGTAACATCCTCACCTATGACCTGTTTGCTTGTAATCAGTGTGTGTGCATAAAGCTGAGTGAGTTTCTGGGATCCAGCCACTGACTTTTCTGGATTTTGAGATGGGGAAAGCAAAAGAATTATCAACGGATCTACGGGAAAAGGTAGTTGAACTGTATAACACAGGAAAGGGAGGCAAAAAGAGTATAACACAGGAAAGGGATACAAAAAGATATCCCAGGAATTGATAATGCCAGTCTGCAGTGTTCAAACTGTGATTAACAAATGGAAAATCAGATGCTCTGTAAAAACCAAACCACAGTCAGGTAGACCAACAAAAATTTCAGCCACAACTGCCAAGAAAATTGTTCGGGATGCAAAGAAAAACCCACAAATAACATCAGCTGAGAACACACTTAGGGGTGTACTCACTTTTGTTGCCAGCGGTTTAGACATTAATGGCTGTGTGTTGAGTTATTTTGCAGGCACACCAAATTTACAGTTAAACAAGCTGTACACTGACTACTGTACATTGTATCAAAGTGTCGCATCTTCAGTGTTGTCCCATCAAAAATATATATATGTATTCCGGCCCATTTTTGGAGTTTTGTGTGAAATTATGTCCAATTTGCCTTTTTTTTCTCAGTTTTTTTGTGTTGTTCCAATAAACACAAAGGAAATAAACATGCGTGTAATAAAACATGTGTAATTTTCTGAAACAATTTCAAGGGTGCCAGCACTTTCCGCCATGACTGTATATGCAGGTAGAGTCCTTAACCCCTTTACAACCCAAAGTGGTTTGCACGTTAATGAGAAGGCCAATTTTTACAATTCTGACCACTGTCACTTTATGAGGTAATTACTCTGGAACGCTTCAACGGATCCCCCTGGTTCTGAGAATATTTTTTCATGACATATTGTACTTTATGATTGTGGTAAAATTTCTTCGATATCACTTGTGTTTATTTGTGAAAAAAACAGATATTTGGCGAAAATTTAGAAAATTTTGCAATTTTCAAAATTTGAATTTTTATGCCCTTAAATCGGAGAGATATGTCACACAAAAAAAGTTAATAAATAACATTTCCCATATGTCTACTTTACATCAGCACAATTTTGGAACCCAAATTTATTTTTATTAGGGAGCTATAAGGGTTAAAATTGACCAGCGATTTCTCATTTTTCCAACAAAATTTACAAAACCATTTTATTAGGGACCGCATCACATTTGAAGTCACTTTGAGGGGTCTTTATGACTGAAAATACCCAAAAGTGACACCATTCTTAAAACTGCACCCCTCAGTGAATCGGGTCATCATGACAACATCCGGGAAGCCGCGGCACACATTGCTGGACGCCGGCAGGAGAGGTGACTATCCCGATCACCTCCCCTTGCCCCCGCAATGCTGCGAACGACTTAGATCCCAGCATTGCGGGGGTTAATGTGCGGGACCTCTCCCAGCACATAGCACCGGGTGTCAGTTGTGACAATCAGTTGACACCCGGCGGCGATCACGCCCGCACAGCCTGTGTGCGGGCGCGATCGCAAAGATGTACTAATACATATCAGGCTCTTAAGTCCCAGGGCGCAGATACGTATCAGTACGTCTTGGGCTTTAAAGAAGTTAAAATTATGTGAAAATGGGAAAAGTCACAAAACTTTGCAACTTTTCAAGAGCTTTATGCCAGTTTTCTGGCAAAAACACTGGTGAATCGGGTTCATAATCTCTAATCCTTTCAGCTCCCTTTAATTAGACTACTTTCAACAAACTAATTATAAGTATTGGGTCTGTTTTTTTTTTAATGCTTTTAAAATAATTGTAAATATTTTCAATCCCCTTTTGTTATAAGGATTTCCCAAAAATTAGCTAATCATAGGTTGTCCTGCATTCGTGACAGTGATTGACTGCGCGGTCACTTGGAAGTTTACATTGGCATCACTACAGGGCCGGTAAAGAAGGACTGTCAGGGACCCCCAGAGTGTGGTAAAATGCGCCAACTAATTCATAATTCATTTAATTCTCACACAATATACTAAGTTAGTGTAAGTCTACAAAAAAGCAACAAAACTTGGTGCTAAAAAAATTGAGCATAACTTTTTGAAAAATGAACCAGGTTATGCCAAATCTTACATATTTTGTGACTTTGTGATCAGTTATCAACACAAATATTTTACTCAAATTACCAGATCGATGGATAAGAATTGGGACTTTTCCCTAAATCTCTCCAAAACATCACCGCTTATAGAAGACCACCCTCATATCCAGATCAGATTTTCTGTGAGAGATGCCCAGATTCACAATATAGTATGCATACTGGCCATCTATGAGAAGTCCACCCCAATGGAAGTCCAGTTATTAAAGAGGATTTTACTGTTTATATAAGGGGCAGACAATGACAGTGAAGGGCCCTTAATCAGGACTTCTGATCTGGGCCCCCCACCCTCCATCAGGCACCACCTACATATACATTTCCATGTATATTTATATTAGGCACACATATAAAATTTGCACATGCTAATACTCTATACACATTTTAACGTATGCATATGTGGCACCCCAGGGGTCTGGTTTCCACAGTAACAGCAATGTTATGTCTAGGAGCAGGTGGGAGGTCTCTTGGTCAGGAATCCTATGCATGCCACACCTCCTGCCCAGTCCTGGGAGGGGAAGGACTTCCCCTATATAAACCTGGGGCTGAGGCAGGGTTAGAGAGTTCAAAGGGAGAGTTGAGCCAGGAGGGCGGACAGGGAGCTGTGGCTTCGGCTGGGCCCAGCTCCCGGGCCATGCCAGAAGTAGAGACAGAGAAGAGAAGCAGCATAGGAAGAAACAACAGGAGCTCTGTGGGAGCAGTGCTACAAGGAGTCAGGGGCTGGCAGCTGCAGAGCTCGCCCTGACTGAGAAGTTATCACCGGACCCGGAGTCCGAGGCTGTGGGGACTAACCCTTACCCAGCAGCAGAAACCGTCCGGCAGGGGATTTCAAGTCCTCTGGCCCAGAAACCCGAAGGCACGGTCACACGCGTGGGACCAGCACCGCCGTCGTGGAGCGGAAGGCACCAGAAGGCCCCGAGTCACCGGCCATACGGGTGAGCACCACACGGTACACTCAGGGACGTGGGCTAATTTTACCCGCCTCTAGCAAGGTAGCCAGAAGAGTACAGTTAGTTGGGAAGGCCTACAACTCCACCTGGCCAGGGGAGATCCCATCTGCTCAAGGACTGACCAGGCCCCGATCGCTAGCAAGTACTCCGGGAGGGTCTGTCTTTGTCACCAGTAAAGACCCTGAACTGAGTGGTTCCTGCTACCCCCATCTTCCACGTCGGCTGCCCTGAGGCCATACCCCTCCCGTTGGGGGTTATACCATCCACGCTGCACCATCCTTCCACCGGCCTCAGCGGTCTGCCCTGCAGCGGCAGCTCCATAGCTGCATTCAACAGGTGGCATAGTCATCCTACATCTACTGCTAATATACCGCCACTTAGTCTGACTCCCTGGGCACGGACCGGGTCACCTCCACGAGACTACTACCCCTATCAGATCTGGCTCCGGGTAGTCCCTGCGTGCGCAACGCTACGTCACATAGGCCCAGGGCGCGTCAACTTTTGGCGTAGTCGGCAGGATTTCGTGCCCGCAACCACCGGGTACTGCGTGCCTGAAAGAGAGACTTTTAAAACTTACCTGTGGTGAAGATTCCCGCCATCCGGCGCCATCTTCAGCCTTCTTCCCGCAATCCGTGAAGTTTTCCCGCCATCCGGCGCCATCTTCAGCCTTCTTCCCGCCATCTGTGGAGTTTTCCCGCCGTTGGACGCCATTTTGAGGACGCCGCGCGGGAAGAAGAGGGGCGTGGACTCCGAAAAGCCCGCGAGAACTGAAGCCCCGCCTCACGTCCGGACGTTGCGTAAGGTCCTGGAAGGAGCCCAGCAGACGCCGACGTCACAGGAGCGCGACGAGAGGTCCTCAACCCTGACGATCCACTGCGGAGCCGCGGCCTACGGAAGAGGATCATCGCAAGGTAGGCCACGGTCCACTAGGGGGGAGGAAGATGTCGGATACGGAGGAGAGCTTCACTGCCTCAACCCCCGCCAGCGCCACCGCTGCTGCAGTCATGCCTTTCACCATGCCCTATATCCCGGGAGCGGCCTGGCTACCCCAGTACTCAGGGGAGTCACATACCCTACATGACTTTAGAGAAAAGCTGGATAGCCTCTTCCAGGTGTACCCCCTCACAGAAGAGCAAAAAGTGAGCATCCTGGTGGCCCAATTAACCGGGGCAGCCCAAAGGGAGGTAAAGTCCTGGCCACCTGGGAGGAGGACTGTCGCAGAGATACTAACCCGGCTAACCGAGGAGGAGCTGCAGTACTACCAATACGAGGAAAGCCAAGAGGACCCGGACGGGTCTGAGGACTACCCTCAGGAGGGAGCACAAAGAGGACATAGCTGCTGAAGGGAAGTAGCGTGAATAAAGAGCTGTACATAGTTACCCGTTAGGGTACAAGGACTGCTGCTAATTAAAATATGGTCCCCGTTGGGATTAGTGAATTGTTCCCCGTGTGTCCCTATCCCTTACCAGGCTGAGGACTGTGAGCAGCCAATCCTTATCCCCACTGGCCGAGGCCTGAGAGCGGCCATATCCTGTAAATAATTATGTGTTTCTAGTTATTTTTAGGAGTCCTTGGTGGATTTACCGGGAATCCTTGTACAGTTAGTGGAGCGTAACCCAGGATGGACTAAAGACTGTTAAGGACTCGGGGCAGGACAGACCCCTACCTGGTTACGTCTCCCTGTTTTGGTGAAATGGACACCTTTGTTTTCTTCAAAGACTGCACCCGGTTGCGGACACGCCGTGACCGTCTTTATGTGTTTCCTTATTGTAATGTTATTTTTTTTTTTATGCCTTGTTATGTTGACAAAAGTATGTTCAGTCCCGGAGTACTAAATTTCACTAGGGGGGAATGTGGCACCCCAGGGGTCTGGTTTCCACAGTAACAGCAATGTTATGTCTGAGAGCAGGTGGGAGGTCTCTTGGTCAGGAATCCTATGCATGCCACACCTCCTGCCCAGTCTTGGGAGGGGAAGGACTTCCCCTATATAAACCTGGGGCTGAGGCAGGGTTAGAAAGTTCAAAGGGAGAGTTGAGCCAGGAGGGCGGACAGGGAGCTGTGGCTCCGGCTGGGCCCAGCTCCCGGGCCATGCCAGAAGTAGAGACAGAGAAGAGAAGCAGCATAGGAAGAAACAACAGGAGCTCTGTGGGAGCAGTGCTACAAGGAGTCAGGGGCTGGCAGCTGCAGAGCTCGCCCTGACTGAGAAGTTATCACCGGACCCGGAGTCCGAGGCTGTGGGGACTAACCCTTACCCAGCAGCAGAAACCGTCCGGCAGGGGATTTCAAGTCCTCTGGCCCAGAAACCCGAAGGCACGGTCACACGCGTGGGACCAGCACCGCCGTCGTGGAGCGGAAGGCACTAGAAGGCCCCGAGTCACCGGCCATACGGGTGAGCACCACACGGTACACTCAGGGACGTGGGCTACTTTTACCCGCCTCTAGCAAGGTAGCCAGAAGAGTACAGTTAGTTGGGAAGGCCTACAACTCCACCTGGCCAGGGGAGATCCCATCTGCTCAAGGACTGACCAGGCCCCGATCGCTAGCAAGTACTCCGGGAGGGTCTGTCTTTGTCACCAGTAAAGACCCTGAACTACACCGCATCGTCTCTGAGTGGTTCCTGCTACCCCCATCTTCCACGTCGGCTGCCCTGAGGCCATACCCCTCCCGTTGGGGGTTATACCATCCACGCTGCACCATCCTTCCACCGGCCTCAGCGGTCTGCCCTGCAGTGGCAGCTCCATAGCTGCATTCAACGGGTGGCGTAGTCATCCTACATCTACTGCTAATATACCGCCACTTAGTCTGACTCCCTGGGCACGGACCGGGTCACCGCCACGAGACTACTACCCCTATCAGATCCGGCTCCGGGTAGTCCCTGCGTGCGCAACGCTACGTCACATAGGCCCAGGGCGCGTCACATATACATAGTGCACACAAACATAAAATACGGACATACACATAAGATGCACATACACAGTATAGAGTCCCGGTAGTCCTCATAGTTTTAAGCATGGACCCTGGCAAATTGTAGACGGACTTTTATTGTTCATGGGCTTTAAGGGAGAGAGGCTTCCTTTGTGGAGGACACTCATGAATGCCATTCATTTGCAGTGTACACCGTGTCGTGTCATGGAAAACACTCACCTTAGTTTGGCTTTCTACTTCTTCAGCTAATAGCAATGAATTTGCCTGTCGATTTTCTTCTCATCAGAAGATGCTTTTGTTTAGATGTTAACTTCCATCTGACTGATAAGAAAACCTTTGCTGATCTTCTTGTAGACTTCACATTTTTTGTAAAGAAATTATTTTCTTTCTCAGAAATGTCTTGTGACATTTCTCTTCTATGTGGTACCACTTACCCTTCTCATCAGAGGACGCTTTTGTTTAGGTGTTAACTTCCATAGTCGGCCTGGACGTCTCTGTAAGATGGTTGCAGTTCCATCTTTGTTATAGTTTTGCATCACTTTTGCTACAGTATTCTGACTGATAAGTAAAGTTTTGCTGATCTTCTTGTAGACTTTACATTTATTGCAAAGAAATTATTTTCTTTCTCAGGTTTTGTGACATTCTATGTGGTGCCATTGCTGATAGCATGAAATGGGAAGGAGTTTTCTTTATTAAGTAACTTCCTTTTACAGACACCTGTCTGCTGGACATCTGTTTAATGAATAATTACACTTACCTGTGGTTCAGTTCTTGTTAATTAGAATTTTGTTGTCTAAACTTAGCTTTTCTCTTAAGACTGTTACTGGGATGTTCTCATTTTTGAAACATGATCTTGAATGAGTTTGTTAAGAAAATTACTTTTTTGGGGTCTGCAAAATACCAAATCTTGTTTGCATTCAATGGCTCAAATTTGCGAGAGTATTTTGTAGTATGGTATCCCATATAAAATGATGATTCTGAAAGGAAACTACAGGTTTGCTGACAAATCTATTTGGGTGTACTGATTTATGCTAAACACTGTATATATATATATATATATATATAAACCTTATAAGTTTGGTATCACAGTAATCGTACTACTGACTCTGAATCATTTTGTCAGTTTGTTTTTACAACACAATACACACTGTAAAATGAAGGAACCCAAACCTGGCATTTTTTCTCATTTTTCAACACATTATATGATAAAATGAATGGTGTTGTTCAAAACTACAACACTAAGCGTCAGCACACTGTGATTTGCTGATCTGTAAGATGCGTTCTTTGTGCTGTGAAAATACACAGCTGTGATATCTCACCAAATATTCATAGTGGGAACTTAAAATTATGTTTTTCTGCCATGATTAAGGATGGTTTGGATGTATGAAACATGTTGACCTTTTATTTCTATCTTTGTGGAATTAAGGCTGCATGAACCAGTCACCAACCATTATCTGTATATGTACAAATATTAAGTGCTACTGAGTGCTGTAGGAAAAACTTAGAATAGTGAGGTGATTTGACAGTCCTGCCACAAATAATCTGTTTCTACTGCACACTTAAAATCTCTGATAGTGGGAATGAACCTGATTGCCTGCAGTAGTGCACTCCTGAGAGCTGGTGCAGCAGAGAAAATGTCTTGGACATGAGAGTGGGAGGTCCTGATTATGGAGGATGTTAATCTTAGCTCATTGGAGTGTAGATATGGTAGAGATGCAGGACTGTGCAGCAGTGTGGAGAGGTTTGTGGATGAGTGTAATGACTGGTACAGGGTGGATGCACCAGTGTAATTGCTGGACAGAAATATGAGACTGACTGCTGCATTAAGGATAATGAGAAATACATTTAGTGGGAAGAAGAGCAATTAGTGAGTTACAAGTATTTGTGAATTCAAGACAAAAAGGAATCAGAGCAACAGTAACAGATTTTACTTTTTTTTAATTAATAATGGGATGAATAAAATCGTGAACATTGTCAATAGAATAAATCAAAGTCAGGAAGATAGCCGAGGTCAGATACCAGGTGATCAGTAAATGACAAGTCAGACGAGCAGTATGAATACCGCGGAGCCCGATGACAGAGGCGTTACTGAAACTTGTCCAGGTTGACCAGTCAGAAGGCCACAGGTAGATGGTGAAGGTCCTTCTATACAGCTCCAGCAGTGATGATGGATCTGCTGGACTTCAGGGCGCTGGATGCTTAGGTGTCCCGTCTTTTAGATGGTTTTAGGGCAACAGTGACAGCATGCAAATGCGCGAGCAGCCCTGGATAATCCACGCCGGCAGGATGATAAGATCCGGCGGAAGATGGAACCTATGAGAAGAGAAATAAATATAATGTAAGTGATGGGACTCCATATTACATGATAATGCTGTGCAGTCACTGTGGCCGGACGGCAGAGGAATATTATCATACAGAGGTCAGGGGTCATTGTCAGCAATCATACATGTGACAATCCCATCACTGACAGATGACATCTACTCCACATGAATTATTCTCACTGACATCACACAACATGGAGTTGATTCTCACACTTACCTCGTCTCTTTTTCCCATTTTTTCCATTTTCTGAGTTTTGTTGCTCCATACTCAGATTTATTGCCGATTTTCTTTCTTCATGAGATGGAAATTCTGATGAAAAATTAAAAAAAAAATCAGTAACAATATATTCTTATAGGATCTGCTTTGTCATAATATGGATAACATAAGAGACCTATAGTATTGTATAAAACCATGTGGGAATATTTGAGCCTTGAAGTCACCATTCACATTGCTGGTGCTGTAGACATGTACATACCTGGCAATGGGGACGAGGGTGGCAAGATGGTAACAGCATCGTCTGTATTACATACAGGAACAGATACTTTCTGCCTGTTTGAAGAAGAAAAACATGTAAATCTCAAGTAAACTCCATATAAAAGGGGTTGTCTCACTAGAAGAACACCGACTATAAGGCCTAGTAGGACATATGACTGTCATAGTGGGGAAGGTCTTCTGCTCAAGACTACCTTTTATAGAGAGCTGAGAGGAAAACAACTACCAAGAATGGCCGGCATTTCATACTACATCTCTCCTACAGTGAGGGCAGCACTAAAAGTGCATGACCGGCCACAATTATGGGCTGTTATCTCCAACAATTCCGAAAGCTGAAAGCACAATGACCCATAACCATGGGGCGGTGGATGCTACATTTGATATTATGGTATTTATGTCCTATATTTGGTGTTGTGCACATATATCAGACTGGAGCTCCCAGTAATGACCCCATAATCTACTCACATTTCTGAGATGTTTGTGTTGGATTCTGGTGTACACTCTGGAGGGGCCTTGGGATCCTCGTTGTTCACCATCCCGTTAGTGGTGGTAGAGTGCTAAATGTGGATAACAATAAGTTATTAAATATACATACTTTTTAATTTTATAGATCCTTTTTTTGTACATATTTTGGATTTATCGATCACATACTTACTTTAGAAAGCCTCTCAGAAGATGATGATGCAAATATTCGGAAGATAAAGTTCTCATCGTCCTCACTTGTGCCCTCCTTATCCTCTGAGATCAGATGGTTGTTTTCATCAGAGTGATCTACAAGACATAGGTAATGAAGGATTGTTAGAGGGTGTCAGTATAACACAGTCGCTATATCTCACTAGGTTAATAGATGATGCAACGTAATATACAGAATACATGAAAAAAAACTCCTGTACAAAATTAAGGAAATAGGGATACAGTACGAACCCATGGTCAACATAGCTGAGATCCATGAAACATGGATAACATAGTAGACCAGAAAAACCATGTGGAAATATTTGAGCCTTGAAGTCAACATTCACATTGTTGGTGCTGTAGACATGTACATACCTGGCAATGGGGATGAGGGTGGCAAGATGGTAACAGCATCGTCTGTATTACATACAGGAACAGATTCTTTCTGCCTGTTTGAAGAAGAAAAACATGTAAATCGTAAGTAAACACAGTATAAAATGGGTTGTCTCACTATAAGAACACTGACTATAAGGCCTAATAGGACATATGACTGTCATAGTGGGGAAGGTTTTCTGCTCAAAACTACCTTCCATGGATCAGAACACAACTACCAAGAATGGCTGGCAAGTAATTCTACAGCTCTCCTACAGAGTAGGCAGTGCTAAAAATGCATGACCTGCCACAATTATGGGCTGTTATCTTCTGCATTTTCTGAAGCCAAAAGTACAATGACCGTTAACCATGAAGCGGTGAATGCTGCATTTGATATTCTGATATTTATGTCCTATATTTGGTGTTGTGTACATAGATCAGCCTGGAACTCCCAGTAATGAAGTAATGACCCTTTATAATCTACTCACATTTCTGAGATGTTTGTGTTGGTTTCTGGTGTATACTCTGGAGGGGCATTGGGATCCTCATTGTTCACCATCCTGGTAGCGATGATACAGAGCTAAATACGGATAAAAATAAGATATAAAATATTTTTTTTATGTACTTTTAGAGTTGTTTTACATTTTTTTTTACATATTTTGGATTTATTAATCACATACTTACTTTACAAAGCTTTTCAGAAGATGACGTAAAATTTTGGAAGTCAAGGCTCTCATTGTTCTCACTTGTGCCTTCCTCATCCTTTGAGACCAGATGTTTGTTTATATCAGAATGATCTACAAGAAATAGGTAATGAAGTATTATTAGAGGTTGTCAGTATAACACAGTCACTATTTATCACTAATATTAATGGGAACAGATGATCACATATTAGGGAAGATGAGACAAACAGTCGCTTAGTCTAGATGACGTCTCCTTCTACTTACTGATAAATAAGCTGGTGTCTGCATCTGAAACAAGCTGAGGAACATACTCCAGCTCCTGGCTCAGAATGTTGTCAAAGTCCAAGTCACTCAGGAATGGATGAACCTTGATCTCAAATGCTCCTCCTAGAAAAAGAAAAACAAAAGTGATGCGGACATAGTCAGGGATGGCTCCATATCTGAACAGTTTATCGTAATCTGAACTAATGACAAAACTGAGCCGACATGAAGGAAATAAACTGAAAGTCTTAGTGTGGAGAACTAGAAATACAGTAGATGAGCTGATAGAGAAATGCTGATCTTCATGGACATGAGCGATATGTCCTTGGTCTAATAAGGGAATATTAATACTAGTATATCTGTTACCTGTCCCAAGTCTACGCACAGGATTTCTTCTGAGCAGCTCAGTGATGAGATTCTGAGCATCCAGGGGTGGAGCGCGATCACAATTCCAAATTAGTTCTCCTGTTACATAGAAAATTACAGAAAATAAAACCTCTTTACTGGACTGTAACATAAAGCAAAGGAAATAACTAAACAAATGTAACCAATCAACGCAATGATCGGATTATTCTACTCACCAATGACAACCCTTTTATAAAGCTCAGTGAGGGAATCAGCATCAAATGGTACACATCCCAGCAGGAATTTATACAGGATGATCCCCAATGACCACCAGTCAACAGGTCTTCCATAGCCTTCTTTCAGGATGATCTCTGGGGCTATGTAACATGGGGTGCCACAGAACTGGAAACCAACAGAACATAGAGATGAGAATCGATGAAACAATTATTATGACAAGATATCATCGTTAAAACACAATGCAGAAGATAAAATATTAGTGGAAAAGTTCTCTAGAAAGGAAGAACGTAGAGAAGAGACAATAGTGTGATGAGATTTGCAAATAACAAGCTAAGTTCTTGTAGGTGATGCTGACCTCACAGTCCTGGAACTCTCTGGAGATGTCCACTGCTAATTCCTTGTAGGTGTTGGTTTTCGGTATCATTAGACCAAGTTTTGAAATCCCAAAATCGGTAACTTTAATATGTCCAGTAGATGTAATCAGGAGGCTGCAAAAGAGAAGATGGTTTTAGCCTCACAGACTGAATGATAATAAATGACAACTTTCCCCACTTTATTATACTACGGGGGCACTTACTTTTCCGGCTTCAGGTCTCTGTGCACCACACCGTAACTATGCAGGTATTCCACGGCAAGTACCGCCTCTGCAAAGTACAAGCGGGCCATGGGGACAGAGAAAGGACCCCTGGTGCTTAGAAGGGTCCCACAGTCTCCACCTATAGAAGAAAGGAAATATGACCAGTGAGGGGTTTATACAGCAGATGACCATGATATACCACGAGCAGATAACCATGATGTATAATGAGCAGTGAGCGGAAACATCCTGGGGAGATCACACAGATAGTGGCGTACATAGAAATCACAAGACCCCATATCAAAAGTTGTAATTGCCCCCCACCCTAAAAAATAAAAAAGAAATATATTTATATCCCTGTTGAAGCAGCTTGGTGTTCTCACCAGCAATACAACTTTTATGGCCATTTTAGAGTATGATGCTCCCAAAAATGCCCACACCCACACTCAATGAGTATGGTATCCCCACAGTGAATCCTCCTAAGGAGGCCACCACTTAGAAGGAGGCCAGCCACAACCCCCTACTCGGTGTGATGGCACCCACAGCAACCCTCCCACTCAGGATAATGGTTCCCACAGTCCCTCACACAATATAATGGTCCGCATAACTCCCCACTCAGTATGATGTCCCCACACAGAATGGGGGCCTCCATATAGAGTGAGGACCCCCACAGCACCCCACTTAATATGATGACCTCCACTCAGCATTCACAGTCCCCCCATATCTAGTCATACGGCCCCCTTTCAGTATTTTGGCCCCTACTAGCCACCTACTCAGTATTTTTGCCCCCACCAGCCCCACCTCCTTGAAGAAGCAAATACCGCTGAAATTGTGATGACAGGTGGAGGGATGCTGCCCACTGCTGAGCGTCGACAGACCCCCTCCGACTGATGAGCCCCATAGCGCCCCTGCACCAAGATCAATGAATTTACGAGCATCTTGGTAATAGATAACCTATAGTAAATGCTCTGCGGGGATGTAACCAACAATGTCCTAATGATATGAGCAGTGATAAGATGAAAGCAGACATGGGCTGAATATAATACAATAGATGTGTCTTACCTCCTACATACTCCATGACCATACACAGGTGAGATCTAGTTGGAAAGGAGCAGAGCATGGAGACCACAAAGGGACAATCAGCAAATGTTAAGATGTCCCTCTCCAGAAAGGCCCATTCCAATCTCTGTGCAGTATTTAGGTTCCGCTTAGCCATTTTCTTCATAGCAAAGGTCTGGTGTGAGTCTTTATGATGCACTAAGTAGACGGCCCTGGAGAGAAGGAGAATCCATCGGTTATAATAAATCCTTATTAATAATCCATCTATAGAAATCATTATATGTTTAATACTGGTATCCTGGTAACATTTCTCCTTGCGGAGAGTGACATGTTAAGCTTGTCAAGGTGAGGAGACTTTTAAGCCTCAATGATCCTCTGGGAAATATGCAAATTGTCTCTTCGGAGAGGAAGAGAACTAGAACTCTAGTGCCACCTATAGGAAGTAGTAATCCTAAAAGTCAATATCGACCCTTTAGCGAGCCTTATCACATGACATGGAATAATAGCCATAACCAAAATCTCAATTTTCGGACATTATGTTTTGGGGTACAAGCACTCATCAGTGCAAAGTGTGAGATATGGTTTGGCTGGGTAAGAGGCATCTGACCGGGATCCAAGCGGTAACGTTTCTCCTTGCGGAAAAAGCCATGTTAAGCATGTCAAGGTGAGGAGACTTTTAAGCTGCAATGCTCTTCTGGGAAATATGCAAATTGTCTCTTTTCAGAGAGGAAGAGAACTAGCACCCTAGTGCCACCTATGGGAAGTAGCAATCCTATTTCCCAGAGGAGCATTGTGGCTTAAAAGTCTCCTCATGTCCGCAAGGAGAAATGTCAACCCCTTGGATACCGGTCAGACACCTCTCACCCAGTCAAACCATATCTCACACTTTGCACTGAAGAGGGGCAGTACCCCAGAACACAGTTCCTGCAAATTGAGATTTTGGTTTTGGCTATTATCCTAAGTCATGTGACAAGGCTTGTTAAAGGGTCGATATTGACTTTTAGGATTGCTACTTCCTATAGGTGGAGTTCTAGTTTGCTTCCTCTCAGAAGAGACAATTTGCATATGTTTAATACTAGAAGTCTGGCCGCCACTATAAATCCACATCTAGAAATACATAAAATAGCACTACATAGATCACCTATGCGAGGTCTCCACAATGCCACTTCTGCCGGAGCCATCACCCAGGTCACATTATAGATACGAGAATCTACTGAAATTCTCTTTGGGCAGATTCGCTATAACTGACCAAATACAATTTAGTGCAAATAAAATTGGTCCAAAATGAATGTGCTCCAGGGCTCTCTTCTGCTGCTGAGGCCAGTGATTGGGCCCACATGGTCATGGTGGAGGGTGTAGATGTCATTGACGTCAATATGGTGTCACCCTTCATGTGACCATGTGTAGCCAACTTCTCTGATCAGCTTCATAATGGAGCCCCCCCCATCAAAACAAAGATCAGAGTGGAGAGCAGAAAAGCTCAGGTGGAGGAGGCAGCATAAGAACAGATGAGAGTCTAGCACAGGCGAATGTAATAATATTATATTATTATATATTATATTATATGTAATTATATTATTTAAATCACTTTCCTTGCAGTTTGATTTGCTACAGATCACATAATTTCCCTATGATAACACTGAATGGCAGAGTGCAGGGGCAGAAGCATTGTCATAGGGAACCCTGAGAAATGTGGATTATGGCAACAGAAATCTCACCCAAAATTTCCACTGCTGATGAGTTTGGAAGTTTCATAGTCGGTCATATGCGGCTTTCTCGCCGGAACCAATGAATCCATCACGCTCTATAAAAGAATAAGAAATAATACTGATTTATTGAAGATGCAGGAAAAAAGTTACAGATGCAAAAACTTCTCCCCCCATATTATGTCCCAGATGATTTACACTGATATGATGTTGGGAGGATACAAACCGGACGCTGGGCAGACATGGCGCTAGCACCCAGCACACCCAGGCAAGTGCCGGGGCCCTGAGTAGGCGGGCCTTGCTCCCCCCCCGCTCAATGCTTGCCCAGGACCACGGCCGGCACAATACTTACCTCTCCACAGCTGGTGAGCAGTGAGGTGAGCATTTGATTTTTTTTTTTATGTATGGAGGTATGGGGCATTATATGGGGGGAGAAGTGACATCCTGCATGGGGCATTATATGGGGGGGAGGTAGGGACATCCTGCGTGGGGTATTATATGGGGGGGAGAAGTGACATCCTGCATGGGGCATTATATGGGGGGGAGTGACATCCTGCATGGGGCATTATATGGGGTAAGAGGTGACATCCTACATGAGGCATTATATGGGGGGGACATCCTGCATGGGGCATTATGTGGAGGGGACATCCTGCATGGGGAATTATATGGGGGGTGACATCCTGCATGGGCCATTATGTGGGGGGGCACAGCCTGCATGGGGCATTATGTGGGGGGCACAGCCTGCATGGGGCATTATGTGGGAGGGACATTCTGCATGGGGAATTATATGGGGGGTGACATCCTGCATGGGCCATTATGTGGGAGGGGGACATCCTGCAAGGGGCATTATGTGGGGGGGGGCACAGCCTGCATGGGGCATTATGTGGGGGGTCAAAGCCTGCATGGGGCATTATGTGAGGGTCACAGCCTGCATGGAGCATTATGTGGGGGGTCAAAGCCTGCATGGGGCATTATGTGGGGGGCACAGCCTGCATGGGGCATTATGTGTGGGGTCACAGCCTGCATGGGGCATTATATGGGGGCACAGCCTGCGTGGAGCATTTTATGGGGTCCATTATTCTATATGGAGCAATATATGGAGCTCATAATACGGTATAGAGGACTGTGTGGTGCCATTATACTGTGTGGAGGACATTACTGTCCGGTCTGCACTGTGAGCTGTGAGGATTCGCCGCTTTCTGAGTTATTGTGGAATTTACAATAGATATCGCTCATGTAATGTAAGAAGTGAAATCTTCGGGCTTGTACTATATATATATATATATATATATATGTATATATATATATATATATACATATATGTATATATATTTATCTGCGGTATCTGTGCATCATGAATCGTGGTATGTGTTAAAGGGGCCACTGAGACTCTTTCGCCCAGGGCCCACGAAATCCTGGAGCCGTCCTGCAACGGTCATCATACATTACTATAACATTCTGGATAATGTGGGAGATCACACAGAGGAGGACTTACAGGTAATCTGTCACCAGGTGTTTGCTATGTATTCTGAAAGCACCATGATGTAGGGGCAGAGACCCTGATTCCAGTGATGTGTTACTTACTAGGCTGTGTGTGGCTGTTTCAATAAAATCAGTAGATTATCACTAGAAGACTATCTGTCTAGCCAGGTAGTCCTATTGCTCTGTACCCCTGCCTCCACCACTGATTAGCAGCTTTCTGCCTATGCACAGTGTACACAGAAAGCTGCCAATCAATGGTGTGGGCGGGGTTATACAAGACTCAGCATTCAGAGCTCTGCAGCAGAAAAAAATAGTGATTTTATCACAACTGCTCCACCGAGTAAAGTAATCAACACATGGAATCAGGGTCTCTGTCCCTGCATCATGCTTCTCTCAGACCAAATAGCATAAACCTGGTGACAGATTCCCTGTAATTCACATGTAATTAACACCATAGGGTCATCTACACTTAGAATAGAGACGTACCATGGTTGTATGGGGGATAATACTGGACGAGTCATTCACACCCCATGATCTGATGACACACACGCATCCCCCTCTATGATACTTACGGATTCTTGGATCTCCGGGATCTCACTAATTCCATTGTTAGGATTCGACAGCTCAGTTGTTTCTAAAATAATGATGAAGAAATGAAATGTATTAGAGGATATTATTCCTACATAGATAATACAGCAATAAAACGGAGAAATGACAAGATGTCTGTAAATGGGATTAATACTCGTTATATGGGGATTCTAAATATGAGAATATACGGGGAATCCATAGATAAATGTAATGTAAATGATGGAGGAACCCCTTCATAAATAACAAAAGACTGACCATCACTTCCGAAAAGAAAATGGGTGTGAACAGGTGCATACTAAGAGTAGCCATCCAAATACATAACTAACAAAGTTGCACTCTGTAACGCTATAGCATGTAAACATGAAATAAATGAAATTTGAATTGCATTACTGCTGTATAAAATAGGATAAAAGGAAGATACTTAGCGCATAATTTGGCCAATTCATGCATGGCCAGCAGCCACGGCAAGGCGACCTTCTTTTTCTGGGTGCATGCCAAGTAGCCACGGCAAGGTGACCTTTTTTTTTGCTGGGTGCACGCCCAGCAGTCATGGCAAGACGACCTTCTTTTGCTGGGTGCATGCCCAGGAGTCACGACAAGGCGACCTTCTTTTGCTGGGTGCATGCCCAGCAGTCACGACAAGGCGACCTTGTTTTGCTGGGTGCATGCCTAGCAGCCACGGCAAGGCGACCTTCTTTTGCTCGATGCATGCCCAGCAGTCACGGCAAGGCGACCTTTTTTGCTGGGAACCTATCTCCACCCATCAGCCCGGGGTGGTTTTAATTACAACAGGATCCTACCTACCCATATAAATGTAGGCTTCAGCCTAGGAGAGGATTCACATTAGGAGAGGATTCCAACAAAAAGATCGCCTTGTCATTGGCTGCTGGGCATTCATGAATTGGCCAAATTATGTGCTCAGTATCTTAATTTTTTCCCATTTTCTAGAGCAGTAATGCAATTTAAATTTAATTTATTTCATGTTACTTGCTATAGCACTGCAGAATGGACCCTCCATCACATGAATGAGGAAGCCCCCACCCACGCTGCACATATGAGTGATGGTAAGAGAGCTGAAACATAGGAGAGATTTGCAAATTAGCCTGGAAGTGCACTGGGGGCGTGTCACTGCACTTGGATTTCTTCTTTCACGCCCCCAGTGCACTTCCATTCTAATTTGAATATGGTGTCTACTTTACATTTCTCCTGACTAGCACATTGGATTTCTACAAACAATTATTATTAGGGGACAATGGCCTATACCGTCACACCACTACTTCTATATGTAACAATGTGCTGCCAGGTTCCCATTACACAGAGTAGAGAGTAAATCTAACATTATCCTCCGTCCTCTGTAATATCTGGACATTCCTTGTAGAAGGTCGGGTGATCGCTCACCTGTAATCAGATCGCTGTTCAGCTCCGGCTGACTCCTATTAGGGTCAGGGATTTTCGGGGTCACATTTTGCCCATATTTGGCGTCGCCTCCTGTTGTTTCCTGATAGATATAATATATATAATTACTATGTGGAAGATTTCACTAAATCACCAAATACATAAATCATGAAGGACTAAACCAACATTTACAGATGCACCAATTGTAACGATACAAATCCCGCGCCATCTTCAGACCTTTTCTCAGAAAGTCTCCTCAGATACGGTGGATTAAGATACGTCTATTAATATTGATCCTTACCGGGCGTTCCAATGAGCGTTCTAGTATAGACAGGACTTTTTCGGCCAGTTCTTTAAAGACAGCCAAATCTTCAGTCTGAGATCTTTCTTCAGCCTATAAAGAAGGAAAAATGGAAAGGAGAATTTTGAGATGAGAGCGATCAGAATGGAGGCGGAAATTGTATGTGACATCGGTTCTCTGTCTGCAGATACAATGACTACATACTGTATTTGGGGACTCGTTGTGTTTTACCGTATTTTTTGGACTATAAGATGCCTTTTTTTCCAAAATTTTTGACCTCCCTTCTAACACTCTCGCACCCCTCCAATCTATCCTAAACTCTGCTGTCTGACTAATCCACCTGTCCCCCCGCTATTCCCTGGCTTTTCCCCTCGCTCCGCCAATCCCTTCACTGGCTCCACATTACCCAGAGACTCCAGTTCAAGACCCTAACCTTGGCATGCAAAGCCACCCACAACCTGTCTCCTCCATATATCTGTGACCTAGTCTCCCGGTACTTACCTGCACGCAACCTCCGATCCTCACAAGATCTTCTTCTCTACTCCCCTCTTATCTCCTCTTCCCACAATCGCATACAAGATTTCTCCCGTGCATCCCCCCTACTCTGGAACTCTCCACCCCAGCATATCAGACAGATTATTAATAATAATAATTGTCTGAATGTAGCTTACCAGGGGGGTGGCTGTGGTGGAGTGAGGTCACAGGAAGTAGGGTCACTGCTGCAGGAAGCCAGCAGTAGAAGTGGGGCGCTCCTGCGGGCCAGCGGGGTGTCCAGGAGGTGCGAGGCTGCGGGCCCTGGGCTTCAAGGCAATGTTAGCGGTGATTTAGGAGGGGAGTCCCCGCTCTGCCCATTGAATTTCTGGCGGTGGGCTTCAGGCAAATGGCCGCTGGAGGCAGTGCATGTGCAGATTTAGATCTCGGCTCAATGAGGAGCTGAGATCTCAAACTGCGTATTGGCCATCTCCAGCAGCCTACTTCTTGAAGCCCACTGCAGAGAAATCAATAAGCAGAGCAGGGCCTCCCCTCCTGAATTACCGCTAACATTTCCTTGAAGCCCAGGGCCCGCAGCCTCGTACCTTCTGGACACCCCGCTCCTCCCAGCTTGGAGCCCGCAGCAGCGCCCCACTCCTACTGCCGACTTCCTGCAGCAGCGACTCTGCCTCCTGTGACCTCGCTCCACTGCCACCACCCCCCCTCAGTAAGCAACCGAAAATTCGGACTATAAGACAGACCCCCATTTTATTATAATAAATGTTTTTCCTATTTACCTCCCAAAAAATTTTGGTGCGTCTTATGGTCTGCAAAATACGATATATTAGAAGAAAAAGCTTCTATCCCTCCATTATTATCTGTTAATATTGAGATGTTCTGTGCAGAGTGTCCGCCACTTACCTGGTGTAGTAATGTCCTGATGTTCTGAAGTAAATCCGTCAGATAGTCTGACGTTAGACGACGTTGTCGGTGTTTGGTCAGGCAATCCTTTACTAGCTCCATCACCAGCCGGTGAGTGAAGCTGAGGACGCCATCGGGTGGTAGAAGCACACTGTTAGGACGATTGATCATAAGGATCATCAATAGTGCTTTTACCTGAGGAATGTCCAAAACAATTCCAGCCATAGTGAAAAACTGCAAGTGCTATCAGTCACTATAGAGCCAAGAAAGGCACGGGTGAGCCTATGTGCATTGCATATATAGCGACTGTGAGCAGTGATGTCACCATCACCTGTGATGTCATCACGGAATCTTGTGATAGAATCTTCACGGAGCAGCTCTGCGCAAATAGAATGCGGCCTGGTAATATTTAAAGTGAAAACACCATACAATTAACTACCCATGTTATCATGGCCGTTCTATTTTATATCCAATTAGAACACAACCAGGATAAAGGTGTGTTCACAAGTTGGATTTTGGCAGCATTTTTTTTCTACCTCAAAAATCAAAGGAGGCAGGAAAAACGCTGCTTAAAATTCAGGTGTTTTTACTTGTGTTTTTTTTTCCATTCATTTGAATGGGTGAAAAATGCTGCAAAACCTCTGAAAGACTTGACAAGCTGCAGATTTAAAAAAAATGCAAAAAAACAGCATGTGAATGAGATTTCAGAAATGTCATTCACTAAGATGGTACTGTAAAACACAGCATTTTTGCTGCAGAAGTAAAAACAGTGAATACACCCTAAAGATATCCTCAGTCATATTATGGGAAATATTGTATATTTCGCATTTATTATCTCACGTGTTTTTCTTCACCATAGAACTTTTAAGGCTGTGTGCCCACTATGCGTTTTTTAGGCGTTTCTGCAGCGTAACTTTCGCTGCGGAAACACTTAAAAAACGCTTGGTGATAGGTCTGCAATGGTCCCCAATGATAATCCGCATGTGCTATGCACATGCCGCGGAGATTTCCGCTGCGGATTATCATTGCGGAAAAATCCGCAGCACGTCCTTTAATTTTGCAGAGTCGCTGCGATTTAGCCGCCATTGACTTGCATTGGAACGCATAACATCCGCATGACTACAAATACACATGTGGATATTATGCGACTCAATGCGTGGATGGTACCCGGGTCTGGAGATGAAGAGACTCTCCTCCAGACCCGGGTACCATAGTACCTGTAGTTAAAATAGAATTAAAATAAAAAATAAACATATACTTACCTTCTGATGGCCCCTGTCTGCTCCCGGCGGTGCTGCTGGCTCTTCGGCTGCTCGCGGTGGTAAAAGGACCTTCCATGATGCCATTTAGTCATGTGACAGGTCACGTGACCGCTGACATCAGCGGTTGCGTGACCTGTCACATGACTAAATGACGTCATGAAAGGTCCTTTTACAGCACCGTGATCCGCCAAAGACACCGGACGCACCGGAGAAGGAGATCGAGGACTATCGGAAGATGAGTATAATGGTTTTTTTTTATTTTTCACCATTATTATTCTTTTTTTTCATTATTGATGCTGCATTTGCAGCATGGTAACTTGGTCACACTATATAAATCCATGCCGGTTGCATGGAATTATATAGTGTGACCAAGTTGTCAAGCACTTTTCCAAGTGATGCTAAAATCACTTGGCAAAGCGCTTGACAACCCAGGGAGATGCAGAAACGCTTAGGAAAAATCCGCAGCATTTCTGCATCGTGGTCATATATCCTAACTCATTGGCGAACCGTTATACAAGGCTATATTCACACTAGACGTTTTTTTAGCGGGCTTTTTTATGCAAATTTTCAGCTGCGTTTTACAGTACCAACAAAGTCTATGAGATTTCCGAAATCTCATGCACAAAGCTTGCTTATTTGTCCTCAGTATTTTGTGCTTTCCATGGCTTTTTGCAATAGAGTATGTCACTTGTTTCAGCGTTTTTCACCCATTAAAAAAAAGGGTGGTGGAAAAAAATGCTGAAAAAAAGCCTAGTGCGAACATTTTGCTGCGTTTTTAGTGAAAAAAGCAAGTATGTGACACACATTTATTCTTGTGATTTTCCCAAGTTTAAACCATCTTGTCTTGGTCACCTGAGATAGCAGCTTGGATTATTACAGTTTAATTAAATTAGTGATGCCTACAAAGTAAACATTGGTTGAGCTAGGTGTGAGATTGAACAACACGTGTGGCCCAGGGAGGTGTGAAAATGAACAATGCCTGAGCAACTCAATGGCAAACCATAATGTGAAAGTAAATAGTGTCCTACAAATTCAATGCACTGCCAGGGTCTTAGATAAACCATTCCAGACCAATTCACCCCCCCACCCGCCCCCTGTTACATTTGTAATGTGTACTTTTTCATGAACATATGTCTTGCAATGGTGACCTGTTCTCATGTGTCTATGGTGGAAGCAAAGCTGAACTTTGGGATCCTGAAAAACGCACCAAAAATGCACCAAGAGCCACTGCAAAAAAACACACCAAAACCTGCGTTTTTGACGCTACTTCTTTCCTGCCAAGAGATTATGTTTTGCTGCAGAAAAAAACACCTAGTGTGAATATAGCCTAAGACTTACTCTGCCAGCATTAATAGTCAATATTCTGTATACAAATAGGACTCCAATCCAGGTATTCAGTTTATCATAAACATGCCTGAGTTAATCTGCCAAATACACATAGTATGCTTTCTCATAGGTGAAATATAAATCCTGTTAAAGGTCCAAGTTGCAGCAGTTAAGTAGAACAAAACAGACCTCTTCATCCTTTGTAGGTGGAAAAACTTTCGAAATTATCAGTGTATCAAGTACTTATACTCCTGACTGTATATAGTATAATTGCCGCACTGCTACATACAGGTGCTTCTCAGAAAATTAGAATATCATCAAAAAGTGAATTTATTTCAGTTCTTAAATCCAAAAAGTGAAACTCATATATTATACAGAGTCATTACAAACAGAGTGATCTGTTTTAAGTGTTTATTTCTGCTAATGTTGATGATTATGGCTTACAGCCAATGAAAACACAAAAGTCATTATCTCAGTAAATTAGAATTAACAAGAAACACCTGGAAAGGCTTCCTAAGCATTTAAAAAGGTCCCTTAGTCAGTTTCAGTAGGCTCCACAATCATGGGCAAGACTGCTGACTTGACAGATGTCCAAAAGGCAGTTATTGACACACTCCTCAAGGAGGGTAAGCCACAAAAGGTCATTGCTAAAGAAGCAGCTGTTCACAGAGTGCTGTATCCGAGCATATTAATGGACGTGGAAGGAAAAAGTGTGGCAGAAAAAGGTGCACAAGCAACTGGGATAACCGCAGCCTTGAAAGGATTGCTAAGAAAAGGCCATTCAAAAATTTGGGGGAGATTCACAAGGAGTGGACTGCTGCTGGAGTCATTGCTTCAAGAGCCACCACACACAGACGTATCCAGGACATGGGCTACAAGTGTCGCATTGCTTGTGTCAAGCCCCTCATGACCAATAGACAACGCCAGAAGCGTCTTACCTGGGCCAAAGAGAAAAAGACCTGGACTGATGCTCAGTGGCCCAAGGTGTTGTTTTCAGATGAAAAGTAAATTTTGCATTTCATTTGGAGATCAAGGTCCCAGAGTCTGGAGGAAGAGTGGAGAGGCCACAATCCAAGCTGCTGGAGGTCTGGTGTGAAGTTTCCACAATCAGTGATGGTTTGGGGGGCCATGTCATCTGCTGGTGTAGGTCCACTATGTTTTATGAAGACCAAAGTCAGCGCAGCCGTCTACCAGGACATTTTACAGCACTTCATGCTTCCCTCTGCCCACAAGCTTTATGGAGATGGAAATGTCATTCTCCAGCAGGACTTGGCCCCTGTCCACACTGCCAAAAGTACCAATACCTGGTTTACACACAACAGTATCACTGTGCTTGATTGGCAGCAAACTCGCCTGACCTTAACCCCATAGAGAATCTATTATAGAGAATCTATGGGGTATTGTCAAGAGGAAGATGAGACCCCAGACCCCACAATACAGATGAGCTGAAGGCTGCTATCAAAGCCACCTGGGTTTCCATAACACCTCAGCAGTGCCACAGGCTGATCCCTCCATGCCACATTGCCGCATTGATGCAGTAATTGATGCACGAGGAGCCCGAACAAGTATTGAGGGCATTTACTAAACATACATTTCAGTAGGCCAACTTTTCTGATTTTAAAAACATTTTTCAAGCTGTTGTTATGAAGTATTCTAATTTACTGAGATAATGACGTTTGTGTTTTCATTGGCTGTAAGCCATAATCATCAACATTAACAGAAATAAACACTTAAAATAGATCCCTCTGTGTGTAATGACTCTATATAATAGATCCCTCTGTGTGTAATGACTCTATATAATAGATCCCTCTGTGTGTAATGACTCTATATAATAGATCCCTCTGTGTGTAATGACTCTATATAATAGATCCCTCTGTGTGTAATGACTCTATATAATAGATCCCTCTGTGTGTAATGAGTCTATATAATAGATCCCTCTGTGTGTAATGACTCTATATAATAGATCCCTCTGTGTGTAATGACTCTATATAATAGATCCCTCTGTGTAATGACTCTATATAATAGATCACTCTGTGTGTAATGACTCTATATAATAGATCCCTCTGTGTAATGACTCTATATAATAGATCACTCTGTGTGTAATGTGTAACATACCTGGCGGCGTCCTTGCATGGTGGTCCATCTCCCACTGTGCAAGAGGGCGCACTTGATCTCCTGTCCAGAATGTCTCTCTGGCTTCCCTCCATGCTGTCTGTTTGTGTCTGTTTCTGCTGCTTAAGGGCGGCGCCCGATCACTTCCTGCCTTTTGTACCTGCTGTGGGTCACACCCCTTGTGCGTCCTCAGCCTATTGCTGTCTGTCACTTGGTATATAGCTCGGCAGCTCCCTTCTATCCCTGCCTGAGCATAAGTGTTTCTTTCAGTGTGTGCTTGCACTCTGAAGGTGCCAGGTCCCGTTCTGTGTTCTCTTGTCTGCCTATCCTGGAGGCTGTATTTCCAGGCCTGTCTGAACACGCTCCTTGCCTGTTCCTCCTGCCTTCTAGGGGCCGATTACCTAGACCTGTTCCTGTATCTTGTCTGACCTGTCTGAACACGCTCCTAGCCTGTTCCTCCTGCCTTCTAGGGGCCGGTTCCCTAGACCCGCTCCTGTATCTTGTCTGTCCTGTCTGAACACGCTCCTTGCCTGTTCATCCTGCCTCTCTGGGGGCCGTATTCCCAGACCCGCTCCTGTATCCCGCTGCAGTGTCGGTCTCCTCCGTACACTCAGTTCCAGTCTGAACTCTCTCCTATCCTTTACCTGTTTTTCCTCTATGTCCGTTCCCTTCCTTTTTCTGCAGAGTCTGAACTCGTACCTAACTCCTGCTTGTTGTCTCTGTACTCCCGTTTGTGAGTTTGTGGTCCACTCGCTACTTCACTGTAAGTACCCTGTGGGTGTCTGGCTCTGCCTTTCCCTTCCTGTCTGTTCCGTGTGAACAGAGCCCTGTCCCTCTACTCAGCCTAGCCTGCTCTGACTCCTCTGCCCGCTGCTCCGGCAGTCCTGTCCTGCCCCGCTTCTGCCCGCTGCTCCGGCAGTCCTGTCCTGCCCTGCTTCTGCCCGCTGCTCTGGCAGTCCTGTCCTGCCCTGCTTCTGCCCGCTGCTCCGGCAGTCCTGTCCTGCCCTGCTTCTGCCCGCTGCTCCGGCAGTCCTGTCCTGCCCTGCTTCTGCCCGCTGCTCCGGCAGTCCTGTCCTGCCCTGCTTCTGCCCGCTGCTCCGGCAGTCCTGTCCTGCCCTGCTTCTGCCCGCTGCTCCGGCAGTCCTGTCCTGCCCTGCTTCTGCCCGCTGCTCCGGCAGTCCTGTCCTGCCCTGCTTCTGCCCGCTGCTCCGGCAGTCCTGTCCTGCCCTGCTTCTGCCCGCTGCTCCGGCAGTCCTGTCCTGCCCTGCTTGTGCTCGCTGCTCCGGCAGTCCTGTCCTGCCCTGCTTGTGCTCGCTGCTCCGGCAGTCCTGTCCTGCCCTGCTTGTGCTCGCTGCTCCTGCAGCCCCGTCCTGCTCTGTTCTTGCCCACCGCTTCGGGCGTTCCCTCTCTGCTGTGGTTGTCTACCGCATCTGCGGTTCTGTGACCCAGTCTGTACTGGGTCTTAACCTTTCTGTGCTCCAGCCCGTCCTTTCGGCCAGTACCTCCCTGCCTGCATACTCGCCTGTATCCACCCATCTGCATACCAGCCGTGTTTGCTTATATCCACCAGTCTGTGCCAGCCTAACCTGCCTGTTCCTGAGTCCCAGTGTGTACTGGGTCCTATCCCGCCTGTGTTCCTACCTGCTAGTGCCTCCCTGTCTGCACTCTAGCTGCGCTTGCCTTTACCCGCCTGCCTGCATACCAGTCGTGCCTGCCTATACCCTCCAGTCTGTGTGCCAGCCTACCAGCCTGTTCCTGTATTCCCCTGTGTGGGTCAACAGCCGTGTCCGGGGTCTGTCCTGGAGTAGCACCTGGTCCCTCTGCTCGGTTCCTCCTTGGTGCACTGGCGTCGTATGCCGTCGTGCGACCCTGGTCGGATCGGGTGAATACTTAGTCACGCCCCTCCAGGCATTCACTCTCCGGCACGGTCCAGTGGAATCACTACCAATCCCACGCACACGCCGCTTAGCCCGGGCGTGTGCATAACAGCATGCTCAGGCCATGGTTCCCGTTGAGCCCCACGGCCTTCGCTCTTTGAGAAGTTTTTCCAGCGAATACATGCATTAAAATAAATAAATAAATTTTTTTCCCCCTTTAGCTGAGTTCCAGGCGAATTACGCACCGTCCAGATGGATCTATCAGCTCTCGTTCCTGCGGATCCGCCACGTTACTATGGGGATCCAAGACAGTGTCGTGCATTTGTGGAGCAATGCATGCTACACTTTAAGGCCTACCCTCTCTATTTTCCTTCCGATTGGGCTAAAGTGGCCTTTATGATGTCTTACCTGGCGGGTGATGCCTTGGAATGGATCAACCCCCTATATGAAACACAGGATCCGATCCTCCGGGACCTAATGGCCTTCCTGGTGGCCTTTCTAATGGTCTTCGATGATCCTAACCCGGAGGCTCCTGCTGAAGCTTCACCTCCCAATATCCCGGAGCAGCCCCGATGGGTAATGTGTGTGGGTAGCGCAATAGTCCTCCAGCCCAATGAGACTACTGCCCACCCAGAATCCTCACAGGGTGACTACGCTTTCCGGAATACTTCTCTCAACCTCAAGAGGCAGTCCAGACGTGCTAGACGTAGAGGCAAGCCGTCACGCCAGGGTCTGTCCTCCCTGAGACCTCCTGACCCCAACCTTGAAGTCCCTACTGAAGCTTCATCTCCCTGTATCCCGGAGAAACCCCAATGGGTAATGTGCGTGGGTAGTGCACCAGTTCTCCTGCCCGAAGAGACTTCTGCCCAACCAGACTCCACACAGGAGAACTTCCTGCACCCGGCATCAGATGCTTCTCTCTCTTTAACCGGTGTGCATGTCCAAGGATGCTCCAAAGCTGTGGTTACCTCTGAGTCTGTGCACCTCTACTACCTGGCGGAGGATCCCCTGTTGCCTCCTGAATCCTCCGGGATACCACTCGATGACAAATGGAGAGAGACTTCTCTACACCCGGTACTCAATACTTTGTCCGCTTCGTCCTGTGAGCCTGACAATGGGTACCCCAAAGTGGTAGTTACCTCCGAGTCTCTACACCCCTCCGACCAGGCGGAGGATCTCCAGTTGTCTCCTGAACCCTTCGGGGTGCTACCTGGTAACGAAAGGACAGAGACTCTCCTATACTCTGTACCTGATACCTCGCTCGCTTCGTCCAGTGAGTCCAACCTAGTGTACTCCGAAGCAGAAGTTACTCCCGAGTCTCTACACCCCTCCGACCAGGCGGAGGACCTCCAGTTGTGTTCAGAACCCTTCGGGGTGCCACCTGGTGGTGAATGGACAGAGACTTTCCTATACTCGGTACCCGATACCTCGCCTGCTTCCTCCAGTGAGTCCAACCTAGTGTACTCCGAAGCAGAGGTTACTCCCGAGTCTCTACACCCCTCCGACCAGGCGGAGGACCTCCAGTTGTGTTCAGAACCCTTCGGGGTGCCACCTGGTGGTGAATGGACAGAGACTTTCCTATACTCGGTACCCGATACCTCGCCTGCTTCCTCCAGTGAGTCCGACCTAGTGTACTCTGAAGCAGTTGTTTTCTCTGAGCCTCTGCACTCTTCTGACCCGGCGGAGGACCTCCAGTTGTTTCTTGAATCCTCCGGGATACCACCAGATAACAAAGAGACAGTGACTTTTCCTCATTATGTACCTGATAACCCGTCTATTTCTTCCTGTGAGCTTGACAAGATGTACCTCGAAGCAGAGATTACCCTTAAGTCTCTGTCCCCCTCCAACCCAGTGAACGACTGGTCCTCGAATTCCCTGCGGAAGATTCTGGCAGGCCTGAAGAAGAGGGGGCGTAAGGGGGGAGGTACTGTAACATACCTGGCGGCGTCCTTGCATGGTGGTCCATCTCCCACTGTGCAAGAGGGCGCACTTGATCTCCTGTCCAGAATGTCTCTCTGGCTTCCCTCCATGCTGTCTGTTTGTGTCTGTTTCTGCTGCTTAAGGGCGGCGCCCGATCACTTCCTGCCTTTTGTACCTGCTGTGGGTCACACCCCTTGTGCGTCCTCAGCCTATTGCTGTCTGTCACTTGGTATATAGCTCGGCAGCTCCCTTCTATCCCTGCCTGAGCATAAGTGTTTCTTTCAGTGTGTGCTTGCACTCTGAAGGTGCCAGGTCCCGTTCTGTGTTCTCTTGTCTGCCTATCCTGGAGGCTGTATTTCCAGGCCTGTCTGAACACGCTCCTTGCCTGTTCCTCCTGCCTTCTAGGGGCCGATTACCTAGACCTGTTCCTGTATCTTGTCTGACCTGTCTGAACACGCTCCTAGCCTGTTCCTCCTGCCTTCTAGGGGCCGGTTCCCTAGACCCGCTCCTGTATCTTGTCTGTCCTGTCTGAACACGCTCCTTGCCTGTTCATCCTGCCTCTCTGGGGGCCGTATTCCCAGACCCGCTCCTGTATCCCGCTGCAGTGTCGGTCTCCTCCGTACACTCAGTTCCAGTCTGAACTCTCTCCTATCCTTTACCTGTTTTTCCTCTATGTCCGTTCCCTTCCTTTTTCTGCAGAGTCTGAACTCGTACCTAACTCCTGCTTGTTGTCTCTGTACTCCCGTTTGTGAGTTTGTGGTCCACTCGCTACTTCACTGTAAGTACCCTGTGGGTGTCTGGCTCTGCCTTTCCCTTCCTGTCTGTTCCGTGTGAACAGAGCCCTGTCCCTCTACTCAGCCTAGCCTGCTCTGACTCCTCTGCCCGCTGCTCCGGCAGTCCTGTCCTGCCCCGCTTCTGCCCGCTGCTCCGGCAGTCCTGTCCTGCCCTGCTTCTGCCCGCTGCTCCGGCAGTCATGTCCTGCCCTGCTTCTGCCCGCTGCTCCGGCAGTCCTGTCCTGCCCTGCTTCTGCCCGCTGCTCCGGCAGTCCTGTCCTGCCCTGCTTCTGCCCGCTGCTCCGGCAGTCCTGTCCTGCCCTGCTTCTGCCCGCTGCTCCGGCAGTCCTGTCCTGCCCTGCTTCTGCCCGCTGCTCCGGCAGTCCTGTCCTGCCCTGCTTCTGCCCGCTGCTCCGGCAGTCCTGTCCTGCCCTGCTTCTGCCCGCTGCTCCGGCAGTCCTGTCCTGCCCTGCTTCTGCCCGCTGCTCCGGCAGTCCTGTCCTGCCCTGCTTCTGCCCGCTGCTCCGGCAGTCCTGTCCTGCCCTGCTTGTGCTCGCTGCTCCGGCAGTCCTGTCCTGCCCTGCTTGTGCTCGCTGCTCCGGCAGTCCTGTCCTGCCCTGCTTGTGCTCGCTGCTCCTGCAGCCCCGTCCTGCTCTGTTCTTGCCCACCGCTTCGGGCGTTCCCTCTCTGCTGTGGTTGTCTACCGCATCTGCGGTTCTGTGACCCAGTCTGTACTGGGTCTTAACCTTTCTGTGCTCCAGCCCGTCCTTTCGGCCAGTACCTCCCTGCCTGCATACTCGCCTGTATCCACCCATCTGCATACCAGCCGTGTTTGCTTATATCCACCAGTCTGTGCCAGCCTAACCTGCCTGTTCCTGAGTCCCAGTGTGTACTGGGTCCTATCCCGCCTGTGTTCCTACCTGCTAGTGCCTCCCTGTCTGCACTCTAGCTGCGCTTGCCTTTACCCGCCTGCCTGCATACCAGTCGTGCCTGCCTATACCCTCCAGTCTGTGTGCCAGCCTACCAGCCTGTTCCTGTATTCCCCTGTGTGGGTCAACAGCCGTGTCCGGGGTCTGTCCTGGAGTAGCACCTGGTCCCTCTGCTCGGTTCCTCCTTGGTGCACTGGCGTCGTATGCCGTCGTGCGACCCTGGTCGGATCGGGTGAATACTTAGTCACGCCCCTCCAGGCATTCACTCTCCGGCACGGTCCAGTGGAATCACTACCAATCCCACGCACACGCCGCTTAGCCCGGGCGTGTGCATAACAGCATGCTCAGGCCATGGTTCCCGTTGAGCCCCACGGCCTTCGCTCTTTGAGAAGTTTTTCCAGCGAATACATGCATTAAAATAAATAAATAAATTTTTTTCCCCCTTTAGCTGAGTTCCAGGCGAATTACGCACCGTCCAGATGGATCTATCAGCTCTCGTTCCTGCGGATCCGCCACGTTACTATGGGGATCCAAGACAGTGTCGTGCATTTGTGGAGCAATGCATGCTACACTTTAAGGCCTACCCTCTCTATTTTCCTTCCGATTGGGCTAAAGTGGCCTTTATGATGTCTTACCTGGCGGGTGATGCCTTGGAATGGATCAACCCCCTATATGAAACACAGGATCCGATCCTCCGGGACCTAATGGCCTTCCTGGTGGCCTTTCTAATGGTCTTCGATGATCCTAACCCGGAGGCTCCTGCTGAAGCTTCACCTCCCAATATCCCGGAGCAGCCCCGATGGGTAATGTGTGTGGGTAGCGCAATAGTCCTCCAGCCCAATGAGACTACTGCCCACCCAGAATCCTCACAGGGTGACTACGCTTTCCGGAATACTTCTCTCAACCTCAAGAGGCAGTCCAGACGTGCTAGACGTAGAGGCAAGCCGTCACGCCAGGGTCTGTCCTCCCTGAGACCTCCTGACCCCAACCTTGAAGTCCCTACTGAAGCTTCATCTCCCTGTATCCCGGAGAAACCCCAATGGGTAATGTGCGTGGGTAGTGCACCAGTTCTCCTGCCCGAAGAGACTTCTGCCCAACCAGACTCCACACAGGAGAACTTCCTGCACCCGGCATCAGATGCTTCTCTCTCTTTAACCGGTGTGCATGTCCAAGGATGCTCCAAAGCTGTGGTTACCTCTGAGTCTGTGCACCTCTACTACCTGGCGGAGGATCCCCTGTTGCCTCCTGAATCCTCCGGGATACCACTCGATGACAAATGGAGAGAGACTTCTCTACACCCGGTACTCAATACTTTGTCCGCTTCGTCCTGTGAGCCTGACAATGGGTACCCCAAAGTGGTAGTTACCTCCGAGTCTCTACACCCCTCCGACCAGGCGGAGGATCTCCAGTTGTCTCCTGAACCCTTCGGGGTGCTACCTGGTAACGAAAGGACAGAGACTCTCCTATACTCTGTACCTGATACCTCGCTCGCTTCGTCCAGTGAGTCCAACCTAGTGTACTCCGAAGCAGAAGTTACTCCCGAGTCTCTACACCCCTCCGACCAGGCGGAGGACCTCCAGTTGTGTTCAGAACCCTTCGGGGTGCCACCTGGTGGTGAATGGACAGAGACTTTCCTATACTCGGTACCCGATACCTCGCCTGCTTCCTCCAGTGAGTCCAACCTAGTGTACTCCGAAGCAGAGGTTACTCCCGAGTCTCTACACCCCTCCGACCAGGCGGAGGACCTCCAGTTGTGTTCAGAACCCTTCGGGGTGCCACCTGGTGGTGAATGGACAGAGACTTTCCTATACTCGGTACCCGATACCTCGCCTGCTTCCTCCAGTGAGTCCGACCTAGTGTACTCTGAAGCAGTTGTTTTCTCTGAGCCTCTGCACTCTTCTGACCCGGCGGAGGACCTCCAGTTGTTTCTTGAATCCTCCGGGATACCACCAGATAACAAAGAGACAGTGACTTTTCCTCATTATGTACCTGATAACCCGTCTATTTCTTCCTGTGAGCTTGACAAGATGTACCTCGAAGCAGAGATTACCCTTAAGTCTCTGTCCCCCTCCAACCCAGTGAACGACTGGTCCTCGAATTCCCTGCGGAAGATTCTGGCAGGCCTGAAGAAGAGGGGGCGTAAGGGGGGAGGTACTGTAACATACCTGGCGGCGTCCTTGCATGGTGGTCCATCTCCCACTGTGCAAGAGGGCGCACTTGATCTCCTGTCCAGAATGTCTCTCTGGCTTCCCTCCATGCTGTCTGTTTGTGTCTGTTTCTGCTGCTTAAGGGCGGCGCCCGATCACTTCCTGCCTTTTGTACCTGCTGTGGGTCACACCCCTTGTGCGTCCTCAGCCTATTGCTGTCTGTCACTTGGTATATAGCTCGGCAGCTCCCTTCTATCCCTGCCTGAGCATAAGTGTTTCTTTCAGTGTGTGCTTGCACTCTGAAGGTGCCAGGTCCCGTTCTGTGTTCTCTTGTCTGCCTATCCTGGAGGCTGTATTTCCAGGCCTGTCTGAACACGCTCCTTGCCTGTTCCTCCTGCCTTCTAGGGGCCGATTACCTAGACCTGTTCCTGTATCTTGTCTGACCTGTCTGAACACGCTCCTAGCCTGTTCCTCCTGCCTTCTAGGGGCCGGTTCCCTAGACCCGCTCCTGTATCTTGTCTGTCCTGTCTGAACACGCTCCTTGCCTGTTCATCCTGCCTCTCTGGGGGCCGTATTCCCAGACCCGCTCCTGTATCCCGCTGCAGTGTCGGTCTCCTCCGTACACTCAGTTCCAGTCTGAACTCTCTCCTATCCTTTACCTGTTTTTCCTCTATGTCCGTTCCCTTCCTTTTTCTGCAGAGTCTGAACTCGTACCTAACTCCTGCTTGTTGTCTCTGTACTCCCGTTTGTGAGTTTGTGGTCCACTCGCTACTTCACTGTAAGTACCCTGTGGGTGTCTGGCTCTGCCTTTCCCTTCCTGTCTGTTCCGTGTGAACAGAGCCCTGTCCCTCTACTCAGCCTAGCCTGCTCTGACTCCTCTGCCCGCTGCTCCGGCAGTCCTGTCCTGCCCCGCTTCTGCCCGCTGCTCCGGCAGTCCTGTCCTGCCCTGCTTCTGCCCGCTGCTCCGGCAGTCATGTCCTGCCCTGCTTCTGCCCGCTGCTCCGGCAGTCCTGTCCTGCCCTGCTTCTGCCCGCTGCTCCGGCAGTCCTGTCCTGCCCTGCTTCTGCCCGCTGCTCCGGCAGTCCTGTCCTGCCCTGCTTCTGCCCGCTGCTCCGGCAGTCCTGTCCTGCCCTGCTTCTGCCCGCTGCTCCGGCAGTCCTGTCCTGCCCTGCTTCTGCCCGCTGCTCCGGCAGTCCTGTCCTGCCCTGCTTCTGCCCGCTGCTCCGGCAGTCCTGTCCTGCCCTGCTTCTGCCCGCTGCTCCGGCAGTCCTGTCCTGCCCTGCTTCTGCCCGCTGCTCCGGCAGTCCTGTCCTGCCCTGCTTGTGCTCGCTGCTCCGGCAGTCCTGTCCTGCCCTGCTTGTGCTCGCTGCTCCTGCAGCCCCGTCCTGCTCTGTTCTTGCCCACCGCTTCGGGCGTTCCCTCTCTGCTGTGGTTGTCTACCGCATCTGCGGTTCTGTGACCCAGTCTGTACTGGGTCTTAACCTTTCTGTGCTCCAGCCCGTCCTTTCGGCCAGTACCTCCCTGCCTGCATACTCGCCTGTATCCACCCATCTGCATACCAGCCGTGTTTGCTTATATCCACCAGTCTGTGCCAGCCTAACCTGCCTGTTCCTGAGTCCCAGTGTGTACTGGGTCCTATCCCGCCTGTGTTCCTACCTGCTAGTGCCTCCCTGTCTGCACTCTAGCTGCGCTTGCCTTTACCCGCCTGCCTGCATACCAGTCGTGCCTGCCTATACCCTCCAGTCTGTGTGCCAGCCTACCAGCCTGTTCCTGTATTCCCCTGTGTGGGTCAACAGCCGTGTCCGGGGTCTGTCCTGGAGTAGCACCTGGTCCCTCTGCTCGGTTCCTCCTTGGTGCACTGGCGTCGTATGCCGTCGTGCGACCCTGGTCGGATCGGGTGAATACTTAGTCACGCCCCTCCAGGCATTCACTCTCCGGCACGGTCCAGTGGAATCACTACCAATCCCACGCACACGCCGCTTAGCCCGGGCGTGTGCATAACATAATGACTCTATATAATATAGGAGTTTCACTTTTTGCATTGAAGAACTGAAATAAACTAACTTTTGATGATATTCTAATTTTGTGAGAAGCACCTGTATATAGTATGAAGCCCCACTGCCCCATATGTGTATGTATAATTTGATGCACATGACTCGCCCCCTGGGCCGTGGGGTACACGGAACCGGGCCTTCTAGTGTACGGTGCTGATGGGGGTAGTAGTGGCAACCCGATCCCGTGGCTCAGGGTGGTCAGACCAAATGGTGGCAGTCTATTTATCAGTGTTTTGAATGTCCGACTACGCCACCCGTGGATTGCGGTCAGGGATAACCGCCGCTGCGAGGCAGACTGCTGAGGCTGGTGTTGGTGTGCAGCACAGGTGTAGGATAACTCCCCACGGGAAGAGTGTAGCCTCAGGGCAGTGTAGGTGGATGTTGGGGGTGATAGTGCAGGCCGCAATAGTAAGAGTTCAGAGTCCGCTTCAAACAGTTCAGGGTCTTTATTGTAGATATTATTAATGACCCAACAGTACCGGTTAGGAATGGGCCTGGGTGTCTGAGAGCATTCGGGCGAGCCCCACTGGTCAGGGTGAGTGTGTAGGCCTACCGTTCTCTCTATGCTCTTTCTGACTATCCCCCTTTTCGTGGTGTAATAGCCCACGTCTCTGAGCTGGCCGTGTACTTCTCACCTGTATGGCATGCGACTAGGGCCTTGGGTACCTGTTGCTTGCTCCTCGCTGTACTGGTCCCTCTGTGTGGCGGAGCCTCCAGGCTTCTTAGGCCAAGGGACCTGAAATCCCTCGCAGGTTGGTTCTCTGCTGCTGGGCTTGTAACCCTGACAGCCCCGGACCCCAATGCCCGGTAGATTGGTTCTCTTCCAGGACCGGCTCTCGTCACCTCTGTCCCTGGCTTGCAGTTTCTCCTCTGCCTCACGGACTCCTCAGCTACAGCTGAACTGTCCCTCCTTCTCTGGGACTAGTCTCACTCCTGAGCTAGGTCTTCCAGTTCTCTCTAACCCTGCCCCCAGTTCCAGCTTTTATAGGGGCAGCCAGCTCCCCCTGCTGGCCTGGGACAGGAGGTGCTGTATGCTAATTGTCCCTAACCAGGGGACCTCCCTCCTGCTCTCAGACACAGATTATTGTTTGTGGCATCCAGGCCTGGGGTGACACATTCTCCCCTAGTAAAATTTATTACTCCGGACTAAACAGGAAACACAAATGCAGGGTATAAATGACAACATAACATATATACAAGTATATTTTGTCCTTGAGGTCACGGCGCTTCCGTGACGGGTGTCCATGTCACCCAACAAGGTGTGAAGTTTTCCACGGTGTGGGGACCTGTTTCCATAAACCCCAAGTTCCTCGCCTTGGGCGTGGCGACAAGGCTGAGCTCTCTACTTTGGGCCACAAGGAGGCCACACCGGACAGATTTTTCTTCCGTGGCCATCTTCGAAAGAGGGCACCAAGTGCAACTATCTACAAGACAGTTCCGGTTATTCAGCGTCCATAACCTGTTAGTCCATGAACTAGAAAGACTGGAAAAACATAATTAGCAACCAGGCAACAAACATAAAACATTTACAATATACAGCATTTAGATCTTCCAGCGAGCTGGTATTTGCCCCCTAGTGCTCCGGGTTGACCTGCGTAACCCACTGTCTGGTGGTGGTCTAACCTGACTTTCCCCACTAGCATTCAGGGTACAGCTACTAGCTGGGTTTACAGGCAGTGCAGGCAGCTATCTGCGGGTCCTTTGGCTTACCGCAGGTATGGCAGGCTCACTGTCAGCAGAGGGTTGACTCTCCTGGGCTGCTGGCATGGGTTCTTCTGCCTCTAGGGCTGCTTGGTCTTCTGATTCCTCCTGCTCTCCTGTAGGTTCCTGCTGGGTTGGTTGAAGGAAGTGTAGGACGGGTACCACTATTGCATCATTTATCCGAGTCCAGGACCGGGGGAACTCTCCAAGAACTGTGCTGATCATTTCTTTCTTGTCTTCTGCGGGTTCAAGGTCATCTTGATCTTCTCCTGCACTCTGTAGTTGCTTGGGGCACCTTTTTAGGTGGTCTCTGGAGACGGTGCTAGTGGTTTCTCCTCCATCCTTGGCAATTACACATACCTTCGGGTTGTTGTGGTTGGACTGCAGTACTGTGTACGGGTCGCTCTCCAACTGGTCATCTAGCTTGTGAAGCCTTCTCTTCCGCTTCAGGACCTGCTCACCAGGTTCCAGGGGACCAGCAGGGGCGTGTTGGTTGAAGAGCCTCTCTTGCTTTTCTCTCGCTTGAGCCAGACTCCTCTCCACATTCTCCTGTACCTTCTTGTACTGTAGCCGCCGTTCCGTATCCCAGTCCGCGTCTGGGGAGGTGGGGAGGACTCCCATCTCCAGGTCTATCGGCAGCTTACCTGGTCTTGCCCTCATCAGGTAAGCCGGGGTGCAATTTGTAGCATTCACCGGGATATGGTTGTATAAGTCTATCAGGTCTGGCAGCTTCTCCGGCCACAGGCTGCGTTCTTCCAGGGGCAACGTTTTGAGGAGATCAATGACGATATTATTCATTTTCTCACATAGCCCGTTGGTTTGTGGGTGGTAAGATGTTGTCCGAATCTTCTTACAGCCGTAGAGGTTGCAGAACTCCTGGAAGATTTCAGCCTCAAACGCTGGACCTTGATCTGTCAAGACCTGTTCCGGATACCCGTGTGGATGGCAGAAGTGTTGTTGGAAGGCTCTGGCCGCTGTTTGGGCTGTCAAGTCTTTAACAGGAACCACCACCAGGAACCGGGAATAGTGGTCCACTATTGTCAGGGCATAGACGTAGCCCGACCGGCTTGGAGCCAGTTTCACATGGTCCAGAGCTACCAGCTCAAGAGGCTGCCTGGTGACGATGGGCATCAAGGGCGTCTTCTGGCTGGTACCTTCCTTCCTTCCGTACCGGTGGAATGCAGGGAGCTCTATTTCCTCCAACTCATCTGGATCTTCTCCCTCATCGGGCAAGTGGGGCATTCTCGATAGGGCATCTGCATTGGCATTGGCTCGGCCTGCCCGGTACTTGATGGTGAAGTCATAGTTTGCTAGCCGGGCCATCCACCGCTGCTCTAGGGCACCAAGTCTCGCATTGTCCAGATGTGTCTACGGATTGTTGTCCGTGTACACAGTGAACTTCACAGAGGCCAGGTAATGCTTGAAACGTTCTGTTACGGCCCACACCACTGCCAAGGACTCCAGCTTAAAGGAGCTGTAATTCTCCGGGTTTCTCTCGGCTGTCGTACGCGATCACCCTTTCTCTGTCCTGTTGGTTCGGTGACAGTACGGCTCCCAGCCCCACATTACTGGCGTCTGTGTGGAGGATAAAAGGCTGGCCATAATCAGGGTATGCCAGGATCTCATCCCCCGTGAGGGCCATCTTCAGCTGGCGGAAGGACTCCTCTTCCGGCTTGTCCCACTTGAAGGGTGGCTTTTGGCTTCTGGTCTTAGATTGTCCTATAAGGAGGTCCTGCATAGGGGCTGCCATCTTGGTGAACCTGGGGATGAACCTTCGGTAGTAGCCTACCAACCCGACGAACTGCCTCACTTCTTTTATGTTAGAGGGGCTTGGCCTGTTCTTTATTGCCATGATTTTGTCAGGGTCGGGGGCTACTCCTTCTGCACTCACCACGTGTCCCAGGTACTGTACCTTCGGCTTTAACAGATGGCACTTGGAGGGTTTCACTTTCATGCCAAAGCCTGCCAGGGCCTCGAACACCTCGGCCAGGTGCTTTAGATGGTCCTCGTAAGTCTTCGAATAGACAATCACGTCGTCCAGGTAAAGTAGGACCGTCTCAAAGTTTCGGTGCCCTAGACAGCATTCCATCAGCCTCTGGAAGGTCCCGGGTGCGTTGCAGAGCCCGAACGGCATATAGTTGAATTTACTTAATCCCATCAGGGTGGTGAAGGCGGTCTTCTCCTTATCAGCCTCTGCCACAGGAACCTGCCAGTACCCACTAGTAAGGTCCAAAGTAGAGAAGAAATTAGCTGATTTTAGTGCGACCAAAGACTCCTCTATTCTAGGCAACGGGTATGCGTCTTTATGGGTGATACGATTGACTTCTCTATAGTCCACGCACATTCTCATAGTACAGTCTTTCTTTTTTACCAGAACCAAGGGGGCTGCCCAGGAGCTACAACTGTCTCTAATGACCCCGGCTTCCTTCATTTCTCTCAGCATGCCCTTTGCGTTCTGATAGCGTGCGGGGTGGTACAGGTCTGTATCTTTCTTTTATTGGTGGGTGGCTCCCCGTGGGGATGTGGTGTTCTACCCCTTTCACTCTGCCGAAGTCTAGCGGGTGCTTACTAAAGATTCTCTCGTACTCTTGAACCACCCAATAGACTCCAAGTTTTTGGTGCAAGGGAGTGGAGTCAGCACCCACGTGGAGTTTCTGGCACCAGTCCTCCTTGGGTTTCTGGGAACCATTACCCTCCGCCTGGGGAGATGGAGGCAAGGGTTCCATGGCCCTGACAGCATTGTGTTCAACAGTATACAATTTGGCTAGTGTAGCGTACCGGGGCAAGTGTACTTCCCTTTCCCCAAAGTTTAAGATCCGGACGGGCACCCTTCCATGGCGGACATCGACCACCCCCCGGGCTGTCAAAATGGTGGGCCTGCTGTCTGAGTACACGGGTTCTACCATGGCTTGGTAGTCTCTCCCTCTTAACCCGATTGCAGTCCGACACCAGATCATTTCACTTTTGGGGGGCATGGCAATGGGGAACGGGTCGCTCATCCTCACGCTACCGATCTCACCACCAGACAGTTCTACCTGTTGCCATCTCATCAGGGCTCTTATCTCCTTCTGGAGGACCCTCTGTTGGCTGGAGCTTGCATTCATCGCCACCTGCTGCAAAATTACAATTACTTCTGAAAGACAATTTTCAATCACATTAGTACCCAAGGTTATTTTAGGGTGACTTTCTCGACGGTCAATGTCCACAATGATCACTCCCTGTGCCGGCAGTTCAAGTTTACCAATCTTAATGGTCATCTCTCTGAACCCCACCTGCGGCACGGGTTGACCATTGCTGGCGATGATGCTCAAGTCATCGTCTGGATAACGAGTTATATCAGTGTCACTCCAGTACTGCTTGAAAAGTACATAGGGGATGGTAGTCACTTGGGACCCGGTGTCCAGCAGTGCACTTATGGGGATACCGTCCAGCACTACGGGTAAAACCGGGCGTCCCCCTACGTACTTATCACGCCAATTAGATGGGCCTGATGACCTTATGCCTGGGGGTTGGCCCTTTGCCCCAGGTCGGACCCATTTAAAGTACAGTACCTGGCTACGTGTCCCGGCTAGCTGCAACAGCGGCAAATCGGCTGTCCATCCTCAGTGTAATGATCGGCGGGCCTCCCTCTGAACGACGGGATCCTCCTCCGTCGATGCCACGGGACATCCTCCGGACTGGAAGCCAGCTTGATTGGTCCTGACGGGTCCATTTGTAATGACTGTATGGTCCTGGTCAATGCAGCAACACTCTTTGTTAGTTCTTGGACCTGATGGTGCAGGTTTGCAGGCGGGGATGGATTTAGGGCCTGCGCATCAGCCCCCACAAGGTCTGCGGGATAGGGCGCCGCCCCCTGGTGGTAAGGGATGGCAGGGCGCCGGGAAGCTACAGCGCCACCCGGTGCAGGTTCTCGGAGCACCCGGATGGCCCTATCTTTGAACTGTGCAAAAGTCAAATCGGGGTTCTGTAGGGCCATGAGGCGCAGCTGGGTTCTGTGGGCGCTGGACAGCAGACCTTCTATGAACTGGTCAGCCAATAGTTTATCTGTATCCTGCACGCTGCCAGGGTCAGCTTGCTTAATTGCCCCCAAGGCTTCCTGTAAATTTAGGGCATAATCTCGGATGCTATCTTGAGCTCGCTGCTTACATCCATAGAACCGCATTTTGATTTCTGCTGAGGTACGGGTATCAAAGGTGTCCCGTAGACGGGTCAGAACCCCCCTTACAGTCCTTTTCTCCTCAGCTGTCCAAGACTTTACCTCCCGCTGGGCCGCACCAGTTAACTGCCCTATCAGTATGCTTACCTTCTGTTCTTCTGTCAGGGGATAAACTTTGAACAGGCTATACAGCCTTTCTTTAAAGTCGCCCAAGGTATGCGACTCGCCGGCATACAGGGGCAGCCAGGCCGCTCCGGGGATATAGGCAGGGGTGGATTAAGAGTAGCAAGGGCCCCGGGCAGTTTAGAAGGCGCGGGCCCCCTCCACACACCTGATTTATCACGTGACATGTCACATGATCCCCTGTGATAGATCATGTGATAGTTCACGGGAAATTAATTTGGCATAATATTAATTGTGCTGCCTCATCTGAGAGCAGCACAATATTGGGGCAGATACCCTGATTCCAGCGATGTGTCACTTTTTCAGCTGCTTGTTGTCATTTTGAGAAAATCACCGTTTTGTTTTATCTGCTGCAGATCTAGCAGCTCTCTGAATGCTGCGCTCTGTATAGCCCCACCCACACCACTGATTGGCAGCTTTCTGCCCATGCTCATTGTACACAGAAATCTACTGATCAGTGATGGGGGTGGGGTCCTACAGAACTTACTAGTCATCTAGTGATAATTACCTTCTGACAAATCAATGATTTTATCAAAACAACACTAAGCAGCCCAGTAAGTGACACATTACTGGAATCAGTGCCTCTAACCCTACATTATGCTGCTCTCAGATTAGGTGGCAAAAACCTGATGACAGATTCCCTTTAAAGGAGCTGTAAAGACAAAAAAGTTTGTATTAAAAAAAATACAAGCCATTTGTTAAATTAACTTTTTTTCATTGTTAATTCACATTAGACTGTATCTTCAACACTTTTGTCAGCAGGTCTTATTACAGACTCTGAATAGGGCAGCTCTCTCCCTCTCCCTCAGCAGAAAGTCACAGCATGGTTAAAAAACGGGATCTTTTATGATTTTCTCATAATAAATAAAAAAGGACATGCAAGTCCTCCAAACTATTTTCCGTTTCTCTATAGGGGAGGTCCTAAATCTTTCTTGTTCTTTAGTTGATCACATGTCAAAAATGCAAAGCATTTACTATGAACTCGCCTAAAAAAATATACACTTGGAGAGTAATATCATCATCTACATGTAAATATTCCTTGACTCTAAGGGCTCGCTCACACTGTCGTATAACACGGCCGAATGCTATGTGATGTTTTATCGGATAGGACTCGGCTCTATGTTATACTATGGGACAGTGCGATTATTGGCATGAGAAAATAATCTCATTCGATATTCGGACCATGTGCACCCATACAAGTCTATGGGTGCACGTAAAACATTGGACTGCACTCGGATGTCATCCAAGTGCAGTCCGATGAACACTCACAGAGACTATGGAGAAGATGGAGAAATTAAGTTCTCCATCTTCTCCATATCTGTGCTGCGAGAGAATCGGATCACACTCAGTTGAAGCTCTGACAGAGTTTGAGCCCAGTGTCATTAGCATAATTGGCCCTATTCTCTTGCATGAGAGAATATATGGCTTAGTGAGTGGACCCTAAAACTGAATAGCAGTGACGGACAGGCACCTCACAAGCGGGATCCATGTAGCTCTCAGATGTTATGTAGGTAGGGCTTCATTCCACGGGGTAGGGCTTAATTTCAAGGTATATAAAAAAAATGGACTTCAAATAAAAATTAAATGAACACATAAAGCACTAATTGAATTATTTTTTTCGTATTTATGTTTGCAGCCCCTTTAAAAACCCTTTGAGGACCAAGGCACATATATGTCCCATAGTTTTAAACTGGAAAAAAACTTGATTGAATAAAATTTAAGGTCCTCCAAGGTTTAAGTAGGTCATAAATTCATATGAATACTTGCTCATACAATTGCACATGCCAAAAGATGAAGAAGAACAGAATCAAAAATATGACATTAAGTGGAGCACTTACAGGTATTCAAGGTGAAAGAGACCAGCAAAGGCATCGTCTCGAATGACAGTAAATGAGTTAGAATTCAGCAAGCTGAAAATGAAGACAGCAGGTTAGAAGCGAACCAGACTTTATGGTGCTCAGAATTAGTCAAGCAGAATTTATTGACTGCTCTTGCAAAACACTGAGACTCCCGCTGTGTATAGATGGCTCCGTGCGGCCTCCCGCTGTGTATAGATGGCGCCGTGCGACCTCCCACTGTGTATAGATGGCGCCGTGCGGCCTCCCGCTGTGTATAGATGGCACCGTATAGATGGCTACGTGCGGCCTCCTGCTGAGTATACGTGTATAGCTGGCTACGTGCGGCCTCCTGCTGAGTATAGATGCCTCACGGCGCTCCCCCCAGAGACAGCAGGAGGCCGCACAGCGCCATCTATACTCAGCGGGAGACCGCACGTAGCCATCTATACACAGCAGGAGGCCGCACGGCGACATCTATACTCAGCGGGGGGCCGCACATAGCTATCTATACACAGCGGGGGGCGCACCTAGCTATCTATACACAGCAGGAGGCCGCACGGCGACATCTATACTCAGCGGGGGGCCGCACATAGCTATCTATACACAGCGGGGGGCGCACGTAGCCATCTATACACAGCGGGGGGCCGCACGGCGCCGTCTATAAACAGCGGGGGGGCGCACGTAGCCATCTATACACAGCGGGGAGCCGCACGTAGCCATCTATACACAGCAGGAGGCCGCACGGAGCCCCCCCAGAGACATCAGGAGGCCGCACGGCGCCAACTATACTCAGCAGTAGGCCGCATGCAGTCATACACACACACAAACATATACAGACACGCATAAACACATTTGAAACACAAAAATACATACAAACAGACATCACACAATGACATCTGCCCACACAAACACACACACAAACAGACAGACATCACACACACACACCTGCCCACACACACACACACCTGCCCACACACACACACCTGCCCACACACACACACCTGCCCACACACACATTTGTGTGTGTGTATGTATAGTGTGTGTGTGTGTATAATGTGTGTGTATGTATAGTGTGTGTGTATGTATAGTGTGTGTGTGTGTGTGTGTATGTATAGTGTGTGTGTGTGTATGTGTAGTGTGTGTGTATGTATAGTGTGTGTGTGTGTATAATGTGTGTGTATGTATAGTGTGTGTGTATGTATAGTGTGTGTGTGTGTGTGTATAATGTGTGTGTATGTGTAGTGTGTGTGTATGTATAGTGTGTGTGTATGTATAGTGTGTGTGTGTGTGTGTGTATAATTTGTGTGTGTGTATTTTTTTTTAAGTTAAAAACAAGTAAAATGCTTGTGGCATCAATATCAAGACTCCAGATATAAGGGCCTATTCACACTGAATTTTGCAATGCATTCATCTCCTCTTTCCAGGCTTCTATCTAAATCCCTGAAAAATTGGCATTCAGATGTGCCTTGACATAGCCATTGATTTGAACAAAGGCAAACCGAGGCTAAAGTCTGAATCTTTAGGCTCCATTTTCTCTGCTTTCAGATGTCTCATTTCAGACAGCACAATCCTGAATTTCAGGGATTCAGTTGTAAGCCTTGTGTAAAGACCTGAATGCAGCGCTGAATGTAGTGTGAATAGGTCCTTACATCCTACACCACCTCAGGGGATTGTTGTTATGGAGTATTGCCCCTGGGTGGCCGCAGTTATGACCACCACCAGGGCTCGCGGTCACCCACCATAACTTTGGTATTCTGGGGAGCTGGTATAATGAATATCTGAGAAGAGCCCTAGAGAAGCAAGAACATTGGACAACCAAGAGGTGGTGGCCTCAAGTCAGGTGTAGTGTTCAACAGGGCAAGACTTTCTAACCTGCCCACACACACACACACACACACACATATACACACACACACCTGCCCACACAGACACACACACATATACACACACACACACACACACACATATACACACACACACACACAGCTGCCCACACAGACACAGACACACACCTGCCCACACAGACACACACACACATCTGCCCACACAGACACACACACACACCTGCCCCCCCCACACACACATACACCTGCCCACACACATACACACCTGCCCACACACACACACACAAACACACCTGCCCACACACAAACACACCTGCCCACACACACACACCTGCCCACACACACACACATACACACACCTGCCCACACACACACACATACACACCTGCCCACACACACACACACCTGCCCACACACACACATACACACACCTGCCCACACACATACACACCTGCCCACACACACACACAAACACCTGCCCACACACACACACACACACACACACACACACACACACACACACTGGGGGAAATAAATATTTGATCCCTTGCGGGTTTTTCTAAGTTTGCCCACTGACAAAGACATGAACAGTCTATAATTTTAAGGGTAATTTTACCATTGAGAGATAGAATAACTGTAGTGCCGGCGTCCCTGCCCTCTGCTAGGCAGGGACGCTGCTCCTCTCACCGCTCTGCTCCGTGCCCGGCCTCCTCCCCCCGCTCTGCTGTCAGCGCGCGCTCCTTCCCGGCGTCCTCCTCCTGCTCTGCTCTCAGCGCGCGCTCCTTCCCGGCTCCTGTGCTTAGGGCGCGCGCGCGCGCGCTCCCCTCCTCTTAAAGGGGCCGCGCGCGCCGCCCTAAAGAGTCCCCGGCCAATGGCCGGAGGACTTCATCATATATAAGGCACCTCCTCCAAAATGGAGGTGCCCGAGCAATGTTGTTTGCACCTGTGTCTCACCTGTGCTTCAGCCCTCAGGTCCCGTTGCCAGTTACCTGCCAGTTTCCTGCCAGTTTCCTGCTAGTTACCTGCCAGTACCTGCCAGTTACCTGCCTGATTCCTGCCTGAATACTTGTTACCTGTCTGCCAGTCTGAGGTCCGACGGTCTGCCTTACTACTCCTGTCAGTCTGTCTAAAGGACCAGCCTGCCCGCTCACCTGGGAGCGCATATCAGCTACCTGCCTGCTTGCCTGAGGTCCGACGGTCTGCCTTACTACTCCGGTCAGTCTGTCTATGGACCAGCTTGCCCGCTCACCTGGGAGCGCTTCTCCGTTATCTGCCTGCTTGCCAGCCCGGAGGCTCCGTTGTCACGTGCTGTGACCACCAGCTACTCCAGACTCTTGCCCGCTCACCTGGGAGCGCATCTCCGTTACCTGCCTGCTTGCCAGCCCGGAGGTCCCGTTGTCACGTGCGGTGACCATCAGCTATTCCAGAGACTCTTGCCCGCTCACCTGGGAGCGCTTCTCCGTTACCTACCTGCCTGCCAGCCCGGAGGTTCCGCCGTCACGTGCCGTGACCACCTGCTATTCCAGAGACTCTCGCTTGCTCACCTGGGAGCACACATCTACCACCTGCCTGCTAGCCTACCCGGAGGCTCTGCCATCACAGGTCGTACCTACCCCTTACCCAGAGACTGCCCTGATCACTTGCCGTAACTCCCTGTCCGTTCACCCAGAGACTGCCACCCGCTCCCTTACAAGGGCCGCCCCCTTGTATAGTAGCTCAGAGGTTCCGCCTCCCGGACCCGTTTCAGTCCGCCTCCCGGACCCGTTACAGTTTGCTCGGGCCATGGAACCCGGTGGCACCCAAGCTCCCTCGCTCTCGGACCTCTGTCTTGAACTGTCCCGTCAGAGGTCCCAACAGGAGGCCATCCTGGGTCACCTGCGGAATGTTAATACTCGCCTGAACACTCTGTCTGATCCACCAACAACCTCCGCCAGTGCCATATCTTGCAATCCGGCGGCTCCGCTGCTCACTAATACTATGGTATCCTACCCCGGACCCCGGCTTTCTGCACCTCCTCGCTTCGGAGGCGACCCCGTCCAGGCTCGGGGCTTCTTGAATCAGTGCACCCTGCATTTTGAACTTTTGTCCTACCAGTTTAACTCCGACCGGGCCAAAATTGCCTTCATCATGTCCCATCTCACCGGGGAGGCCCTGGCCTGGCTGAATCCTCTATGGGAGAGAGGAGACCCCCTGGTGTCCAACTTGCCTGCTTTTCTCACGGCTTTCCGGAAAGTCTTCGACGAACCCGGACGGAAGACCTCATCTGCATCATCGTTGCTACGCCTCCGTCAGGGGAGTCTCACCGTGGGCCAATATGCCATACGGTTCCGTACCCTTGCCTCGGAGCTGGCCTGGGATAACGACGCTCTGGTTTCCGTCTTCTGGGAGGGTCTGTCCGGCCGTATTAAAGATGAACTTGCCGGTCGGGACATTCCTACCACTCTCGATGACTTAATAACTCTTGCCACCCGAATTGACCTACGGTTTCAGGAGCGTGCCAAAGAGGTCACCCGTGAGAGAAGGATTCCACGTTTAGCTCCTACTTTCCAGAAACCCGTCATTCCCTCCATCTCTCCCCAGGTACACTCTCCTGAGCCTATGCAGGTCGACCAGACCAAGATGGTCAAAACCCGTCAGGACTCACGCCGTGCCGAGGGGAGCTGCTTCTACTGTGGCAGTAAGGAGCACCGGATCCGTGCCTGCCCGGAGAGGTCGGGAAACGCCTGTGTCTAGGTTCGCTCAGAGAGGTCCACCTAGACAAGAATAAATCCTCTCCATCCCTGCTGTTGTCAGTTTCGATCATCTACGGGGAGAACCGTTATTTCGAACTAGCCCAACTTGACTCTGGAGCAGCCGGGAACCTTATTTCACAGTCCCTGGTTGAGAAATACCGCATCCCCACCAAACCTCTGGCTGTACCCTTGTCTGTCGCTGCCGTGGATGGGGGCCTCTTACCTCGCCCCATTCAACTCATCACCGAATCCATTACCCTGCAGGTGGGAATGCTGCATTCTGAAAGTATCTCCTTTCATGTTCTGCCTGGACTCTCTCACGCCCTCTTGCTAGGTCTGCCCTGGCTCCAGAGACATGCACCCGTGCTAGACTGGCAAACCGGAGAGGTCCTTCGCTGGGGACAAGACTGTCATAAAACCTGCCTGGTTCCCGTCCATCCCGTCCGTCCCTCTCCTACCCCAGCTAATCTACCTGGACTTCCGATTCCTTATTGGTCTTATGCAGATGTCTTTAATAAAAAGGAGGCAGAGACATTACCACCACATAGACCATACGACAGTCCCATCGATCTGCTACCCGGTACTACTCCTCCCCGTGGGCGTATCTATCCTTTATCCGCTGCTGAGACCCGGTCAATGTCCGAATATATTGAGGAGAATCTGGCCAGAGGATTCATCCGGAAATCTACCTCCCCGGCGGGAGCAGGCTTCTTTTTCGTCAAAAAGAAGGACGGCTCTCTCCGTCCCTGTATAGACTATAGAGGCCTAAACCTGATCACGGTGAAGAATAAGTACCCCCTTCCGCTCATTCCAGAATTATTTGATCGTCTGAGGGGGGCTAGGATCTTCACCAAACTGGACCTTCGTGGGGCGTACAACCTGGTTCGTATTCGTCAGGGGGATGAATGGAAGACGGCATTCAACACCCGGGACGGCCACTATGAATACCTGGTAATGCCCTTTGGTCTCTGTAACGCTCCTGCCGTCTTTCAAGAGTTGGTCAATGACATCTTCCGGGACCTTCTCTACTCCTGCGTAGTGGTGTACCTGGACGACATCTTGGTCTTCTCTCCGGATCTCCAGACTCACCGGAGGGACGTTCGTCAGGTCCTGCTCAGGCTAAGGCAGAACCATCTCTACGCTAAATTTGAGAAGTGCCTCTTTGAGCAGACCTCGCTTCCGTTTCTGGGCTACATTATCTCTCAGACCGGCCTTCAAATGGATCCTGAGAAACTGTCTGCCATCGAGAAATGGCCCCGACCGGAGGGGTTGAAGGCCATTCAGCGTTTCCTGGGCTTCGCCAACTACTACCGCCTCTTCATACCACACTTCTCTTCCCGGACGGCCCCAATTTCTGCGCTCACCCGTAAAGGTACTAATCCCAAAGAGTGGCCACCCGAAGCAGAGGAGGCCTTTCTTTCCCTTAAACAGGCCTTCTCTTCCGCCCCGGTGCTGCATCGCCCAGATGGCAACAAGCAGTTCTTCCTGGAAGTTGACGCCTCCTCCTCTGGAGCCGGAGCGGTACTTACTCAAAAATCATCTTCCGGGAGGATGGTAACTTGTGGCTTCTTCTCTAAACTCTTCTCCTCCTCTGAGCGCAACTATTCCATAGGAGACCGAGAGTTATTGGCCATCAAACTGGCATTGGAGGAGTGGCGTTACCTGCTCGAGGGGGCTCTTCACCCGGTAATAATTTACACTGACCACAAGAACTTGGCTTACCTCCAGCATGCCCAGAGACTTAACCCGCGCCAAGCCCGGTGGTCCTTGTTTTTTGCTCGTTTTGATTTTGTCCTTCATTTTCGCCCGGCTGACAAAAACGTCAAGGCGGATGCCTTGTCTCGATCCTTTCTGGTGTCTGATCTCGAGGAGGATCCGAAACATATCATCGATCCCGCCAGAGTAATGCAGGTGGCTCCCGTGAGTCTAAATCGTCTTCCTCCTGGTAAGACGTTCGTACCAGTACCTGATCGGGAGAAGATTCTACACTGGGGTCATTCGTCTAAACTAGCTGGCCACGCCGGTCAGAAAAAGACCCTCCAGCTTATTACCCGGCACTACTGGTGGCCTAACCTGCACAAGGATGTAATAGACTTTGTTTCTGCCTGTGTGTCCTGCGCCCGCAACAAAGTTCCGAGACACCTGCCGGCCGGCCGCCTCCTACCTCTGCCAGTACCTGCTGCCCCCTGGCAGCATATAGCGATGGACTTCATTACTGATCTGCCCGTCTCTGCCGGTTGTACGGTCATTTGGGTGGTCGCTGACCGCTTCTCCAAGATGGCTCACTTCATTCCACTGCCAGGTCTTCCGTCTGCACCCGAGCTGGCTAAAGACTTTATCCGCCACATCTTCCGTCTTCATGGCCTGCCCCGTCACATCGTGTCGGATCGTGGGGTACAGTTCACTTCCCGTTTCTGGAGAGCCACTTGTAAATTGCTGGACGTCACCCTGGACTTCTCCTCCGCTTACCACCCACAGTCTAATGGTCAAGTGGAGCGGATCAATCAGAACCTGACCAGTTACCTTCGGCACTTCGTTAATGCCCACCATTCTGACTGGGTGGATCTCCTGCCATGGGCCGAATTCTCGTACAACAATCACGAGAGCGAGTCTTCCTCCAAATCCCCGTTTTTTGTAGTCTACGGTCAGCATCCTCGGATCCCGTTTCCCGTCTCCACCTCGGCGGACAATCCGGCTGCGGAATCTCTTGTTAACAAATTTTCCTCCATATGGGAGAGTACCCGGTCCGCACTCCTTCTGTCATCCGAGCGTATGAAAAGACACGCTGACAAAAAACGTCTGGACCCTCCTCAATTCCGCCCTGGGGATAAAGTCTGGCTCTCGTCCAAATATGTCCGGCTCAAGATCCCTTCCTATAAGTTAGGGCCTCGGTTCATCGGCCCACTGGAGGTCATCAGTCAGATCAACCCGGTGGCCTATAAATTGAAACTCCCGGCCAACTTACGGATCCCTAACTCCTTCCATGTGTCTCTCCTCAAACCTGTGGTACTTAACTCTTTTTCCAAGTCTACAGGTACGCCTCCTGCTCCGGTTTCTGCTGAGGACGAGTTTGAGGTAGAGAACATTCTTGCCACCAAAAGGGTAAGAGGAAAGACCTTTTTCCTGGTAGATTGGAAGGGGTTTGGTCCTGAGGAGAGAACGTGGGAGCCCCGGGAGAACATCCATGCCCCTCTCATCCTAGCTAAATTTCTGTCTGGCCTAAAAAAGGGGGGGCCTAAAGGGGGGGGTACTGTAGTGCCGGCGTCCCTGCCCTCTGCTAGGCAGGGACGCTGCTCCTCTCACCGCTCTGCTCCGTGCCCGGCCTCCTCCCCCCGCTCTGCTGTCAGCGCGCGCTCCGTCCCGGCGTCCTCCTCCTGCTCTGCTCTCAGCGCGCGCTCCTTCCCGGCCCCTGTGCTTAGGGCGCGCGCGCGCGCGCTCCCCTCCTCTTAAAGGGGCCGCGCGCGCCGCCCTAAAGAGTCCCCGGCCAATGGCCGGAGGACTTCATCATATATAAGGCACCTCCTCCAAAATGGAGGTGCCCGAGCAATGTTGTTTGCACCTGTGTCTCACCTGTGCTTCAGCCCTCAGGTCCCGTTGCCAGTTACCTGCCAGTTTCCTGCTAGTTACCTGCCAGCACCTGCCAGTTACCTGCCTGATTCCTGCCTGAATACTTGTTACCTGTCTGCCAGTCTGAGGTCCGACGGTCTGCCTTACTACTCCTGTCAGTCTGTCTAAAGGACCAGCCTGCCCGCTCACCTGGGAGCGCATATCAGCTACCTGCCTGCTTGCCTGAGGTCCGACGGTCTGCCTTACTACTCCGGTCAGTCTGTCTATGGACCAGCTTGCCCGCTCACCTGGGAGCGCTTCTCCGTTATCTGCCTGCTTGCCAGCCCGGAGGCTCCGTTGTCACGTGCTGTGACCACCAGCTACTCCAGACTCTTGCCCGCTCACCTGGGAGCGCATCTCCGTTACCTGCCTGCTTGCCAGCCCGGAGGTCCCGTTGTCACGTGCGGTGACCATCAGCTATTCCAGAGACTCTTGCCCGCTCACCTGGGAGCGCTTCTCCGTTACCTACCTGCCTGCCAGCCCGGAGGTTCCGCCGTCACGTGCCGTGACCACCTGCTATTCCAGAGACTCTCGCTTGCTCACCTGGGAGCACACATCTACCACCTGCCTGCTAGCCTACCCGGAGGCTCTGCCATCACAGGTCGTACCTACCCCTTACCCAGAGACTGCCCTGATCACTTGCTGTAACTCCCTATCCGTTCACCCAGAGACTGCCACCCGCTCCCTTACAAGGGCCGCCCCCTTGTATAGTAGCTCAGAGGTTCCGCCTCCCGGACCCGTTTCAGTCCGCCTCCCGGACCCGTTACAATATCCCTGCCCAAAAAAATCAAGAAAATCACATTGTATAAATTAGATAATTTTTTTTGCATTTTGCAGTGAGAAATAAGTATTTCATCCCCTACAAACCATTATGAGTTCTGGCTGCTACAGACCAGTTAGACGCTCCTAATCAACTCGTTACCTGCAGTAAAGACAGCTGTCTTACATAGTCACCTGTATAAAAGACTCTTGTCCACAGACTCCATTAATCAGTCAGACTCTAACCTCTACCACATGGGCAAGACCAAAGAGCTTTCTAAGGATGTCGGGGACCAGATCATAGACCTGCACAAAGCTGGAATGGGCTACAAAACCATAAGTAAGACGCTGGGTGAGGAGGAGACAACTGTTGGTGCAATTGTAAGAAAATGAAAGAAATACAAAATGACTGTCAATAGACATTGATCTGGGGCACCATGCAAAATCTCACCTCGTGGGGTATCCTTGATCATGAGGAAGGTGAGAGATCAGCCTAAAACTACACGGGGGGAACTTGCTAATGATCTCCAGGCAGCTGGGACCACAGTCACCAAGCAAACCATTGGTAACACATTCCGCTTTAAAGGTTAAAAATCCTGCAGTGCCCGCGAGGTCCCCCTGCTCAAGAAGGCACATGTGCAGGCCCATCTGAAGTTTGGCAATGAATACCTGGATGATTCTGTGAGTTATTGGGAGAAGGTGCTGTGGTCAGATGAGACAAAAATTGAGCTCTTTAGCATTAACTCAATTGGCCGTGTTTGGAGGAAGAAGAAGGAAGTACAACCCTAAGAACATTGTTCCAACCGTGAAGCATGGTGGGGGAAACATACTTTGGGGGTGCTTTTCTGCAAAGGGGACATGACGACTGCACCGTATTGAAGGGAAGATGGATGGCGTCATGTATCGCGAGATTTTGGCCAACAACCTCCTTCCCTCAGTAAGAGCATTGAAGATGGGTCGTGGCTAGGTCTTTGCAGCAAGGCAATGACCCAAAACATACAGCCAAAGCAACAAAGGAGTGGATCATAAAGAACTACAGTAAGGTCATGGAGTGGCCTAGCCAGTCTCCAGGCCTTAATCCCATAGAAAACTTATGGAGGGAGTTAAAGCTCCGATTTGCCAAGCGACAGCCTCAAAATCTTAATGATTTAGAGATGATCTGCAAAGAGGAGTGGAGCAAAATTCCTCCCGACATGTGCACAACCCTCATCATCAGCTACAAACAACGTCTGACTGCTGTGCTGCCAACATGTGTTTTACCACCAAGTATTAAGTGTTGTTTTCCAGAGGGATCAAATACTTATTTCTCACTGCAAAATGCAGAAAAATTATCTAATTTATACAATGTGATTTTCTTCATTTTTTTTGGGGATATTCTATCTCTCAATGTTAAAATTAACCTACCCTTAAAATTATAGACTGTTCATGTCTTTGTCAGTGGGCAAACTAAGAAAGACAGCAGGGGATCAAATAATTATTTCCCCCACTGTGTATATAATTATATATACAGTTATATGAAAAAGTTTGGGCACCCCTATTAATCTTAAGCTTAATGCTTTCTTAAAATTGGTGTTTTTGCAGCAGCTATTTCAGTTTGATCTATGTAATAACTGTTGGACACAGTAATGTTTCTGCCTTGAAATGAGGTTTATTGTACAGAAAATGTGCAATCCGCATTATACAGGAAGAGGAGGTGAGCTGTGATATCACCTATTGTGAATGGTGGATCCTGTGTTATCTACTGTATATAGAGGTGTTATCAGTCATTGTACAGGAGGAGGTGAGCTGTGATCTCACCTATTGTGAATGGTGGATCCTGTGTTATCTACTGTATATAGAGGTGTTATCATTCATTGTACAGGAGGAGGAGGTGAGCTGTGATATCACCTATTGTGAATGGTGGATCCTGTGTTATCTACTGTATATAGAGGTGTTATCAGTCATTGTACAGGAGGAGGTGAGCTGTGATCTCACCTATTGTGAATGGTGGATCCTGTGTTATCTACTGTATATAGAGGTGTTATCATTCATTGTACAGGAGGAGGAGGTGAGCTGTGATATCACCTATTGTGAATGGTGGATCCCGTGTTACCTACTGTATATAGAGGTGTTATCAGTCATTGTACAGGAGGAGAAGGAGGTGAGCTGTGATCTCACCTATTGTGAATAGAGGATCCTGTGTTATCTACTGTATATAGAGGTGTCATCAGTCATTGTACAGGAGGAGGAGGAGGTGAGCTGTGATCTCACCTATTGTGAATGGTGGATCCCCTGTGTCATCTACTGTATATAGAGGTGTTATCATTCATTGTACAGGAGGAGGAGGAGGTGAGCTGTGATCTCACCTATTGTGAATGGTGGATCCTGTGTTATCTACTGTATATAGAGGTGTTATCAGTCATTGTACAGCATGAGGAGGTGAGCTGTGATATCACCTATTGTGAATGGTGGATCCTGTGTTATCTACTGTATATAGAGGTGTTATCAGTCATTATACAGGAGGAGGAGGTGAGCTGTGATATCACCTATTGTGAATGGTTGGTCCCCTGTGTCATCTACTGTACATAGGGGTGTTTTCAGTCATTGTACAGGATGAGGAGAAGGAGGTGAGCTGTGATCTCACCTATTGTGAATAGAGGATCCTGTGTTATCTACTGTATATAGAGGTGTTACCAGTCATTGAACAGGAGGAGGAGGAGGTGAGCTGTAATACCACCTATTGTGAATGGTGGATCCTGTGTTATCTACTGTATATAGAGGTGTTATCATTCATTGTACAGGAAGAGGTGAGCTGTGATCTCACCTATTGTGAATGGTGGACTCTGTGTTATCTACTGTATATAGAGGTGTTACCAGTCATTGAACAGGAGGAGGAGGAGGTGAGCTGTAATACCACCTATTGTGAATGGTGGATCCTGTGTTATCTACTGTATATAGAGGTGTTATCAGTCATTGTACAGGAGGAGGAGTAGGTGAGCTGTGATATCACCTATTGTGAATGGTGGATCCTGTGTTACCTACTGTATATAGAGGTTATCAGTCATTGTACAGGAGGAGGAGGAGGTGAGCTGTGATCTCACCTATTGTGAATGGTGGATCCTGTGTTACCTACTGTATATAGAGGTGTTATCAGTCATTGTACAGGAGGAGGAGGTGAGCTGTGATCTCACCTATTGTTAATGGTGGATCCTGTGTTATCTACTGTATATAGAGGTGTTATCAGTCATTGTACAGGAGGAGGAGGAGGAGAGCTGTGACATCACCTATTGTGAATGGTGGGTCCCCTGTGTCATCTGCTATATATAGAGGTGTTATCAGTCATTGTACAGCATGAGGAGGTGAGCTGTGATATCACCTATTGTGAATGGTGGGTCCTGTGTTATCTACTATATATAGAGGTGTTATCAGTCATTGTACAGGAGGAGGAGGAGGAGGAGAGCTGTGACATCACCTATTGTGAATGGTGGATCCTGTGTTATCTACTGTATATAGAGGTGTTATCAGTCATTGTACAGGAGGAGGAGGTGAGCTGTGATATTTCCTTTTGTGAATGGTGGATCCTGTGTTATCTACTGTATATAGAGGTGTTATCATTCATTGTACAGGAAGAGGTGAGCTGTGATCTCGCCTATTGTGAATGGTGGATCCTGTGTTACCTACTGTATATAGAGGTGTTATCAGTTATTATACAGGGGGAGAAGGTGAGCTGTAATACCACCTATTGTGAATGGTGGGTCCCCTTTGTTATGTACTGTATATAGAGGTGTTATCCGTCATTGTATAGGAGGAGGAGGTGAGCTGTAATACCACCTATTGTGAATGGTGGAACCTGTGTTATCTACTGTATATAGAGGTGTCATCAGTCCTTGTACAGGAGGAGGAGGTGAGCTGTGATATCACCTATTCTGAATGGAGGATCCTGTGTTATCTACTGTATAAAAAAGGTGTTATCAGTCATTGTACAGGAGGAGGAGGTGAGCTGTGATATCACCTATTGTGAATGGTGGATCCTGTGTTACCTACAGTATATAGAGGTGTTATCAGTCATTATACAGGGGGATGAGGTGAGCTGTGATACCACCTATTGTGAATGATGGGTCCCCTTTGTTATCTACTGTATAAAGAGGTGTTATCAGTCATTGTACAGGAGGAGGAGGAGGTGAGCTGTGATCTCACCTATTGTGAATGGAGGATCCTGTGTAATCTACTGTATATAGAGGTTTCATCAGTCATTGTACAGGAGGAGGAGGAGGTGAGCTGTGACATCACCTATTGTGAATGGAGGGTCCCCTGTGTCATCTACTGTATATAGAGGTGTTATCAGTCATTGTAGAGCATGAGGAGGTGTGCTGTGATATCACCTTTTGTGGATTGTGGATCCTGTGTTATCTACTGTATATAGAGGTGTTATCAGTAATTGTACAGTTGGAGAGGTGAGCTGTGACATCACCTATTGTGAATGGTGTGTTCCCTGTGTCATCTACTGTATATAGAGGTGATATCAGTCATTGTACAGGAGTTGAAGGAGGTGAGCTGTGATATCACCTATTGTGAAAGGTGGATCCTGTGTTATCTACTGTATAAAGAGGTGATATCAGTCATTGTACAGCATGAGGAGGTGAGCTGTGATATCACCTATTGTGAATGGTGGATCCTGTGTTATCTACTGTATATAGAGGTGTTATCAGTCATTATACAGGAGGAGGAGGTGAGCTGTGATATCACCTATTGTGAATGGTTGGTCCCCTGTGTCATCTACTGTACATAGGGGTGTTTTCAGTCATTGTACAGGAGGAGGAGAAGGAGGTGAGCTGTGATCTCACCTATTGTGAATAGAGGATCCTGTGTTATCTACTGTATATAGAGGTGTTACCAGTCATTGAACAGGAGGAGGAGGAGGTGAGCTGTAATACCACCTATTGTGAATGGTGGATCCTGTGTTATCTACTGTATATAGAGGTGTTATCATTCATTGTACAGGAAGAGGTGAGCTGTGATCTCACCTATTGTGAATGGTGGACTCTGTGTTATCTACTGTATATAGAGGTGTTACCAGTCATTGAACAGGAGGAGGAGGAGGTGAGCTGTAATACCACCTATTGTGAATGGTGGATCCTGTGTTATCTACTGTATATAGAGGTGTTATCAGTCATTGTACAGGAGGAGGAGTAGGTGAGCTGTGATATCACCTATTGTGAATGGTGGATCCTGTGTTACCTACTGTATATAGAGGTTATCAGTCATTGTACAGGAGGAGGAGGAGGTGAGCTGTGATCTCACCTATTGTGAATGGTGGATCCTGTGTTACCTACTGTATATAGAGGTGTTATCAGTCATTGTACAGGAGGAGGAGGTGAGCTGTGATCTCACCTATTGTTAATGGTGGATCCTGTGTTATCTACTGTATATAGAGGTGTTATCAGTCATTGTACAGGAGGAGGAGGAGGAGAGCTGTGACATCACCTATTGTGAATGGTGGGTCCCCTGTGTCATCTGCTATATATAGAGGTGTTATCAGTCATTGTACAGCATGAGGAGGTGAGCTGTGATATCACCTATTGTGAATGGTGGGTCCTGTGTTATCTACTATATATAGAGGTGTTATCAGTCATTGTACAGGAGGAGGAGGAGGAGGAGAGCTGTGACATCACCTATTGTGAATGGTGGATCCTGTGTTATCTACTGTATATAGAGGTGTTATCAGTCATTGTACAGGAGGAGGAGGTGAGCTGTGATATTTCCTTTTGTGAATGGTGGATCCTGTGTTATCTACTGTATATAGAGGTGTTATCATTCATTGTACAGGAAGAGGTGAGCTGTGATCTCGCCTATTGTGAATGGTGGATCCTGTGTTACCTACTGTATATAGAGGTGTTATCAGTTATTATACAGGGGGAGAAGGTGAGCTGTAATACCACCTATTGTGAATGGTGGGTCCCCTTTGTTATGTACTGTATATAGAGGTGTTATCCGTCATTGTATAGGAGGAGGAGGTGAGCTGTAATACCACCTATTGTGAATGGTGGAACCTGTGTTATCTACTGTATATAGAGGTGTCATCAGTCCTTGTACAGGAGGAGGAGGTGAGCTGTGATATCACCTATTGTGAATGGAGGATCCTGTGTTATCTACTGTATAAAAAAGGTGTTATCAGTCATTGTACAGGAGGAGGAGGTGAGCTGTGATATCACCTATTGTGAATGGTGGATCCTGTGTTACCTACAGTATATAGAGGTGTTATCAGTCATTATACAGGGGGATGAGGTGAGCTGTGATACCACCTATTGTGAATGATGGGTCCCCTTTGTTATCTACTGTATAAAGAGGTGTTATCAGTCATTGTACAGGAGGAGGAGGAGGTGAGCTGTGATCTCACCTATTGTGAATGGAGGATCCTGTGTAATCTACTGTATATAGAGGTTTCATCAGTCATTGTACAGGAGGAGGAGGAGGTGAGCTGTGACATCACCTATTGTGAATGGAGGGTCCCCTGTGTCATCTACTGTATATAGAGGTGTTATCAGTCATTGTAGAGCATGAGGAGGTGTGCTGTGATATCACCTTTTGTGGATTGTGGATCCTGTGTTATCTACTGTATATAGAGGTGTTATCAGTAATTGTACAGTTGGAGAGGTGAGCTGTGACATCACCTATTGTGAATGGTGTGTTCCCTGTGTCATCTACTGTATATAGAGGTGATATCAGTCATTGTACAGGAGTTGAAGGAGGTGAGCTGTGATATCACCTATTGTGAAAGGTGGATCCTGTGTTATCTACTGTATAAAGAGGTGATATCAGTCATTGTAAAGGAGGAGGAGGTGAGCTGTGATCTCACCTATTGTGAATAGTGGATCCTGTGTTATCTACTGTACATAGAGGTGTTATCAGTCATTGTACAGGAGGAGGAGGAGGTGAGCTGTGATATCACCTATTGTGAATGGTGGATCCTGTGTTATCTACTGTATATAGAGGTGTTATCATTCATTGTACAGGAGGAGGAGGTGAGCTGTGATATCACCTATTGTGAATGGTGGATCCCGTGTTACCTACTGTATATAGAGGTGTTATCAGTCATTGTACAGGAGGAGAAGGAGGTGAGCTGTGATCTCACCTATTGTGAATAGAGGATCCTGTGTTATCTACTGTATATAGAGGTGTCATCAGTCATTGTACAGGAGGAGGAGGAGGTGAGCTGTGATCTCACCTATTGTGAATGGTGGATCCCCTGTGTCATCTACTGTATATAGAGGTGTTATCATTCATTGTACAGGAGGAGGAGGAGGTGAGCTGTGATCTCACCTATTGTGAATGGTGGATCCTGTGTTATCTACTGTATATAGAGGTGTTATCAGTCATTGTACAGCATGAGGAGGTGAGCTGTGATATCACCTATTGTGAATGGTGGATCCTGTGTTATCTACTGTATATAGAGGTGTTATCAGTCATTATACAGGAGGAGGAGGTGAGCTGTGATATCACCTATTGTGAATGGTTGGTCCCCTGTGTCATCTACTGTACATAGGGGTGTTTTCAGTCATTGTACAGGAGGAGGAGAAGGAGGTGAGCTGTGATCTCACCTATTGTGAATAGAGGATCCTGTGTTATCTACTGTATATAGAGGTGTTACCAGTCATTGAACAGGAGGAGGAGGAGGTGAGCTGTAATACCACCTATTGTGAATGGTGGATCCTGTGTTATCTACTGTATATAGAGGTGTTATCATTCATTGTACAGGAAGAGGTGAGCTGTGATCTCACCTATTGTGAATGGTGGACCCTGTGTTATCTACTGTATATAGAGGTGTTACCAGTCATTGAACAGGAGGAGGAGGAGGTGAGCTGTAATACCACCTATTGTGAATTGTGGATCCTGTGTTATCTACTGTATATAGAGGTGTTATCAGTCATTGTACAGGAGGAGGAGTAGGTGAGCTGTGATATCACCTATTGTGAATGGTGGATCCTGTGTTACCTACTGTATATAGAGGTTATCAGTCATTGTACAGGAGGAGGAGGAGGTGAGCTGTGATCTCACCTATTGTGAATGGTGGATCCTGTGTTACCTACTGTATATAGAGGTGTTATCAGTCATTGTACAGGAGGAGGAGGTGAGCTGTGATCTCACTTATTGTTAATGGTGGATCCTGTGTTATCTACTGTATATAGAGGTGTTATCAGTCATTGTACAGGAGGAGGAGGAGGAGAGCTGTGACATCACCTATTGTGAATGGTGGGTCCCCTGTGTCATCTGCTATATATAGAGGTGTTATCAGTCATTGTACAGCATGAGGAGGTGAGCTGTGATATCACCTATTGTGAATGGTGGGTCCTGTGTTATCTACTATATATAGAGGTGTTATCAGTCATTGTACAGGAGGAGGAGGAGGAGGAGAGCTGTGACATCACCTATTGTGAATGGTGGGTCCCCTGTGTCATCTGCTATATATAGAGGTGTTATCAGTCATTGTACAGCATGAGGAGGTGAGCTGTGATATCACCTATTGTGAATGGTGGATCCTGTGTTATCTACTGTATATAGAGGTGTTATCAGTCATTGTACAGGAGGAGGAGGTGAGCTGTGATATTTCCTTTTGTGAATGGTGGATCCTGTGTTATCTACTGTATATAGAGGTGTTATCATTCATTGTACAGGAAGAGGTGAGCTGTGATCTCGCCTATTGTGAATGGTGGATCCTGTGTTACCTACTGTATATAGAGGTGTTATCAGTTATTATACAGGGGGAGAAGGTGAGCTGTAATACCACCTATTGTGAATGGTGGGTCCCCTTTGTTATGTACTGTATATAGAGGTGTTATCCGTCATTGTATAGGAGGAGGAGGTGAGCTGTAATACCACCTATTGTGAATGGTGGAACCTGTGTTATCTACTGTATATAGAGGTGTCATCAGTCCTTGTACAGGAGGAGGAGGTGAGCTGTGATATCACCTATTGTGAATGGAGGATCCTGTGTTATCTACTGTATAAAAAAGGTGTTATCAGTCATTGTACAGGAGGAGGAGGTGAGCTGTGATATCACCTATTGTGAATGGTGGATCCTGTGTTACCTACAGTATATAGAGGTGTTATCAGTCATTATACAGTGGGATGAGGTGAGCTGTGATACCACCTATTGTGAATGATGGGTCCCCTTTGTTATCTACTGTATAAAGAGGTGTTATCAGTCATTGTACAGGAGGAGGAGGAGGTGAGCTGTGATCTCACCTATTGTGAATGGAGGATCCTGTGTAATCTACTGTATATAGAGGTTTCATCAGTCATTGTACAGGAGGAGGAGGAGGTGAGCTGTGACATCACCTATTGTGAATGGAGGGTCCCCTGTGTCATCTACTGTATATAGAGGTGTTATCAGTCATTGTAGAGCATGAGGAGGTGTGCTGTGATATCACCTTTTGTGGATTGTGGATCCTGTGTTATCTACTGTATATAGAGGTGTTATCAGTAATTGTACAGTTGGAGAGGTGAGCTGTGACATCACCTGTTGTGAATGGTGTGTTCCCTGTGTCATCTACTGTATATAGAGGTGATATCAGTCATTGTACAGGAGTTGAAGGAGGTGAGCTGTGATATCACCTATTGTGAAAGGTGGATCCTGTGTTATCTACTGTATAAAGAGGTGATATCAGTCATTGTAAAGGAGGAGGAGGTGAGCTGTGATCTCACCTATTGTGAATAGTGGATCCTGTGTTATCTACTGTACATAGAGGTGTTATCAGTCATTGTACAGGAGGAGGAGGAGGTGAGCTGTGATATCACCTATTGTGAATGGTGGATCCTGTGTTATCTACTGTATATAGAGGTGTTATCAGTCATTGTGCAGGAGGAGGAGGAGGTGAGCTGTAATACCACCTATTGTGATTGTTGGGTCCCCTGTGTTATCTACTGTATGTAGAGGTGTTATCAGTCATTGTACAGGAGGAGGAGGGGGTGAGCTGTGATCTTACCGATTGTGAATGGTGGATCCTGTGTAATCTAATGTATATAGAGGTGTTATCATTCATTGTACAGGAGGAGGAGGTGAACTGTGACATCACCTATTGTGAATGGTGGATCCTGTGTTATCTACTGTATATAGAGGTGTTATCATTCATTGTACAGGAGGAGGAGGTGAGCTGTGATATCACCTATTGTGAATGGTGGATCCTGTGTAATCTACTGTATATAGAGGTGTTATCAGTCCTTGTAGAGGAGGAGGAGGTGAGCTGTGATGTCACCTATTGTGAATGGTGGATCCTGTGTAATCTACTGTATATAGAGGTGTTATCGTTCATTGTACAGGCGGCGTAGGTGAGCTGTGATATCACCTATTGTGAAAGGTGGATCCTGTGTTATCTACTGTATATAGAGGTGTTATCAGTCATTGTACAGGAGGAGGAGGTGAGCTGTGATGTCACCTATTGTGAATGGTGGATCCTGTGTTATCTACTATATATAGAGGTGTTATCAGTCATTGTACAGGAGGAGGAGGAGATGAGCTGTGATCTCACTTATTGTGAATGGTGGATCCTGTGTAATCTACTGTATATAGAGTTGTTATCATTCATTGTACAGGAGGGGGAGGTGAGCTGTGATCTCACTTATTGTGAATGGTGGATCCTGTGTAATCTACTGTATATAGAGGTGTTATCGTTCATTGTACAGGAGCCGGAGGTGAGTTGTGATATCACCTATTGTGAATGGTGGATCCTGTGTAATCTACTGTATATAGAGGTGTTATCGTTCATTGTACAGGAGGAGGAGGTGATCTGTGATATCGCCTATTGTGAATGGTGGGTCTCCTGTGTTACCTACTGTATATAGAGGTGTTATCAGTCATTGTACAGGAGGAGGAGGAGGTGAGCTGTGACATCACCTATTGTGAATGGTGGGTCCTCTGTGTCATCTACTATATATAGACGTGTTATCAGTCATTGTACAGGAGGAGGAGATGAGCTGTGATCTCACTTATTGTGAATGGTGGATCCTGTGTAATCTACTGTATATAGAGGTGTTAATAGTCATTGTACAGGAGGAGGAGGAGGTGAGCTGTGATATCACCTATTGTGAATGGTGGATCCTGTGTTATCTACTGTATATAGAGGTGTTATCAGTCATTGTACAGGGGAGGAGGTGAGCTGTAATACCACCTATTGTGAATGGTGGGTCCCCTGTGTTATGTACTGTATATAGAGGTGTTATCATTCATTGTACAGGAAGAGGTGAGCTGTGATCTCGCCTATTGTGAATGGTGTATCCTGTTTTATCTACTGTATATAGAGGTGTTATCATTCATTGTACAGGAAGAGGTGAGCTGTGATCTCACCTATTGTGAATGGTGGACTCTGTGTTATCTACTGTATATAGAGGTGTTACCAGTCATTGAACAGGAGGAGGAGGAGGTGAGCTGTAATACCACCTATTGTGAATGGTGGATCCTGTGTTATCTACTGTATATAGAGGTGTTATCAGTCATTGTACAGGAGGAGGAGTAGGTGAGCTGTGATATCACCTATTGTGAATGGTGGATCCTGTGTTACCTACTGTATATAGAGGTTATCAGTCATTGTACAGGAGGAGGAGGAGGTGAGCTGTGATCTCACCTATTGTGAATGGTGGATCCTGTGTTACCTACTGTATATAGAGGTGTTATCAGTCATTGTACAGGAGGAGGAGGTGAGCTGTGATCTCACCTATTGTTAATGGTGGATCCTGTGTTATCTACTGTATATAGAGGTGTTATCAGTCATTGTACAGGAGGAGGAGGAGGAGAGCTGTGACATCACCTATTGTGAATGGTGGGTCCCCTGTGTCATCTGCTATATATAGAGGTGTTATCAGTCATTGTACAGCATGAGGAGGTGAGCTGTGATATCACCTATTGTGAATGGTGGGTCCTGTGTTATCTACTATATATAGAGGTGTTATCAGTCATTGTACAGGAGGAGGAGGAGGAGGAGAGCTGTGACATCACCTATTGTGAATGGTGGATCCTGTGTTATCTACTGTATATAGAGGTGTTATCAGTCATTGTACAGGAGGAGGAGGTGAGCTGTGATATTTCCTTTTGTGAATGGTGGATCCTGTGTTATCTACTGTATATAGAGGTGTTATCATTCATTGTACAGGAAGAGGTGAGCTGTGATCTCGCCTATTGTGAATGGTGGATCCTGTGTTACCTACTGTATATAGAGGTGTTATCAGTTATTATACAGGGGGAGAAGGTGAGCTGTAATACCACCTATTGTGAATGGTGGGTCCCCTTTGTTATGTACTGTATATAGAGGTGTTATCCGTCATTGTATAGGAGGAGGAGGTGAGCTGTAATACCACCTATTGTGAATGGTGGAACCTGTGTTATCTACTGTATATAGAGGTGTCATCAGTCCTTGTACAGGAGGAGGAGGTGAGCTGTGATATCACCTATTGTGAATGGAGGATCCTGTGTTATCTACTGTATAAAAAAGGTGTTATCAGTCATTGTACAGGAGGAGGAGGTGAGCTGTGATATCACCTATTGTGAATGGTGGATCCTGTGTTACCTACAGTATATAGAGGTGTTATCAGTCATTATACAGGGGGATGAGGTGAGCTGTGATACCACCTATTGTGAATGATGGGTCCCCTTTGTTATCTACTGTATAAAGAGGTGTTATCAGTCATTGTACAGGAGGAGGAGGAGGTGAGCTGTGATCTCACCTATTGTGAATGGAGGATCCTGTGTAATCTACTGTATATAGAGGTTTCATCAGTCATTGTACAGGAGGAGGAGGAGGTGAGCTGTGACATCACCTATTGTGAATGGAGGGTCCCCTGTGTCATCTACTGTATATAGAGGTGTTATCAGTCATTGTAGAGCATGAGGAGGTGTGCTGTGATATCACCTTTTGTGGATTGTGGATCCTGTGTTATCTACTGTATATAGAGGTGTTATCAGTAATTGTACAGTTGGAGAGGTGAGCTGTGACATCACCTATTGTGAATGGTGTGTTCCCTGTGTCATCTACTGTATATAGAGGTGATATCAGTCATTGTACAGGAGTTGAAGGAGGTGAGCTGTGATATCACCTATTGTGAAAGGTGGATCCTGTGTTATCTACTGTATAAAGAGGTGATATCAGTCATTGTACAGCATGAGGAGGTGAGCTGTGATATCACCTATTGTGAATGGTGGATCCTGTGTTATCTACTGTATATAGAGGTGTTATCAGTCATTATACAGGAGGAGGAGGTGAGCTGTGATATCACCTATTGTGAATGGTTGGTCCCCTGTGTCATCTACTGTACATAGGGGTGTTTTCAGTCATTGTACAGGAGGAGGAGAAGGAGGTGAGCTGTGATCTCAAATATTGTGAATAGAGGATCCTGTGTTATCTACTGTATATAGAGGTGTTACCAGTCATTGAACAGGAGGAGGAGGAGGTGAGCTGTAATACCACCTATTGTGAATGGTGGATCCTGTGTTATCTACTGTATATAGAGGTGTTATCATTCATTGTACAGGAAGAGGTGAGCTGTGATCTCACCTATTGTGAATGGTGGACTCTGTGTTATCTACTGTATATAGAGGTGTTACCAGTCATTGAACAGGAGGAGGAGGAGGTGAGCTGTAATACCACCTATTGTGAATGGTGGATCCTGTGTTATCTACTGTATATAGAGGTGTTATCAGTCATTGTACAGGAGGAGGAGTAGGTGAGCTGTGATATCATCTATTGTGAATGGTGGATCCTGTGTTACCTACTGTATATAGAGGTTATCAGTCATTGTACAGGAGGAGGAGGAGGTGAGCTGTGATCTCACCTATTGTGAATGGTGGATCCTGTGTTACCTACTGTATATAGAGGTGTTATCAGTCATTGTACAGGAGGAGGAGGTGAGCTGTGATCTCACCTATTGTTAATGGTGGATCCTGTGTTATCTACTGTATATAGAGGTGTTATCAGTCATTGTACAGGAGGAGGAGGAGGAGAGCTGTGACATCACCTATTGTGAATGGTGGGTCCCCTGTGTCATCTGCTATATATAGAGGTGTTATCAGTCATTGTACAGCATGAGGAGGTGAGCTGTGATATCACCTATTGTGAATGGTGGGTCCTGTGTTATCTACTATATATAGAGGTGTTATCAGTCATTGTACAGGAGGAGGAGGAGAGCTGTGACATCACCTATTGTGAATGGTGGATCCTGTGTTATCTACTGTATATAGAGGTGTTATCAGTCATTGTACAGGAGGAGGAGGTGAGCTGTGATATTTCCTTTTGTGAATGGTGGATCCTGTGTTATCTACTGTATATAGAGGTGTTATCATTCATTGTACAGGAAGAGGTGAGCTGTGATCTCGCCTATTGTGAATGGTGGATCCTGTGTTACCTACTGTATATAGAGGTGTTATCAGTTATTATACAGGGGGAGAAGGTGAGCTGTAATACCACCTATTGTGAATGGTGGGTCCCCTTTGTTATGTACTGTATATAGAGGTGTTATCCGTCATTGTATAGGAGGAGGAGGTGAGCTGTAATACCACCTATTGTGAATGGTGGAACCTGTGTTATCTACTGTATATAGAGGTGTCATCAGTCCTTGTACAGGAGGAGGAGGTGAGCTGTGATATCACCTATTGTGAATGGAGGATCCTGTGTTATCTACTGTATAAAAAAGGTGTTATCAGTCATTGTACAGGAGGAGGAGGTGAGCTGTGATATCACCTATTGTGAATGGTGGATCCTGTGTTACCTACAGTATATAGAGGTGTTATCAGTCATTATACAGGGGGATGAGGTGAGCTGTGATACCACCTATTGTGAATGATGGGTCCCCTTTGTTATCTACTGTATAAAGAGGTGTTATCAGTCATTGTACAGGAGGAGGAGGAGGTGAGCTGTGATCTCACCTATTGTGAATGGAGGATCCTGTGTAATCTACTGTATATAGAGGTTTCATCAGTCATTGTACAGGAGGAGGAGGAGGTGAGCTGTGACATCACCTATTGTGAATGGAGGGTCCCCTGTGTCATCTACTGTATATAGAGGTGTTATCAGTCATTGTAGAGCATGAGGAGGTGTGCTGTGATATCACCTTTTGTGGATTGTGGATCCTGTGTTATCTACTGTATATAGAGGTGTTATCAGTAATTGTACAGTTGGAGAGGTGAGCTGTGACATCACCTATTGTGAATGGTGTGTTCCCTGTGTCATCTACTGTATATAGAGGTGATATCAGTCATTGTACAGGAGTTGAAGGAGGTGAGCTGTGATATCACCTATTGTGAAAGGTGGATCCTGTGTTATCTACTGTATAAAGAGGTGATATCAGTCATTGTAAAGGAGGAGGAGGTGAGCTGTGATCTCACCTATTGTGAATAGTGGATCCTGTGTTATCTACTGTACATAGAGGTGTTATCAGTCATTGTACAGGAGGAGGAGGAGGTGAGCTGTGATATCACCTATTGTGAATGGTGGATCCTGTGTTATCTACTGTATATAGAGGTGTTATCATTCATTGTACAGGAGGAGGAGGTGAGCTGTGATATCACCTATTGTGAATGGTGGATCCCGTGTTACCTACTGTATATAGAGGTGTTATCAGTCATTGTACAGGAGGAGAAGGAGGTGAGCTGTGATCTCACCTATTGTGAATAGAGGATCCTGTGTTATCTACTGTATATAGAGGTGTCATCAGTCATTGTACAGGAGGAGGAGGAGGTGAGCTGTGATCTCACCTATTGTGAATGGTGGATCCCCTGTGTCATCTACTGTATATAGAGGTGTTATCATTCATTGTACAGGAGGAGGAGGAGGTGAGCTGTGATCTCACCTATTGTGAATGGTGGATCCTGTGTTATCTACTGTATATAGAGGTGTTATCAGTCATTGTACAGCATGAGGAGGTGAGCTGTGATATCACCTATTGTGAATGGTGGATCCTGTGTTATCTACTGTATATAGAGGTGTTATCAGTCATTATACAGGAGGAGGAGGTGAGCTGTGATATCACCTATTGTGAATGGTTGGTCCCCTGTGTCATCTACTGTACATAGGGGTGTTTTCAGTCATTGTACAGGAGGAGGAGAAGGAGGTGAGCTGTGATCTCACCTATTGTGAATAGAGGATCCTGTGTTATCTACTGTATATAGAGGTGTTACCAGTCATTGAACAGGAGGAGGAGGAGGTGAGCTGTAATACCACCTATTGTGAATGGTGGATCCTGTGTTATCTACTGTATATAGAGGTGTTATCATTCATTGTACAGGAAGAGGTGAGCTGTGATCTCACCTATTGTGAATGGTGGACCCTGTGTTATCTACTGTATATAGAGGTGTTACCAGTCATTGAACAGGAGGAGGAGGAGGTGAGCTGTAATACCACCTATTGTGAATGGTGGATCCTGTGTTATCTACTGTATATAGAGGTGTTATCAGTCATTGTACAGGAGGAGGAGTAGGTGAGCTGTGATATCACCTATTGTGAATGGTGGATCCTGTGTTACCTACTGTATATAGAGGTTATCAGTCATTGTACAGGAGGAGGAGGAGGTGAGCTGTGATCTCACCTATTGTGAATGGTGGATCCTGTGTTACCTACTGTATATAGAGGTGTTATCAGTCATTGTACAGGAGGAGGAGGTGAGCTGTGATCTCACTTATTGTTAATGGTGGATCCTGTGTTATCTACTGTATATAGAGGTGTTATCAGTCATTGTACAGGAGGAGGAGGAGGAGAGCTGTGACATCACCTATTGTGAATGGTGGGTCCCCTGTGTCATCTGCTATATATAGAGGTGTTATCAGTCATTGTACAGCATGAGGAGGTGAGCTGTGATATCACCTATTGTGAATGGTGGGTCCTGTGTTATCTACTATATATAGAGGTGTTATCAGTCATTGTACAGGAGGAGGAGGAGGAGGAGAGCTGTGACATCACCTATTGTGAATGGTGGGTCCCCTGTGTCATCTGCTATATATAGAGGTGTTATCAGTCATTGTACAGCATGAGGAGGTGAGCTGTGATATCACCTATTGTGAATGGTGGATCCTGTGTTATCTACTGTATATAGAGGTGTTATCAGTCATTGTACAGGAGGAGGAGGTGAGCTGTGATATTTCCTTTTGTGAATGGTGGATCCTGTGTTATCTACTGTATATAGAGGTGTTATCATTCATTGTACAGGAAGAGGTGAGCTGTGATCTCGCCTATTGTGAATGGTGGATCCTGTGTTACCTACTGTATATAGAGGTGTTATCAGTTATTATACAGGGGGAGAAGGTGAGCTGTAATACCACCTATTGTGAATGGTGGGTCCCCTTTGTTATGTACTGTATATAGAGGTGTTATCCGTCATTGTATAGGAGGAGGAGGTGAGCTGTAATACCACCTATTGTGAATGGTGGAACCTGTGTTATCTACTGTATATAGAGGTGTCATCAGTCCTTGTACAGGAGGAGGAGGTGAGCTGTGATATCACCTATTGTGAATGGAGGATCCTGTGTTATCTACTGTATAAAAAAGGTGTTATCAGTCATTGTACAGGAGGAGGAGGTGAGCTGTGATATCACCTATTGTGAATGGTGGATCCTGTGTTACCTACAGTATATAGAGGTGTTATCAGTCATTATACAGGGGGATGAGGTGAGCTGTGATACCACCTATTGTGAATGATGGGTCCCCTTTGTTATCTACTGTATAAAGAGGTGTTATCAGTCATTGTACAGGAGGAGGAGGAGGTGAGCTGTGATCTCACCTATTGTGAATGGAGGATCCTGTGTAATCTACTGTATATAGAGGTTTCATCAGTCATTGTACAGGAGGAGGAGGAGGTGAGCTGTGACATCACCTATTGTGAATGGAGGGTCCCCTGTGTCATCTACTGTATATAGAGGTGTTGTCAGTCATTGTAGAGCATGAGGAGGTGTGCTGTGATATCACCTTTTGTGGATTGTGGATCCTGTGTTATCTACTGTATATAGAGGTGTTATCAGTAATTGTACAGTTGGAGAGGTGAGCTGTGACATCACCTGTTGTGAATGGTGTGTTCCCTGTGTCATCTACTGTATATAGAGGTGATATCAGTCATTGTACAGGAGTTGAAGGAGGTGAGCTGTGATATCACCTATTGTGAAAGGTGGATCCTGTGTTATCTACTGTATAAAGAGGTGATATCAGTCATTGTAAAGGAGGAGGAGGTGAGCTGTGATCTCACCTATTGTGAATAGTGGATCCTGTGTTATCTACTGTACATAGAGGTGTTATCAGTCATTGTACAGGAGGAGGAGGAGGTGAGCTGTGATATCACCTATTGTGAATGGTGGATCCTGTGTTATCTACTGTATATAGAGGTGTTATCAGTCATTGTGCAGGAGGAGGAGGAGGTGAGCTGTAATACCACCTATTGTGATTGTTGGGTCCCCTGTGTTATCTACTGTATGTAGAGGTGTTATCAGTCATTGTACAGGAGGAGGAGGGGGTGAGCTGTGATCTTACCGATTGTGAATGGTGGATCCTGTGTAATCTAATGTATATAGAGGTGTTATCATTCATTGTACAGGAGGAGGAGGTGAACTGTGACATCACCTATTGTGAATGGTGTTCCCTGTGTTATCTACTGTATATAGAGGTGTTATCATTCATTGTACAGGAGGAGGAGGTGAGCTGTGATATCACCTATTGTGAATGGTGGATCCTGTGTAATCTACTGTATATAGAGGTGTTATCAGTCCTTGTAGAGGAGGAGGAGGTGAGCTGTGATGTCACCTATTGTGAATGGTGGATCCTGTGTAATCTACTGTATATAGAGGTGTTATCGTTCATTGTACAGGCGGCGTAGGTGAGCTGTGATATCACCTATTGTGAAAGGTGGATCCTGTGTTATCTACTGTATATAGAGGTGTTATCAGTCATTGTACAGGAGGAGGAGGTGAGCTGTGATGTCACCTATTGTGAATGGTGGATCCTGTGTTATCTACTATATATAGAGGTGTTATCAGTCATTGTACAGGAGGAGGAGGAGATGAGCTGTGATCTCACTTATTGTGAATGGTGGATCCTGTGTAATCTACTGTATATAGAGTTGTTATCATTCATTGTACAGGAGGGGGAGGTGAGCTGTGATCTCACTTATTGTGAATGGTGGATCCTGTGTAATCTACTGTATATAGAGGTGTTATCGTTCATTGTACAGGAGCCGGAGGTGAGTTGTGATATCACCTATTGTGAATGGTGGATCCTGTGTAATCTACTGTATATAGAGGTGTTATCGTTCATTGTACAGGAGGAGGAGGTGATCTGTGATATCGCCTATTGTGAATGGTGGGTCTCCTGTGTTACCTACTGTATATAGAGGTGTTATCAGTCATTGTACAGGAGGAGGAGGAGGTGAGCTGTGACATCACCTATTGTGAATGGTGGGTCCTCTGTGTCATCTACTATATATAGACGTGTTATCAGTCATTGTACAGGAGGAGGAGATGAGCTGTGATCTCACTTATTGTGAATGGTGGATCCTGTGTAATCTACTGTATATAGAGGTGTTAATAGTCATTGTACAGGAGGAGGAGGAGGTGAGCTGTGATATCACCTATTGTGAATGGTGGATCCTGTGTTATCTACTGTATATAGAGGTGTTATCAGTCATTGTACAGGGGAGGAGGTGAGCTGTAATACCACCTATTGTGAATGGTGGGTCCCCTGTGTTATCTACTGTATATAGAGGTGTTATCATTCATTGTACAGGAAGAGGTGAGCTGTGATCTCGCCTATTGTGAATGGTGTATCCTGTTTTATCTACTGTATATAGAGGTGTTATCAGTCATTGTACAGAGGAGGAGGTGAGCTGTGATCTCACCTATTGTGAATGGTGGATTCTGTGTAATCTACTGTATATAGAGGTGTTATCATTCATTGTACAGGAGGAGGAGGTGATCTGTGACATCACCTATTGTGAATGGAGGATCCTGTGTTACCTGCGGTACATAGATTTGTTATCAATCATTATACAGGAAGAGGAGGTGAGCTGTGATATCACCTATTGTGAATGGTGGGTCCTCTGTGTTATCTACTGTATATAGAGGTGTTATTAGTCATTGTACAGGAGGAGGAAGGGGTGAGCTGTGATCTCACCTATTGTGAATGTTGGATCCTGTGTTATCAGTCATTGTACAGGAGGAGGAGGAGGTGAGCTGTGATATCGCCTATTGTGAATGGTGGATCCTGTGTTAACTACTGTATATAGAGGTGTTATCAGTCATTGTACAGGAGGAGGAGTAGGTGAGCTGTGATATCACCTATTGTGAATTGTGGATCCTGTGTTACCTACTGTATATAGATGTGTTATCAGTCATTATACAGGGGGAGAAGGTGAGCTGTGATATCACCTATTGTGAATGGTGGGTCCCCTTTGTTATGTACTGTATATAGAGGTGTTATCTGTCATTGTATAGGAGGAGGAGGTTAGCTGTGATATCACTTATTGTGAATGGTGGATCCTGTGTTACCTACTGTATATAGAGGTGTTATCAGTCATTATACAGGAGGAGGAGGTGAGCTGTGATATCACCTATTGTGAATGTTTGGTCCCCTGTGTTAACTACTGTATATAGATGTGTTATCAGTCATTGTACAGGAGGAGGTGAGCTGTGATGACACTTATTGTGAATGGTGGATCCTGTGTTATCTACTGTATATAGAGGTGTTATCAGTCATTGTACAGGAGGAGAAGGTGAGCTGTGATATCACCTATTGTGAATGGTGGATCCTGTGCTATCTACTGTATATAGATGTGTTATCAGTCATTGTATAGGAGGAGGAGGGGGTGAGCTGTGATCTCACCTATTGTGAATGGTGGATCCTGTGTTATCTACTGTATATAGAGGTGTTATCAGTCATTATACAGGATGAGGAGGTGAGCTGTGATATCACCTATTGTGAATGGTGGGTCCCCTTTGTTATCTACTGTATATAGAGGTGTTATCAGTCATTGTACAGGAGGAGGAGGTGAGCTGTGATCTCACCTATTGTGAGTGGTGGATCCTGTGTTATCTACTGTATATAGAGGTGTTATCAGTCATTGTACAGGAGGAGGAGGGGGTGAGCTGTGATCTCACCTATTGTGAATGGTGGATACTGTGTTACCTACTGTATATAGAGGTGTTATCAGTCATTATACAGGAAGAGGAGTTGAGCTGTGATATCTATTGTGAATGGTGGATCCTGTGTTACCTACTGTATATAGAGGTGTTATCAGTCATTATAAAGGAGGAGGAGGAGGAGGTGAGTTGTGATCTCACCTATTGTAAATGGTGGATCCTGTGTTATCTACTGTATATAGAGGTGTTATCAGTCATTGTACAGGAGGAGGAGGGGGTGAGCTGTGATCTCACCTATTGTAAATGGTGGATCCTGTGTTATCTACTGTATATAGAGGTGTTATCATTCATTGTACAGGAGGAGGAGGTGGTGAGCTGTGATATCACCTATTGTAAATGGTGGATCCTGTGTTATCTACTGTATATAGAGGTGTTATCAGTCATTATACAGGAGGAGGAGGTGTGCTGTGATATCACCTATTGTGAATGGTGGATCCTGTGTAATCTACTATATATAGAGGTGTTATCAGTCATTGTACAGGAGGAGGAGGTGAGCTGTAATATCACCTATCGCCACGGAAGACTATCGCTGGGGGTTGTAGTCTTCAGTGGCGGTGACCCGGTCCGTGCCCAGGGCTTTCAAACCAGTGGCAGTCTTAGTGTAATAATAAGTGTCCGACTACGCTACCCGTGGATTGCGGTCAGTGGAGACCGCCGCTGTGCCGCAGACTGCTGATGTTGTATGCGCAGCCAAGTATGGGATAACTCCCCACGGGAGAAGCATTGCCTCAGGGCAGCTAGTGTGCATGATGGGAGTGATGGTGTGAGCGTCCCAGTACTAATGGTGCTGGTGCGGCGATGAAACACAGAGACGTGTGGTTGCAGTTTCCAATGCTTTACTCACAGTTCTTTACTGGTCCTAGTCACGTCTGTACCGGCGGTGACTGCCCAAGCCGTGCTGCGTCCACCAGGCAAGGGGCTCGACCAACTCCCAGGCAATTCCAGAGCGTGGCACAGGGCTCCCTTCTCTTTCTTGCTCTGGCCGTCCCCACCAGTGACCCACCTTTGTCCAGCTTCCTCGGGCCTTCTCTTGGCGAAACCTCTCTCCGGTTTCCCTGACCCTATGTGGTATGCTTTCCTGGTGGATGTAGTGAGGGGTCGCACCAAGATGTGGTCACAACCTTCGGTCTTTGGCTGAGGAATTTGTTGCCTCCACCAATTTGGGTTCCGGTACCCTGCTCTGCCAACCCTTCACCCGCACTCTCCTGGGCCTATGGGGTCCCTTCTTCTCTGGTGTCTCTGAGCCTCTCTTAATGTGCTGTTCCTTGTTTCCTTTCTGTTCCAGTTCCTTGCTGTTTCTGTTCCTCTCCTCTGGCTCTGGCCTCCACTCCAGGCCGGCCTCGTGGAGCTGGGCCCAGACTGAGCCACAGCTCCCTGTCAGCCCTCTCTGGCTGAACTCTCCTTCTCTCTTCTCCTCTTGACTGGACTGAACTGACTACTCTAAGATGGTGCCCACCTTATATACCTCCCTCTATGTGTGAGCCCAGGTGACTAGCAACCAATGGGCTCCTACCTATGCCCAGAGAGCCACCCCTATCTGCTCCTACACCACTGGGTTTTCCTCCCCCTCCCCACTCCAGCCAGGGACATGGTCAGTTGTGCCTACATATATATATAAATCGGAGCCCCGTAGAGCTGTCCCTCGGAAATGGGGTGTGTGTGGTGTATGCAGCTTACTGAGTCCTGGTCCACACTCCATCCTTACCCGGGAGTGGAATATCACACCTCTGGGTCGAGGTGCAATACCCCTGTAGCAGCCGAGCCCTCAGGGTGCTACACATGTATGACCGGCCGCTCTGTTAACTCCTCCTGGCGGAGGCAGGGTGCATGTATGACCGGACGCTCTGTTAACTCCTCCTGGCGGAGGCAGGGTGCATGTATGACCGGCCGCTCTGTTAACTCCTCCTGGCGGATGCAGGGTGCATGTATGACCGGCCGCTCTGTTAACTCCTCCTGGCGGAGGCAGGGTGCATGTATGACCGGCCGCTCTGTTAACTCCTCCTGGCGGTGGTCTTCTGGCTACAGGAATACTGAGGCCGCCAGTGGTGGTATCCGCTGCATAGGTTATGATTGATCTCATCTCTTCCAATCATCATGTAATTCACCAGATTTTTAATATACCGTATATACTCGAGTATAAGCCGAGTTTTTCAGCACATTTTTTGTTCTGATAAAGCCCCTCTCGGCTTATACTCTGGTATATACTCGAGTATATAGAAATTCTGGTGGTGGATAGTGCTGGGGGAGGTTGCGACGGTGGAGGAGCGGGGCACACGCAGTAGCCGCTGCTGCAGCTACCACGTGTGCCCGCGCTAAAGAGAAATTAATATTCCCTCTTCTCCACTCCCATGGGCGTGGAGAAGAATGAATATTCATTCTCTTTAGTAGCGGACACAGAGAAGCGTTGAGCCGCAGTTCCTGCTGACAGTGCCCGCTACTAAAGAGAGTGCATATTCACTCTTCTCCACGCCCATAGTCCCGGGGTGGAGAGGAGTGAATGTGCCAGCAGCTCAGCGTCTGAGAGCGCATGGCAGTGACGTCATGCGCTGCTCAGATGCTGACATGAGCTGCTGCAGCAGAAAAGGACGCAGAGCAGAGGTGAGGAAGGAAGGTGAGTATAAGGGTATGTGCACATGGGCGTTATTGGCAGCGCTTTGAACGCAGCATACTTTATGCTGCGTCCAAAGCGCTGCACGCTGGTAAATCCGCATGTGTTCATTGAGCCATGCGGATTCACCGCATCCTATACATTGCACTGATAGAATTTCTCTTGCGGAGACTAGTGTCTCCGCAAGAGAAATTGACATACTGAGGTCTGGGAAGACGCGCCGCATGTCCGTGTCTGCGGGTGAGCCGCAGGTGTATGGAGACGCATAGTGGGCATGGGATCTGTATAAATCCCATCCACTATTCTATAACATCTGGCATCTGCGGATTGCACGCAGCGCAAGTGCGCAGCGTACAATCCGCAGCAATTACTGATCGTGTGCACGTACCTTCAGTGTTTGATTATTTTTTTGTGTGTGCAGTAATGCGGCCATGCATACCAGGATTGGGGAATGAGGGGGTCCATACATACCAGGATTGGGGATGGGAAGGCCATACATACCAGGATTGGGTATGAGGAGGCCATGCATACCAGGATTGGGGATGGGGGGCATACAATCCCGGATTGGGGGATGAGGGGGCCCACACATACCAGGATTGGGGATAGGGGTGCCATGCATACCAGGATTGGGGATGAGGAGGCCATGCATACCAGGATTGGGGATGAGGGGACCATACATACCAGGATTAGACATGAGGGTGCCATGCATACGAGGATTGGGGATGGGGGGGCATGCATACCAGGATTGGGGGATGAGGGGTACCGTACATACCAGGATTGGGGGATGAGGGGTGCTATACATACCTGGATTGGGGGATGAGGGCTGCCATGCATACCTGGATTGGGGATGAGGGCTGCCATGCATACCTGGATTGGGGATGAGGGCTGCCATGCATACCAGGATTGGGGATGAGGGGGGCATGTATACCAGGATTAGGGATGAGGGGGCCATGTACAACAGAATTGGGGATGAGGGTGCCATGCGTACCAGGATTGGGGATGAGGGGGCCATGCGTACCAGGATTGGGGATGAGGGGGCTATGCGTACCAGGATTGGGGATGAGGGGGCCATGCGTACCAGGATTGGGGATGAGGGAGCCATGCACAACAGAATTAGGGATGAGGGGTCCATGCATACCAGGATTGGGGATGAGGGGGCCATGCGTACCAGGATGGGGAAATTTACCAGTAGCTGCTGCATTTCCCAAATTAGGGTTTATACTCAAGTCAATAAGTTTTCCCAGTTTTTTGTGGTAAAATTAGGTGCCTTGGCTTATACTCGAGCATATACGGTAATTTATATTTCTATTTTTTCAGCGTTTTCAGATCTCTGCTTGCCATCAATGAATGAGAATATTCTTAATTACATCGCGAGGCATAAAATCTGTACAGCATATTGCGTAGACCCCAGTTAGTAAATGATTAGCAGTGAGAGGAATCCGGTCTGTGTAACAAACATGGTCCCATTCACTGAAAGCAAGCCGAGATATTGAAATCACTAATAATTCAGTTACTTTTTTGTTTTCCTCTTTTTCCAGCGCTCAGATTTTGAATGATCAGATGGTTATACTGAATGCATACGGGGGTCCGCAAGAAACGCCATCACTTGAGCCCCCAAACCTGTCCCAGCGATCTGCGAGAAAGCCCCTTCCGCCGCCGCCAGGGACACCGTCCACTCATTCTCCGTGTACACGAGGATGAAGCCGGACTGGGCTCTGAAGTGAGTGAGACCGCGGTGCGCGGCACTGGGCGCGGGGGGTTCTGTAACCTCATCATACACTTTGTATCCAAGATCTCTGCTTTCTGTCACTGAATAGGAACATTTCACTTTCCATTAAGGTACTGAAAACCTGTGCAGCCCCGACACTTCTCACAGCTGAGGTTTTGCCTCTATATCATGTAACTTTAGGTGACACCAGCCACGGGCGATGGGCTTCCTGCCGCCGTGGTCGGTGTCTTTTGATAAAATCTCTTTTCCCCATACAGATGTCTTGACGACAACAACTGGGATGTGCATCAAGCAAAGAAAGTGTTTCATCACCTGAAGGTAAATGGTTTTATTAAGCAACCTACTTGCTGACTGTCTCCAGTGACCTGAAGCCGACACCTGCACTGTATCTCTGAAGGTCTTTGCATGTGTCCTGTGGAGGTGTTTAGAGGTTCAGTGCTGCCCTCTATTGGCCAGAGCTGATTACAGCTGCAAAGATCAGTTCTTGCTCTATGGAATCACTGTACATACAATATCTGGAGAAAAGTATGTGCCCCCTCCACATTCACCTCCAGGGAGCTCTCACCTCCCATCTTACACCCATAGACATTAATATGGAGTCGCTCCTCCACAGATAGAACGGCTTCTGCTCTTCTGGGAAGGATTTCTATAAGATTTTGGAGGCATTGGTGGGAATTGTTGCCCCTTCATCCAGAAGACATCACACCGCAACGGGACCAGATGTTACACCGGGGGACGATGGGGTCGGAAGTTATGCATGGGGGGCGATGGCACTGAATGTTATGCACAGCGGGGGGAAGGGCCAGACGTTATGCATCGGGGGTCGATGGGACCGGACGTTATGCACAGGAGGAGCAATGGGGCTGGATGTTATACACCAGGAAGGGGGGGGATGGGACCGGACATGATACATCCGGGGAGGGGACGAAATGGGGCAGGACATTATACACCGGGGGGGCAAGATGGTGCCGGACGTTATGCACAGGAGGAGCAATGGGGCTGGATGTTATACACCAGGAAGGGGGGAGATGGGACCGGACATGATACATCCGGGGAGGGGACGAGATGGGGCAGGACATTATACACCGGGGGGGGGCAAGATGGTGCCGGACGTTATGCACCGGGGGGGATGGTGGGGCCAGGTATTATTCTAGCTCACAGCTGGGGGTTCGGGGCGGGAGACCCCTCTATAATATCTATAAGCACTAATACGGTATATAGAGAGCAGTCGTCTTGATAAGAGAATCCATTTAATGTTTATCTCCATATAAATGGAGAACCCCTTTAAGAGCGCTCACCCCCTGACTGTATAAAGGGGTAAATGATGCTTCTGTCTGGTCTCCAGGTTTACACGTATGATTTGGTTTTCCTTTATTATAGGTTTCCCTTTACAGAGTCGGGGTGCCATTCCTCCGGAGGCCTTTGAAGTGAAGGCGCTGGCGGCCGCCATGTCTGGATAAGGTGTGCGAGGACGAGTCTCCGCTGATCCCACTTCTGGTTACACGGAGGAGATTCCTGATTTCTTTTGTCCTTCTGTTCATGTCCTCGTGTTTCTTGTCTGTTGTTCGGGGTCTTGTGGTACAAATGGTAAAATGTGGCCTCGTTCCTGTCGTGTAGACGGCACCAAAGGTTTCTGCAGAGAATCTGCAGCGTTCTGTTACTGCTGCTCTGTGAGAAGGAAATTGTGCGATGTGGACGGAGGAAATATTGTTTCTTGTATTATAGGGTTTTATGGCTTCACTTTTGTATAAAACATCCATTAAAGGAAGCGTTCTGTTACTAGATGTTATATTGTGTGACTCCACCGCGCCCACGACTCACGCTCTACACCCGTCCTCACTATTGTGTGACTCCACCGCACCCACGACTCACGCTCTACACCCGTCCTCACTATTGTGTGTTACCACCGCACCCACGACTCACGATCTACACCCGTCCTCACTATTGTGTGTTACCACCGCACCCACGACTCACGATCTACACCCGTCCTCACTATTGTGTGACTCCACCGCACCCACGACTCACGATCTACACCCGTCCTCACTATTGTGTGACTCCACCGCGCCCACGACTCACGATCTACACCCGTCCTCACTATTGTGTGACTCCACCGCACCCACGACTCACGATCTACACCCGTCCTCACTATTGAGTGACTCCACCGCGCCCACGACTCACGATCTACACCCGTCCTCACTATTGTGTGACTCCACCGCGCCCACGACTCACGATCTACACCCGTCCTCACTATTGTGTGACTCCACCGCACCCACGACTCACGATCTACACCCGTCCTCACTATTGTGTGTTACCACCGCGCCTACGACTCACGATCTACACCCGTCCTCACTATTGTGTGACTCCACCGCACCCACGACTCACGATCTACACCCGTCCTCACTATTGTGTGTTACCACCGCGCCCACGACTCACGATCTACACCCGTTCTCACTATTGTGTGTTACCACCGCGCCCACGACTCACGATCTACACCCGTCCTCACTATTGTGTGACTCTACCGCGCCCACGACTCACGATCTACACCCGTCCTCACTATTGTGTGAATCCACCGCGCCCACGACTCACGATCTACACCCGTCCACACTATTGTGTGAATCCACCGCGACCACGACTCACGCTCTACACCCGTCCTCACTATTGTGTGAATCCACCGCGCCCACGACTCACGATCTACACCCGTCCTCACTATTGTGTGAATCCACCGCGCTCACGATCTACACCCGTCCTCACTATTGTGTGAATCCACCACGCCCACCACTCACGCTCTACACCCGTCCTCACTACTGTGACACTACCGCGCCCACGACTCACGATCTACACCCGTCCTCACTATTGTGTGACTCCACCGCACCCACGACTCACGATCTACACCCGTCCTCACTATTGTGTGTTACCACCGCGCCTACGACTCACGATCTACACCCGCCCTCACTATTGTGTGACTCCACCGCACCCACGACTCACGATCTACACCCGTCCTCACTATTGTGTGTTACCACCGCGCCCACGACTCACGATCTACACCCGTTCTCACTATTGTGTGTTACCACCGCGCCCACGACTCACGATCTACACCCGTCCTCACTATTGTGTGACTCTACCGCGCCCACGACTCACGATCTACACCCGTCCTCACTATTGTGTGAATCCACCGCGCCCACGACTCACGATCTACACCCGTCCTCACTATTGTGTGAATCCACCGCGCTCACGATCTACACCCGTCCTCACTATTGTGTGAATCCACCACGCCCACCACTCACGCTCTACACCCGTCCTCACTACTGTGACACTACCGCGCCCACGACTCACGATCTACACCCGTCCTCACTATTGTGTTACCACCGCACCCACGACTCACAATCTACACCCGTCCTCACTATTGTGTGTTACCACCGCGTCCATGACTCGCGCTCTACACCCGTCCTCACTATTGTGTGTTACCACCACATCCACGACTCACGATCTACACCCGTCCTCACTATTGTATGATACCACCGCGCCCACGACTCACGCTCTACACCCGTCCTCACTATTGTGTTACCACCGCGTCCACGACTCATGATCTACACCCATCCTCACTATTGTGTACCACCATGTCCACGCCTCACGATCTACACCCGTCCTCACTATTGTGATACCACCGCGTCCACGACTCACGCTCTACACCCGTCCTCACTATTGTATGATACCATCGGGTCCACGACTCACGATCTACACCCGTCCTCACTATTGTGTGTTACCACCGCGTCCATGACTCACGATCTACACCCGTCCTCACTATTGTGTGTTACCACCGCGCCCACGACCTCACGATCTACACCCGTTCTCACTATTGTGTGTTACCACCGTGCCCACGACTCACGATCTACACCCGTCCTCACTATTGTGATACCACCATGTCCACGACTCACGCTCTACACCCGTCCTCACTATTGTGTGATACCACCGCGTCCACGACTCACGCTCTACACCCATCCTCACTATTGTATGATACCACCGGGTCCACGACTCACGATCTACACCCGTTCTCACTATTGTGTGTTACCACTGCGCTCACGATCTACACCCGTCCTCACTATTGTGTGTTACCACCGCGCCCACGATCTACACCCGTCCTCACTATTGTGATACCACCGGGTCCACGACTCACGATCTACACCCGTCCTCACTATTGTGTGTTACCACCGCGTCCATGACTCACGCTCTACACCCGTCCTCACTATTGTATGATACCACCGCGCCCACGACTCACGATCTACACCCGTCCTCACTATTGTATGATACCACCGCATCCACGACTGACGATCTACACCCGTCCTCACTATTGTGTGACTCCACCGGGCCCACGACTCAAGCTCTACACCCGTCCTCACTATTGTGTGTTACCACCACATCCACGACTCACGATCTACACCCGTCCTCACTATTGTATGATACCACCGCGCCCACGACTCACGCTCTACACCCGTCCTCACTATTGTGTGTTACCACCGCGTGCACGACTCGTGATCTACACCCGTCCTCACTATTGTGTACCACCATGTCCACGCCTCACGATCTACAACCGTCCTCACTATTGTGATACCACCGCGTCCACGACTCACGCTCTACACCCGTCCTCACTATTGTATGATACCATCGGGTCCACGACTCACGATCTACACCCGTCCTCATTATTGTGTGTTACCACCGCGTCCACGACTCACGATCTACACCCGTCCTCACTATTGTGTTACCACCGCGCCCACGACTCACGATCTACACCCGTCCTCACTATTGTGTTACCACCGCGCCCATGACTCACGATCTACACCCGTCCTCACTATTGTGATACCACCATGTCCACGACTCACGCTCTACACCCGTCCTCACTATTGTGTGTTACCACCCCGTCCACGACTCATGATCTACACCCGTCCTCACTATTGTGACACTACCGCGTGCACGACTCACGATCTACACCTGTCCTCACTATTGTGTGTTACCACCGCGTCCACGACTCACGATCTACAATCGTCCTCACTATTGTGATACCACCGTGTCCACGACTCACGATCTACACCCGTCCTCACTATTGTGTTACCACCATGTCCACGCCTCACGCTCTACACCCGTCCTCACTATTGTGATACCACCACGTCCACGACTCACGCTCTACACCCGTCCTCACTATTGTGATACCACCGTGTCCACGACTCATGCTCTACACCCGTCCTCACTATTGTGATACCACCGCGTCCACGACTCACGCTCTACACCCGTCCTCACTATTGTGATACCACCGCGTCCACGACTCACGATCTACACTCGTCCTCACTATTGTGATACCATCGCGTCCACGACTCACGATCTACACCCGTCCTCACTATTGTGATACCGCGTCCACGACTCACGCTCTACACTCGTCCTCACTATTGTGATACCACCGCGTCCACGACTCACGGTCTACACTCATCCTTACTATTGTGGTACCACCGCGTCCACGACTCACGATCTACACTCGTCCTCACTATTGTGATACCACCGTGTCCACGACTCACGATCTACACCCGTCCTCACTATTGTGATACCACCGCGTCTACGACTCACGATCTACACCCGTCCTCACTATTGTGACACTACCGCGTCCACGACTCACGCTCTACACCCGTGCTCACTATTGTGATACCACCGTGTCCACGACTCACTATCTACACGTGCATTTCGTATGGAGGAAATAGTTTCTTGAATTATAGGGTTTTAAGACTTCAGAGCGAATGTTCACTTTTGTATAAAACATCCATTAAAGGTTCTGTTACTAGATGTGATTATATTGTGTGACAACACAGAGTCCACGCCTCACGCTCTACACCCGTCCTAACTATTGTGTTTCCACCATGTCCATGCCTCACGCTCTACACCCGTCCTCACTATTGTGCTACCACCATGTCCATGCCTCACGCTCTACACCCGTCCTCACTATTGTGCTACCACCATGTCCACGCCTCACGCTCTACACCCGTCCTCACTATTGTGCTACCACCATGTCCATGCCTCACGCTCTACACCCGTCCTCACTATTGTGATACCACCATGTCCACGCCTCACGATCTCACCCGTCCTCACTATTGTGATACCACCATGTCCACGCCTCACGCTCTACACCCGTCCTCACTATTGTGATACCACCATGTCCACGCCTCACGCTCTACACCCGTCCTCACTATTGTGATACCACCATATCCACGCCTCACGATCTCACCCATCCTCACTATTGTGATACCACCATGTCTACGCCTCACGCTCTACACCCGTCCTCACTATTGTGATACCACCATGTCCACGCCTCACGCTCTACACCCGTCCTCACTATTGTGATACCACCATGTCCACGCCTCACGATCTCACCCGTCCTCACTATTGTGATACCACCATGTCCACGCCTCACGATCTCACCCGTCCTCACTATTGTGATACCACCATGTCCACGCCTCACGCTCTACACCCGTCCTCACTATTGTGATACCACCATGTCCACGCCTCACGCTCTACACCCATCCTCACTATTGTGATACCACCATGTCCACGCCTCACGCTCTACACCCGTCCTCACTATTGTGATACCACCATGTCCACGCCTCACGCTCTACATCCATCCTCACTATTGTGATACCACCATGTCCACGCCTCACGCTCTACACCCGTCCACGCCTCACGCTCTACACCCGTCCTCACTATTGTGATACCACCATGTCCACTCCTCACGCTCTACACCCGTCCTCACTATTGTGATACCACCATGTCCACGCCTCACGATCTCACCCGTCCTCACTATTGTGATACCACCATGTCCACGCCTCACGCTCTACACCCGTCCTCACTATTGTGATACCACCGTGTCCACGCCTCACGCTCTACACCCGTCCTCTCTATTGTGATACCACCATGTCCACGCCTCACGCTCTACACCCGTCCTCACTATTGTGATACCACCATGTCCACGCCTCACGATCTCACCCATCCTCACTATTGTAATACCACCATGTCTACGCCTCACGCTCTACACCCGTCCTCACTATTGTGATACCACCATGTCCACGCCTCACGCTCTACACCCGTCCTCACTATTGTGATACCACCATGTCCACGCCTCACGATCTCACCCGTCCTCACTATTGTGATACCACCATGTCCACGCCTCACGATCTCACCCGTCCTCACTATTGTGATACCACCATGTCCACGCCTCACGCTCTACACCCGTCCTCACTATTGTGATACCACCATGTCCACGCCTCACGCTCTACACCCGTCCTCACTATTGTGATACCACCATGTCCACGCCTCACGCTCTACACCCGTCCTCACTATTGTGATACCACCATGTCCACGCCTCACGCTCTACATCCGTCCTCACTATTGTGATACCACCATGTCCACGCCTCACGCTCTACACCAGTCCTCACTATTGTGATACCACCATGTCCACGCCTCACGCTCTACACCGGTCCTCACTATTCTGTGATAACACAGGCGCTTAGTGCACCTTTGGCGAGGCCAAACATTTAAAACGAGTCTGACAGCACAGAACGACTGTTTAAACCAAGCACCGGCCCTCGGTGCACCGTGATTTGGCCAAATATTGCTCTATGAAGCCAGAGCTATCATCAAAGGTGGGGGGGGGGCGAGGTGTGCAAATGGAGAGAAAACAAGCACGTGGGAAGGCGACCTTCAATGTTTGGCTGCACCATGATGCACTAAGCGCCTGCGCTTGGTTTGAACAGTCATTCTGTGCTGACTCCCTTTTAGGTTGACTGCACAAGTCCATCAAGTTCAACCAGTACAATAACACGTTGATCTAGAGCAGTGTTCCCCAAACCCCATCCTCACGGCCCCCACAGGTCACGTTTTCAGGATTTCCATAGTGTTGCACAGGTGAGAGAATTCCTGATGTCTTGATGATACTTCCATCACCTGTGTAACACTAAGGAGATCCTGAAAACATGACCTGTGGGGCCATGAGGACTGGAGTTTGGGAAACACTGATCTAGAGGAAAGAAAACAAAAACCCCGGGAGACAGATGCTAATTGCCCCATATCAGGGGAAAATTCCTTCCTGACTCCACAAACGGCAATCAGGCGAGTTCCCTGGATCACCATCATCACACAATCTAGAAACTATAAGATTATATTCTTCAAGAAAGGTGTCCAGGCCCTCCTTGTATACTGGTAGTGAATCCACCATGACAGCATCATGTGACAGAGAGATCCATAGTCTTAATGCTCTTACAGTAAAGAATCCCCGTCTGTTATTATGATTAGACTAGATGGTGGCCCGATTCTAATGCATCGGGTATTCTAGAATAGGTATGCGGCCGACCGGGCGCAATCAGCAGAGCTGTGTTTCAATTTTGCGGCAAAATCGCTGATTGGTCGAGGCCGGCAACCGTAACCAATCAGCAAAGCGGTGTTAAAATTTGGCGCCTATATCGCAGATTGGTCGCGAGTAATCAGCACAGCGGTGTTTAAATTTGGCACTAATAATGCTGATTATTCGAGACCGGTAACCGCGACCAATCAGCAGAGCGGTGTTTAAATTTGGCGCCAATTTCGCTGCTTGGTCGCGGCCGGCCACCGCGACCAATCAGCGAAGCGGTGTTTAAATTTGGCACCAATATGGCTGATTGGTCACGGCCGGCGGCCTCGACCAATCAGCAGAGCGTTTAAATTTGGTGCCAATTTCGCTGCTTGGTCGCGGCCGGCCACCGCGACCAATCAGCGAAGCGGTGTTTAAATTTGGCACCAATACTGCTGATTGATCTCGGCCGGCGGCCTCGACCAATCAGCAGAGCGGTGGTTGAATTTTGCGCCAAAATCGCTTAGTTGCGGGCGGCGGCCGCGACCAATCAGCAAACCGTGTTAGTGAGGACTGGAGAGCATGTTTAAATTTGGCGCCAAAATCGCTAATTAATCGCGGCTGACGGCCGCGACCAATCAGCAGAGCGTTGTTTAAATTTGGCACAAAATAACGCAGATTGGTCGTGGCCGGTGGTTGCGACCAATCAGCAGAGTGAGGTTTAAATTTGGCCCCAATACTGCTGATTGATCTCGGCCAGCGACCGCGATCAATCAGCAGAGCGGTGTTTAAATTTGGCGCCAAAATCGCTGATTGGTCGCAGCTGGAGTCCGCGACCAATCAGCAGAGCGTTGTTTAAATTTGGCGCCAATCTCGGTGATTGGACGCGTCTGGCGTCCGCATCCAATCAGCACAGCGGTGTTTAACTTTAGCGCCAAGATCACTGATTGGTCGCGCTCTCTGCACGCGACCAATCAGCGAATCGTATTGGTGAGGAGCGGGGAGCGGAATCGTATTAGTGAGGACCGGGGAGCGCCGCTGCCTGTGCGGCTACTTCCACTGCGAGAACCCGGGACATGAGCGGGCGCTCGCAGCAGAAATATCCCGACCGGCAGCGCCGCTCCCCGGTCCTCCCTTCACACCCTAGCCGCTGATGTCTCCACAGTATCCGCATGGTGTTACAAAGGTCCGGACATTTGTGTTAAAAATCGCTGATTGGTCGCTGGCGCTGCCCGCGACCAATCACCGATTTGGGTGCCAAATTCAAATATCGACCGCGACCAATCAGCACAGCGGTGTTTAAATGTGGAGCCAAGATCGGTGATTGGTCGCGGCCGATATTTAAATTTGGCGCCCAAATCGGTGATTGGTCGCGGGCAGCACCAGCGATCAATCAGCGATTTTTAACACAAATGTCCGGACCTTTGTAACACCATGCGGATACTGTGGGGACATCAGCGGCTAGGGTGTGAAGGGAGGACCGGGGAGCGGCGCTGCGGGTCGGGATACTTCTGCTCCGAGCGCCTGCTCATGTCCCGGGTTCTCGGAGCGGAAGTAGCTGCACAGGCAGCGCCGCTGACATCCATGCGGCTAGGGCGTGAAGGGAGGACCGGGGAGCGGCGCTGACATCCAATTGGTCGTGGCCGGTATTTAAATGTGCCGCACAAATCGTTGATTGGTCGCGGACTTGGCCCGCGACCAATCACTGATCTTGCGGCCAAAGTGAAACACTACTGTGCTGATTGGTCTCGGACGCTGCCCGCGACCAATCACCGATTTGGGCACCAAATTTAAATATCGGTCGCGACCAATCACAGATCTTTGCTCCACATTTAAACACCGCTGTGCTGATTGGTCGCGGCCGATATTTAAATGTGGCGCCCAAATCGGTGATTGGTCGCGGGCAGCGTCGGCGACCAATCAGCACAGCGGTATTTAACTTTTGCGCTAAGATCAGTGATTGGTCGGGTCCGAAGACCGCGACCAATAATCGAATCGTCTTGGTGAGGACCGGGGAGCAGCGCTGCCTGTGCGGCTACTTATGCTGCGAGAACCCGGGACATAGCGGGCGCTCGCAGCAGAAGTATCCCGACCCGCAGCGCCGCTCCCCGGTCCTCCCTTCCGCATGGAGGTCAGCGGCGCCGGCGGTCCTTCCCCTGCTACCGGCCGGGAGATGAGCGCCTCGCGCCGCTCATCTCCCGGCTGCATCTCCGTCCCGCAGATGGGTCCGGCGGTCGGGTTCCTTCTGCTGTTGCCGGCCGGGAGATGAGCCGCTAACTGCCGCCATCTTTTTTCAGAAATCCCGCGGCGTTGATTGACCGCTGCCGGACCAATGAGCGACGCGGGATTTCCTTGACTGACTGACTGACTGACTGACTGACTGAATTATATATATAGAAGATGGAGAGGACGCCTCCTTGTCATTGTTGCAGATCAAGGTGTAGAAAGATCATCAGAAAATCTGGGTCCTGTCCCCTCATCCATTTCTCCATTGTAATGAGATTTCCCGTCAGCCGTCTTTTCTCCAAACTGAATAACCCCCAGTCTGATCCCTCGTCCTCTGCAGTCCCTCATTCCCTTCATCACCTTGGTTGTTCTGCACCCGCTCTAGTTCATCTATATCTTCCTTATAGACTGGAGCCCAAAATTGTCCCCAGTCCTGTGTGGCCGCAATAGGGACTTGTATAAAGGCAGAAGGACGTTCTCCTCAGGAGCAGCTCGGCCTCTTTTAATGCATCCCATCATTTTATTTGCCGGCCACTGGTCACTAAAGTGGACTTCAACTTCCGCCCATACACGCAAGTCTATAGCGACTATTTTACCCATTGTTTTACCATTTAGTACATAATTGTACGTTTTATTTCCTCAACCCAAGTCATTGATGTTACATTCTAGGTACCTGCAGCCAACACTAGGGGGAGTTCTTTGCATTCTGTTTATATAAGGAACACAAATCTGTATGCATGTGGCACCCTCTAGTGGTGGCTATGAGCAAAGCAGAAAGAAATTTATAATTTACATGGGGAATTTTGATGCTATTAAAAAATAATATAGCACAGAACAACCTAAAAGTTACAAATATTCTGCATGATAGCCATAGGAAGTAATAGGGCATATAGAGAGGCTTTTAAGCAGAACAGACAAGCTGGTGTCGTACTAATAAAGGGAGCATGACCAACCCCCATTAAATGCCATCACTGCCCCCCATCCCCTTATAGGGGGGGTATATAAAAGTAGACAACCCCTTTAAGCATCAGGTCTCTATAACAGATTGTAAAAGCTCCTCGTGGGGTGATTGTATTACACCGTAATGAATCATCTCAGGCGCAGTTTTTACATCATAAGAAAATCAAAAAGCCGCTAATTCCATCTTTAATGAGGAGAAAGGTAAATTATCTATATATATATAATCGTCTTATCCCATCTGTCTGTCTGTCTGTCTGTCTGTCCAGGAAATCCCGCGTCGCTCATTGGTCCGGCAGCGGCCAATCAGCGCTGTGGGATTTCTGAAAAAAGATGGCGGCCGTTAGCGGCTCATCTGGGGGACGGAGCTGAGCGGCGATGCAGCCGGGAGATGAGCTCCGCGAGGCGCTCATCTCCCGGCCAGCAACAGCAGAAGGAACCCGACCGCCGGACCCATCTGCGGGACGGAGATGCAGCCGGGAGATGAGCGGCGCAAGGCGCTCATCTCCCGGCTGGTAGCAGCGGAAGGACCGCCGGTGCCACTGACCTCCATGCGGAAGGGAGGACCGGGGAGCGGCGCTGCGGGTCGGGATACTTCTGCTGCCAGCGCCCACTATGTCCCGGGTTCTCGCAGCGTAAGTAGCCGCACAGGCAGCAGCGCTCCCCGGTCCTCACCAAGAAGATTCGATGATTGGTCGCGGTCTTCGGACCCGACCAATCACTGATCTTGGCTCCACATTTAAACACCGCTGTGCTGATTGGTCGGCGACGCCGCCCGCGACCACTCACCGGTTTGGGAGCCACATTTAAATATCGGCAGCGACCAATCAGCACAGCGGTGTTTAAATGTGGAGCCAAGATCGGTGATTGGTCGCGGCCGATATTTAAATTTGGCGCCCAAATCCGTGATTGGTCGCGGGCAGAGTCCGCGACCAATCAGCACAGTAGTGTTTAACTTTGGCCGCAAGATCAGTGCTTGGTCGCGGGCCAAGTCCGCAACCAATCAACGATTTGTGCGGCACATTTAAATAGCGGCCGCGACCAATTGGACCCGCAGCGCCGCTCCCCGGTCCTCCCTTCACGCCCTAGCCGCATGGATGTCAGCATTTGTGTTAAAAATCGCTGATTGGTCGCTGGCGCTGCCCGCAACCAATCACCGATTTCGGCGCCAAATTTAAATATCGGCCGCGACCAATCACCGATCTTGGCTTCACATTTAAACACCGCTGTACTGATTGGTCGCGGACGCTATTTAAATGTGCCGCCCAAATCGGTGATTGGTCGCGCACAGCGTCGGCGACCAATCAGCACAGTGGTGTTTAACTTTAGCGCCAACATCACTGATTGGTCGCGCTCTCCGCACGCGACCAATCAGCGAATCGTATTGGTGAGGAGCGGGGAGCGGAATCGTATTAGTGAGGACCGGGGAGCGCCGCTGCCTGTGCGGATACTTCCACTCCGAGAAGCCGAGAGCGGTGTTTAAATGTGGAGCCAAGATCGGTGATTGGTCGCGGCCGATATTTAAATTTGGCGCCCAAATCGGTGATTGGTCGCGGGCAGCGCCAGCGACCAATCAGCGATTTTTAACACAAATGTCCGGACCTTTGTAACACCATGCGGATACTGTGGGGACATCAGCGGCTAGGGTGTGAAGGGAGGACCGGGGAGCGGCGCTGCGGGTCGGGATACTTCTGCTGCGAGCAGTCGCTCATCTCTCGGCTTCTTGCAGTGGAAGTATCCGCACAGGCAGCGGCGCTCCCCGGTCCTCACCAATACGATTCGCTGATTGGTGAAGAGCTGGAAGGCAGCAACGAGACGAGAGGGGGCTCACGGGGAAAGAAAGGGTTAACGTCCGGCCCCGGCAGGCAGCGCTGACAAGGGGCGATGGATGCTATATGCTGGGAAACCTTCCATCATGGGGACATTCTGCATCTGGGGGTCTTCAGGGGAACTCGTCAAGATCCTGAGGCCCCAAAGGACGAGAGGCTGAAATACAGATTCAGTGCAGGTATAACACACGGACGCCCTGCAAAGGCTACAGGGATTTAGGGTTACTGCAGGGTAATGGGGGGGTTTTCAGGAATGATTGACTAATAAGGGGTTAAGCACATATGTGCTGCTCAGCGAGAGCTCATTGATGGGAATAGCTGATTTTTCAGGGCAAATTCAATATTGGAGCCCATTAGTGACCTGTCCACCTTTCCAAGTTGTACACAATTTTAATTTATTTTATCTTTTTACATAAGACTTTAAAATGCTGATTACTCACAGCCACCACTAGGGGGAGCTCAGTGCATACAACACACCACAGGCGCCCTCTAGTGGTGACCGCAGGCAGCATGAAGCTCATTATATACAGCAGGTGCCCTCCAGTGGTGGCTGCAGCTAGCGCAGAGTTCAGTGCATACAACATACCGTAGGCGCCCTCTAGTGGTGGCTGCTGGCAACGCAGAGCTCTGTCCATACAACAGCGCAGGCAATGCAGAGCTCAGCGCATACACCACAGGTGCCCTCTAGTGGAGGCTGCTGGCAGCGCAGATCTCAGTGCATACACCACAGGCACCCTCTAGTGGAGGCTGCTGACAGCGCAGATCTCAGTGCATACACCACAGGTGCCCTCTAGTGGAGGCTGCTGGCAGCGCAGATCTCAGTGCATACACCACAGGCGCCCTCTAGTGGAGGCTGCTGGCAGCGCAGATCTCAGTGCATACACCACAGGCGCCCTCTAGTGGAGGCTGCTGACAGCGCAGATCTCAGTGCATACAACACATCACAGGCACCCTCTAGTGGTGGCTGCTGGCAGCGCAGAGCTCAGTGCATACACCACAGGCGCCCTCTAGTGGTGGCTGCTGACAGCGCAGAGCACAGTGCATACACCATACCACAGGCGCCCTCTAGTGGTGGCTGCTGGCAGCGCAGAGCACAGTGCATACATCATACCACAGGCGCCCTCTAGTGGTGACTGCTGGCAGCGCAGATCTCTGTGCATACACCACAGGCTCCCTCTAGTGGTGGCTGCTGGCAGCGCAGAGCACAGTGCATACACCATACCACAGGCGCCCTCTAGTGGTGACTGCTGGCAGCGCAGATCTCTGTGCATACACCACAGGCGCCCTCTAGTGGTGACTGCTGGCAGCGCAGATCTCAGTGCATACACCACAGGCGCCCTCTAGTGGTGGCTGCTGGCAGCGCAGATCTCAGTGCATACACCACAGGCGTCCTCTAGTGGAGGCTGCTGGCAGTGCAGATCTCAGTGCATACACCACAGGCGCCCTCTAGTGGTGGCTGCTGGCAGCGCAGATCTCAGGGCATTCACCACAGGCATCCTCTAGTGGAGGCTGCTGGCAGCGCAGAGCTCAGTGCATACACCACAGGCATCCTCTAGTGGTTACTGCAGGCAGTGCGGAGCTCAGTACATACAACAGGCGTCCTCTAATGGTGACCGCTGGCTGCATGGAGCTCAGTACATAACGAAAGTGCCCTCCAGTGGTGGCAGCAGCCAGCGCAGAGTTCAGTGCATACAACATACCGCAGGCGCCCTCTAGTGGTGGCTGCTGGCAGCGCAGAGCTCTGTCCATACAACAGCACAGGAAAGGCACAGCTCAGTGCATACAACAGCACAGGTGCCCTCTAGTGGTGGCTGATGGTGGTATGGAGCTCAGTGCATTCAACATACCACAGGTGCCCTCTAGTGGTGGCTGCTGGCAGTGCAGATCTCAGTGCATACACCACAGGTGCCCTCTAGTGGAGACTGCTGGCAGCGCACAGCTCAGTGCATACAACACAGGCGCCCTCTAGTGGAGACTTCTGGCAGAGCAGAGCTCAGTGCATACACCACAGGTGCCCTCTAGTGGAGGCTGCTGGCAGTGCAGATCTCAGTGCATACACCACAGGTGCCCTCTAGTGGAGGCTGGTGGCAGTGCAGATCTCAGTGCATACACCACAGGTGCCCTCTAGTGGAGGCTGCTGGCAGTGCAGATCTCAGTGCATACACCACAGGTGCCCTCTAGTGGAGGCTGCTGGCAGCGCAGAGCTCAGTGCATACACCACAGGCGCCCTCTAGTGGAGACTGCTGGCAGCGCAGAGCTCAGTGCATACACCACAGGTGCCCTCTAGTGGAGGCTGCTGCCAGCGCAGAGCTCAGTGCATACACCACTGGTGCCCTCTAGTGGTGGCTGCTGGCAGCACCTTAATTCTTGTATTAGAAGACAGACTTTAGACATAGTAAATAAATTGGTGCAGATTCCTGAACATTCACATCACACTGAACCACATGATCAGAAACTGGCACCTGAGATTTTTCTTGCTTCCAGGCTGAAAGTTGAGTACCAGGGGCCCCTAATGTTACAGCCCACCCGTCCATAGCTCTGATCACTGCTCTGCTGAAGGGGATGGGTGGTCTCATTTCTGCAGGGAGAAGTGCAGCTGCTGGCAGCAAAGTCCAACACCCGACCTGTATAGCGCCTTATAATAGGAGCCGTATACGATACCTGCGCCCCCCAATGCAGAGCGGAAACCATCTGCACGGCCCTGTCCTGTGACCAGCCTGATCCCCACCGTCCACAATCTCTACAGTCTGGATCTAAATGTCTGGCCATTAATCCCTACAGCTCATAGTATCATTTGCAGGGGCAAATTCTATCCCTCCGTTCAGTTTCTGGGAAAGCTGAGTGATGAGCAATATGGCCGCCCTGACTGCTCCCACATAGGTGCACTGAGCGATACACAGAGCCGATCAGCCATCTCCCATGGTAAATGTATGGCGGCCGTATTCTGCCCTCATCCAGCTCATTGGACGCGATATAGAAAAGCGACGCCTTCATAGAAAACAACCGAAATTACAGAATGTATTAGTGCAAGTCAGACTAAAGTCAAGGAGCTGTCCGGGCATGCTGGGAGTTGTAGTTTCACAACAACCAGAGACCGTTGCCCTGTGACTTACCCTTATACGGCAACAAGGCGTAGTGCAGCATCATACAGGTAAAATCTATAGGAAATGCTGTTATCACCTCCAGAGCAGCAATCGCAAGTCTGCCAGATTCCTCCTAGCTTCTCAGGCTTCGTGAACCCCCCCCTCCGCCCTGCGGCCCACCCCTGGTGGTCTCACATAGCGCATGCTCTGCTGCGGGGCATTGGGGGAGGTGCAGTGTTTCCACCAGATCACACAGGACAGATTATTCCATATGATTATTATTATTATAAACCATTTCTCATATTTGTTACATATTTTACATGGTACAAGATCAGACAAATCAGACTGATGAGAGAAGAGATAAGAACCTTTCCCCACTACCCTCTCCTGCCCGCTACAGACGGCTGATACCAGAGAGGCAACAGCACATTTCGGATTTGCCCTGACCTATAGTGGAGGAGAAACCGTTGCTGTTTGCGATGGCGCTGAGCTACCTGCGCGTGGTACAGAAAAGGGCAGACCGAGGGGAACGCATGGGACCTTTACCCTTCCACCAGTCTTGAGGGGGCGCCCACTACCCTGGTACCCAACACAAAGGTGCCCCCTCCTCCATGACGCTTCTCATGCGCGTTCATCTTCTGAACAGATCATGAAATGCCCCCGAGTGGGCGCACATAGAATAGAATTAAAAATCCCAAACAAGTGCGAAAAAAAACCCACAAAACACAAAAGTGCAGGCGCAGCCAAATTATGTTTAACCCCTTTCATGTCCACCAATCGTAGTGGCAAAGAACGGGTTAAATCACAGCACTCTGAATTAGTGTCGGCCGCCACGAGGAGCGATGAGGAGGCGACACTTATCGAAAAGGATCCAGGTCATGTGAGCGACTTACTGCCCTGGCCCCTCCCCCTGATTGCAGGCCCCACCCCATGATCACTTGCCCCTCCCCCTGATTGCCGGCTCCTCCCCCTAACCGCAGGCCCCTCCTTTATCTAGTATAATACACGCTGTAGTACACAGATTTTGAACGACACAAGGAATAAGAGTTGTCAAATTTGAGCAGGTAGAGCCCCCGGCCGGGGTACTGGTGGCTGCCGGCGTCCACCTCTTCGTGACGATCCCGCCTGTAGACCGGCACCATCTCCTCCAGCTGAGGCTTGTTGGCGTCTTTTCGGCTTTCTCTTCGTTGTTGGGATTCTCTGTAAAGAACAGACACAAGTCAGGAGTGAGTCCAGGATATCAGAGTGGGACAAGTCATGGGCGCGGAGCTAAAACAGAAGCATAAAGGGGTCTTCCGGGAATAATCCGGAAACAAGCAGTCTTACAGAAATCCCGCAGAGAGAGTACAGGGCGACTCATGCTGATCTGATCCGTTTTTGGTGCGGTTTTTCCTCCATCTTCGCTGGGTAAAATTGCAAAGTGCTTGTAAACACCAGGAACTTTACATTTCACTCTTTATTAAAAAGTATCTCTGTTGTCAAATATGGAGGTATTCTTAATTCTATAGTTTACAGCTGGTTGCCTAGGATACCGGCCACCTCTACAAACTATCAGTGGTGACTGGTTTCCTTGGCAAGGAGAGCACGCTCGCAAGCTTTTTACTTTAAAGTGTGAATGAGCCTCTCTGACGCTAGATGCGGCCCGTTTTCCCTCTGCAGAGGCACAGCTCCTCCACTACTGGCATTGGGGAGAGGATAAATTAGGCAGCGACTCAACCATCCCGCCAGTCTGATAGGTCAATCTTAACCTACGGAAAGCAAGAGAGACCACAGTAACGCCCCAGAGAGCACATTGTTGGTTTTTGATCTCCTGCAGAGGTGAACATCCATGACCAGTTGGTGCTTCTCCAGAAGCCTCCGACCTCCTCGGAACAAGGGGGTGGGACGCTGCTTCTCAAGAGGCCCCGACCTCGTCCGGATGAGGGGGTGAGACGCTGCTTCTCGAAAGGCCCCCTACCTCGTCCGGATGAGGGGGTGAGACGCTGCTTCTCAAAAGGCCCCCTACCTCGTCCGGATGAGGTGGTGAGACGCTGCTTCTCAACAGGCCCCCAACCTGCTCAGGACGAGGGGGTGAGATGCTGCTTCAATAGGACCCCCAGAACTCTTCAGGGCGAGGGGGTGAGACCCCCTAACTCCTCAGGACGAAAGGGTGAGATGCTGCTTCTAGAGAGACCTCCCGACCTCCTCAGGACGAAGGGGTGAGATGCTGCTTCTCAAGAGGCCCCAACCTCCTCAAATCAAAGGGGTGAGACGCTGCTTCTCGAGAGGCCCCAACCTCCTCAAGACGAGGGGGTGAGACACTGCTTCTTGAGAGGCCTCAACCTCCTTAAGACGAGGGGGTAAGACACTGCTTCTCGAGAGGCCCCAACCTCCTTAAAACGAGGGGGTAAGATGCTGCTTCTCGAGAGACCCCCGACCTCTTCAGGAAGAGGGGGTGAGATGCAGTGAAGACCTGCTACAGTATTTATTGTACAGGAATGAAGTATGAAAATTGTACAAAGTACCTTCGTCCTCGTCCTCGCTGGACTCGCTGACGTGCACGCTCACAGCCGTGTTTGGGGAGTCTGTCCATTCAAAGTAAACCCCAAAACCAATGTCAAAGTTATCTGTGGCAAACTCCCAGAAAAGATAGGAGCCCTCCTCGTGTGTGGGGACCCGGACTGTGACCACCTCTCCTCTTCCGACGGTGATGACTGAATCCGCGTCCTGCCGGATCTTCTCTTTGAAGTCTTTAATTTGGGGTCTTGTCCACATGGATGGGGCAGCAATGACCGGCGTGGACTCTGTAGAGAGAAGGAAGTGGAAAAATAATGAGCAAACATAAACCATTAGCCAATGTCCAGGTATCGTCTGTTTGTCCACCCAACAGACCCCAACCCCACTGGGGTCAATAGGACGCACCTTTAGGCGCGTTCTCCAGCAGGTCTTCCAGCGGGGTCGGCCTCCAGTTCTTTCTCAGCATTGTCTATGTGTGGGTGGGTTTGTCCATTGACCGAGGGGGCTTCTCCGGAGCCGGTGATGCTTCCCATGTTCATCTTGGATGGAGAACTGACAGGGGAGCTGGTTCCAGCCGAAAGTGCCTCCTGCTGTTTCTGTAAGGCCGAGAGGGTAAGGAGAGGGTAACACCACGTCATTTATGAGCATTCTTCATTTCTTGTATGCTGCAAAGCAAAACTGCAGTGTAAAGCATGAGGGGAAGAACAAAGAAGCTTAACTTCTAATGAGGCAGCGTTTCAGACAACCACAGGCTCCAATAGACGCTGCACACAAATCCCACTGTCTTCCACTTATAAACGCTGCATCTAATCAACCAGCTACTCAGCGCACCGCCATCATCAAGAGCAAGACTCAGCCGCGCAATTTTTTTATTTTTTTCTTACTAAAAACAATTAGTTAACTAGTTCAGGTTCCAGGGAGCGTAAAGTGCAGGGTTTATTTTCTACATCAAAACCCGCAATAGCAATCTACTCTGATTATCGTATTTTTACAGCTGTTTTTACCCCATTTATTGTTGAAGATCTGAAGGTTTTATTAATTCTGTACAAGAAGCGAGGGCATTTTTTCATGCATTTTTTCGGCTCCACAGGAAAAAATAAACAAACCAAAAAAACACAAATTTCAGCAACGTCTTTAGATGCACAGCGGCCAGGAGTTTTCCGGGAAGCACAAGAAGTTTCCTCAAACTTTTAAACCAGTGTTTCCAAAACTCCAGTCCTCACGGCCCCCACAGGTCATGTTTCAGGATCTCCTTCGTATTACACAGGTGAGAGAATTCCTGATGCCTTGATAGTATTACACAGGTGATGGAAATACTAAGGAAATCCTGAAAACATGACCTATGGGGGCCGTGAGGACTGGAGTTTGGGAAACACCGTTTTAAACACAGGGGATTTTCTGCAAAAAAAACCAAACCCTGCAGCATTTATGCTACGTGGGAACATGGTCCGACAGGTAAATGCAGCTCAGAGCAGCGAGGCTCGGGGGTCTGTGCGCTGCGTCTACCTGTTGCTGAGCGAGCTGCACTTGGTACAGCTGCTGCATGTACTGCTGGTAGTGCTGTTCCTGCAGCTGCCGGATCAGGAGCTGCTGTTGCTCGAAGTTCCCCGGGTACTGCTGCGCTGCGTACTGCTGAAACTGCACCGCTGTCTGCGAGTTCAGGGCGGCCGTGATCTGCTGCCTGCAAAAAAAAAAAAATAGAATTAAGATTTGAAACACAAATGCACGATCCTGCCCTAATGACTGCTGCACCCGCCATTGCCTGTGGCTGGCAGAGCTTTAGTAATTTTCCATTAAAATGAATGTGACAGGGCTCCGTGGACCCCATTGTTGGTGACCCCAGCGCATGTACCCTCCAACCGGTCACCAGCATTGCATACAACAGACTGCTCCTTGCACTATGGCTCATACTACGAGGGTCCTGAATGAGTGACCCACCCAAAAATATCCTTTAAGAAAGATGAGTGACTTCCGATGGGAGTACTTACTTCTGCTGTTCCATTCTAAACCGTTCATCCTCCGCTCGCATCCTCTCTTCCTCCTCTCTCCGCAGCCTCTGCTCCTCTTCTTTCCTCCGCTTCTCCTCCTCTCGCAGCAGCCGCTGCCGCTCCTCCTCTTCCCGCCGTCTCCGCTCCTTCTCTTCTCTCCAGTAAAGTCAGCAGATGACGCTTTACACTGAACTATGTCGGACATGATTTTTGCAGCAGCGTCAACCGTTCTCACTTCCTGGGACTTAAAGCAGAAGTCCGGTCCATGATCCCTCCGGTCTTACATACCGACTGCTCCGTAAATCCATAATCACTGACTCCAGCTATACTGCAATTAGTACTGGAGTAGGAGGTAACCTGAAAGATGCCTCATGTCCTGTCAGTCTCATACTGCTGTTTTGTCCCCCATGCTTTACACTGCAGGTTGGATTCTATGTATCAAACTTAGTCAAAGTTTAAGAACTGCTGCGGCTTTAAGTTAGTGATATGATAGGGATTTGATACCACTTAAGGCAGTTGGAAATTTTACAAAATTGACCCATAAAAAACAAATATTTCTTGCCTGATGACTCCTTCGCTTCTCCCGTGCTCACACTCTGGCGGCCATCACTTTTTTTCCTGCAGCGATGATGTTGTATAATCCATGTGACTGCTGCAGTCGATCACTGGTTTCTACGGTCTCATGCTGTACATGCCAGTGATTGGCTGCAGCAATCTGATAGAGTGACGTGACGTTATCCCTGCAGGAAACAGAAAGCTCCTTTAAACTAACAGACAACCCCTTTAAGTGTGGAAAAACGTGACCCAGATGTCGATCATCATCTATCTTGTGAGATAGCGACTGCCGCTAACCTCTGCTATAGACTGGAGCAGAAAGATTTGCAGGACCCAGGTCCGGCATCCATAGAAAACCGCTGCAAACCATCTCCTATCTATCAGCATCACCAGCGCCTCTTCTGGTAGAGTTGGGGTGGGTTCACTGCACAATCTGCAGAGCGGTCCCTTTAAGAACGTCTCCAGTAACTATTAGTGCTGGAGTTGTTTTCAGGTACCTGTCTGCAGGTTGTGCGTCACCTTGCCGCTCAGCCCCACTCACTTTAATAGTACTGAGCTGCAATACCAGGCACAGCCTGTGGACACGTGTGGCGCTGTTTCTGGAGGAAACCAGCAGTTACCGTGCCCCACCGATGCCGGATGTACGGATTGGAGGGATTAGTACCTTTTTCTCTCCTGCTCTTCTTTCTCTATTTTATGGGATGTGACGTATGTGGAGAAGAGGTGGCAGCATCTGTTCAGGAGGGTGATAAACTCCGTCATGGCTTCCTGCTTGCTCAGGTTGCCCAGGGCCGCCCATTCTTTCCTGTGAGAAAGACGACAGTGTGTGAACGACGCTCAGAGGGAGCAAAGGCTTCTATGAAGAGGTTAGAAACGCGTCGTCGTTCAGTTTTATGCAAGAAACAGTCTGCAGTTTTCTATTAAACTTTGCATTTCAATTCCTATTTTTTTTTTTTGGACACATCAGATCGATGCATGCCCATGATGGAAAATCTGTTGCCGTTTTGCGTACACAGCTCCCATAAATGCTCATGGTAATGAGGTTCACCCTGCAGTCACTGACGGCTACTTTAGTGGTGAAAAATATACAATGGCAGGATCAGACTACATATGTAGTGTAGTCTGTAACCATGGAGACACACAGATCTGCATCAGTGCTGTGTATACAAAACGGTAAGAAAACGTTAGGCTATTTACAAAGTGGCTACTTTTTTATAGGAATGTGATACAGTGAAACAAACCACACGACGTTCGTTACCTCCTATCGTTGCCCAGGACATCGAAGAAGCCGACTTCGGGGCACGTGTCGGGGTTGTACGGTCCCAGGAGGACTTGTTTGTACACAGCCACCAGCCTCAGCTTCTCCTCGTAGGTTGGATGGAAAGCCTTCCCGTCCTTCTCTGTAAAAAAATACAGAAGGAAAATGGTTAGGAGACCCATCACATGTACCAAACTGCGTGTGCCGCCATATAATGCTCCACAAAAACTGTAATAAGACAGTGATAGGACCACTAAAGCCACCTGACCCCAGTGTGCAGTAATCAGACCCTGCAATACTGAGTAATATCTGTGCACAACACATAATACAATCCACTTTCCAGTAATTGGACCCAGAACGATAAAATTCAATTCTTACAGGGTGATTCCTTAAATACCTTGTAAAAGTCCCTGAGCTCCCCTGATTCTGCAGCTCTTTTCCGTTTTTCGCTGCGTCGCTCCATTGCAGAGATATTCACATTTGCGTCTTTTGGAGCACTGCATGTGAAATCTCTGCTTGTAGTGCAACGGGCTGTTTCTTCTCTGCTTCCACAGATCAGGAGAAGATCTAGTAGTCGAGCATGTGATCATTGGCAGCGTCTTGGAGGGAGGGCTGAAAGTGCGCACTCCCAAATAAGACTGAAAAAATGCAAAGTTGGACTGCAAAGCAGAGATTTCACATACTGCACTCCGAAAGCAACAAATGTGAGTATCTCTGCAATGGAGCGACGCAGTGCAAAACGGCAAAAAAGCAGCAGGGTTCAGGAGAGCTCAGGGATTTTTACCAGATATGTAACTAAATTTTTTGAGGCCGAGTGACAAAACCAAAAATATTTTTATATGCATCTCCAAAAGTACAGCCTAGTTTCCCTGCAGCCACATTAAATGTTGTGATACTGTACTTTGTGCCAAATGATAAAGGCAGCTCAGCTAAACCTGACTGTATGAATACAGTAGCCACCAAAAGTTTAGCATTTTTTTTTTAAATTGTGATTGCTTCTGTTTGGTTGTTGTGAGGCCATTTTTCTGGTGATTTTAGTTAACTGGAAGCAAATGATTGTCAGCTATCAGGACAAAAATTGTGTTGGACATTGTTTTATCCCTTTATGTGTTAGTTTTCAACATTTGCTGGGCCAAATGTTTTGCATATTTTGTTATGGGCAGTCGAATTTTGCCTAAATTTTTTTTTTTGCGTTTTAAGGTTAAAAACATGGCAGAGACAAAGCCAAATTTATCACCAGATGTCAGGAAGCTTATTATTCTGGGAGTGAAGTCAGGGAAAAGCCATAAAGAGGCAGCTATGGAATTCACCTGTTCTCAGAGTCAAGTGTCAGGTATATTAAAGAAAGAAAAAGAAGGTTCTGGAACAGCCGGCAAACCTAGAAGTGGACGACCAAGGAGAACTTCCTCCAGAGTTGATCACATTATAAAGAAAAAGTCAGTATCTGATGTCCACAAAATGAACAAAGAATATGGGGTCAAAGTGAGTCGCGACGACTAAGCAGTAGGGCTGAATGCACGAGTTCCAGTCAAGAAGCCTTTCATCTCTGCAAAGAACCGGAAGGTCCAACTTGTGTTTGCCAAAGAACACAGCCAACGGAAAGAGACAGATTGGTCTAAGGTGTTGGGGTCGGTTGAATCCAAGTTCAATCTGTTTGGTAGTGATGGCAGCACTGTATATACTGCAGAGTTGGAAAACGTAATGATGTAAGGTACCAAACGCATACAGTGAAACATGGTGGTGGCAATCTCATGGTTTTGGGCTGCTTTTCTGCATCTGCCATTGGCCCTTGGCATAGAATTGATGGAAATATGAATGCTACCATGAACAAGGATACAGTTGTGCTCAAAAGTTTACATACCCCAGCAGAATTTTTCCTTTCTTGGTCTTGTTTCAGAGAATATGAATGATATTCAAAAGCATTTTGGTTACAATTAAGGTCTTGTATGATGACAACTTCATGCACTTTCAATTCCTCACCAGGGAAATTACATCACAACAACCAGACAGAAGTTATCACATTTTAAAAAAAAAAAGCAAAACTTTTGGACTCTATAGTATAATCTATATGTGCGCTGTATCGGCCATAGTATCAGAGATAATGCGGTGTCTGACTATCTGTATGATCTGAATCTAAGTGAAGGAGGCAGGAAACATTTCCGTAAGAACGGTCCAGTCACGCTAAAATTCACAACGGAACTTTAATCATTGCAAAATGGAATTTTCTGAACTTTCTAACACTGTTTGATGTACAATACAAAGTTATATTGTGGCACCGTGATAGCCAGAAAAATCGATGTAAATACTTGTATGCCAAAAATGACAAAAGTATTCTCGGAGTGATACCTTTATTGGCTAACCAGAAATTATATATATATATATGCAAGCTTTCAGAGCACAGAGGCTCCTTCTTCAGGCAAGATTACAAATGAATTCATGAGACAAAAGGCACAGCATTTGAGAGATGTTACAACAAGACATTTGTTCATGAGGTGTAAGTTGTGATGTCTCCTACAGATAAGTTAGGGAGAGCAAATTAGTTGTTTTTTTTTTTTTTGCAAAATGAGAGGCCTTGGGAATGTTTAATTATCTGGAGGTGTGAATTGTGTCCATGTAGTGAGTCATAAAGCCAGGTGTTATATTTAGTTCTGTTGTCAGTGAATTGAACATCCTTATCAATTTGAATTCCCAAATTTTTCTTTCTCTGTTGCCCTTGAAGTGACCTTTTAGTATTAAAACTTTTAGATCTTTCATACAGTGTCCCCGGCCAGAGAAATGTTTTCCCACAGGTGTGTCCTGTTCATTCTTAATTGTGTGTCTGTGTAAATTCATTCTTGTTTGCAGTTTTTGCATCGTTTCTCCAATATAAACTCCTTCCGGACACCTTGTACATTGTATCATGTCACCACACTGGAGGATGTACATGAAAAGACATCCATGATTTTGTAGTCCTGATTTGTGTTAGGTATACAGACTGTATTTGATGGTGATATGTGGGTACAAGTTTTGCATTTTTTGTTTTTACATGGGAATGTGCTCGTCACTGATGGTGATCAGAGGACACTTCTGACAAGGAGATTCCTTAAGTTAGGGGGCTGTTTGTAGGAGAGAAGTGGTAGTTCTGGGAATATTTCTTTCAGTTTGTGGTCTCTGTGGAATATGGGTTGGAGATCAGCACCAATTTTCCTTAGGATGTTCATGTGGGAGTTGTATGTGACCACAAGAGAAGCCTGTTGTTGTCCTCCCTTTGTCTGTAATCCAGGAGGCTACTTCTTGGTATCCTTGTAGCTCTGTGAATTTGTTCATTTATTACCAGTGGATGGGATCCTTGTTGTAGGAATGTATTCCTCAGGGATAGTAGCTGCAGTTTTCTGTCCTTGCTGTCTGAACAGATTCGAATGTACCTCAGAGCTTGACTGTAGATGATGGATTTTTTTGTGTGTCTTGGATGAAAGCTGTTCCATCTAAGATATGCTGGACGTCCTGTGTAGTGTTGAGCCACCCCCGTAGTGTTCGAGTTCGGTTCGGTTCGTCGAACACCCGTGTGTTCGCCGAACTGTTCGTCGAACACCTTCGAACACCGTTAAAACCAATGGCAGGCAAACAAAAACACATAGAAACACATAGAAAACACCTTCAAAGGTGTCCAAAAGCTGACAAACTGCTCAGAAGACACAACTAACACATGGAAAAGTGACAAGTACATATAGTCATGCGAAAAGAAAAGAGGTGGAGGAGTAAAAGGAGGGGGAGACACAGATATAGGCATGTCATGCCCTTCTAAAATCCAAAAAGTGAGAAGCCGACACGTTCAGTCCGCTCCTGCCCATGCCACCTCCGCGTCGCCGGGTTTGTGCCAGAGCCGCGGTGAACCCTGACGGCCAGCCCCCCTCTCCCAATACTGGTGCCTGTCCGCTGGTGGGTCGAGCGAGCCCCCCTGTGGTGGAGGCAGCTCTAAGCTTTTTAATTTAAATTGTCTCTCTAATTTGAATGAATACACTTTAAATCCATTTACAAGGATCTATTGGAGGGCAAGTCTCATGCAAGCAGCCGCGTAATTCCAGCTCCAGTAGCGTCCACTAAAGCTGCTGCAGTTAAAAAGCTTTTATAAGGATCGAGCTCGGCGGTCCACCGCAAGGTATCCTACTGCCAGTCCCAGCCCCTATGCCTTGGGGTGCCTCCTGATGCTCTTCACTGAGTATCCCGTGGTCCCGAAGCATTTCCTTTGAAAAAAATAAGTGTCCAAACTACAGGTGGTGTAGCTTGCTTAACAGCCAGGATAATCCGCTGACTAGCAGACACTGCTACTAGGCACAAAGTATTTCCTGGGCTAGATGCAATTAAAAATTTGTAATTAGATACTCTCGTTGGATGCTGAGAAAGCATTCCATAGAGTCTCCTGGCACGCCATATATGATTCTCTTAAAAAGCTTGGGGTAGGGGTCTAGGGGACCCTTTTATAGCCAAAATCACGGCCCTGTATCGCAATACGTCACCTAGGCTGAAGATAAATGGAACTGTAGCACCCTGAGGGCTCGGTTGCTACAGAGGTATTGCACCTCACCCAGAGGTGTGATATCTCACTCTCAGGTAAGGATGTAGTGTGGATCAGGACCCGACACCTGCATGCATTACACCACATTGCCGTGGGGCAGGGCGACCAATATGCCCCTGAGATGGGCACGACAGTCCCTGTCCCTGGCTGGAGTGGGGGGAGGGAACACTGAGGAAGGGGAACCCTGTAGTGCAGGAGCAGGGAGGAAGCAGTTCCTGGGTGCATTGAGAAGGGAGTATAAAAGGTGGGCACCATCTTAGTTCAGTGCAGAGAAGTCTGAGCAGAAGTGGCAGGGAGCAGGGGCTCTGCATGAGCTCTGCTCCGGAGGCGGGCCTAGTAACAGAGGCCCAGGCCTGGAAGAGGGAGAAGGAAGGAAGAGGAGCGGAGAAGGCTCCAGGAACGAGGAACGAAGGGATCCCAGGGGTGCGGACGGGCGAGTCAGTCGCCACCGCACGCCCGAATCCACCTGCGTGGAGGGGTCAGGCCAAAGGGGGAGACCGGTCCCCGAAACTAGTGGAGGCAGGAAACGACCCTCAGCTAGAAACAGGAGGCTGTGACATTTTATGTGGCGCAGCCCCTCGCTACACCCGCTAGGAAGGCACCACTTAGGGTCAGGGAAACTGGCGCCAAGTTTACCAAGAGGAGGCCCGAGGCAGCCGGACAGAAGGGTTGGTAAGAAAGGCCAGACAAAGGACACACAAAGGGGGTCCTGTGAAGCGCTCCAAAGTTATCTGGGAGTTGTCTGAGCCCCTCACCTGGTGAGCACAGTACGACGTGGGCAGCCGTTACCTGCAGACGTGGTCTGGATAATAAGAACTGTGAGTAAAGGCCCTGGACTGCATCACTGACTCCGTGTCGTTACTGCTGCTGCCCTGCACCATCACCCCCATCCTCCGCATACACTGCCCTGAGGCTATACTCCTCCCGTGGGGAGTTATGCTACGCTCTGCTGCACCCACAACACCAGCCTCAGCGGTCTGCCCTGGAGCGGCGGTTCACTCTGACCGCAATCCACGGGTGGCGTAGTCGGATATTTAAACATCAAAACCACATAAATAGTTCCGCCACTGGTTTGACCGCCCTGAGCCACGGAACCGGGTCGCCGCCACGGAGACTACAACCACCAGCATCCACCAAAAAGGGTCCGGCTCCGGGTGTCCCAAGGCCCAGGGGGCGCGTCAGAACATTTTCATCACCTTTCACAATCACCAATGGGACAAGGCAGGGATGTCCTCTGTCCCCTCTCTTATACATCCTAGTGACGGAGCACCTGCTCTCATCAATTCGTCATAACCCCAATATTAGGTGGAAGGCACCGAGTACAAGTGCTCTCTATTTGCTGATGATGTCCTAGTATATATCACTCAATCACATATATCCATCCATGCTGTTATGGCTGAAATAGATCACTTTGTTACATGGTCAAATTTTAAAATCAATGCAGCGAAGTCTGAGGCCCTCGATGTCTCCCTCCCCAAATCCATATAGGATTCCATCCAGTTCAACTTTCCCTTTGCCTGGCCCTCACAGGGTATCAAATACTTAGGAATTCCTATTCATAGAGACCTCTCCCATCTATGTTATCTTAATTTTGGGCCCTTTATTGAACAACTCCATACAGACCACGGTTGGCAAGTTAGAACTGTAAGATTCACTACGTGAACCACTGGTGTTTTGTGGAAAAGCACATGTACACTGTGTTCCAAATTATTATGCAAAAAGTGTTTAGGAGTGATAAGGGAAGAATTTGTTTGTTTGTCAGTTAAACTCATTGATGGTGATGTGTGTCAGGGCTCTTTATATCACTGTAAGCAATTGCAGACACCTGTGCTAATTAGTTTGGCAGGTGTGCCCAATGAAAGGCAAGACTACTTAAGAAGGCTGTCTCACATTATTAAGCAGCCTACATTTTCTGCCAAAATGGGAAAGAAAAAGGATGTGTCGGCTGCTGAGAAGCAACAAATTGTGGAGTGTTTAGGTCAAGGCATGACTACAATCAACATTGTGCGATGATCAGGATGAAGTGTCTTGGCAATCAAGAAGTATGTAGCTGATTCACAGTACACACGTGTGCGTGCTGATAAGGGCAAATTGAGGACTCTTTCCTACAGGCAATTACGTCAGGTTGAAAGAGCAGCGGCAAAAAAGCCTTGTCATAGCAGCAGACAAGTTTTTGAAGCTGCTGGTGCCTCCAACGTCCCCCGAACAACAAGATGCAGGGTCCTTCAGAGGTTTGCAGCTGTGCATACGCCATCCTGTCGACCTCCTCTATCCACTTCACACAAGCAGAAACGGCTCCAGTGGGCCAAACATTACATGAAGACTGATTTCAAAACTGTTTTGTTCACGGATGAGTGCCGTGCAGCGTTCGATGGTCCAGATGGATGGAGTGGAGGATGGCTGGTTGATGGACACCCCACGTAAACACGGCTACAGCGCCAACAAGGAGGAGGTGGAGTAATGTTTTGGGCTGGAATCATGGGGAGAGAGATTGTCGGCCCCTTTAGGATCCCTGAAGGCGCTAAAGATGAACTCCATAATGTATGTGGATTTTCTCAAACAGCACTTCCTGCCATGGTTCAAGAAGAAGAACCGTGTATTTCACAGCAAGATCATTTTTTTGCATGATAATGCACCATCTCATGCTGCACATAAAACATCTGCATCTCTGGCTGATATGGGCATAAAAGGGGACAAACTTATGGTGTGACCCCATGCTCCCCTGACCTCTACCCCATTCAGAACCTTTGGAGCATCATTAAAAGGAGTGTCTATGATGGCGGGAGGCAGTTCACATCTAAGCAACAGCTCTGGGAGGGTACTCTGTCCTCATGCAAAACAATTGAAGCAGAAACCATCCAAAACCTGACAAATTCAATGGACGAGAGAGTTCAGAAGCTCCTTTCGAACAAGGGGTCCTATGTGAAAATGTAACATCACCTAGAATAAAGTTTTGAGTTGAAAACTGTTTGATTTCAGTTTCTAACAACCTGCTAATGCTTATAATTTCAAAAATGACCATTTTTTTGGTCTTTATTAAAATGAAAAGGTTGATCGAAAAGTTTGGGGGATCTAAGAGTGTGGCAACCCAGTAGTCATGATTACTTCGAATTCTGACAATATGAGGGTCATGCTGCAGGTAGTGCAGCAAGAAGGCACTTATGTGTCTTGCGCATCTCGGAGCCCCAAAATTATTTTCCGGGCTAGATGCAGCTAAAAATTATTGTTAATTTTAAATCTGGTGAAGCTTTAGTATAGATGGCCTAATAGGATCAGTGCTGCACACTGCTACAAAGCCCAAATTATTTTCCAGCCAAGATACAGATAAACATGATTAGTAATTTTAAATCTGGTGGAGCTTATTATAGATGGCCTAATAGAATCAGTGCTGCACACTGCTACAAAGCCCAAATTATTTTCCAGCCAAGATACAGATAAACATGCTTAGTAATTTGAAAGCTTAAAACGGTTGGTAGGGTGATTTTAACCAATCATCAAGCTTTTACTCTCCCCGGGATGACACAGGGGTAGAAAAGTCGTTTCGGATCCATGATTTGTTCATCTTTATGAACGTGAGTCTGTCTACATTATCAGTGGAGAGCCGCGTGCGCTTATCTGTCAGCACACCACCAGCAGCGCTGAACACACGTTCAGACAGAACGCTGGCTGCGGGGCATGACAAGATCTCCAAGGCGTAAGTGGCTAGCTCCAGCCATTTATCCAGATTGGAAGCCCAAAAAGAGCAAGGGTCCAGTGACACAGTCGTGGCTTCAATGTTTACTTGGAGATACTCCTGTACCATCGTCTCTAGGCGTTGACTATGTGTCAGACTTCTTGTCTCCTGTGGCCTTGCAAAGGATGGGCTAAAAAAGTGGTGAAATGATTCCGCAAAATTGATGTTACCAGCAGATACTGTGGTTCTGTTACGGTTTGAGTGCTGAACACTTGACGGTCCCACGGTTGGCAAGTTGGAACTGTGAGATTCACTACGTGCACCACTGGTATTTTGTGGAAAAGCACATGTAAGATTCTGCAACAGTCTCTGCTGATACTCCTGCATGCGTGCATCTCTTTCTATGGCAGGAATAATTTCTGCAAATTTACTTTTGTACCGGGGATCTAACAGTGTGGCAACCCAGTAGTCAGGATTATTTCTAATTCTCACAATTCGAGGGTCATGTTGCAGGTAGTGCAGCAAGAAGGCACTCATGTGTGTTGCGCATCCAGGAGCACCAAGTCCCTGTTGTGTTGGTGGCGAGGTAACAATCATGCTTCCTTCCTCTGTCCTCTCCCCCCAACCTCGCACAACAGAAATGTGATCAAGGTCTCCCTCATCTGATGAGTCTTCCATCAGTTCGTCCTCCACTTCTTCCTGGGCTCCTGCACCTTCCTCACTAGTTTGGCTGCTACCATGCGCCCTGGTAAAACCATCTCCCCCACCCTCACATGCCTGCCGCCTTGGTGCTGCCGACCGTCTGGACCTTGCAGATGTTAGCCCTTCCGCATACAACTCCTCCTCCTCTACTTCCTCCACCTCCTCTTGTGCCACCACCTGACTCCGAATTCTGTTTAACATGTGCTCCAGCATGTAAATCACCGGAATAGTCATGCTGATAATGGCATCGTCAGCACTAAACATCTTCGTCGCCATTTCAAAACTGTGCAGAAGGGTGCATAGGTCCCTGATCTGAGACCACTCCTCCAGCATGATTTGCCCCACCTCTGGATCTCGTTGGCCCAGGCTATACGTCAGAACGTATTGCACCAGGGCTTGTCGGTGCTGTCACAGTCGCTGCAACATGTGCAGAGTTGAATTCCACCGGGTAGGCACATCGCATTTTAGCCGGTGAAGTGGCAGGCCCAACGACTTCTGTAGAAGTCGCTGAGCTGCGGGATGCGAACGGCGGAAGTGAGCACACAGCGACCGTGCCCTCTGCAGAAGGCCATCTAGTCTGGGATAGTGGGCTAAAAATTGCTGGACAACCAGGTTCAACACGTGAGCCATACAAGGCATGTGTGTGACATTGCCCCGGCGAAGGGCCGCACCCAGGTTTGCAGCATTGTTGCACACGGCCTTCCCTGGTTTCAGGTCCAGTGGAGACAACCATTCATGAAATTGGTTCTCCAGAGCTGACCACAACTCCTCAGCTGTGTGACTCACATTTCCCAGACATTTCAATGTAAAAACCGCCTGATGACGTTGAGCCCTACTGCCAGCATAGTAAGGAGGTGTGCAGGATCCCTTCTGCGCAGTTAGAAAGCTTGTGGCATGACCAGACAGGCTTTGGGTGCAGGTGGAAGACCGAGAGGAGGTTGAGGAGGCAGAAGCAGTGGAGGAACTTTGACATAAAGAGGATTGACGCACAACTCGTGGGGACGGCAAGACTTGGACAGTAGCCCCTTGTCCTGCTGTCACCATAGTTACCCAGTGCCCAGTCAGCGACATGTAACGCCCCTGTCCATGCCTACTCGTCCAAGTGTCTGTGGTGAAATGCACCCTGTCAAACACAGAGTTTCTCAAAGAAGCGGTGATGTTGTGTGCGACATGCTGGTGGAGCGCAGGCACACCTTTCTTTGAGAAGTAGTGCCGACTGGGCATCTGGTACTGGGGCACTGCGACGGACATAAGGTCTCGAAAATCCTCTGTGTCCACCAGGCGGAAAGGCAGCATTTCTGTAGCCAAGAGCTTGCAGATGGTGAAATTCAACCTCTTAGCTTTCTCATGGCTACGAGGAAATGGTCTTTTACTTGTCCACATCTGAGGGACCGAGGGCTGGCTATTGTGCTTAGACGGGGTTGATAAGGGTGTCCCCGGCAAACTGCCGGTCTGTGAGGAAGATGCAGACGGACATGTTAGGTTGCCTTGATCCAAAGGTGGTGCTATCGATGTCGGACAGCGCTCAACACCAGCTGGTGTTACCACCTCCAAAGAAAATGATGACCTGCCAATCACGCTGGCTGTTGCGGGTAAAGAGGTGGCAGGTCTGCGCCCCAAAACAGGTGTGACTGCTGTCCCCCCAGTCACAGAGGATGAAGAGGCTGCGGATGCACAAGATATGGCAGACGGTGGTTGGCCCGGCCGGCTAGGCCGCATTGTAGCACACTGAGCTTCCCACTGCAACTTATGCTTCATGTCCATGTGCCGGTTCATGCATGAAGTACTCAAACTATGTATTTTTTGGCCTCTACTTAGCTTTTGCTGACAAATGTTACAGATAACACGAGTTGGGTCATCTTTATCGATCTGAAAAAATGCCCAGGCTATGCAAGGCTTAGCACCCATGCGACCTGAAGAGCCACCACGACTTGTGGTGAGAGGCAGAGTTGTGTTTGAGGATGCAGTTGTTGACGTGCTTCCAGTACTACGTCTCTGTCCAGGAAGGCGCAACCTGACCTCGTCGTCACTAGCATCTTCCTCCACCTCCTCTGCTGACCTCATCTCTTGGCTGACTGTGGGTTGACAGTAAGTGGGATCTCCAACCTCATCATCATCACCCTGTGCGTTATCACACCCGTCGTCCTCAGAGCCAACCTGTTCCTGCCCTGACAAAAAACTAAAGTTGTCGCTCCAATCAGGTATTTGAGTCTTATCATCGTCTTCCTCATTGTCTCCACCAACAGGAGTTACAGTTTGGGAATGAGGGTCTACATTATGGTCAGAACCTTCTGCGTCTGGTCCTGGATCCGACTCATAAAGATTCTGGGCATCAGTGCAGATTATTTCCTCGTCTGGATTCACAGAAGCGCTGGAGTCGACCTCTGATTCCCAGGCTATAGTATGAGTAAACAGCTCTGCAGACTCAACCATCTGTTCTACCTCATACTCAGACGGGCAGCTGGAGATTTGGGAGCTGTGAGGAAGCAAGTGCGATTGGGGTGACACCTTTGAGGACTGGAGTATTTGTGATGTTGAAGTTGATGTGGAGGAGAGCCCACTTAAAGGAGCACTTGATATCCGTTGAAGCACCTGCTGTTTTTGTGCCTCATCTGGAATTTGTAGCGATTGGCGTGGCCGTAAGAAAGGGATCTTATCACATTGTCCGCTAAAAGTAGACATTTTAGTTTGGCTGGAAGATGGTCTTTCTTCTGCAGATGTTACTGTTGCTTTAACACCTACCCCACGGACACAACCTTTTCTCCCCTTCCCAACACGCCTATTCCCCTTTCCACCAGCAGCAGGCCTTTTTCCACTCATTTTGGTGGTTAACTAATTCACAACTCTGGAGTTGTTTGCACAAAAAAACAATGGATGGGAACCGAGCAGAGCTGAGTGGCCAAACTGTGGTATTAGGCCAAAACTATTGGCTGGGTTAGATGCAGAAAAAAATTATATTCAATTTGCAACCTGATGGAGGTCTGTATAGATGGACTAATACAACAAGTCCCACACACAGCTAGAAGCCCAAATATTTTTTCAGAGGTAGATGCAGAAAATTTTTTTATTCAGTTTGCAACCTGATGGAGGTCTGTATAGATGGATTAATAGAACAAGTCCCACACACAGCTACAAGCCCAATATTTTTTCAGAGGTAGATGCAGAAAAAAAAATATTCAATTTGCAACCTGATGGAGGTCAGTATAGATGGACTAATAGAGAAAGTCCCACACACTGCTAGAAGGCCAAATATTTTTTCAGAGCTAGATGCAGACAAAAAATTATTTTGAATTTGCAACCTGATGGAGGTCAGTATAGGTGGACTAATAGAACAAGTCCCACACACTGCTAGAAGGCCAAATATTTTTTCAGAGCTAGATGCAGATAAAAATTATATTCAGTTTGCAACCTGATGGAGGTCTGTATAGATGGACTAATAGAGAAAGTCCCACACACTGCTAGAAGGCCAAATATTTTTTCAGAGCTAGATGCAGATAAAAATTATATTCAATTTGCAACCTGATGGAGGTCAGTATAGATGGACTAATAGAACAAGTCCCACACACAGCTAGAAGCCCAAATATTTTTTCAGAGGTACTGTAGATGCAGATAAAAATTATTTTTAATTTGCAACCTGATGGAGGTCAGTATAGATGGACTAATAGAGAAAGTCCCACACACTGCTAGAAGGCCAAATATTTTTTCAGAGCTAGATGCAGAAAAAAATTATATTCAGTTTGCAACCTGATGGAGGTCAGTATAGATGGACTAATAGAGAAAGTCCCACACACTGCTAGAAGGCCACATATTTTTTCAGAGGTAGATGCAGAAAAAAATATATTCAGTTTGCAACCTGATGGAGGTCAGTATAGATGGAGTAATAGAACAAGTCCCACACACAGCTAGAAGCCCAAATATTTTTTCAGAGGTAGATGCAGATAAAAATTATTTTTAATTTGCAACCTGATGGAGGTCAGTATAGATGGACTAATAGAGAAAGTCCCACACACTGCTAGAAGGCCAAATATTTTTTCAGAGCTAGATGCAGATAAAAATTATATTCAATTTGCAACCTGATGGAGGTCAGTATAGATGGACTAATAGAACAAGTCCCACACACAGCTAGAAGCCCAAATATTTTTTCAGAGGTACTGTAGATGCAGATAAAAACTATTTTTAATTTGCAACCTGATGGAGGTCAGTATAGATGGACTAATAGAGAAAGTCCCACACACTGCTAGAAGGCCAAATATTTTTTCAGAGCTAGATGCAGAAAAAAATTATATTCAGTTTGCAACCTGATGGAGGTCAGTATAGATGGACTAATAGAGAAAGTCCCACACACTGCTAGAAGGCCACATATTTTTTCAGAGGTAGATGCAGAAAAAAATATATTCAGTTTGCAACCTGATGGAGGTCTGTATAGATGGAGTAATAGAACAAGTCCCACACACAGCTAGAAGCCCAATATTTTTTCAGAGGTAGATGCAGAAAAAAATATATTCAGTTTGCAACCTGATGGAGGTCAGTATAGATGGACTAATAGAGAAAGTCCCACACACTGCTAGAAGGCCAAATATTTTTTCAGAGCTAGATGCAGATAAAAATTATATTCAATTTGCAACTTGATGGAGGTCAGTATAGATGGACTAATAGAGAAAGTCCCACATACTGCTAGAAGGCCAAATATTTTTTCAGAGCTAGATGCAGATAAAAATTATATTCAATTTGCAACCTGATGGAGGTCAGTATAGATGGACTAATAGAACAAGTCCCACACACAGCTAGAAGCCCAAATATTTTTTCAGAGGTACTGTAGATGCAGATAAAAACTATTTTTAATTTGCAACCTGATGGAGGTCAGTATAGATGGACTAATAGAGAAAGTCCCACACACTGCTAGAAGGCCAAATATTTTTTCAGAGCTAGATGCAGAAAAAAATTATATTCAGTTTGCAACCTGATGGAGGTCAGTATAGATGGACTAATAGAGAAAGTCCCACACACTGCTAGAAGGCCACATATTTTTTCAGAGGTAGATGCAGAAAAAAATATATTCAGTTTGCAACCTGATGGAGGTCTGTATAGATGAAGTAATAGAACAAGTCCCACACACAGCTAGAAGCCCAATATTTTTTCAGAGGTAGATGCAGAAAAAAATATATTCAGTTTGCAACCTGATGGAGGTCAGTATAGATGGACTAATAGAGAAAGTCCCACACACTGCTAGAAGGCCAAATATTTTTTCAGAGCTAGATGCAGATAAAAATTATATTCAATTTGCAACCTGATGGAGGTCAGTATAGATGGACTAATAGAGAAAGTCCCACACACTGCTAGAAGGCCAAATATTTTTTCAGAGCTAGATGCAGATAAAAATTATATTCAATTTGCAACCTGATGGAGGTCAGTATAGATGGACTAATAGAACAAGTCCCACACACAGCTAGAAGCCCAAATATTTTTTCAGAGGTACTGTAGATGCAGATAAAAATTATTTTTAATTTGCAACCTGATGGAGGTCAGTATAGATGGACTAATAGAGAAAGTCCCACACACTGCTAGAAGGCCAAATATTTTTTCAGAGCTAGATGCAGAAAAAAATTATATTCAGTTTGCAACCTGATGGAGGTCAGTATAGATGGACTAATAGAGAAAGTCCCACACACTGCTAGAAGGCCACATATTTTTTCAGAGGTAGATGCAGAAAAAAATATATTCAGTTTGCAACCTGATGGAGGTCTGTATAGATGGATTAATAGAACAAGTCCCACACACAGCTAGAAGCCCAATATTTTTTCAGAGGTAGATGCAGAAAAAAATATATTCAGTTTGCAACCTGATGGAGGTCTGTATAGATGGATTAATAGAACAAGTCCCACACACAGCTAGAAGCCCAATATTTTTTCAGAGGTAGATGCAGAAAAAAATATATTCAGTTTGCAACCTGATGGAGGTCTGTATAGATGGATTAATAGAACAAGTCCCACACACAGCTAGAAGCCCAATATTTTTTCAGAGGTAGATGCAGAAAAAAATATATTTAGTTTGCAACCTGATGGAGGTCAGTATAGATGGACTAATACAACAAGTCCCACACACAGCTAGAAGCCCAATATTTTTTCAGAGCTAGATGCAGAAAAAAATTATATTTAATTTGCAACCTGATGGAGGTCAGTATAGATGGACTAATAGAATGATGCTATGGCGAAAAGATTTTACTTCACTAGGTGCAGTAAAAAAATTGGTATTCTATACACAGGTGGTATATCTTGCAACACAGATAGGCTACTCCACTGACTAACACACTCTGCAATAGGCCAAAAAGGATTAGCTTTGCTAGATTCAGCCAAATGCTGTGAAAAAAACTTGCACAGCACTGGCACAGACCTGCCTGGCAAAAACTGATAGGAACTGATGTAACCTAGTCCTGAAAAGGACTGCAATTACAATTAGTCTTTACTCCCACAATCTATCTATTTAAGAGCACAGACCTGCCTGATAAAAGTCGTAGGAAATGCTGTAACCTAGTCCTTAAAAGGACTGCAATCACAACTATTCCCTACTCCCAAGCTATCTGTAGATTTGTGCGAAAATTGGCTTGAAATTAACAAGGTATAGCACACACAGCAACAGCGGTGCCGTCTAACACGCAGCTGCAGCAGTGAGAAAATGGTGGCGACGGGGAAAATGGCTTGGTCTTATAGGGCAAGGACATGTGACATACACTGCCAATGACACATGCCCTTGCTTGTGTGAAAAAAAGCACTTCGCTCCGTGTGTGCGCTGCTGATAGGCTGACAGATTGCACCTCCCCACTGTAAATGCGGGAAAGAGAAAAAAAAAATGGAGATCTTCATTGTTCCTGCAGAGATCCATCCCCTGCCCCTCCCCCCGCCCTGCTGTACACTCAAACTGCGTATTAACATTAATTTTCATCATTACTGAGAAAAAATCCAGTTATGATTTTGGTGCACGAACAGTTATCAAACATAACCTCGAACAGCCGAATTTTTCTCAAATTGTTCGTGTTCGCCGAACGGCTCGAACACCGCCCAAAACAGCTCGAATTTGAGATTGGCGAACAGTTCGAGTAGAACAACGCTCATCTCTAGTCCTGTGGGCTTATGGTAAATTGATGTCTGTATGGTGTTGTCTTTGATGTATATGGTCATGTCCAGAAAATGTATTTGGGATTTTGAGAAGTTGAGGGTGAGCTTGATGGTTGGGTGGAACCTGTTGAAGTTATCGTGGAAGGTCAGCAGATCATCTTTTGAGCCTGTCCAGATTATTAGCAGATCATCAATGTAGCGGAAGTATGCTAGAGGTTTAATAGAGCAAGATGACAAAAACTCCTCCTGTAGTTTAGCCATAAATAGGTTTGCATATTGTGGGGACATTTTGCTTCCCATGTCGCTACCCATACATTGTTGGTATAAATTGTTCCCAAAGGAGAAATAATTGTGATGGAGCACAAACCTGATGAATTGCAGAGTTGGTTCTGTAGCCAGATTGTTTTTTTGTAGGAAATGTTTGCTTGCTACAATCCCATCCTCATGAGGAATGTTGGAGTAGAGAGACTCTACATCCATGGTGGCTAGTATTGTGTCCTCCGGAAGTGGGCCGAGAGCTGACAGTTTGCAGAGGCTATCCGTGGTGTCCTGGATATAGCTGGGTGTGCGTCTCACCAGGGGTTTCAGAATGTTCTCCACCCAGCCTGAGATATTTTCCGTTAATGTCCCAATGCCAGAAATGATTGGCCTGTCAGGATTACCTCCTTTATGTATTTTAGGAAACATGTAGAAGGTACCTGTTTGGGGATTGTCTGGTATTAGTTCCAGTAGTGAGGATGAAGTAGAATCAAACCCATTGATGATATGTGTTAGTTCCTCTGTGTATTTTTTGGTGGGATCTTCCTGAAGTGGAGTGTAGTATTTTATATCCAAGAGTTGTCTGTGTGCTTCTTGGATGTAATCTGACATGTTCATAATGACTACAGCTCCTCCTTTGTCTGCTGGTTTGATGATGATATTGTTATTTGCTTTTAAAGACTGTATGGCTTTTCTTTCCTCCATACTGATATTGTGCGGCACTTTGTGGCATCTGTCCAAAATGTCAGATTTAACTTTTTTACGGAAACAGTCTACGTAGTGATCTAGAGTTTGGTTGTGCCCAGGTTGGGGGGTCCAGTTTGTCCTCTTTTTCTTTTTTGATGTGTTGTTCAGATTATCTTGTGGTGTGATATCTGCATGGTTGTGAAAGAATTCTTTAAGCCGTAATCTGCGGAAGAATTCCTCAATATCACTACAAAATTGAGCCGTATCAAGTTGTTTTGTAGGACAGAATGTTAGTCCCTTTGATAAAACATTCATTTCTCCTGCGTTTGGCTCATACTGTGAGAGGTTCACAACAGAGGACGATGTATTAAAATGATTTTGTAAATTGGGCTTACCTTCAACTACATTGAGACCTGCTTTCTTCCTCAGTCTGTCAAGTTTCTTTTTCTTATTGATAATAAGGTGATGTTGCAATTTTTTGTAAAAATCCTGTAATGTCTCCTTGATTAGACATGAATCTGGTCCTTGTATTCGGCCCTGTAGAGAAGTTATCTCTTTATGGATGGTCCTCTTCTTCTTCTTGTTGTAGAAAAATCCAATGCGGTGATTCCGCAGTCTCTCAGATGATCTGTAGCAAAGTTTCTGTGAAAAATGAGTATTGTAGGTAAACTGAGTCGGATTCCTTATTATGAGGCCTTTGGGGATTAAGTTTTCTTTTTTGCATCTGGATAGAAAGAAAATGTCGCTGTTCATTTGTGCCAGTTTCTTCAGGAGGTTTTTCAGATCCATCTGTGATCGATACATTGGGGTATCTTCCATTATCATGATGTACAATACAAAGTTATATTGTGGCACCGTGCTAGCCAGAAAAATCGATGTAAATACTTGTATGCCAAAAATGACAAAAGTATTCTTGGGGTGATACCTTTATTGGCTAACCAGAAAATATATATATATGCAAGCTTTCAGAGCACAGAGGCTCCTTCTTCAGGCGAGATTACCATCTGTTTTTTTTTTCACTTTTTCATTTTTACGAATCAATTTGTGAAGCACCTGGGGGTTCCAAGTGCTTACTATGCATCTAGATAGGTGCCTTGGGGGTCTAGTTTCCAAAATGGGGTCACTTGTGGGGGAGCTCCAATGTTTGGGCACACAGGGGCTCTCCAAACGCAACATGGCGTCCGCTAACAATTTGAGCCGATTTTCCATTCAATTCGTTAGCGGACACCATGTCGCGTTTGGAGAGCCCGTGATGTGCCTAAACAGTGGAGCTCCCCCACAAGTGTCCCCATTTTGGAAACTATACCCCTCAAGGATTTTATTAAGGTGTATAGTGAACATTTTGAACCCAGAGGTACGGCACAGAATTTGTTTACATTAGGTCATCATATTGAATAAGTTGTCATTATTCTTGAGCGCAAGTGCTCGCTACTTGAGTTTGCATCGGGTACTCAGGTATGCACCATGTACAGCGTGTGCTCGAGTGACATGCTCGAGTCCCTGCTCCGCATGTTTCACGGTTATTAGACACCCAAAAAAAAACATGCGGGGATCGCTCGTGCATGGCAGGCAATCCCCGTAAAGTTTTTTTGGCCGCGAAGCATATGGGGCAGAGACTCGAGCATGTCACTCAAATACCCATGATACTCAATGCATACCAGAGCACCCGATGCAAACTCAAGTAGCGAGCACTTGCGCTCAACACTAGTCGCCATATCGTCATCTTTTTTTCTTACTTTTGAAAAAAATCCCAACCCCAGCCCTAACCCTAGCACAACCCTAACCATAGCACAACCCTAGCCCCAGCACAACCCTAGCCCCAAACCCAGCCCAAGAGTTTATTTTTGACGCCGTTCCTTGTGCGGTATAAGTGATTAGACGACTTTATTCTTCAGGTCGGTGTGATTACAGCAATGCCAGAATCAAATGGGGTTTTTATGACTGACAGCTGTCACACACTAAAAGACGCATTTTTTGTAAAATCTAGTTTTTGCATCGCCATATTTTGAGAGCTATAATTTTTCCAGATTTTGGCAGACAGTCATGTGACGGCTCGTTTTTTGTGGGATGACTGACGTTGTTATTGGTGCCATTTTCAGGCACGTGACATTTTTTGATCGCTTTCTATTCCGATTTTTGGGAGGCAGAATAAACAAAAACCAACAATTCAGGAATTGTTTTTTTTTTTTTTTTTTTTTTTATTCTGTTCCGCGTGTGGTAAAATTGATGAGGTAGCTTTATTCTTCGGGTCAGTACGTTTACAGCGGTACCACATTTGTATCATTTTTCTATGTTTTGGCGCTTATACACAATAAAAGCTATTTTATAGAAAAAAATATTTTTTAGCATCGCTTTATTCTGAGAGCTATAACTTTTTTATTTTTCGGCTGATGTAGCTGTATGGCGGCTTGTTTTTTGCGGGACGAGATGACGTTTTCAGCGGTACCATTTTTATTTATATGTGTCTTTTTGATCGCGTGTTATTCCACTTTTTCTTTGGCGGTATGGTGATAAAGCATTGTTTTTTTGCTTCGTTTTTTTTTTTTTCTACCGTGTTCACTGAAGGGGTTAACTAGTGGGACAGTTTTATAGGTCAGGTTGTTCCGGACGCGGCGATACCAAATAAGTGTACTGTTATTGTTTTTTTTTGTTTTTTTTATAATAATATTTATTGATGGGTACATTATATTTTTATTTTTGGTGGATTATTTTTTTTATTTTTTTTTTTATATTTTTGCAATTTTTTTTTTTTTTTTTTCCACTTTCAGACAGTTTATACACTTTATTACTTTGTCCCATTCTGGGACTTTCACTTTTTTTTCTCTGATCGCCTGCATGGCACAGGAATGCAGCACCATCCCTATGCCATGCAGGCTATCAGCGGTGCACAGTGTGAAGATTGTTTGGAGATGCACTGCGCATGTCCAAACAATCTTCCTGCTGTCTGGTGACCCGGATGTTGTCATACATAGTATGATGACTCCACATACAGTCCTGTACATAGTATGATGACTCCACATACAGCCCTGTACATAGTATGATGACTCCACATACAGTCCTGTACATAGTATGATGACTCCACATACAGTCCTGTACATAGTATGATGACTCCACATACAGTCCTGTACATAGTATGATGACTCCACATACAGTCCTGTACATAGTATGATGACTCCACATACAGTCCTGTACATAGTATGATGACTCCACATACAGTCCTGTACATAGTATGATGACTCCACATACAGTCCTGTACATAGTATGATGATTCCACATACAGTCCTGTACATAGTATGATGACTCCACATACAGCCCTGTACATAGTATGATGACTCCACATACAGTCCTGTACATAGTATGATGGCTCCACATACAGTCCTGTACATAGTATGATGACTCCACATACAGCCCTGTACATAGTATGATGACTCCACATACAGTCCTGTACATAGTATGATGGCTCCACATACAGTCCTGTACATAGTATGATGGCTCCACATACAGTCCTGTACATAGTATGATGACTTCACATACAGTCCTGTACATAGTATGATGACTCCACATACAGTCCTGTACATAGTATGATGGCTCCACATACAGTCCTGTACATAGTATGATGGCTCCACATACAGTCCTGTACATAGTATGATGACTCCACATACAGACCTGTACATAGTATGATGGCTCCACATACAGTCCTGTACATAGTATGATGGCTCCACATACAGTCCTGTACATAGTATGATGGCTCCACATACAGTCCTGTACATAGTATGATGACTCCACATACAGCCCTGTACATAGTATGATGGCTCCACATACAGCCCTGTACATAGTGTGATGGCTCCACATACAGCCCTGTACATAGTATGATGACTCCACATACAGTCCTGTACATAGTATGATGACTCCACATACAGTCCTGTACATAGTGTGATGGCTCCACATACAGCCCTGTACATAGTATGATGGCTCCACATACAGCCCTGTACATAGTATGATGACTCCACATACAGTCCTGTACATAGTATGATGACTCCACATACAGTCCTGTACATAGTATGATGACTCCACATACAGCCCTGTACATAGTATGATGACTCCACATACAGCCCTGTACATAGTATGATGACTCCACATACAGTCCTGTACATAGTATGATGACTCCACATACAGCCCTGTACATAGTATGATGACTCCACATACAGCCCTGTACATAGTATGATGGCTCCACATACAGCCCTGTACATAGTATGATGACTCCACATACAGTCCTGTACATAGTGTGATGACTCCACATACAGTCCTGTACATAGTATGATGACTCCACATACAGTCCTGTACATAGTATGATGACTCCACATACAGCCCTGTACATAGTATGATGGCTCCACATACAGCCCTGTACATAGTATGATGACTCCACATACAGCCCTGTACATAGTATGATGACTCCACATACAGCCCTGTACATAGTATGATGACTCCACATACAGCCCTGTACATAGTATGATGGCTCCACATACAGCCCTGTACATAGTATGATGACTCCACATACAGTCCTGTACATAGTGTGATGGCTCCACATACAGCCCTGTACATAGTATGATGGCTCCACATACAGCCCTGTACATAGTATGATGACTCCACATACAGTCCTGTACATAGTATGATGGCCCCACATACAGCCCTGTACATAGTATGATGGCTCCACATACAGCCCTGTACATAGTATGATGGCTCCACATACAGTCCTGTACATAGTATGATGACTCCACATACAGTCCTGTACATAGTATGATGACTCCACATACAGTCCTGTACATAGTATGATGGCTCCACATACAGCCCTGTACATAGTATGATGACTCCACATACAGTCCTGTACATAGTATGATGACTCCACATACAGTCCTGTACATAGTATGATGACTCCACATACAGCCCTGTACATAGTATGATGACTCCACATACAGCCCTGTACATAGTATGATGGCTCCACATACAGTCCTGTACATAGTATGATGACTCCACATACAGCCCTGTACATAGTATGATGGCTCCACATACAGTCCTGTACATAGTATGATGGCTCCACATACAGTCCTGTACATAGTATGATGGCTCCACATACAGTCCTGTACATAGTATGATGGCTCCACATACAGTCCTGTACATAGTATGATGGCTCCACATACAGTCCTGTACATAGTATGATGGCTCCACATACAGCCCTGTACATAGTATGATGGCTCCACATACAGCCCTGTACATAGTATGATGGCTCCACATACAGTCCTGTACATAGTATGATGACTCCACATACAGTCCTGTACATAGTGTGATGGCTCCACATACAGCCCTGTACATAGTATGATGGCTCCACATACAGTCCTGCACATAGTATGATGGCTATACATACAGCCCTGTACATAGTATGATGGCTCCACATACAGCCCTGTACATAGTATGATGACTCCACATACAGCCCTGTACATAGTATGATGACTCCACATACAGTCCTGTACATAGTATGATGGCTCCACATACAGTCCTGTACATAGTATGATGGCTCCACATACAGCCCTGTACATAGTATGATGACTCCACATACAGTCCTGTACATAGTATGATGGCTCCACATACAGTCCGGCACATAGTATGATGGCTCCACATACAGCCCTGTACATAGTATGATGACTCCACATACAGTCCTGTACATAGTATGATGGCTCCACATACAGTCCTGTACATAGTATGATGGCTCCACATACAGCCCTGTACATAGTATGATGACTCCACATACAGCCCTGTACATAGTATGATGACTCCACATACAGCCCTGTACATAGTATGATGGCTCCACATACAGCCCTGTACATAGTATGATGGCTCCACATACAGTCCTGTACATAGTATGATGGCTCCACATACAGCCCTGTACATAGTATGATGGCTCCACATACAGCCCTGTACATAGTATGATGACTCCACATACAGTCCTGTACATAGTATGATGACTCCACATACAGTCCTGTACATAGTATGATGACTCCACATACAGCCCTGTACATAGTATGATGACTCCACATACAGTCCTGTACATAGTATGATGACTCCACATACAGCCCTGTACATAGTATGATGGCTCCACATACAGTCCTGTACATAGTATGATGGCTCCACATACAGCCCTGTACATAGTATGATGGCTCCACATACAGCCCTGTACATAGTATGATGGCTCCACATACAGCCCTGTACATAGTATGATGACTCCACATACAGTCCTGTACATAGTATGATGACTCCACATACAGTCCTGTACATAGTATGATGGCTCCACATACAGTCCTGTACATAGTATGATGGCTCCACATACAGCCCTGTACATAGTATGATGACTCCACATACAGTCCTGTACATAGTATGATGGCTCCACATACAGTCCTGTACATAGTATGATGGCTCCACATACAGCCCTGTACATAGTATGATGGCTCCACATACAGCCCTGTACATAGTATGATGACTCCACATACAGCCCTGTACATAGTATGATGGCTCCACATACAGCCCTGTACATAGTATGATGGCTCCACATACAGTCCTGTACATAGTATGATGGCTCCACATACAGCCCTGTATATAGTATGATGTCTCCACATACAGTCCTGTACATAGTATGATGGTTCCACATACAGCCCTGCACATAGTATGATGACTCCACATACAGTCCTGTACATAGTATGATGGCTCCACATACAGCCCTGTACATAGTATGATGACTCCACATACAGTCCTGTACATAGTATGATGGCTCCACATACAGCCCTGTACATAGTATGATGACTCCACATACAGTCCTGTACATAGTATGATGGCTCCACATACAGCCCTGTACATAGTATGATGGCTCCACATACAGCCCTGTACATAGTATGATGGCTCCACATACAGTCCTGTACATAGTATGATGGCTCCACATACAGCCCTGTACATAGTATGATGACTCCACATACAGCCCTGTACATAGTATGATGGCTCCACATACAGTCCTGTACATAGTATGATGGCTCCACATACAGTCCTGTACATAGTATGATGGCTCCACATACAGTCCTGTACATAGTATGATGACTCCACATACAGTCCTGTACATAGTATGATGGCTCCACATACAGTCCTGTACATAGTATGATGACTCCACATACAGCCCTGTACATAGTATGATGGCTCCACATACAGTCCTGTACATAGTATGATGGCTCCACATACAGTCCTGTACATAGTATGATGGCTCCACATACAGCCCTGTACATAGTATGATGGCTCCACATACAGCCCTGTACATAGTATGATGGCTCCACATACAGCCCTGTACATAGTATGATGGCTCCACATACAGTCCTGTACATAGTATGATGGCTCCACATACAGTCCTGTACATAGTATGATGACTCCACATACAGCCCTGTACATAGTATGATGGCTCCACATACAGTCCTGCACATAGTATGATGGCTCCACATACAGCCCTGTACATAGTATGATGGCTCCACATACAGCCCTGTACATAGTATGATGACTCCACATACAGCCCTGTACATAGTATGATGGCTCCACATACAGTCCTGTACATAGTATGATGGCTCCACATACAGCCCTGTACATAGTATGATGACTCCACATACAGCCCTGTACATAGTATGATGGCTCCACATACAGCCCTGTACATAGTATGATGGCTCCACATACAGCCCTGTACATAGTATGATGGCTCCACATACAGCCCTGTACATAGTATGATGGCTCCACATACAGCCCTGTACATAGTATGATGACTCCACATACAGCCCTGTACATAGTATGATGACTCCACATACAGCCCTGTACATAGTATGATGGCTCCACATACAGCCCTGTACATAGTATGATGGCTCCACATACAGTCCTGTACATAGTATGATGGCTCCACATACAGACCTGTACATAGTATGATGGCTCCACATACAGCCCTGTACATAGTATGATGACTCCACATACAGTCCTGTACATAGTATGATGGCTCCACATACAGTCCTGTACATAGTATGATGGCTCCACATACAGCCCTGTACATAGTATGATGGCTCCACATACAGCCCTGTACATAGTATGATGGCTCCACATACAGCCCTGTACATAGTATGATGACTCCACATACAGTCCTGTACATAGTATGATGACTCCACATACAGTCCTGTACATAGTATGATGGCTCCACATACAGTCCTGTACATAGTATGATGGCTCCACATACAGCCCTGTACATAGTATGATGACTCCACATACAGTCCTGTACATAGTATGATGGCTCCACATACAGTCCTGTACATAGTATGATGGCTCCACATACAGCCCTGTACATAGTATGATGGCTCCACATACAGCCCTGTACATAGTATGATGACTCCACATACAACCCTGTACATAGTATGATGGCTCCACATACAGCCCTGTACATAGTATGATGGCTCCACATACAGTCCTGTACATAGTATGATGGCTCCACATACAGCCCTGTATATAGTATGATGTCTCCACATACAGTCCTGTACATAGTATGATGGTTCCACATACAGCCCTGCACATAGTATGATGACTCCACATACAGTCCTGTACATAGTATGATGGCTCCACATACAGCCCTGTACATAGTATGATGACTCCACATACAGTCCTGTACATAGTATGATGGCTCCACATACAGCCCTGTACATAGTATGATGACTCCACATACAGTCCTGTACATAGTATGATGGCTCCACATACAGCCCTGTACATAGTATGATGGCTCCACATACAGCCCTGTACATAGTATGATGGCTCCACATACAGTCCTGTACATAGTATGATGGCTCCACATACAGCCCTGTACATAGTATGATGGCTCCACATACAGCCCTGTACATAGTATGATGACTCCACATACAGTCCTGTACATAGTATGATGGCTCCACATACAGTCCTGTACATAGTATGATGGCTCCACATACAGTCCTGTACATAGTATGATGGCTCCACATACAGTCCTGTACATAGTATGATGGCTCCACATACAGTCCTGTACATAGTATGATGGCTCCACATACAGCCCTGTACATAGTATGATGGCTCCACATACAGCCCTGTACATAGTATGATGACTCCACATACAGCCCTGTACATAGTATGATGGCTCCACATACAGCCCTGTACATAGTATGATGGCTCCACATACAGCCCTGTACATAGTATGATGGCTCCACATACAGTCCTGCACATAGTATGATGGCTCCACATACAGCCCTGTACATAGTATGATGACTCCACATACAGCCCTGTACATAGTATGATGGCTCCACATACAACCCTGTACATAGTATGATGGCTCCACATACAGCCCTGTACATAGTATGATGGCTCCACATACAGTCCTGTACATAGTATGATGGCTCCACATACAGTCCTGTACATAGTATGATGGCTCCACATACAGTCCTGTACATAGTATGATGGCTCCACATACAGCCCTGTACATAGTATGATGGCTCCACATACAGCCCTGTACATAGTATGATGGCTCCACATACAGTCCTGTACATAGTATGATGGCTCCACATACAGTCCTGCACATAGTATAATTACTCCACATACAGCCCTGTACATAGTATGATGACTCCACATACAGCCCTGTACATAGTATGATGACTTCACATACAGTCCTGTACATAGTATGATGACTCCACATACAGTCCTGTACATAGTATGATGACTCCACATACAGCCCTGTACATAGTATGATGGCTCCACATACAGTCCTGTACATAGTATGATGGCTCCACATACAGTCCTGTACATAGTATGATGGCTCCACATACAGCCCTGTACATAGTATGATGGCTCCACATACAGCCCTGTACATAGTATGATGGCTCCACATACAGCCCTGTACATAGTATGATGGCTCCACATACAGTCCTGTACATAGTATGATGGCTCCACATACAGTCCTGTACATAGTATGATGACTCCACATACAGCCCTGTACATAGTATGATGGCTCAACATACAGTCCTGCACATAGTATGATGGCTCCACATACAGCCCTGTACATAGTATGATGGCTCCACATACAGCCCTGTACATAGTATGATGACTCCACATACAGCCCTGTACATAGTATGATGGCTCCACATACAGTCCTGTACATAGTATGATGGCTCCACATACAGCCCTGTACATAGTATGATGACTCCACATACAGCCCTGTACATAGTATGATGGCTCCACATACAGCCCTGTACATAGTATGATGGCTCCACATACAGCCCTGTACATAGTATGATGGCTCCACATACAGCCCTGTACATAGTATGATGGCTCCACATACAGCCCTGTACATAGTATGATGACTCCACATACAGCCCTGTACATAGTATGATGACTCCACATACAGCCCTGTACATAGTATGATGGCTCCACATACAGCCCTGTACATAGTATGATGGCTCCACATACAGTCCTGTACATAGTATGATGGCTCCACATACAGACCTGTACATAGTATGATGGCTCCACATACAGCCCTGTACATAGTATGATGACTCCACATACAGTCCTGTACATAGTATGATGGCTCCACATACAGTCCTGTACATAGTATGATGGCTCCACATACAGCCCTGTACATAGTATGATGGCTCCACATACAGCCCTGTACATAGTATGATGGCTCCACATACAGCCCTGTACATAGTATGATGACTCCACATACAGTCCTGTACATAGTATGATGACTCCACATACAGTCCTGTACATAGTATGATGGCTCCACATACAGTCCTGTACATAGTATGATGGCTCCACATACAGCCCTGTACATAGTATGATGACTCCACATACAGTCCTGTACATAGTATGATGGCTCCACATACAGTCCTGTACATAGTATGATGGCTCCACATACAGCCCTGTACATAGTATGATGGCTCCACATACAGCCCTGTACATAGTATGATGACTCCACATACAGCCCTGTACATAGTATGATGGCTCCACATACAGCCCTGTACATAGTATGATGGCTCCACATACAGCCCTGTACATAGTATGATGGCTCCACATACAGCCCTGTACATAGTATGATGGCTCCACATACAGTCCTGTACATAGTATGATGGCTCCACATACAGCCCTGTACATAGTATGATGGCTCCACATACAGTCCTGTACATAGTATGATGGCTCCACATACAGACCTGTACATAGTATGATGGCTCCACATACAGCCCTGTACATAGTATGATGGCTCCACATACAGCCCTGTAAATAGTATGATGGCTCCACATACAGTCCTGTACATAGTATGATGGCTCCACATACAGCCCTGTACATAGTATGATGGCTCCACATACAGCCCTGTACATAGTATGATGACTCCACATACAGTCCTGTACATAGTATGATGGCTCCACATACAGCCCTGTAAATAGTATGATGGCTCCACATACAGTCCTGTACATAGTATGATGGCTCCACATACAGCCCTGTACATAGTATGATGGCTCCACATACAGCCCTGTACATAGTATGATGGCTCCACATACAGCCCTGTACATAGTATGATGACTCCACATACAGTCCTGTACATAGTATGATGGCTCCACATACAGCCCTGTACATAGTATGATGGCTCCACATACAGCCCTGTACATAGTATGATGGCTCCACATACAGTCCTGTACATAGTATGATGGCTCCACATACAGCCCTGTACATAGTATGATGGCTCCACATACAGCCCTGTACATAGTATGATGACTCCACATACAGCCCTGTACATAGTATGATGACTCCACATACAGTCCTGTACATAGTATGATGGCTCCACATACAGTCCTGTACATAGTATGATGGCTCCACATACAGTCCTGTACATAGTATGATGGCTCCACATACAGCCCTGTACATAGTATGATGGCTCCACATAGAGCCCTGTACATAGTATGATGGCTCCACATACAGTCCTGTACATAGTATGATGGCTCCACATACAGTCCTGTACATAGTATGATGGCTCCACATACAGCCCTGTACATAGTATGATGGCTCCACATACAGCCCTGTACATAGTATGATGGCTCCACATACAGCCCTGTACATAGTATGATGGCTCCACATACAGCCCTGTACATAGTATGATGGCTCCACATACAGCCCTGTACATAGTATGATGGCTCCACATACAGCCCTGTACATAGTATGATGGCTCCACATACAGCCCTGTACATAGTATGATGGCTCCACATACAGTCCTGTACATAGTATGATGCCTCCACATACAGTCCTGTACATAGTATGATGGCTCCACATACAGTCCTGTACATAGTATGATGGCTCCACATACAGTCCTGTACATAGTATGATGGCTCCACATACAGTCCTGTACATAGTATGATGGCTCCACATACAGCCCTGTACATAGTATGATGACTCCACATACAGTCCTGTACATAGTATGATGGCTCCACATACAGTCCTGTACATAGTATGATGGCTCCACATACAGCCCTGTACATAGTATGATGGCTCCACATACAGCCCTGTACATAGTATGATGACTCCACATACAACCCTGTACATAGTATGATGGCTCCACATACAGCCCTGTACATAGTATGATGGCTCCACATACAGTCCTGTACATAGTATGATGGCTCCACATACAGCCCTGTATATAGTATGATGTCTCCACATACAGTCCTGTACATAGTATGATGGTTCCACATACAGCCCTGCACATAGTATGATGACTCCACATACAGTCCTGTACATAGTATGATGGCTCCACATACAGCCCTGTACATAGTATGATGACTCCACATACAGTCCTGTACATAGTATGATGGCTCCACATACAGCCCTGTACATAGTATGATGACTCCACATACAGTCCTGTACATAGTATGATGGCTCCACATACAGCCCTGTACATAGTATGATGGCTCCACATACAGCCCTGTACATAGTATGATGGCTCCACATACAGTCCTGTACATAGTATGATGGCTCCACATACAGCCCTGTACATAGTATGATGGCTCCACATACAGCCCTGTACATAGTATGATGACTCCACATACAGTCCTGTACATAGTATGATGGCTCCACATACAGTCCTGTACATAGTATGATGGCTCCACATACAGTCCTGTACATAGTATGATGGCTCCACATACAGTCCTGTACATAGTATGATGGCTCCACATACAGCCCTGTACATAGTATGATGGCTCCACATACAGCCCTGTACATAGTATGATGACTCCACATACAGCCCTGTACATAGTATGATGGCTCCACATACAGCCCTGTACATAGTATGATGGCTCCACATACAGCCCTGTACATAGTATGATGGCTCCACATACAGTCCTGCACATAGTATGATGGCTCCACATACAGCCCTGTACATAGTATGATGACTCCACATACAGCCCTGTACATAGTATGATGGCTCCACATACAACCCTGTACATAGTATGATGGCTCCACATACAGCCCTGTACATAGTATGATGGCTCCACATACAGTCCTGTACATAGTATGATGGCTCCACATACAGTCCTGTACATAGTATGATGGCTCCACATACAGTCCTGTACATAGTATGATGACTCCACATACAGCCCTGTACATAGTATGATGGCTCCACATACAGCCCTGTACATAGTATGATGGCTCCACATACAGTCCTGTACATAGTATGATGACTCCACATACAGTCCTGTACATAGTATGATGGCTCCACATACAGTTCTGTACATAGTATGATGACTCCACATACAGTCCTGTACATAGTATGATGACTCCACATACAGTCCTGTACATAGTATGATGGCTCCACATACAGTTCTGTACATAGTATGATGGCCCCACATACAGTCCTGCACATAGTATGATGGCTCCACATACAGCCCTGTACATAGTATGATGGCTCCACATACAGCCCTGTACATAGTATGATGGCTCCACATACAGCCCTGTACATAGTATGATGACTCCACATACAGCCCTGTACATAGTATGATGGCTCCACATACAGCCCTGTACATAGTATGATGGCTCCACATACAGCCCTGTACATAGTATGATGGCTCCACATACAGCCCTGTACATAGTATGATGGCTCCACATACAGTCCTGTACATAGTATGATGGCTCCACATACAGTCCTGTACATAGTATGATGGCTCCACATACAGTCCTGTACATAGTATGATGGCTCCACATACAGCCCTGTACATAGTATGATGGCTCCACATACAGTCCTGTACATAGTATGATGGCTCCACATACAGCCCTGTACATAGTATGATGGCTCCACATACAGTCCTGTACATAGTATGATGGCTCCACATACAGACCTGTACATAGTATGATGGCTCCACATACAGCCCTGTACATAGTATGATGGCTCCACATACAGCCCTGTAAATAGTATGATGGCTCCACATACAGTCCTGTACATAGTATGATGGCTCCACATACAGCCCTGTACATAGTATGATGGCTCCACATACAGCCCTGTACATAGTATGATGACTCCACATACAGTCCTGTACATAGTATGATGGCTCCACATACAGCCCTGTAAATAGTATGATGGCTCCACATACAGTCCTGTACATAGTATGATGGCTCCACATACAGCCCTGTACATAGTATGATGGCTCCACATACAGCCCTGTACATAGTATGATGGCTCCACATACAGCCCTGTACATAGTATGATGACTCCACATACAGTCCTGTACATAGTATGATGGCTCCACATACAGCCCTGTACATAGTATGATGGCTCCACATACAGCCCTGTACATAGTATGATGGCTCCACATACAGTCCTGTACATAGTATGATGGCTCCACATACAGCCCTGTACATAGTATGATGGCTCCACATACAGCCCTGTACATAGTATGATGACTCCACATACAGCCCTGTACATAGTATGATGACTCCACATACAGTCCTGTACATAGTATGATGGCTCCACATACAGTCCTGTACATAGTATGATGGCTCCACATACAGTCCTGTACATAGTATGATGGCTCCACATACAGCCCTGTACATAGTATGATGGCTCCACATAGAGCCCTGTACATAGTATGATGGCTCCACATACAGTCCTGTACATAGTATGATGGCTCCACATACAGTCCTGTACATAGTATGATGGCTCCACATACAGCCCTGTACATAGTATGATGGCTCCACATACAGCCCTGTACATAGTATGATGGCTCCACATACAGCCCTGTACATAGTATGATGGCTCCACATACAGCCCTGTACATAGTATGATGGCTCCACATACAGCCCTGTACATAGTATGATGGCTCCACATACAGCCCTGTACATAGTATGATGGCTCCACATACAGCCCTGTACATAGTATGATGGCTCCACATACAGTCCTGTACATAGTATGATGCCTCCACATACAGTCCTGTACATAGTATGATGGCTCCACATACAGTCCTGTACATAGTATGATGGCTCCACATACAGTCCTGTACATAGTATGATGACTCCACATACAGCCCTGCACATAGTATGATGGCTCCACATACAGTCCTGCACATAGTATGATGCCTCCACATACAGTCCTGTACATAGTATGATGGCTCCACATACAGTCCTGTACATAGTATGATGGCTCCACATACAGTCCTGTACATAGTATGATGGCTCCACATACAGTCCTGTACATAGTATGATGACTCCACATACAGCCCTGTATATAGTATGATGACTCCACATACAGCCCTGTACATAGTATGATGACTCCACATACAGCCCTGTACATAGTATGATGACTCCACATACAGCCCTGTATATAGTATGATGACTCCACATACAGTCCTGTACATAGTATGATGGCTCCACATACAGTCCTGCACATAGTATGATGCCTCCACATACAGTCCTGTACATAGTATGATGGCTCCACATACAGCCCTGTACATAGTATGATGCCTCCACATACAGTCCTGTACATAGTATGATGGCTCCACATACAGTCCTGTACATAGTATGATGGCTCCACATACAGCCCTGTACATAGTATGATGGCTCCACATACAGTCCTGTACATAGTATGATGGCTCCACATACAGCCCTGTACATAGTATGATGGCTCCACATACAGCCCTGTACATAGTATAATTGCTCCACATACAGCCCTGTACATAGTATGATGACTCCACATACAGCCCTGCACATAGTATGATGGCTCCACATACAGTCCTGTACATAGTATGATGGCTCCACATACAGTCCTGTACATAGTATGATGGCTCCACATACAGCCCTGTACATAGTATGATTGCTCCACATACAGCCCTGTACATAGTATGATGGCTCCACATACAGTCCTGTACATAGTATGATGGCTCCACATACAGTCCTGTACATAGTATGATGGCTCCACATACAGCCCTGTACATAGTATGATGGCTCCACATACAGCCCTGTACATAGTATGATGGCTCCACATACAGCCCTGTACATAGTATGATGGCTCCACATACAGTCCTGCACATAGTATGATGGCTCCACATACAGCCCTGTACATAGTATGATGGCTCCACATACAACCCTGTACATAGTATGATGGCTCCACATACAGCCCTGTACATAGTATGATGGCTCCACATACAGTCCTGTACATAGTATGATGGCTCCACATACAGTCCTGTACATAGTATGATGGCTCCACATACAGTCCTGTACATAGTATGATGGCTCCACATACAGCCCTGTACATAGTATGATGGCTCCACATACAGCCCTGTACATAGTATGATGGCTCCACATACAGTCCTGTACATAGTATGATGGCTCCACATACAGCCTTGTACATAGTATGATGACTCCACATACAGCCCTGTACATAGTATGATGACTTCACATACAGTCCTGTACATAGTATGATGACTCCACATACAGCCCTGTACATAGTATGATGGCTCCACATACAGCCCTGTACATAGTATGATGGCTCCACATACAGTCCTGTACATAGTGTGATGGCTCCACATACAGCCCTGTACATAGTATGATGACTTCACATACAGTCCTGTACATAGTATGATGACTCCACATACAGTCCTGTACATAGTATGATGGCTCCACATACAGCCCTGTACATAGTATGATGGCTCCACATACAGCCCTGCACATAGTATGATGGCTCCACATACAGCCCTGTATATAGTATGATGACTCCACATACAGCCCTGTACATAGTATGATTGCTCCACATACAGCCCTGTACATAGTATGATGGCTCCACATACAGTCCTGTACATAGTATGATGGCTCCACATACAGTACTGTACATAGTGTGATGACTCCACATACAGTCCTGTACATAGTATGATGACTCCACATACAGTCCTGCACATAGTATGATGACTCCACATACAGTCCTGTACATAGTATGATGGCTCCACATACAGTCCTGTACATAGTATGATGGCCCCACATACAGTCCTGTACATAGTATGATGACTCCACATACAGCCCTGTACATAGTATGATGGCTCCACATACAGCCCTGTACATAGTATGATGGCTCCACATACAGCCCTGTACATAGTATGATGGCTCCACATACAGTCCTGTACATAGTATGATGGCTCCACATACAGCCCTGTACATAGTATGATGGCTCCACATACAGCCCTGTACATAGTATGATGGCTCCACATACAGTCATGTACATAGTATGATGGCTCCACATACAGCCCTGTACATAGTATGATGGCTCCACATACAGCCCTGTACATAGTATGATGGCTCCACATACAGTCCTGTACATAGTATGATGGCTCCACATACAGCCCTGTACATAGTATGATGGCTCCACATACAGCCCTGTACATAGTATGATGGCTCCACATACAGTCCTGTACATAGTATGATGACTCCACATACAGCCCTGTACATAGTATGATGACTCCACATACAGCCCTGTACATAGTATGATGACTCCACATACAGCCCTGTACATAGTATGATGACTTCACATACAGTCCTGTACATAGTATGATGACTCCACATACAGCCCTGTACATAGTATGATGGCCCCACATACAGTCCTGCACATAGTATGATGGCTCCACATACAGCCCTGTACATAGTATGATGGCTCCACATACAGCCCTGTACATAGTATGATGGCTCCACATACAGCCCTATACATAGTATGATGACTCCACATACAGCCCTGTACATAGTATGATGACTCCACATACAGTCCTGTACATAGTATGATGGCTCCACATACAGTCCTGTACATAGTATGATGGCTCCACATACAGCCCTGTACATAGTATAATTGCTCCACATACAGCCCTGTACATAGTATGATGACTCCACATACAGTCCTGTACATAGTATGATGGCTCCACATACAGTCCTGTACATAGTATGATGGCTCCACATACAGCCCTGTACATAGTATGATGACTTCACATACAGTCCTGTACATAGTATGATGGCTCCACATACAGTCCTGTACATAGTATGATGGCTCCACATACAGCCCTGCACATAGTATGATGGCTCCACATACAGCCCTGTACATAGTATGATGACTCCACATACAGTCCTGTACATAGTATGATGGCTCCACATACAGCCCTGTACATAGTATGATGACTCCACATACAGTCCTGTACATAGTATGATGGCTCCACATACAGCCCTGTACATAGTATGATGGCTCCACATACAGTCCTGTACATAGTATGATGGCTCCACATACAGCCCTGTACATAGTATGATGGCTCCACATACAGTCCTGTACATAGTATGATGGCTCCACATACAGCCCTGCACATAGTATGATGACTCCACATACAGTCCTGTACATAGTATGATGGCTCCACATACAGCCCTGTACATAGTATGATGACTTCACATACAGCCCTGTACATAGTATGATGGCTCCACATACAGCCCTGTACATAGTATGATGGCTCCACATACAGTCCTGTACATAGTATGATGACTCCACATACAGCCCTGTACATAGTATGATGACTCCACATACAGCCCTGTACATAGTATGATGGCTCCACATACAGCCCTGTACATAGTATGATGGCTCCACATACAGCCCTGTACATAGTATGATGACTCCACATACAGTCCTGTACATAGTATGATGACTCCACATACAGCCCTGTACATAGTATGATGGCTCCACATACAGCCCTGTACATAGTATGATGGCTCCACATACAGTCCTGTACATAGTATGATGACTCCACATACAGTCCTGTACATAGTATGATGACTCCACATACAGCCCTGTACATAGTATGATGGCTCCACATACAGCCCTGTACATAGTATGATGGCTCCACATACAGTCCTGTACATAGTATGATGACTCCACATACAGCCCTGTACATAGTATGATGACTCCACATACAGTCCTGTACATAGTATGATGGCTCCACATACAGTCCTGTACATAGTATGATGACTCCACATACAGTCCTGTACATAGTATGATGGCTCCACATACAGTCCTGTACATAGTATGATGGCTCCACATACAGCCCTGTACATAGTATGATGGCTCCACATACAGTCCTGTACATAGTATGATGACTCCACATACAGCCCTGTACATAGTATGATGACTCCACATACAGTCCTGTACATAGTATGATGGCTCCACATACAGCCCTGTACATAGTATGATGGCTCCACATACAGCCCTGTACATAGTATGATGGCTCCACATACAGTCCTGTACATAGTATGATGGCTCCACATACAGCCCTGTACATAGTATGATGGGTCCACATACAGTCCTGTACATAGTATGATGGCTCCACATACAGCCCTGTACATAGTATGATGGCTCCACATACAGCCCTGTACATAGTATGATGGCTCCACATACAGTCATGTACATAGTATGATGGCTCCACATACAGCCCTGTACATAGTATGATGGCTCCACATACAGCCCTGTACATAGTATGATGGCTCCACATACAGTCCTGTACATAGTATGATGGCTCCACATACAGCCCTGTACATAGTATGATGGCTCCACATACAGCCCTGTACATAGTATGATGGCTCCACATACAGTCCTGTACATAGTATGATGACTCCACATACAGCCCTGTACATAGTATGATGACTCCACATACAGCCCTGTACATAGTATGATGACTCCACATACAGCCCTGTACATAGTATGATGACTTCACATACAGTCCTGTACATAGTATGATGACTCCACATACAGCCCTGTACATAGTATGATGGCTCCACATACAGCCCTGTACATAGTATGATGACTTCACATACAGTCCTATACATAGTATGATTGCTCCACATACAGCCCTGTACATAGTATGATGGCTCCACATACAGTACTGTACATAGTGTGATGACTCCACATACAGCCCTGTACATAGTATGATGACTCCACATACAGCCCTGTACATAGTATGATGGCTCCACATACAGCCCTGTACATAGTATGATGACTTCACATACAGTCCTATACATAGTATGATTGCTCCACATACAGCCCTGTACATAGTATGATGGCTCCACATACAGCCCTGTACATAGTATGATGGCTCCACATACAGTCCTGTACATAGTATGATGACTCCACATACAGCCCTGTACATAGTATGATGACTCCACATACAGTCCTGTACATAGTATGATGACTCCACATACAGTCCTGTACATAGTATGATGGCTCCACATACAGTCCTGTACATAGTATGATGGCTCCACATACAGTCCTGTACATAGTATGATGGCCCCACATACAGTCCTGCACATAGTATGATGGCTCCACATACAGTCCTGTACATAGTATGATGGCCCCACATACAGTCCTGCACATAGTATGATGACTCCACATACAGTCCTGTACATAGTATGATGACTCCACATACAGTCCTGTACATAGTATGATGGCTCCACATACAGCCCTGCACATAGTATGATGACTCCACATACAGTCCTGTACATAGTATGATGGCTCCACATACAGTTCTGTACATAGTATGATGGCCCCACATACAGTCCTGCACATAGTATGATGGCTCCACATACAGCCCTGTACATAGTATGATGGCTCCACATACAGCCCTGTACATAGTATGATGGCTCCACATACAGCCCTGTACATAGTATGATGACTCCACATACAGCCCTGTACATAGTATGATGGCTCCACATACAGACCTGTACATAGTATGATGGCTCCACATACAGCCCTGTACATAGTATGATGGCTCCACATACAGCCCTGTACATAGTATGATGACTCCACATACAGTCCTGTACATAGTATGATGACTCCACATACAGCCCTGTACATAGTTTGATGACTCCACATACAGTCCTGTACATAGTATGATGGCTCCACATACAGCCCTGTAAATAGTATGATGGCTCCACATACAGTCCTGTACATAGTATGATGGCTCCACATACAGCCCTGTACATAGTATGATGGCTCCACATACAGCCCTGTAAATAGTATGATGGCTCCACATACAGTCCTGTACATAGTATGATGGCTCCACATACAGCCCTGTACATAGTATGATGGCTCCACATACAGCCCTGTACATAGTATGATGGCTCCACATACAGTCCTGTACATAGTATGATGGCTCCACATACAGTCCTGTACATAGTATGATGGCTCCACATACAGCCCTGTACATAGTATGATGGCTCCACATACAGCCCTGTACATAGTATGATGGCTCCACATACAGTCCTGTACATAGTATGATGGCTCCACATACAGCCCTGTACATAGTATGATGACTCCACATACAGTCCTGTACATAGTATGATGGCTCCACATACAGCCCTGTACATAGTATGATGGCTCCACATACAGCCCTGTACATAGTATGATGGCTCCACATACAGTCCTGTACATAGTATGATGGCTCCACATACAGCCCTGTACATAGTATGATGGCTCCACATACAGCCCTGTACATAGTATGATGGCTCCACATACAGTCCTGTACATAGTATGATGGCTCCACATACAGTCCTGTACATAGTATGATGACTCCACATACAGCCCTGTACATAGTATGATGGCTCCACATACAGCCCTGTACATAGTATGATGGCTCCACATACAGCCCTGTACATAGTATGATGGCTCCACATACAGTCCTGTACATAGTATGATGGCTCCACATACAGCCCTGTACATAGTATGATGGCTCCACATACAGCCCTGTACATAGTATGATGGCTCCACATACAGCCCTGTACATAGTATGATGGCTCCACATACAGTCCTGTACATAGTATGATGCCTCCACATACAGTCCTGTACATAGTATGATGGCTCCACATACAGCCCTGTACATAGTATGATGGCTCCACATACAGCCCTGTACATAGTATGATGGCTCCACATACAGCCCTGTACATAGTATAATTGCTCCACATACAGTCCTGTACATAGTATGATTGCTCCACATACAGCCCTGTACATAGTATGATGGCTCCACATACAGTCCTGTACATAGTATGATGGCTCCACATACAGCCCTGTACATAGTATGATGACTCCACATACAGCCATGTACATAGTATGATGGCTCCACATACAGTCCTGTACATAGTATGATGGCTCCACATACAGCCCTGTACAAAGTATGATGGCTCCACATACAGTCCTGTACATAGTATGATGGCTCCACATACAGTCCTGTACATAGTATGATGGCTCCACATACAGTCCTGTACATAGTATGATGGCTCCACATACAGCCCTGTACATAGTATGATGACTCCACATACAGCCATGTACATAGTATGATGGCTCCACATACAGTCCTGTACATAGTATGATGGCTCCACATACAGCCCTGTACATAGTATGATGGCTCCACATACAGTCCTGTACATAGTATGATGGCTCCACATACAGTCCTGTACATAGTATGATGGCTCCACATACAGCCCTGTACATAGTATGATGGCTCCACATACAGCCCTGTACATAGTATGATGGCTCCACATACAGCCCTGCACATAGTATGATGGCTCCACATACAGCCCTGTACATAGTATGATGGCTCCACATACAACCCTGTACATAGTATGATGGCTCCACATACAGCCCTGTACATAGTATGATGGCTCCACATACAGTCCTGTACATAGTATGATGGCTCCACATACAGTCCTGTACATAGTATGATGGCTCCACATACAGTCCTGTACATAGTATGATGGCTCCACATACAGCCCTGTACATAGTATGATGGCTCCACATACAGCCCTGTACATAGTATGATGGCTCCACATACAGTCCTGTACATAGTATGATGGCTCCACATACAGTCCTGCACATAGTATAATTGCTCCACATACAGCCTTGTACATAGTATGATGACTCCACATACAGCCCTGTACATAGTATGATGACTTCACATACAGTCCTGTACATAGTATGATGACTCCACATACAGCCCTGTACATAGTATGATGGCTCCACATACAGCCCTGTACATAGTATGATGACTTCACATACAGTCCTATACATAGTATGATTGCTCCACATACAGCCCTGTACATAGTATGATGGCTCCACATACAGTCCTGTACATAGTATGATGGCTCCACATACAGCCCTGTACATAGTATGATGGCTCCACATACAGTCCTGTACATAGTGTGATGGCTCCACATACAGCCCTGTACATAGTATGATGACTTCACATACAGTCCTGTACATAGTATGATGGCTCCACATACAGTCCTGTACATAGTATGATGGCTCCACATACAGCCCTGTACATAGTATGATGGCTCCACATACAGCCCTGTATATAGTATGATGACTCCACATACAGCCCTGTACATAGTATGATTGCTCCACATACAGCCCTGTACATAGTATGATGGCTCCACATACAGTCCTGTACATAGTATGATGGCTCCACATACAGTACTGTACATAGTGTGATGACTCCACATACAGTCCTGTACATAGTATGATGACTCCACATACAGCCCTGTACATAGTATGATGACTCCACATACAGTCCTGTACATAGTATGATGGCTCCACATACAGTCCTGTACATAGTATGATGGCCCCACATACAGTCCTGTACATAGTATGATGACTCCACATACAGCCCTGTACATAGTATGATGGCTCCACATACAGCCCTGTACATAGTATGATGGCTCCACATACAGCCCTGTACATAGTATGATGACTCCACATACAGCCCTGTACATAGTATGATGACTCCACATACAGTCCTGTACATAGTATGATGGCTCCACATACAGTCCTGTACATAGTATGATGGCCCCACATACAGTCCTGCACATAGTATGATGGCTCCACATACAGCCCTGTACATAGTATGATGGCTCCACATACAGCCCTGTACATAGTATGATGGCTCCACATACAGCCCTATACATAGTATGATGACTCCACATACAGCCCTGTACATAGTATGATGACTCCACATACAGTCCTGTACATAGTATGATGGCTCCACATACAGTCCTGTACATAGTATGATGGCCCCACATACAGTCCTGCACATAGTATGATGGCTCCACATACAGCCCTGTACATAGTATGATGGCTCCACATACAGCCCTGTACATAGTATGATGGCTCCACATACAGCCCTGTACATAGTATGATGACTCCACATACAGCCCTGTACATAGTATGATGGCTCCACATACAGCCCTGTACATAGTATGATGGCTCCACATACAGCCCTGTACATAGTATGATGGCTCCACATACAGCCCTGTACATAGTATGATGACTCCACATACAGCCCTGTACATAGTATGATGACTCCACATACAGTCCTGTACATAGTATGATGACTCCACATACAGCCCTGTACATAGTATGATGACTCCACATACAGTCCTGTACATAGTATGATGACTCCACATACAGTCCTGTACATAGTATGATGACTCCACATACAGTCCTGTACATAGTATGATGACTCCACATACAGCCCCGTACATAGTATGATGGCTCCACATACAGTCCTGTACATAGTATGATGACTCCACATACAGACCTGTACATAGTATGATGGCTCCACATACAGTCCTGTACATAGTATGATGGCTCCACATACAGTCCTGTACATAGTATGATGACTCCACATACAGTCCTGTACATAGTATGATGACTCCACATACAGTCCTGTACATAGTGTGATGGCTCCACATACAGCCCTGTACATAGTATGATGGCTCCACATACAGTCCTGCACATAGTATGATGGCTCCACATACAGCCCTGTACATAGTATGATGACTCCACATACAGCCCTGTACATAGTGTGATGGCTCCACATACAGCCCTGTACATAGTATGATGACTCCACATACAGCCCTGTACATAGTATGATGACTCCACATACAGCCCTGTACATAGTATGATGACTCCACATACAGTCCTGTACATAGTATGATGACTCCACATACAGTCCTGTACATAGTATGATGGCTCCACATACAGTCCTGTACATAGTATGATGGCTCCACATACAGTCCTGTACATAGTATGATGGCTCCACATACAGCCCTGTACATAGTATGATGACTCCACATACAGCCCTGTACATAGTATGATGGCTCCACATACAGCCCTGTACATAGTATGATGGCTCCACATACAGCCCTGTACATAGTATGATGGCTCCACATACAGCCCTGCACATAGTATGATGACTCCACATACAGCCCTGCACATAGTATGATGACTCCACATACAGCCCTGTACATAGTATGATGACTCCACATACAGTCCTGTACATAGTATGATGGCTCCACATACAGCCCTGTACATAGTATGATGGCTCCACATACAGTCCTGTACATAGTATGATGGCTCCACATACAGCCCTGCACAAAGTATGATGACTCCACATACAGCCCTGCACAAAGTATGATGACTCCACATACAGCCCTGTACATAGTATGATGGCTCCACATACAGCCCTGCACATAGTATGATGACTCCACATACAGCCCTGTACATAGTATGATGACTCCACATACAGCCCTGTACATAGTATGATGGCTCCACATACAGCCCTGTACATAGTATGATGACTCCACATACAGTCCTGTACATAGTATGATGACTCCACATACAGTCCTGTACATAGTATGATGGCTCCACATACAGTCCTGCACATAGTATGATGGCCCCACATACAGCCCTGTACATAGTATGATGGCTCCACATACAGCCTGTACATAGTATGATGACTCCACATACAGCACTGCACATAGTATGATGGCTCCACATACAGTCCTGTACATAGTATGATGGCTCCACATACAGTCCTGTACATAGTATGATGGCTCCACATACAGCCCTGTACATAGTATGATGGCTCCACATACAGTCCTGTACATAGTATGATGACTCCACATACAGTCCTGTACATAGTATGATGGCTCCACATACAGTCCTGTACATAGTATGATGACTCCACATACAGACCTGTACATAGTGTGATGGCTCCACATACAGCCCTGTACATAGTATGATGGCTCCACATACAGTCCTGTACATAGTATGATGACTCCACATACAGCCCTGTACATAGTATGATGGCTCCACATACAGTCCTGTACATAGTATGATGACTCCACATACAGCCCTGTACATAGTATGATGACTCCACATACAGCCCTGTACATAGTATGATGGCTCCACATACAGTCCTGTACATAGTATGATGGCTCCACATACAGCCCTGTACATAGTATGATGGCTCCACATACAGTCCTGTACATAGTATGATGACTCCACATACAGTCCTGTACATAGTATGATGACTCCACATACAGTCCTGTACATAGTATGATGGCTCCACATACAGTCCTGTACATAGTATGATGACTCCACATACAGACCTGTACATAGTGTGATGGCTCCACATACAGCCCTGTACATAGTATGATGGCTCCACATACAGCCCTGTACATAGTATGATGACTCCACATACAGTCCTGTACATAGTATGATGGCTCCACATACAGCCCTGTACATAGTATGATGGCTCCACATACAGTCCTGTACATAGTATGATGGCTCCACATACAGCCCTGCACAAAGTATGATGACTCCACATACAGCCCTGTACATAGTATGATGGCTCCACATACAGCCCTGTACATAGTATGATGGCTCCACATACAGCCCTGCACAAAGTATGATGGCTCCACATACAGCCCTGCACATAGTATGATGACTCCACATACAGCCCTGTACATAGTATGATGACTCCACATACAGCCCTGTACATAGTATGATGGCTCCACATACAGCCCTGTACATAGTATGATGACTCCACATACAGTCCTGTACATAGTATGATGACTCCACATACAGTCCTGTACATAGTGTGATGGCTCCACATACAGCCCTGTACATAGTATGATGGCTCCACATACAGCCCTGTACATAGTATGATGGCTCCACATACAGCCCTGTACATAGTATGATGGCTCCACATACAGCCCTGTACATAGTATGATGACTCCACATACAGTCCTGTACATAGTATGATGACTCCACATACAGTCCTGCACATAGTATGATGGCTCCACATACAGCCCTGCACATAGTATGATGGCTCCACATACAGCCCTGTACATAGTATGATGGCTCCACATACAGCCCTGTACATAGTATGATGACTCCACATACAGACCTGTACATAGTATGATGGCTCCACATACAGTCCTGTACATAGTATGATGGCTCCACATACAGCCCTGTACATAGTATGATGACTCCACATACAGTCCTGTACATAGTATGATGGCTCCACATACAGTCCTGTACATAGTATGATGACTCCACATACAGCCCTGTACATAGTATGATGGCTCCACATACAGTCCTGTACATAGTATGATGACTCCACATACAGCCCTGTACATAGTATGATGACTCCACATACAGTCCTGTACATAGTATGATGGCTCCACATACAGTCCTGTACATAGTGTGATGGCTCCACATACAGCCTGTACATAGTATGATGACTCCACATACAGCACTGCACATAGTATGATGGCTCCACGTACAGTCCTGTACATAGTATGATGGCTCCACATACAGTCCTGTACATAGTATGATGGCTCCACATACAGCCCTGTACATAGTATGATGGCTCCACATACAGTCCTGTACATAGTATGATGACTCCACATACAGTCCTGTACATAGTATGATGGCTCCACATACAGTCCTGTACATAGTATGATGACTCCACATACAGTCCTGTACATAGTATGATGGCTCCACATACAGTCCTGTACATAGTATGATGACTCCACATACAGACCTGTACATAGTATGATGGCTCCACATACAGCCCTGTACATAGTATGATGGCTCCACATACAGTCCTGCACATAGTATGATGGCTCCACATACAGCCCTGTACATAGTATGATGGCTCCACATACAGCCCTGTACATAGTATGATGACTCCACATACAGCCCTGTACATAGTGTGATGGCTCCACATACAGTCCTGTACATAGTATGATGACTCCACATACAGTCCTGTACATAGTATGATGACTCCACATACAGCCCTGTACATAGTATGATGGCTCCACATACAGTCCTGTACATAGTATGATGACTCCACATACAGCCCTGTACATAGTATGATGGCTCCACATACAGTCCTGTACATAGTATGATGGCTCCACATACAGCCCTGTACATAGTATGATGACTCCACATACAGTCCTGCACATAGTATGATGGCTCCACATACAGCCCTGTACATAGTATGATGGCTCCACATACAGCCCTGTACATAGTATGATGACTCCACATACAGCCCTGTACATAGTGTGATGGCTCCACATACAGCCCTGTACATAGTATGATGACTCCACATACAGTCCTGTACATAGTATGATGACTCCACATACAGCCCTGTACATAGTATGATGGCTCCACATACAGTCCTGTACATAGTATGATGACTCCACATACAGCGCTGTACATAGTATGATGGCTCCACATACAGTCCTGCACATAGTATGATGACTCCACATACAGTCCTGTACATAGTATGATGACTCCACATACAGTCCTGTACATAGTATGATGACTCCACATACAGCCCTGTACATAGTATGATGGCTCCACATACAGTCCTGTACATAGTATGATGACTCCACATACAGCCCTGTACATAGTATGATGGCTCCACATACAGTCCTGTACATAGTATGATGACTCCACATACAGCCCTGTACATAGTATGATGGCTTCACATACAGTCCTGTACATAGTATGATGGCTCCACATACAGTTCTGTACATAGTATGATGACTCCACATACAGTCCTGTACATAGTGTGATGGCTCCACATACAGCCCTGTACATAGTATGATGGCTCCACATACAGCCCTGTACATAGTATGATGACTCCACATACAGCCCTGTACATAGTATGATGACTCCACATACAGTCCTGTACATAGTATGATGGCTCCACATACAGCCCTGTACATAGTATGATGGCTCCACATACAGCCCTGCACAAAGTATGATGACTCCACATACAGCCCTGTACATAGTATGATGGCTCCACATACAGCCCTGCACATAGTATGATGGCTCCACATACAGTCCTGCACATAGTATGATGGCTCCACATACAGCCCTGTACATAGTATGATGACTCCACATACAGTCCTGTACATAGTATGATGGCTCCACATACAGCCCTGCACATAGTATGATGGCTCCACATACAGTCCTGCACATAGTATGATGACTCCACATACAGCCCTGTACATAGTATGATGGCTCCACATACAGCCCTGCACAAAGTATGATGACTCCACATACAGCCCTGTACATAGTATGATGGCTCCACATACAGCCTGTACATAGTATGATGACTCCACATACAGCCCTGTACATAGTATGATGACTCCACATACAGTCCTGTACATAGTATGATGACTCCACATACAGCACTGCACATAGTATGATGGCTCCACATACAGTCCTGTACATAGTATGATGGCTCCACATACAGTCCTGTACATAGTATGATGACTCCACATACAGCACTGCACATAGTATGATGGCTCCACATACAGTCCTGTACATAGTATGATGGCTCCACATACAGCCCTGTACATAGTATGATGACTCCACATACAGCACTGCACATAGTATGATGGCTCCACATACAGTCCTGTACATAGTATGATGGCTCCACATACAGTCCTGTACATAGTATGATGACTCCACATACAGCCCTGTACATAGTATGATGGCTCCACATACAGTCCTGTACATAGTATGATGGCTCCACATACAGTCCTGTACATAGTATGATGACTCCACATACAGCACTGCACATAGTATGATGGCTCCACATACAGTCCTGTACATAGTATGATGGCTCCACATACAGTCCTGTACATAGTATGATGGCTCCACATACAGCCCTGTACATAGTATGATGGCTCCACATACAGTCCTGTACATAGTATGATGACTCCACATACAGTCCTGTACATAGTATGATGGCTCCACATACAGTCCTGTACATAGTATGATGACTCCACATACAGTCCTGTACATAGTATGATGGCTCCACATACAGTCCTGTACATAGTATGATGGCTCCACATACAGTCCTGCACATAGTATGATGACTCCACATACAGTCCTGTACATAGTATGATGGCTCCACATACAGTCCTGTACATAGTATGATGACTCCACATACAGTCCTGTACATAGTATGATGGCTCCACATACAGTCCTGTACATAGTATGATGGCTCCACATACAGTCCTGTACATAGTATGATGGCTCCACATACAGACCTGTACATAGTATGATGGCTCCACATACAGCCCTGTACATAGTATGATGGCTCCACATACAGCCCTGTACATAGTATGATGGCTCCACATACAGTCCTGTACATAGTATGATGGCTCCACATACAGACCTGTACATAGTATGATGGCTCCACATACAGCCCTGTACATAGTATGATGGCTCCACATACAGTCCTGTACATAGTATGATGGCTCCACATACAGACCTGTACATAGTATGATGGCTCCACATACAGCCCTGTACATAGTATGATGGCTCCACATACAGCCCTGTACATAGTATGATGACTCCACATACAGTCCTGTACATAGTATGATGGCTCCACATACAGTCCTGTACATAGTATGATGGCTCCACATACAGTCCTGTACATAGTATGATGGCTCCACATACAGCCCTGTACATAGTATGATGGCTCCACATACAGTCCTGTACATAGTATGATGGCTCCACATACAGTCCTGTACATAGTATGATGACTCCACATACAGTCCTGTACATAGTATGATGGCTCCACATACAGCCCTGTACATAGTATGATGACTCCACATACAGCCCTGCACATAGTATGATGACCAAACATACAGCCCTGCACATAGTATGATGGCTCCACATACAGTCCTGTACATAGTATGATGGCTCCACATACTGCCCTGTACATAGTATGATGGCTCCACATACAGTCCTGTACATAGTATGATGGCTCCACATACAGTCCTGTACATAGTATGATGGCTCCACATACAGCCCTGTACATAGTATGATGGCTCCACATACAGCCCTGTACATAGTATGATGACTTCACATACAGTCCTGTACATAGTATGATTGCTCCACATACAGCCCTGTACATAGTATGATGACTCCACATACAGCCCTGTACATAGTATGATGGCTCCACATACAGCCCTGTACATAGTATGATGACTTCACATACAGTCCTGTACATAGTATGATGACTTCACATACAGTCCTGTACATAGTATGATGGCTCCACATACAGCCCTGTACATAGTATGATGACTCCACATACAGTCCTGTACATAGTATGATGGCTCCACATACAGTCCTGCACATAGTATGATGACTCCACATACAGTCCTGTACATAGTATGATGGCTCCACATACAGTCCTGTACATAGTATGATGACTCCACATACAGTCCTGTACATAGTATGATGGCTCCACATACAGTCCTGCACATAGTATGATGGCTCCACATACAGCCCTGTACATAGTATGATGACTCCACATACAGTCCTGTACATAGTATGATGGCTCCACATACAGCCCTGTACATAGTATGATGGCTCCACATACAGCCCTGTACATAGTATGATGGCTCCACATACAGTCCTGTACATAGTATGATGGCTCCACATACAGTCCTGTACATAGTATGATGGCTCCACATACAGCCCTGTACATAGTATGATGGCTCCACATACAGCCCTGTACATAGTATGATGGCTCCACATACAGTCCTTTACATAGTATGATGGCTCCACATACAGTCCTGTACATAGTATGATGGCTCCACATACAGTCCTGTACATAGTATGATGGCTCCACATACAGCCCTGTACATAGTATGATGGCTCCACATACAGCCCTGTACATAGTATGATGACTCCACATACAGCCCTGTACATAGTATGATGGCTCCACATACAGTCCTGTACATAGTATGATGGCTCCACATACAGTCCTGTACATAGTATGATGGCTCCACATACAGTCCTGTACATAGTATGATGGCTCCACATACAGCCCTGTACATAGTATGATGGCTCCACATACAGTCCTGTACATAGTATGATGGCTCCACATACAGTCCTGTACATAGTATGATGACTCCACATACAGTCCTGTACATAGTATGATGGCTCCACATACAGCCCTGTACATAGTATGATGACTCCACATACAGCCCTGCACATAGTATGATGACCAAACATACAGCCCTGCACATAGTATGATGGCTCCACATACAGTCCTGTACATAGTATGATGGCTCCACATACAGCCCTGTACATAGTATGATGGCTCCACATACAGTCCTGTACATAGTATGATGGCTCCACATACAGTCCTGTACATAGTATGATGGCTCCACATACAGCCCTGTACATAGTATGATGGCTCCACATACAGCCCTGTACATAGTATGATGACTTCACATACAGTCCTGTACATAGTATGATTGCTCCACATACAGCCCTGTACATAGTATGATGACTCCACATACAGCCCTGTACATAGTATGATGACTTCACATACAGTCCTGTACATAGTATGATGACTCCACATACAGTCCTGTACATAGTATGATGACTTCACATACAGTCCTGTACATAGTATGATGGCTCCACATACAGCCCTGTACATAGTATGATGACTTCACATACAGTCCTGTACATAGTATGATGACTCCACATACAGTCCTGTACATAGTATGATGACTTCACATACAGTCCTGTACATAGTATGATGACTCCACATACAGCCCTGTACATAGTATGATGGCTCCACATACAGTCCTGTACATAGTATGATGGCTCCACATACAGCCCTGTACATAGTATGATGGCTCCACATACAGCCCTGTACATAGTATGATGACTTCACATACAGTCCTGTACATAGTATGATGACTCCACATACAGCCCTGTACATAGTATGATGGCTCCACATACAGCCCTGTACATAGTATGATGACTTCACATACAGTCCTATACATAGTATGATTGCTCCACATACAGTCCTGTACATAGTATGATGACTTCACATACAGTCCTATACATAGTATGATTGCTCCACATACAGCCCTGTACATAGTATGATGGCTCCACATACAGTCCTGTACATAGTATGATGGCTCCACATACAGTCTTGTACATAGTGTGATGGCTCCACATACAGCCCTGTACATAGTATGATGACTTCACATACAGTCCTGTACATAGTATGATGGCTCCACATACAGTCCTGTACATAGTATGATGGCTCCACATACAGCCCTGTACATAGTATGATGGCTCCACATACAGCCCTGTATATAGTATGATGACTCCACATACAGCCCTGTACATAGTATGATTGCTCCACATACAGCCCTGTACATAGTATGATGGCTCCACATACAGTCCTGTACATAGTATGATGGCTCCACATACAGTACTGTACATAGTGTGATGACTCCACATACAGTCCTGTACATAGTATGATGACTCCACATACAGCCCTGTACATAGTATGATGGCTCCACATACAGCCCTGTACATAGTATGATGACTCCACATACAGCCCTGTACATAGTGTGATGGCTCCACATACAGCCCTGTACATAGTATGATGACTCCACATACAGTCCTGTACATAGTATGATGACTCCACATACAGCCCTGTACATAGTATGATGGCTCCACATACAGTCCTGTACATAGTATGATGACTCCACATACAGCCCTGTACATAGTATGATGGCTCCACATACAGTCCTGCACATAGTATGATGACTCCACATACAGTCCTGTACATAGTATGATGACTCCACATACAGTCCTGTACATAGTATGATGACTCCACATACAGCCCTGTACATAGTATGATGGCTCCACATACAGTCCTGTACATAGTATGATGACTCCACATACAGCCCTGTACATAGTATGATGGCTCCACATACAGTCCTGTACATAGTATGATGACTCCACATACAGCCCTGTACATAGTATGATGGCTTCACATACAGTCCTGTACATAGTATGATGGCTCCACATACAGTTCTGTACATAGTATGATGACTCCACATACAGTCCTGTACATAGTGTGATGGCTCCACATACAGCCCTGTACATAGTATGATGGCTCCACATACAGTCCTGCACATAGTATGATGGCTCCACATACAGCCCTGTACATAGTATGATGGCTCCACATACAGCCCTGTACATAGTATGATGACTCCACATACAGCCCTGTACATAGTATGATGACTCCACATACAGTCCTGTACATAGTATGATGGCTCCACATACAGCCCTGTACATAGTATGATGGCTCCACATACAGCCCTGCACAAAGTATGATGACTCCACATACAGCCCTGTACATAGTATGATGGCTCCACATACAGCCCTGCACATAGTATGATGGCTCCACATACAGTCCTGCACATAGTATGATGACTCCACATACAGCCCTGTACATAGTATGATGGCTCCACATACAGCCCTGCACAAAGTATGATGACTCCACATACAGCCCTGTACATAGTATGATGGCTCCACATACAGCCTGTACATAGTATGATGACTCCACATACAGCCCTGTACATAGTATGATGACTCCACATACAGTCCTGTACATAGTATGATGACTCCACATACAGCACTGCACATAGTATGATGGCTCCACATACAGTCCTGTACATAGTATGATGGCTCCACATACAGTCCTGTACATAGTATGATGACTCCACATACAGCACTGCACATAGTATGATGGCTCCACATACAGTCCTGTACATAGTATGATGGCTCCACATACAGCCCTGTACATAGTATGATGACTCCACATACAGCACTGCACATAGTATGATGGCTCCACATACAGTCCTGTACATAGTATGATGGCTCCACATACAGTCCTGTACATAGTATGATGACTCCACATACAGCCCTGTACATAGTATGATGGCTCCACATACAGTCCTGTACATAGTATGATGGCTCCACATACAGTCCTGTACATAGTATGATGACTCCACATACAGCACTGCACATAGTATGATGGCTCCACATACAGTCCTGTACATAGTATGATGGCTCCACATACAGTCCTGTACATAGTATGATGGCTCCACATACAGCCCTGTACATAGTATGATGGCTCCACATACAGTCCTGTACATAGTATGATGACTCCACATACAGTCCTGTACATAGTATGATGGCTCCACATACAGTCCTGTACATAGTATGATGACTCCACATACAGTCCTGTACATAGTATGATGGCTCCACATACAGTCCTGTACATAGTATGATGGCTCCACATACAGACCTGTACATAGTATGATGGCTCCACATACAGCCCTGTACATAGTATGATGGCTCCACATACAGCCCTGTACATAGTATGATGGCTCCACATACAGTCCTGTACATAGTATGATGGCTCCACATACAGTCCTGCACATAGTATGATGACTCCACATACAGTCCTGTACATAGTATGATGGCTCCACATACAGTCCTGTACATAGTATGATGACTCCACATACAGTCCTGTACATAGTATGATGGCTCCACATACAGTCCTGTACATAGTATGATGGCTCCACATACAGTCCTGTACATAGTATGATGGCTCCACATACAGACCTGTACATAGTATGATGGCTCCACATACAGCCCTGTACATAGTATGATGGCTCCACATACAGCCCTGTACATAGTATGATGGCTCCACATACAGTCCTGTACATAGTATGATGGCTCCACATACAGACCTGTACATAGTATGATGGCTCCACATACAGCCCTGTACATAGTATGATGGCTCCACATACAGTCCTGTACATAGTATGATGGCTCCACATACAGACCTGTACATAGTATGATGGCTCCACATACAGCCCTGTACATAGTATGATGGCTCCACATACAGCCCTGTACATAGTATGATGGCTCCACATACAGTCCTGTACATAGTATGATGGCTCCACATACAGTCCTGTACATAGTATGATGGCTCCACATACAGTCCTGTACATAGTATGATGGCTCCACATACAGTCCTGTACATAGTATGATGGCTCCACATACAGCCCTGTACATAGTATGATGGCTCCACATACAGTCCTGTACATAGTATGATGGCTCCACATACAGTCCTGTACATAGTATGATGACTCCACATACAGTCCTGTACATAGTATGATGGCTCCACATACAGCCCTGTACATAGTATGATGACTCCACATACAGCCCTGCACATAGTATGATGACCAAACATACAGCCCTGCACATAGTATGATGGCTCCACATACAGTCCTGTACATAGTATGATGGCTCCACATACAGCCCTGTACATAGTATGATTGCTCCACATACAGCCCTGTACATAGTATGATGACTCCACATACAGCCCTGTACATAGTATGATGGCTCCACATACAGCCCTGTACATAGTATGATGACTCCACATACAGCCCTGTACATAGTATGATTGCTCCACATACAGCCCTGTACATAGTATGATGACTTCACATACAGTCCTGTACATAGTATGATTGCTCCACATACAGCCCTGTACATAGTATGATGACTCCACATACAGCCCTGTACATAGTATGATGGCTCCACATACAGCCCTGTACATAGTATGATGACTTCACATACAGTCCTGTACATAGTATGATGACTTCACATACAGTCCTGTACATAGTATGATGGCTCCACATACAGCCCTGTACATAGTATGATGACTCCACATACAGTCCTGTACATAGTATGATGGCTCCACATACAGTCCTGCACATAGTATGATGACTCCACATACAGTCCTGTACATAGTATGATGGCTCCACATACAGTCCTGTACATAGTATGATGACTCCACATACAGTCCTGTACATAGTATGATGGCTCCACATACAGTCCTGCACATAGTATGATGGCTCCACATACAGCCCTGTACATAGTATGATGACTCCACATACAGTCCTGTACATAGTATGATGGCTCCACATACAGCCCTGTACATAGTATGATGGCTCCACATACAGCCCTGTACATAGTATGATGGCTCCACATACAGTCCTGTACATAGTATGATGGCTCCACATACAGTCCTGTACATAGTATGATGGCTCCACATACAGCCCTGTACATAGTATGATGACTCCACATACAGCCCTGCACATAGTATGATGACCAAACATACAGCCCTGCACATAGTATGATGGCTCCACATACAGTCCTGTACATAGTATGATGGCTCCACATACTGCCCTGTACATAGTATGATGGCTCCACATACAGCCCTGTACATAGTATGATTGCTCCACATACAGCCCTGTACATAGTATGATGACTCCACATACAGCCCTGTACATAGTATGATGGCTCCACATACAGCCCTGTACATAGTATGATGGCTCCACATACAGCCCTGTACATAGTATGATTGCTCCACATACAGCCCTGTACATAGTATGATGACTTCACATACAGTCCTGTACATAGTATGATTGCTCCACATACAGCCCTGTACATAGTATGATGACTCCACATACAGCCCTGTACATAGTATGATGGCTCCACATACAGCCCTGTACATAGTATGTTGACTTCACATACAGTCCTGTACATAGTATGATGGCTCCACATACAGTCCTGTACATAGTATGATGGCTCCACATACAGCCCTGTACATAGTATGATGACTCCACATACAGTCCTGTACATAGTATGATGGCTCCACATACAGTCCTGCACATAGTATGATGACTCCACATACAGTCCTGTACATAGTATGATGGCTCCACATACAGTCCTGTACATAGTATGATGACTCCACATACAGTCCTGTACATAGTATGATGGCTCCACATACAGCCCTGTACATAGTATGATGACTTCACATACAGTCCTGTACATAGTATGATGACTTCACATACAGTCCTGTACATAGTATGATGGCTCCACATACAGCCCTGTACATAGTATGATGACTCCACATACAGTCCTGTACATAGTATGATGGCTCCACATACAGTCCTGCACATAGTATGATGACTCCACATACAGTCCTGTACATAGTATGATGGCTCCACATACAGTCCTGCACATAGTATGATGGCTCCACATACAGTCCTGCACATAGTATGATGGCTCCACATACAGCCCTGTACATAGTATGATGACTCCACATACAGTCCTGTACATAGTATGATGGCTCCACATACAGCCCTGTACATAGTATGATGGCTCCACATACAGCCCTGTACATAGTATGATGGCTCCACATACAGTCCTGTACATAGTATGATGGCTCCACATACAGTCCTGTACATAGTATGATGGCTCCACATACAGCCCTGTACATAGTATGATGGCTCCACATACAGTCCTTTACATAGTATGATGGCTCCACATACAGTCCTGTACATAGTATGATGGCTCCACATACAGTCCTGTACATAGTATGATGGCTCCACATACAGCCCTGTACATAGTATGATGGCTCCACATACAGCCCTGTACATAGTATGATGACTCCACATACAGCCCTGTACATAGTATGATGGCTCCACATACAGTCCTGTACATAGTATGATGGCTCCACATACAGTCCTGTACATAGTATGATGGCTCCACATACAGTCCTGTACATAGTATGATGGCTCCACATACAGCCCTGTACATAGTATGATGGCTCCACATACAGTCCTGTACATAGTATGATGGCTCCACATACAGTCCTGTACATAGTATGATGACTCCACATACAGTCCTGTACATAGTATGATGGCTCCACATACAGCCCTGTACATAGTATGATGACTCCACATACAGCCCTGCACATAGTATGATGACCAAACATACAGCCCTGCACATAGTATGATGGCTCCACATACAGTCCTGTACATAGTATGATGGCTCCACATACAGCCCTGTACATAGTATGATGGCTCCACATACAGTCCTGTACATAGTATGATGGCTCCACATACAGTCCTGTACATAGTATGATGGCTCCACATACAGCCCTGTACATAGTATGATGGCTCCACATACAGCCCTGTACATAGTATGATGACTTCACATACAGTCCTGTACATAGTATGATTGCTCCACATACAGCCCTGTACATAGTATGATGACTCCACATACAGCCCTGTACATAGTATGATGGCCCCACATACAGTCCTGCACATAGTATGATGGCTCCACATACAGCCCTGTACATAGTATGATGACTTCACATACAGTCCTGTACATAGTATGATGACTCCACATACAGTCCTGTACATAGTATGATGACTTCACATACAGTCCTGTACATAGTATGATGGCTCCACATACAGCCCTGTACATAGTATGATGGCTCCACATACAGTCCTGTACATAGTATGATGGCTCCACATACAGTCCTGTACATAGTATGATGGCTCCACATACAGCCCTGTACATAGTATGATGGCTCCACATACAGCCCTGTACATAGTATGATGACTTCACATACAGTCCTGTACATAGTATGATGACTCCACATACAGCCCTGTACATAGTATGATGGCTCCACATACAGCCCTGTACATAGTATGATGACTTCACATACAGTCCTATACATAGTATGATTGCTCCACATACAGCCCTGTACATAGTATGATGGCTCCACATACAGTCCTGTACATAGTATGATGGCTCCACATACAGCCCTGTACATAGTATGATGGCTCCACATACAGTCTTGTACATAGTGTGATGGCTCCACATACAGCCCTGTACATAGTATGATGACTTCACATACAGTCCTGTACATAGTATGATGGCTCCACATACAGTCCTGTACATAGTATGATGGCTCCACATACAGCCCTGTACATAGTATGATGGCTCCACATACAGCCCTGTATATAGTATGATGACTCCACATACAGCCCTGTACATAGTATGATTGCTCCACATACAGCCCTGTACATAGTATGATGGCTCCACATACAGTCCTGTACATAGTATGATGGCTCCACATACAGCACTGTACATAGTGTGATGACTCCACATACAGTCCTGTACATAGTATGATGACTCCACATACAGCCCTGTACATAGTATGATGACTCCACATACAGTCCTGTACATAGTATGATGGCTCCACATACAGTCCTGTACATAGTATGATGGCTCCACATACAGTCCTGTACATAGTATGATGGCTCCACATACAGCCCCGTACATAGTATGATGGCTCCACATACAGTCCTGTACATAGTATGATGACTCCACATACAGACCTGTACATAGTATGATGGCTCCACATACAGTCCTGTACATAGTATGATGGCTCCACATACAGTCCTGTACATAGTATGATGACTCCACATACAGTCCTGTACATAGTATGATGACTCCACATACAGTCCTGTACATAGTGTGATGGCTCCACATACAGCCCTGTACATAGTATGATGGCTCCACATACAGTCCTGCACATAGTATGATGGCTCCACATACAGCCCTGTACATAGTATGATGACTCCACATACAGCCCTGTACATAGTGTGATGGCTCCACATACAGCCCTGTACATAGTATGATGACTCCACATACAGCCCTGTACATAGTATGATGACTCCACATACAGCCCTGTACATAGTATGATGGCTCCACATACAGCCCTGTACATAGTATGATGACTCCACATACAGCCCTGTACATAGTATGATGACTCCACATACAGCCCTGTACATAGTATGATGGCTCCACATACAGCCCTGTACATAGTATGATGGCTCCACATACAGTCCTGTACATAGTATGATGACTCCACATACAGTCCTGTACATAGTATGATGGCTCCACATACAGCCCTGTACATAGTATGATGGCTCCACATACAGTCCTGTACATAGTATGATGACTCCACATACAGTCCTGTACATAGTATGATGACTCCACATACAGTCCTGTACATAGTATGATGGCTCCACATACAGTCCTGTACATAGTATGATGGCTCCACATACAGTCCTGTACATAGTATGATGGCTCCACATACAGCCCTGTACATAGTATGATGACTCCACATACAGCCCTGTACATAGTATGATGGCTCCACATACAGCCCTGTACATAGTATGATGACTCCACATACAGTCCTGTACATAGTATGATGGCTCCACATACAGCCCTGTACATAGTATGATGGCTCCACATACAGCCCTGCACATAGTATGATGACTCCACATACAGCCCTGCACATAGTATGATGGCTCCACATACAGTCCTGTACATAGTATGATGACTCCACATACAGTCCTGTACATAGTATGATGGCTCCACATACAGCCCTGTACATAGTATGATGGCTCCACATACAGTCCTGCACATAGTATGATGGCTCCACATACAGTCCTGTACATAGTATGATGGCTCCACATACAGTCCTGTACATAGTATGATGACTCCACATACAGTCCTGTACATAGTATGATGGCTCCACATACAGCCCTGTACATAGTATGATGGCTCCACATACAGTCCTGTACATAGTATGATGACTCCACATACAGTCCTGTACATAGTATGATGACTCCACATACAGTCCTGTACATAGTATGATGGCTCCACATACAGCCCTGTACATAGTATGATGGCTCCACATACAGTCCTGTACATAGTATGATGGCTCCACATACAGCCCTGCACAAAGTATGATGACTCCGCATACAGCCCTGCACAAAGTATGATGACTCCACATACAGCCCTGTACATAGTATGATGGCTCCACATACAGCCCTGCACATAGTATGATGACTCCACATACAGCCCTGTACATAGTATGATGACTCCACATACAGCCCTGTACATAGTATGATGGCTCCACATACAGCCCTGCACAAAGTATGATGACTCCACATACAGCCCTGTACATAGTATGATGGCTCCACATACAGCCCTGTACATAGTATGATGGCTCCACATACAGCCCTGTACATAGTATGATGACTCCACATACAGCCCTGTACATAGTATGATGGCTCCACATACAGCCCTGTACATAGTATGATGACTCCACATACAGTCCTGTACATAGTATGATGACTCCACATACAGTCCTGTACATAGTATGATGGCTCCACATACAGTCCTGCACATAGTATGATGGCCCCACATACAGCCCTGTACATAGTATGATGGCTCCACATACAGCCTGTACATAGTATGATGACTCCACATACAGCACTGCACATAGTATGATGGCTCCACATACAGTCCTGTACATAGTATGATGGCTCCACATACAGTCCTGTACATAGTATGATGGCTCCACATACAGCCCTGTACATAGTATGATGGCTCCACATACAGTCCTGTACATAGTATGATGACTCCACATACAGTCCTGTACATAGTATGATGGCTCCACATACAGTCCTGTACATAGTATGATGACTCCACATACAGACCTGTACATAGTGTGATGGCTCCACATACAGTACTGTACATAGTATGATGGCTCCACATACAGCCCTGTACATAGTATGATGGCTCCACATACAGTCCTGTACATAGTATGATGACTCCACATACAGTCCTGTACATAGTATGATGACTCCACATACAGTCCTGTACATAGTGTGATGGCTCCACATACAGCCCTGTACATAGTATGATGGCTCCACATACAGTCCTGTACATAGTATGATGACTCCACATACAGTCCTGTACATAGTATGATGGCTCCACATACAGTCCTGTACATAGTATGATGGCTCCACATACAGTCCTGCACATAGTATGATGGCTCCACATACAGCCCTGTACATAGTATGATGACTCCACATACAGTCCTGCACATAGTATGATGGCTCCACATACAGCCCTGTACATAGTATGATGACTCCACATACAGACCTGTACATAGTATGATGGCTCCACATACAGTCCTGTACATAGTATGATGGCTCCACATACAGCCCTGTACATAGTATGATGACTCCACATACAGCCCTGTACATAGTATGATGGCTCCACATACAGTCCTGTACATAGTATGATGACTCCACATACAGCCCTGTACATAGTATGATGACTCCACATACAGTCCTGTACATAGTATGATGGCTCCACATACAGTCCTGTACATAGTGTGATGGCTCCACATACAGCCTGTACATAGTATGATGACTCCACATACAGCACTGCACATAGTATGATGGCTCCACGTACAGTCCTGTACATAGTATGATGGCTCCACATACAGTCCTGTACATAGTATGATGGCTCCACATACAGCCCTGTACATAGTATGATGGCTCCACATACAGTCCTGTACATAGTATGATGACTCCACATACAGTCCTGTACATAGTATGATGGCTCCACATACAGTCCTGTACATAGTATGATGACTCCACATACAGTCCTGTACATAGTATGATGGCTCCACATACAGTCCTGTACATAGTATGATGACTCCACATACAGACCTGTACATAGTATGATGGCTCCACATACAGCCCTGTACATAGTATGATGGCTCCACATACAGTCCTGCACATAGTATGATGGCTCCACATACAGCCCTGTACATAGTATGATGGCTCCACATACAGCCCTGTACATAGTATGATGACTCCACATACAGCCCTGTACATAGTATGATGGCTCCACATACAGTCCTGTACATAGTATGATGACTCCACATACAGTCCTGTACATAGTATGATGGCTCCACATACAGTCCTGTACATAGTATGATGACTCCACATACAGTCCTGTACATAGTATGATGACTCCACATACAGCCCTGTACATAGTATGATGGCTCCACATACAGTCCTGTACATAGTATGATGACTCCACATACAGCCCTGTACATAGTATGATGGCTCCACATACAGTCCTGTACATAGTATGATGGCTCCACATACAGCCCTGTACATAGTATGATGACTCCACATACAGTCCTGCACATAGTATGATGGCTCCACATACAGCCCTGTACATAGTATGATGGCTCCACATACAGCCCTGTACATAGTATGATGACTCCACATACAGCCCTGTACATAGTGTGATGGCTCCACATACAGTCCTGTACATAGTATGATGACTCCACATACAGTCCTGTACATAGTATGATGACTCCACATACAGCCCTGTACATAGTATGATGGCTCCACATACAGTCCTGTACATAGTATGATGACTCCACATACAGCCCTGTACATAGTATGATGGCTCCACATACAGTCCTGTACATAGTATGATGACTCCACATACAGCCCTGTACATAGTATGATGGCTTCACATACAGTCCTGTACATAGTATGATGGCTCCACATACAGTTCTGTACATAGTATGATGACTCCACATACAGTCCTGTACATAGTGTGATGGCTCCACATACAGCCCTGTACATAGTATGATGGCTCCACATACAGTCCTGCACATAGTATGATGGCTCCACATACAGCCCTGTACATAGTATGATGGCTCCACATACAGCCCTGTACATAGTATGATGACTCCACATACAGCCCTGTACATAGTATGATGGCTCCACATACAGTCCTGTACATAGTATGATGGCTCCACATACAGCCCTGTACATAGTATGATGACTCCACATACAGCCCTGTACATAGTATGATGACTCCACATACAGCCCTGTACATAGTATGATGACTCCACATACAGTCCTGTACATAGTATGATGGCTCCACATACAGCCCTGTACATAGTATGATGGCTCCACATACAGCCCTGTACATAGTATGATGGCTCCACATACAGCCCTGCACATAGCATGATGACTCCACATACAGCCCTGCACATAGTATGATGACTCCACATACAGCCCTGTACATAGTATGATGACTCCACATACAGCCCTGTACATAGTATGATGACTCCACATACAGCCCTGTACATAGTATGATGGCTCCACATACAGCCCTGTACATAGTATGATGGCTCCACATACAGCCCTGCACATAGCATGATGACTCCACATACAGCCCTGCACATAGTATGATGACTCCACATACAGCCCTGTACATAGTATGATGACTCCACATACAGCCCTGTACATAGTATGATGACTCCACATACAGTCCTGTACATAGTATGATGGCTCCACATACAGCCCTGTACATAGTATGATGGCTCCACATACAGCCCTGCACAAAGTATGATGACTCCACATACAGCCCTGTACATAGTATGATGGCTCCACATACAGCCCTGCACATAGTATGATGGCTCCACATACAGCCCTGTACATAGTATGATGACTCCACATACAGTCCTGTACATAGTATGATGACTCCACATACAGTCCTGTACATAGTATGATGACTCCACATACAGTCCTGTACATAGTATGATGGCTCCACATACAGTCCTGCACATAGTATGATGGCCCCACATACAGCCCTGTACATAGTATGATGGCTCCACATACAGCCCTGTACATAGTATGATGGCTCCACATACAGCCCTGTACATAGTATGATGGCTCCACATACAGCCTGTACATAGTATGATGACTCCACATACAGCCCTGTACATAGTATGATGACTCCACATACAGCACTGCACATAGTATGATGGCTCCACATACAGTCCTGTACATAGTATGATGGCTCCACATACAGTCCTGTACATAGTATGATGGCTCCACATACAGTCCTGTACATAGTATGATGACTCCACATACAGCACTGCACATAGTATGATGGCTCCACATACAGCCCTGTACATAGTATGATGGCTCCACATACAGCCCTGTACATAGTATGATGGCTCCACATACAGTCCTGTACATAGTATGATGGCTCCACATACAGTCCTGTACATAGTATGATGGCTCCACATACAGCCCTGTACATAGTATGATGGCTCCACATACAGTCCTGTACATAGTATGATGACTCCACATACAGTCCTGTACATAGTATGATGGCTCCACATACAGTCCTGTACATAGTATGATGACTCCACATACAGTCCTGTACATAGTATGATGGCTCCACATACAGTCCTGTACATAGTATGATGGCTCCACATACAGTCCTGCACATAGTATGATGACTCCACATACAGTCCTGTACATAGTATGATGGCTCCACATACAGTCCTGTACATAGTATGATGACTCCACATACAGTCCTGTACATAGTATGATGGCTCCACATACAGACCTGTACATAGTATGATGGCTCCACATACAGCCCTGTACATAGTATGATGGCTCCACATACAGCCCTGTACATAGTATGATGACTCCACATACAGTCCTGTACATAGTATGATGGCTCCACATACAGCCCTGTACATAGTATGATGGCTCCACATACAGCCCTGTACATAGTATGATGGCTCCACATACAGTCCTGTACATAGTATGATGGCTCCACATACAGCCCTGTACATAGTATGATGGCTCCACATACAGTCCTGTACATAGTATGATGGCTCCACATACAGTCCTGTACATAGTATGATGACTCCACATACAGTCCTGTACATAGTATGATGGCTCCACATACAGCCCTGTACATAGTATGATGACTCCACATACAGCCCTGCACATAGTATGATGACCAAACATACAGCCCTGCACATAGTATGATGGCTCCACATACAGTCCTGTACATAGTATGATGGCTCCACATACTGCCCTGTACATAGTATGATGGCTCCACATACAGTCCTGTACATAGTATGATGGCTCCACATACAGTCCTGTACATAGTATGATGGCTCCACATACAGCCCTGTACATAGTATGATGGCTCCACATACAGCCCTGTACATAGTATGATGACTTCACATACAGTCCTGTACATAGTATGATTGCTCCACATACAGCCCTGTACATAGTATGATGACTCCACATACAGCCCTGTACATAGTATGATGACTTCACATACAGTCCTGTACATAGTATGATGACTTCACATACAGTCCTGTACATAGTATGATGGCTCCACATACAGTCCTGCACATAGTATGATGACTCCACATACAGTCCTGTACATAGTATGATGGCTCCACATACAGCCCTGTACATAGTATGATGACTCCACATACAGTCCTGTACATAGTATGATGGCTCCACATACAGTCCTGTACATAGTATGATGGCTCCACATACAGCCCTGTACATAGTATGATGGCTCCACATACAGTCCTTTACATAGTATGATAGCTCCACATACAGTCCTGTACATAGTATGATGGCTCCACATACAGTCCTGTACATAGTATGATGGCTCCACATACAGCCCTGTACATAGTATGATGGCTCCACATACAGCCCTGTACATAGTATGATGACTCCACATACAGTCCTGTACATAGTATGATGGCTCCACATACAGTCCTGTACATAGTATGATGGCTCCACATACAGTCCTGTACATAGTATGATGGCTCCACATACAGCCCTGTACATAGTATGATGGCTCCACATACAGTCCTGTACATAGTATGATGGCTCCACATACAGTCCTGTACATAGTATGATGACTCCACATACAGTCCTGTGCATAGTATGATGGCTCCACATACAGCCCTGTACATAGTATGATGACTCCACATACAGTCCTGTACATAGTATGATGGCTCCACATACAGTCCTGTACATAGTATGATGGCTCCACATACAGTCCTGTACATAGTATGATGGCTCCACATACAGCCCTGTACATAGTATGATGGCTCCACATACAGTCCTGTACATAGTATGATGGCTCCACATACAGTCCTGTACATAGTATGATGACTCCACATACAGCCCTGTACATAGTATGATGACTCCACATACAGCCCTGCACATAGTATGATGACCAAACATACAGCCCTGCACATAGTATGATGGCTCCACATACAGTCCTGTACATAGTATGATGGCTCCACATACAGCCCTGTACATAGTATGATGGCTCCACATACAGTCCTGTACATAGTATGATGGCTCCACATACAGTCCTGTACATAGTATGATGGCTCCACATACAGCCCTGTACATAGTATGATGGCTCCACATACAGCCCTGTACATAGTATGATGACTTCACATACAGTCCTGTACATAGTATGATTGCTCCACATACAGCCCTGTACATAGTATGATGACTCCACATACAGCCCTGTACATAGTATGATGACTTCACATACAGTCCTGTACATAGTATGATGACTCCACATACAGTCCTGTACATAGTATGATGACTTCACATACAGTCCTGTACATAGTATGATGGCTCCACATACAGCCCTGTACATAGTATGATGGCTCCACATACAGTCCTGTACATAGTATGATGGCTCCACATACAGTCCTGTACATAGTATGATGGCTCCACATACAGCCCTGTACATAGTATGATGGCTCAACATACAGCCCTGTACATAGTATGATGGCTCCACATACAGCCCTGTACATAGTATGATGACTTCTCATACAGTCCTATACATAGTATGATTGCTCCACATACAGCCCTGTACATAGTATGATGGCTCCACATACAGTCCTGTACATAGTATGATGGCTCCACATACAGTCCTGTACATAGTATGATGGCCCCACATACAGTCCTGCACATAGTATGATGGCTCCACATACAGCCCTGTACATAGTATGATGGCTCCACATACAGCCCTGTACATAGTATGATGGCTCCACATACAGCCCTGTACATAGTATGATGGCTCCACATACAGTCCTGTACATAGTATGATGGCTCCACATACAGCCCTGTACATAGTATGATGGCTCCACATACAGTCCTGTACATAGTATGATGGCTCCACATACAGCCGTGTACATAGTATGATGGCCCCACATACAGCCCTGTACATAGTATGATGGCTCCACATACAGCCCTGTACATAGTATGATGGCTCCACATACAGCCCTGTACATAGTATGATGACTCCACATACAGCCCTGTACATAGTATGATGACTCCACATACAGCCCTGTACATAGTATGATGGCTCCACATACAGTCCTGTACATAGTATGATGGCTCCACATACAGCCCTGTACATAGTATGATGGCTCCACATACAGTCCTGTACATAGTATGATGGCTCCACATACAGCCCTGTACATAGTATGATGGCTCCACATACAGCCCTGTACATAGTATGATGGCTCCACATACAGTCCTGTACATAGTATGATGGCTCCACATACAGCCCTGTACATAGTATGATGAGTCCACATACAGTCCTGTACATAGTATGATGGCTCCACATACAGTCCTGTACATAGTATGATGACTCCACATACAGTCCTGTACATAGTATGATGGCTCCACATACAGCCCTGTACATAGTATGATGGCTCCACATACAGCCCTGTACATAGTATGATGACTCCACATACAGTCCTGTACATAGTATGATGACTCCACATACAGTCCTGTACATAGTATGATGACTCCACATACAGCCCTGTACATAGTATGATGGCTCCACATACAGTCCTGTACATAGTATGATGGCTCCACATACAGCCCTGTACATAGTATGATGGCTCCACATACAGTCCTGTACATAGTATGATGACTCCACATACAGTCCTGTACATAGTATGATGACTCCACATACAGACCTGTACATAGTATGATGGCTCCACATACAGCCCTGTACATAGTATGATGGCTCCACATACAGTCCTGCACATAGTATGATGGCTCCACATACAGCCCTGTACATAGTATGATGGCTCCACATACAGCCCTGTACATAGTATGATGACTCCACATACAGCCCTGTACATAGTGTGATGGCTCCACATACAGTCCTGTACATAGTATGATGACTCCACATACAGTCCTGTACATAGTATGATGACTCCACATACAGACCTGTACATAGTATGATGGCTCCACATACAGTCCTGTACATAGTATGATGACTCCACATACAGCCCTGTACATAGTATGATGGCTCCACATACAGTCCTGTACATAGTATGATGGCTCCACATACAGCCCTGTACATAGTATGATGGCTCCACATACAGCCCTGTACATAGTATGATGACTCCACATACAGTCCTGCACATAGTATGATGGCTCCACATACAGCCCTGTACATAGTATGATGGCTCCACATACAGCCCTGTACATAGTATGATGACTCCACATACAGCCCTGTACATAGTGTGATGGCTCCACATACAGTCCTGTACATAGTATGATGACTCCACATACAGTCCTGTACATAGTATGATGACTCCACATACAGCCCTGTACATAGTATGATGGATCCACATACAGTCCTGTACATAGTATGATGACTCCACATACAGCCCTGTACATAGTATGATGGCTCCACATACAGTCCTGTATATAGTATGATGGCTCCACATACAGTCCTGTACATAGTATGATGGCTTCACATACAGTCCTGTACATAGTATGATGGCTCCACATACAGTTCTGTACATAGTATGATGACTCCACATACAGTCCTGTACATAGTATGATGGCTCCACATACAGTTCTGTACATAGTATGATGACTCCACATACAGTCCTGTACATAGTGTGATGGCTCCACATACAGCCCTGTACATAGTATGATGGCTCCACATACAGTCCTGTACATAGTATGATGGCTCCACATACAGTTCTGTACATAGTATGATGACTCCACATACAGTCCTGTACATAGTATGATGGCTCCACATACAGTCCTGCACATAGTATGATGGCTCCACATACAGCCCTGTACATAGTATGATGACTTCACATACAGCCCTGTACATAGTATGATGGCTCCACATACAGTCCTGCACATAGTATGATGGCTCCACATACAGCCCTGTACATAGTATGATGGCTCCACATACAGCCCTGTACATAGTATGATGACTTCACATACAGCCCTGTACATAGTATGATGGCTCCACATACAGTCCTGCACATAGTATGATGGCTCCACATACAGCCCTGTACATAGTATGATGGCTCCACATACAGCCCTGTACATAGTATGATGACTCCACATACAGCCCTGTACATAGTATGATGGCTCCACATACAGTCCTGTACATAGTATGATGGCTCCACATACAGCCCTGTACATAGTATGATGACTCCACATACAGCCCTGTACATAGTATGATGACTCCACATACAGCCCTGTACATAGTATGATGACTCCACATACAGCCCTGTACATAGTATGATGGCTCCACATACAGCCCTGCACATAGTATGATGGCTCCACATACAGCCCTGCACATAGTATGATGACTCCACATACAGCCCTGCACATAGTATGATGACTCCACATACAGCCCTGTACATAGTATGATGGCTCCACATACAGCCCTGTACATAGTATGATGGCTCCACATACAGCCCTGTACATAGTATGATGGCTCCACATACAGCCCTGTACATAGTATGATGGCTCCACATACAGCCCTGCACATAGTATGATGACTCCACATACAGCCCTGCACATAGTATGATGACTCCACATACAGCCCTGTACATAGTATGATGACTCCACATACAGTCCTGTACATAGTATGATGGCTCCACATACAGCCCTGTACATAGTATGATGGCTCCACATACAGTCCTGTACATAGTATGATGGCTCCACATACAGCCCTGCACAAAGTATGATGACTCCACATACAGCCCTGTACATAGTATGATGGCTCCACATACAGCCCTGCACATAGTATGATGACTCCACATACAGCCCTGTACATAGTATGATGACTCCACATACAGCCCTGTACATAGTATGATGGCTCCACATACAGCCCTGTACATAGTATAATGACTCCACATACAGTCCTGTACATAGTATGATGACTCCACATACAGTCCTGTACATAGTATGATGGCTCCACATACAGTCCTGCACATAGTATGATGGCCCCACATACAGCCCTGTACATAGTATGATGGCTCCACATACAGCCCTGTACATAGTATGATGGCTCCACATACAGCCCTGTACATAGTATGATGACTACACATACAGCACTGCACATAGTATGATGGCTCCACATACAGCCTGTACATAGTATGATGACTCCACATACAGCACTGCACATAGTATGATGGCTCCACATACAGTCCTGTACATAGTATGATGGCTCCACATACAGCCCTGTACATAGTATGATGGCTCCACATACAGTCCTGTACATAGTATGATGACTCCACATACAGTCCTGTACATAGTATGATGGCTCCACATACAGTCCTGTACATAGTATGATGACTCCACATACAGTCCTGTACATAGTATGATGGCTCCACATACAGTCCTGTACATAGTATGATGGCTCCACATACAGTCCTGCACATAGTATGATGACTCCACATACAGTCCTGTACATAGTATGATGGCTCCACATACAGTCCTGTACATAGTATGATGACTCCACATACAGTCCTGTACATAGTATGATGGCTCCACATACAGTCCTGTACATAGTATGATGGCTCCACATACAGCCCTGTACATAGTATGATGGCTCCACATACAGCCCTGTACATAGTATGATGACTCCACATACAGTCCTGTACATAGTATGATGGCTCCACATACAGTCCTGTACATAGTATGATGGCTCCACATACAGTCCTGTACATAGTATGATGGCTCCACATACAGCCCTGTACATAGTATGATGGCTCCACATACAGTCCTGTACATAGTATGATGGCTCCACATACAGTCCTGTACATAGTATGATGACTCCACATACAGTCCTGTACATAGTATGATGGCTCCACATACAGCCCTGTACATAGTATGATGACTCCACATACAGCCCTGCACATAGTATGATGACCAAACATACAGCCCTGCACATAGTATGATGGCTCCACATACAGTCCTGTACATAGTATGATGGCTCCACATACAGCCCTGTACATAGTATGATGGCTCCACATACAGTCCTGTACATAGTATGATGGCTCCACATACAGTCCTGTACATAGTATGATGGCTCCACATACAGCCCTGTACATAGTATGATGGCTCCACATACAGCCCTGTACATAGTATGATGACTTCACATACAGTCCTGTACATAGTATGATTGCTCCACATACAGCCCTGTACATAGTATGATGACTTCACATACAGTCCTGTACATAGTATGATGACTCCACATACAGTCCTGTACATAGTATGATGACTTCACATACAGTCCTGTACATAGTATGATGGCTCCACATACAGCCCTGTACATAGTATGATGACTCCACATACAGCCCTGTACATAGTATGATGGCTCCACATACAGTCCTGCACATAGTATGATGGCTCCACATACAGCCCTGTACATAGTATGATGGCTCCACATACAGCCCTGTACATAGTATGATGGCTCCACATACAGTCCTGTACATAGTATGATGGCTCCACATACAGTCCTGTACATAGTATGATGGCTCCACATACAGCCCTGTACATAGTATGATGGCTCCACATACAGTCCTGTACATAGTATGATGGCTCCACATACAGTCCTGTACATAGTATGATGGCTCCACATACAGCCCTGTACATAGTATGATGACTCCACATACAGTCCTGTACATAGTATGATGGCTCCACATACAGTCCTGTACATAGTATGATGGCTCCACATACAGCCCTGTACATAGTATGATGACTCCACATACAGCCCTGTACATAGTATGATGGCTCCACATACAGCCCTGTACATAGTATGATGACTCCACATACAGCCCTGTACATAGTATGATGGCTCCACATACAGCCCTGTACATAGTATGATGACTCCACATACAGTCCTGTACATAGTATGATGACTCCACATACAGTCCTGCACATAGTATGATGGCTCCACATACAGCCCTGTACATAGTATGATGACTCCACATACAGTCCTGTACATAGTATGATGACTCCACATACAGCCCTGTACATAGTATGATGGCTCCACATACAGCCCTGTACATAGTATGATGACTCCACATACAGCCCTGTACATAGTATGATGGCTCCACATACAGCCCTGTACATAGTATGATGACTCCACATACAGCCCTGTACATAGTATGATGGCTCCACATACAGCCCTGTACATAGTATGATGACTCCACATACAGCCCTGTACATAGTATGATGACTCCACATACAGCCCTGTACATAGTATGATGGCTCCACATACAGCCCTGTACATAGTATGATGACTCCACATACAGTCCTGTACATAGTATGATGACTCCACATACAGCCCTGTACATAGTATGATGACTCCACATACAGTCCTGTACATAGTATGATGGCTCCACATACAGCCCTGTACATAGTATGATGACTCCACATACAGCCCTGTACATAGTATGATGGCTCCACATACAGCCCTGTACATAGTATGATGGCTCCACATACAGTCCTGTACATAGTATGATGGCTCCACATACAGTCCTGTACATAGTATGATGACTCCACATACAGTCCTGTACATAGTATGATGGCTCCACATACAGCCCTGTACATAGTATGATGACTCCACATACAGCCCTGCACATAGTATGATGACCAAACATACAGCCCTGCACATAGTATGATGGCTCCACATACAGTCCTGTACATAGTATGATGGCTCCACATACAGCCCTGTACATAGTATGATGGCTCCACATACAGCCCTGTACATAGTATGATGGCTCCACATACAGCCCTGTACATAGTATGATGACTCCACATACAGCCCTGTACATAGTATGATGGCTCCACATACAGCCCTGTACATAGTATGATGACTTCACATACAGTCCTGTACATAGTATGATGGCTCCACATACAGCCCTGTACATAATATGATGACTTCACATACAGTCCTGTACATAGTATGATTGCTCCACATACAGCCCTGTACATAGTATGATGGCTCCACATACAGTCCTGTACATAGTATGATGGCTCCACATACAGCCCTGTACATAGTATGATGGCTCCACATACAGTTCTGCATGTAATAAGATGGCCCGCATACAGTTCTGTACATAGTATGATGGCCCCACATACAGTCCTGTACATAGTATGATGGCTCCACATACAGCCCTGTACATATTATGATGACTCCACATACAGTCCTGTACATAGTATGATGGCTCCACATACAGTCCTGCACATAGTATGATGACTCCACATACAGTCCTGCACATAGTATGATGGCTCCACATACAGTCCTGCACATAGTATGATGGCTCCACATACAGTTCTGCATGTAATAAGATGGCCCGCATACAGCCCTGTACATAGTATGATGGCTCCACATACAGCCCTGTACATAGTATGATGGCTGCACATACAATCCTTCACATAGTATGATGGCCCCACATACAGCCCTGTACATAGTATGATGGCCCCACATACAGCCCTGTACATAGTATGATGACTCCACATACAGCCCTGTACATAGTATGATGGCCCCACATACAGCCCTGTACATAGTATGATGGCTCCACATACAGCCCTGTACATAGTATGATGGCTCCACATACAGTCCTGTACATAGTATGATGGCTCCACATACAGCCCTGTACATAGTATGATGAGTCCACATACAGCCCTGTACATAGTATGATGGCTGCACATACAATCCTGCACATAGTATGATGGCCCCACATACAGCCCTGTACATAGTATGATGTCCCCACATACAGCCCTGTACATAGTATGATGGCTCCACATACAGTCCTGTACATAGTATGATGTCCCCACATACAGCCCTGTACATAGTATGATGACTCCACATACAGCCCTGTACATAGTATGATGACTCCACATACAGCCCTGTACATAGTATGATGGCTCCACATACAGCCCTGTACATAGTATGATGGCTCCACATACAGCCCTGTACATAGTATGATGGGTCCACATACAGCCCTGTACATAGTATGATGGGTCCACATACAGCCCTGTACATAGTATGATGGCTCCACATACAGTCCTGTACATAGTATGATGGCCCCACATACAGCCCTGTACATAGTATGATGTCCCCACATACAGCCCTGTACATAGTATGATGACTCCACATACAGCCCTGTACATAGTATGATGGCTCCACATACAGCCCTGTACATAGTATGATGGCTCCACATACAGCCCTGTACATAGTATGATGGGTCCACATACAGCCCTGTACATAGTATGATGGCTCCACATACAGTCCTGTACATAGTATGATGGCTCCACATACAGTCCTGTACATAGTATGATGGCTCCACATACAGCCCTGTACATAGTATGATGGCTCCACATACAGCCCTGTACATAGTATGACGGCTCCACATACAGTTCTGTACATAGTATGATGGCTCCACATACAGTCCTGTACATAGTATGATGGCTCCACATACAGCCCTGTACATAGTATGACGGCTCCACATACAGCCCTGTACATAGTATGACGGCTCCACATACAGTCCTGTACATAGTATGATGGCTCCACATACAGTCCTGTACATAGTATGACGGCTCCACATACAGTCCTGTACATAGTATGATGACTCCACATACAGCCCTGTACATAGTATGATGGCTCCACATACAGCCCTGTACATAGTATGATGGCTCCACATACAGCCCTGTACATAGTATGATGGCTCCACATACAGCCCTGTACATAGTATGACGGCCCCCATATAGAATCATAGAGTCAGAGTGGTAGAGTTGGAGGGGACCTCCTGGGTCATCTGGTCCAACCCCCTGCTTAAAGCAGGATTCACTAAACCCTCTCAGATAGATGTTTGTCCAGCCTCTGTTTTAAGACGTCCATTGAAGGGGAACTCACCACCTCTCGTGGCCGCCTGTTCCACTCATTGATCACCCTCACTGTCAAAAAGTTTTTTCTAATATCTAATCTGTGTCTCCTGCCATTCAGTTTCATCCCATTGCTTCCAGTCTTTCCTTGTGCAAATGAGAATAAAGATGATCCTTCTTCAATGTGACAGCCCTTGAGATATTTGTAGACAGCTATTAAGTCTCCTCTCAGTCTTCTTTTTTGCAAGCTAAACACTCCCAAATCCTGTAACCGTTCCTCATAGGACATGGTTTGCAGACCGGTCAGCATTCCGGTCGCTCTTCTTCACGTGATCTAGACTGTATGCTTCTGTTAATACATCCCAAAATTGTATTTGCCTTTTTTGCTGCTGCATCACAGTGTTGACTCATGTTCAGTCTATGATCTATTAGTATACCTAAGTCTTTTTCACATGTACTGTTGCTTAGCTCTATTCCTCCCATTCTGTATATGCTTTTTTCATTTTTATTGCCCAGATGTAGTACTTTGCATTTTTCCCTGTTAAAAACCATTCTGTTAGTTGCTGCCCACTGCTCCAGTTTATTTAGGTCTTTTTGAATCCTCTCTCTCTCTTCTCTAGTGTTAGCTATCCCTCCTAGCTTTGTGTCATCAGCAAATTTAATCAGTTTACCCTCAATTCCTTCACCTAAATCATTGATAAAGATGATATAATAGTCACCTTGGTATGATGGCCCCCACATACAATGGCCCCCTTGGTATGATGGCCCCCACATACAATGGCCCCCTTGGTATGATGGCCTCCACATATAATGGCCCCCTTGGTATGATGGCCCCCGCATATAATGGCCCCCTTGGTATGATGGCCCCCACATACAATGGCCCCCTTGGTATGATGGCCCCACAAAGTACTGTTTACCTTTTTTCCTGCAGTTCCGGCGAGGCCGCTGCTGCTTTGTGTGCGGGCGACCTGGGGCCACGGGTGGGAGAGCAGAGTGCATGCTCTCTGCTCACAGAATGCGCTGACACTTAGCAGTGTCAGTGCGTTCCCAGCTCCAGCCACCTGTGTGCGTCACAGCGTTCGCTGTGTGCGCGAGCGCCCTGCCCCCGGTGATGCCGAGCTACCTGGGCAGGCACCCAGAAAATTAAAGGGGCCGGCAGCCGTAAAAACGGGCTGGCGGCCCCCCAAGCAGTGCCACACCGCGGCCCACCGGGAAAGTGCCTAGTAGGGCAGATTAGCAATGCTGCTGTGGCCCCTCACTGGGCTGATTGTCCACACTGCAGGTGAGGTAGGCATAGTAAGAACACTGGCGGCCCAGGCTACATCCATTTGCTCGGGGGCCAGGGGGCAGCGGGGGGCTATATGGCCTGGGCCGTGACATCTCCAACATATATCTTCAGCAGGGACCTTGGGCATTACCTCCCCCAACCCTTTGGCCCTTGGACGCTCTATCCCTTTTTGGGCCTCCGCCCCCTGGTGAGTTCCCCACTATGGAGTGAGCTGCTTTACCAAGGAACCCTCGGCCCCCTGATACCTCTCGACCAGACCAACCAGTTCATCAGCGTTCCGGGGATCACCCTGGGCAACCCAAGTCTGTATTGGCCTGGGCAGGGAATGCACGAACCGCTCCATAACCACTCGCTCTACGCACTGCGCAGTAGTAGAGGACTCTGGCTGCAAGTCATTTTTGGACCACGTGCGCAGTAGCATCTATCGGTTGACGAGAAATGCTACTGAGCAAACGCTGCTAGCGGTACCATTTCTCTGGAGAAAAAGAAATTTGCCTGCAGCAGTATGGCACCACGGGCCGCGCTTGCACAGTAGCATCTCTCGGCGAACAAGAGATGCTACTGCGCATGTGCGGGCGGCGGGGCCGATTTGCTACACGTAAATTTCTAGATTTCTACCACAATTACAAAGACAGTATTTAAAATAGGAGGCAGGTCACTGAAGGCACAGTGACCTGTCAGAAGGCAGAGATAGGAATACATTAGCAGAGCACCAGTTATAGCCCCTCCTCACAGGTTGCCCCAAAGCACGAGCATCTCATTATCTCAGGAATGAAAATAAAGATTAAAAAAGAACCACAGGACGGATTTCATCAACAAAGGTATCATTTTAATCAGTGTAATGGCGCCCACCTCGCAGTGTATGTGGTTCACTAAGCACAATCCTGCTGACAGGTGCGCTTTAAATTACCAAACCATAGTAATATATAAAGTGACAAGTGCCTCGGTATAGTTATGATTTAGGTAACAAAAAGAAATATACACCGTCATCTCATAGATCTACTTGTCATTATTATAGAGAAATGCCATAATAAGCACCAAAGAAAAGAGGGTCAAGGTGAATAATTGCACTTACATAGATAGAAGGTGGTACACATGAGGTTCTGATGAAGAAAGGGCGAAACGCGCGTTGGGGCGACGGGGACCTTATAAGTTTAAAACTAACTCCTTTTCCTCAACCTAAAAATAAAGAAGTGAATAACATAACAAAAGGGAGGTATATTTGTTATTTCTACACCCATAAAAGTCTGATTGTGCTGTTAGCTAATCGTCTGCAAAAGCTTTCAGCCATTTCAGGGACATTTGACTAATGTTATATGGTTTACTGCTATCATCTTTTACATATAGATATTATGGTCACAGTGTTTGTTGTACTTTGCTGACATCTTTTGGCCATTGTTATAATAATGTTGAAGCTGTAATTCCCACAATGCCTCTCTCTATTTAACTCCTTCTATCTTGTTTCCTCACATCCTTTCTTGTGGTCAGAGCCATATTGGCAACACGTGCATTAGGACTTTAGAGAGGATTCTCGTGTCACCTCTACGCTCCACCTTCCACGTTCTACCTCATCTTCATCACTTCATCTTCCCTCATCTCATCAAGGTGCTGTGAATTAAAGTTCTTAAAATTCTTCACTATCACTACATCGTCCTTCCCGGATTTACCACATGCAGTCGGTCAAGAATAAGGGTGGAGGTTAGCGAGTAACACTACCTGTCATTGCATGTACAGAGATCCGTGCTCACATCCCCCAGACACATCTCACCCACGTACATCGGTGGCAGAATACTGATTCATTGTAATATAAAATTAATTAACCCATAAATGATATAAAGACCAAAAAATGAAGTGCCAGACATGCAGTTTTTTTAGTTGCTGCAAGTCTAAAAAAAAAAAAATGCAATAAAAAGTTATAAAATCATATGTACTCCAAAATGGTAGCAATAAAACCTACAGCTACCTCCACAGAGAAGTATAATAGTAGTTGGCAACAAAAAACAAATGTTTTTACAAAATTCTGAATTTTAAAAATCAGTTTTGTATATATATAATACATAATCATACTGACCTGCCGTACAAAACTCAAACAGGCGGAATTGCGGTTTATTTTCAACATTTTACACTTGGTCTTATTTTTTCCCACTTTTTTGTACCTTGAACGGTAAAATAAACACTGTTGTGTAAGGTGACTGTCAGACACCTAGTGTCTGGGAGATAAACTTGGAGTAATGCCTTAGTGCATATAGGACTAAAAGGGATTAATCATCCATGACAGGTTGATTATGAGCAGCTAAATGGCTGCTCACCATGTCTCCTCCCCTGGGTGTGATTCACTGGGTAAATTGAGAGCTGTTTGTCTCACACATGCTGGGGGTATGGAGGTTGCAGATCGCCTGGATTGTGTTAATTTGCTAAAGGACTAAGAAGCCAGCTGGGCTAACCAGCACTATTGTATGGACTTATTACTTTATGTTTTACTTGCTGCTGGACAAAGGTGGTATTTAAGTTTTCTGTGATGTGGTTTATGAGGACTGAAATAAACCAGCCGGACTTTAAATAGTAAAGGTTCCTGTTATTCCTCGGATCGCCTCCAAGTGAGTAGCATTGTTACATTTGGTTTAGAATGCGGGCAGCGTTCCTAGGGAACACGTGTGATTACTACAGAAGTACTGCATGTCGTGGGTGACGGTGGCTATAGGCCACGGAGCAGCATCAGGCAGCATGGAGGACCTGATTAAACACCTGGTGCAAGCCCATCAGCTGCAACCGCAACAGCTACAGCCGCGACAGCTGGCACAACAGACAAGTAAACTGCTTCAGCAAAAGCTGCAGATTGAATTACAGAGGAGGTTCAAGGCATGGTAGCAGCTCTGACTCCCAAAGTCAGCTGATGATTTTTCTATCCGGAAGGCGGTGAGGAGAGCCCTGCAGGAAATTTTTCTGTGATGCGGTTTATGAGGACTTAAATAAACCAGCCAGACTTTAAATACAAACGGTTCCTGTTTTACCTCCCATCGCTCCCAAGTGAGTATCATTGTTACAGATTTCATCAGCATTCACCTTAAAACTGCACCATGGCAGTCACTCTGTTGCAGATTATCCCAAAGTCATGTGTCATAATGCGTTCCCATTAGTCCAGAGAAGTGGTGGTCTAAGAGAAGCCAGGACCCTGGGCAGTTTAGAAGGTGTGCCCCCCCCCTCTCGATACTCGATGTATCACATCACATGTCAAAGCGCATCGCACAACAGAATACATAACCTAGCGCTATTCATAATAGAGCAGGGGGGAGATTAATTTTCCCAAGGGGCCATATGAGAGACTGTTGTGGAGGATGCACCAAAAGGCTGAAACTAATTCTGCTCAATATTAATATTAACATATTATTTATAATTGTTTTTCTATATTAATTGTATGACTTAATATTGAGCAGAATTAAGTATGCTGACATCCCCTGTATACAGTATGAGCCCCACATAGCCCCCTCAATCAACAACCAAAGCAGTCAACCCATGGGGCCCTTAAACATGTAAACCATAACAAATAAAAACATTAAAAAATTCTCTGTTTAGTTAGTTTAAAAACCCATATACCTCATAGTAATGTTTCTATGGATATGGACTATCATATATATATATATATATATATATTGTACGTGGGGGCTCATACTGTATATAGGGGATATCAGCATACTTAATTCTGCTCAATATGAAGTCATACAATTAATATAAAAAAATTATAATTAATATGTTAATATTAATATTGAGCAGAATTAGTTTCAGCCTTTTGATGTGGCCTCCACAACAGTCTCTCGTGAGGCCCGTTGGTAATGTATATGTGTGTGTATGTGTGTGTGTGTATATTATATATATATATATATATATATATATATATATGCATATATATATATATATATATATATATATATATATATATATATATATATACACAATGGGGAAAAAAGTATTTAGTCAGCCGTCAATTGTGCAAGTTCTCCCACTTAAAAGGATGAGCGAGGCCTGTAATTGACATCATAGGTCGACCTCAACTATGAGAGACAAAATGAGAAAACAAATCCTGAAAATCACATTGTCCGATTTGGAAAGAATTTTTTTTTTCAAATTTTGGTGGAAAATAAGTATTTGGTCAATTACAAACAAGCAAGATTTCTGTCTCTCCCAGACCTGTAACTTCTTCTTTAAGAGGCTCCTCTGTCCTCCACTCATTTACCTGTAGTACTGCCTCCTCTGTCCTCCGCTCATTACCTGTAGTACTGGCTCCTCTGTCCTCCACTCATTTACCTGTAGTACTGGCTCCTCTGTCCTCCACTCATTACCTGTAGTACTGGCTCCTCTGTCCTCCACTCATTACCTGTAGTACTGGCACCTGTTTGAACTTGTTATCAGTATAAAAGACACCTTTCCGCATCCTCATACAGTCACACTCCAAACTCCACCATGGTGAAGACCAAAGAGCTGTCGAAGGACACCAGAAACAAAATTGTAGCCCTGCACCAGGCTGGGAAGACTGAATCTGCAATAGACGAGCAGCTTGGTGTGAAGAAATCAACTGTGGGAGCAATAATTAGAAAATGTGACATACAAGACCACTGATAATCTCCATCGATCTGGGGCTCCACACAAGATCTCACCCCGTGGGGTCAAAATGATCTCAAGAACGGTGAGCAAAAATTCTAGATCCACACGGGGGACCTAGTGAATGACCTGCAGAGAGCTGGGACCAATGTTACACAGGCTACCATCAGTAACACACTACTCCGCCAGGGATCCTGCAGAGCCAGACGTGTCCCCCTGCTTAAGCCATTACATGTCTGGGTCCCATACCTACTGTGAAGCATGGGGGTGGCAACATCATGCTTTGGGGCTGTTTCTCTGCCAAGGGACCAGGACGACTGATCCGTGTACATGAAAGAATGAATGGGGCCATGTATCGTGAGATTTTGAGTGCAAACCTCCTTCCATCAGCAAAGGCATTGAAGATGAAATGTGGCTGGGTCTTTCAGCATGACCATGATCCCAAGCACACCGCCAGGGCAATGAAGGAGTGGCTTTGTAAGAAGCATTTCAAGGTCCTGGAGTGGCCTAGCCAGTCTCCACATCTAAACCCTATAGAAAACCTTTGGAGGGAGCTGAAAGTCCGTGTTTCCCAGCGACAGCCCCAAAACATCACCGCTCTAGAGGAGATCTGCATGGAGGAATGGGCCAACATACCAGCAACAGTGTGTGCCAACCTTGTGAAGACTTACAGAAAAAGTTTCACCTCTGTCATTGCCAACAAAGGATATATAACAAAGTATTGAGAAGAACTTTTGTAATTGACCAAATACTTATTTTCCACCAAAATTTAAAAAAAAAAGTTCTTTCCAAATCGGACAATCTGATTTTCAGGATTTGTTTTCTCATTTTGTCTCTCATAGCTGAGGTCGACCTATGATGTCAATTACAGGCCTCGCTCATCTTTTTAAGTGGGAGAACTTGCACAATTGGTGGCTGACTAAATACTTTTTTCCCCATTGTACATATATACAGTACAGACGAAAAGTTTGGACACATCTTCTCATTTAAAGATTTTTCTGTATTTTCATGACTATGAAAATTGTACATTCACACTGAAGGCATCAAAACTATGAATTAACACATGTGGAATTATATACTTAACAAAAAAGTGTGAAACAACTGAAAATATGTCTTATATTCTAGGTTCTTCAAAGTAGCCACCTTTTGCTTTGATGACTGCTTTGCACACTCTTGGCATTCTCTTGATGAGCTTCAAGAGGTAGTCACCGGAAATGGTCTTCCAACAATCTTGAAGGAGTTCCCAGAGATGCTTAGCACTTGTTGGCCCTTTTGCCTTCACTCTGCGGTCCAGCTCACCACAAACCATCTCGATTGGGTTCAGGTCTGGTGACTGTGGAGGCCAGGTCATCTGGCGTAGCCCCCATCACTCTCTTTCTTGGTCAAATAGCCCTTACACAGCCTGGAGGTGTGTTTGGGGTCATTGTCCTGTTGAAAAATAAATGATGGTCCAACTAAACGCAAACCGGATGGAATAGCATGCCGCTGCAAGATGCTGTGGTAGCCATGCTGGTTCAGTATGCCTTCAATTTTGAATAAATCCCCAACAGTGTCACCAGCAAAGCACCCCCACACCATCACACCTCCTCCTCCATGCTTCACGGTGGGAACCAGGCATGTAGAGTCCATCCGTTCACCTTTTCTGCGTCGCACAAAGACACGGTGGTTGGAACCAAAGATCTCAAATTTGGACTCATCAGACCAAAGCACAGATTTCCACTGGTCTAATGTCCATTCCTTGTGTTCTTTAGCCCAAACAAGTCTCTTCTGCTTGTTGCCTGTCCTTAGCAGAAGAGAAGGTGTGTCCAAACTTTTGGTCTGTACTGTATATATATATATATATATATATATATATATATATATATATATGTATGTACAGACAATATAAACAATACAATGTATGACATTTCAACAGTTACAGGAGGAGTGAGGGTCCTGCTCGCAAGCTTACAATCTATATGGAAATAGGGGGACACAATAGGAAGAACATGGTCATCAGTCAGAATTTGTCTAAGGGCATTTACCGTGTGGTATTTGGGGGCATGGAGGATGTGGAGACAGGTGAATAGGCAGGAGCAGATTAAGATTAACATTTAGGAGGGGACAGGGGAGAGTTAGGTTGGTGAGTTGAGGTGATAGGCTTGTCTAAACTCAAAAAGTCTAAACTTTTTACATACATATACATATATACCCTATATGGCCTAAACAGTTATGTACTTAGCTTAATGGCATCTTCTTCCGACGCGTTTTCCCCTCTTTTGGTCATTCAGTGGTTCATCAGGGAATTCCTTCAATCAGGACAAGAAAAGGAGACCACCATAAGCCGTACTGCAATAAGGATAACAGCTCAGAAGCCCAGGGCAATATGCCCCCACATGGCCCCTACATACAATATGAGCCCACACACAGTTCCCCTATATACAGTTTGAGCCTCTACATACAGTATGAGCCCCCGCACAGCCCCCTAGATACAGTATGAACCCTCACATAACCCCAAATATACAGTATGAGCCCCCTCATAGCCTCCAATATACAGTATGAGCCCCCACATAGCCTTCAATATACAGTATGAGCTTCCACATAGCCTCCTATATACAGTATGAGCCCTCACATAGCCTTCAATATATAGTATGAGCCTGCACATAGCTCCCTATCTATAGTATGAGCCCCACATAGCCTCCATATATACAGTATGAGCCCTGACATAGCCTCCTATATACAGTATAAGCCCCCACAAAGCCTCCTATATACAGAATAAGCACCCACATAGGCTCCTATATACAGTACGAGCCCTCACATAGCCCATATATATAGGCACACATCCCATACACATATTAATAAAAAAAAACAGATGCTAACCTTGCATGGCGCGTGCAGGCTGATGATGTCATTGCGTCGGCACGTCACAGCACAGGCGACAGGGGCTCTCCCGGAGCTGCGCTGCTATTCTGTATTGTCGGCAGCGGAGCTCCAGGAAAGCTCCCTGCCGGGATATGTGCACCACCATATTGAGGGCAATCTGGCCATGGGCTCCCCCGTAGCATCAGACCCCTGGCGGTAGCCCAGATTGCCCTCATAATCCGCCTATGGTCCAGGGCATGCATGGGTTAAATTGCATCAGATTTTGAGGTAAATAAGGATCCACATTAATTTCTTCCCTGGCTGGGATCCAAAAGAAAAAAAAATAATAGAAAATAAATATAAATTCTACATTTAATGAGACACGTGATTTCTATGCAATTTTTATACAATGCAATTAAGAGGATTCAGTTGCTATTGCCTTGCAGGTGTCACCTCCCCCGCACATTAAATTCACCAGCGGCTTTCACATTACTGGAATCGTTACTGAGAACGACTCCAGGGCGCCATGGGAGGTCTGTGTCTTCTCTGCGTCATCTTACTCTTCTGTCTCGGTAAGAAAAAGGATTCCCTATTATTTTAGGATGATCTTGAAACCAAATATGGCTGCCTATTAAAGGGGCTATCTCATAATCAACACATATATCACTTATGCACAGGTTAGGTGATGAATGTACGATCAATGAGGGTCTGATCGCTGGGACCGTCTCCGATCATGAGAACGAGGATCCCAAAGAGCATCGTGTGAATGACGCCTTAGTGAGCATGTGCGACCACAGCTCTATTTACTATAGGATTGGTGGTCGCACATGCTCACAATCTCAAAAAAGAGATAAAACCTTGTATTTTGTGTGTATTATTGCCCTGCTAAAAATCACATCTAATGCCATTTGAATGATCACATTTAACAATTTTGTATAACATTGGGTTTTCTAAAGTAAGAGTGGTAGTAGCGTAAAAAAAAGATAATTTAAGAAAGGATGACATACTTTTTGGCAGTGAGATATGGGATTAGTTTTCTTAAGATGCTTGTTGGCAATGGTGATGCCAGTCTTGTCTTGCTCGAGGCAGAAAGTTATTTTCTCACCGTTCTTCTCTGAAAGTTGTAGGAATATAGAGAGGTACACTTGCACCACATGATATGAGCGCTTTCATGATTATAATAATACCATGTCACCCTCTTAGTAATGACCATGTCAACTTTATAGTGTTAGCCTCATAGTAATGCCATAAAATCAGCCTCATAGTAATACCATGTAATCAGCCTCATAGTGATAAAATATAATCAGCATCTTGGTAATACCATATAATCAGCCTCATAGTAATACCATATAATCAGCCTCATAGTAATGCCATAAAATCAGCCTCATAGTAATACCATAGAATCAGCCTCATAGTAATACCATGTAATCAGCCTCATAGTAATACCATGTAATCAGCCTCATAGTAATACCATAGAATCAGCCTCATAGTGATAAAATATAATCAGCATCTTGGTAATACCATATACTCAGCCTCATTGTAATAACATAAAATCAGCCTCATAGTAATGCCATATAATCAGCCTCATTGTAATACCATATACTCAGCCTCATTGTAATAACATAAAATCAGCCTCATAGCAATACCATATAATCAGCCTCATAGTAATACCATAAAATCAGCCTCATAGTAATACCATATAATCAGCCTCATAGTAATACCATAGAATCAGCCTCATAGTAATACCATATACTCAGCCTCATAGTAATACCATATACTCAGCCTCATTGTAATAACATAAAATCAGCCTCATAGTAATACCATAGAATCAGCCTCATAGTAATACCATTTAATCAGCCTCATAGTAATACCATTTAATCAGCCTCATAGTAGTAGCATAGAATCAGCCTCATAGTAATACCATATACTCAGCCTCATTGTAATAACACAAAATCAGCCTCATAGTAATACCATAAAATCAGTCTCATAGTAATACCATTTAATCAGCCTCATAGTAATACCATTTAATCAGCCTCATAGTAGTAGCATAGAATCAGCCTCATAGTAATACTATAGAATCAGCCTCATAGTAATACCATTTAATCAGCCTCATAGTAATACCATTTAATCAGCCTCATAGTAATACCATTTAATCAGCCTCATAGTAATACCATTTAATCAGCCTCATAGTGATACCATATAATCAGCCTCATAGTAATACCATAGAATCAGCCTCATAGTAATACCATAGAATCTGCCTCATAGTAATACCATAGAATCAGCCTCATAGTAATGCCATAGAATCAGCTTCATAGTAATACCATAGAATCAGCCTCATAGTAATACCATTTAATCAGCCTCATAGTAATACCATAGAATCAGCCTCATAGTAATACCATAGAATCAGCCTCATAGTAATACCATTTAATCAGCCTCATAGTAATACCATTTAATCAGCCTCATAGTAATACCATTTAATCAGCCTCATAGTAATACCATTTAATCAGCCTCATAGTAATACCATCGAATCAGCCTCATAGTAATACCATCGAATCAGCCTCATAGTAATACCATCGAATCAGCCTCATTGTAATACCATTTAATCAGCCTCATTGTAATACCATTTAATCAGCCTCATAGTAATACCATCGAATCAGCCTCATAGTAATACCATAGAATCAGCCTCATAGTAATATCATAGAATCAGCCTCAAAGTAATGCCATATAATCAGCCTCATAGTAATACCATAGAATCAGCCTCATAGTAATACCATCAAATCAGCCTCATAGTAATACCATAGAATCAGCCTCATAGTAATATCATAGAATCAGCCTCATAGTAATACCATAGAATCAGCCTCATAGTATTACCATAGAATCAGCCTCATAGTAATACCATAGAATCAGCCTCATAGTAATACCGTGGAATCAGCCTCATAGTAATCTAATATATATAATTGCCTTATCCCGTCTGTCTGTCTTTCTGTCTGTCTGTCTTTCTGTCCTGGAAATCCCACGTCGCTGATTGGTCAGGCCGCGGTCAATCAGCGACGCGGGATTTCAGAACAAGATGGCGGCCTTTTAGCGGCTCACACTCACACGCTCACCCTCACACACTCACCCTCACACCCTCAGACACTCACCCTTAGACACTCACGCTCTCACGCTCTGACACTCACACTCTGACGCTCTGATGCTCACGCTCTGACGCTCACGCTCGGCTGCTCACGCTCGGACTCTCACGCTCACGCTCTGACGCTCACTCTCTGACGCTCACGCTCGGACACTCTGACGCTCACGCTCGGACGCTGGAATCTGAATTTCTTATTGATACAAATGCTATAATTTTTATTATGTATAACAGATATAAATAATTTATCTCACATAAAAAGACTCTAATTGATCAGAAGAGTAAAGCACCCATAGCGCTTTCCTCCTTGCCTGCATCTGGTACTGATGCTGAGCCTGTATTGTTGCCTACTTAAGGGTTGCAAGGCAACTTCCTTATAAGGTAAGATGCCCCTTTAAGATTAGAACACAAGTTTCCATTATGACATCACAATTAACCATCACTACTTCTACAAGTCTTTACACTCCTGTTGTCACTTTGACATTCCGGTGTCATTGCTGTTGGTGTGATAAGCCATATAGCTAGTCATATACTGACCGCACTTGGATTACTTGAAATGTCTGGAATTCCTCCAGACAGACTTCAGGTGTTAGCACTACTCCAGGGGATTCTTACCACCTATGACCCTGACTTTGTGCTACCACTACCCGATGGCGTCCTCAGCTTCACTTACCGGCTGGTTATGGAGCTTGTGAGAGATTGCCTGACCAAATACCACCAAGGTTGTATAAGCTCAGAATATCTTGAGCATTTACAGCAGAACATCTGGACATTAGTACAGCAGGTAAGTAGCAGACAATCTGCACAAATTATATATAATAATAATGGAAAATAATAATGGAACACAAGTTTAAGTTTAACCTGTGCCAAATACCCAGATAAGAATAGCCTGGAGTCAAAACAGGGCAATCAGGCTACATGACAAAGGAGAGGGTGGGATCTAAAGGGTTAGTTGAATTAGGGGTGGGAAGGTCCTGGATGCGGGGGGAGGAGGGAATAGGATTGGTTAACCCTTTATGGACCACAAAATTTTTCATTTTTCCGCTCTCATTTTTTCCTCACTCTCTTTCAAGAGCCATAACTTTGTTATTTCTCCATTGGCATAGACATGTGAGGGCTTGCTTTTTTGGGATGAGTTGCAGCTTTCAATGTCTCCATCCTATTTACCATACATTGTATTGAAACAAGGGGAAAAAAATTCCAATTGAGATGAAATGGTTCTTTGTGTCACTATATTCAGAGACCCATAACATTGTAATTTTTCTGTTGATAGGACTAAGTAAAGCCTTTTTTTGCGAAGTGAACTCAGTTTTTTATTGATACCAAACACCTATCAGATCAGACTTTAACAAACGTGGCAATACCATATATGTTCATGAATTTTATTGATTATTTTCATTTCTTATTAATTTTCATCTTTATAGGCTGAAGAAAAATCCCAAAGTGGAGAATTGGCCTTTTTTAAACAACTGGCCCAGAATGTCCTGCTTGTACTGGAGTATCCGGCCTACTCACTGGAGCGCCTGGTAAGGATCCATCATCTTCTACATCTCATGTCCTTGTTGTCTGATCTTCTCCAGATTACCAGTCATATAGCAGAAGGTCAGATTTATGATGATAGAGGCCTTCCCCTCTCCGCTCCAGGCAGACACAGGATATTCTATGGCGGCCTGTCTCTGCGGCTCCATCCTCGGTGGTGATAGTCTGCACTCAGCGGTGCGGAGCTTGTATTTCTACCTCTGTCTCACTCCATCATCACAATCTTCCTCCTTGTAAATGCTGCAGTTCTGATAGAAGTTATTAGAGAACAGTTGTAGATACAAGTCCCTTAAATATTAATGTAAATTTGCTTGATAGAGCGGCCGTGAATTGTCCGTCCAATACTGAACTTGTCAAGTAAATCCAGGTTTAATCCTTCCCGCTTTATATATATGGTAATCTAGTGTTTGAGAAATGTTATATTAATTGTATATCTTATATCCATCAGGAAACATCAAAAGGCGACTCCGCAGAGGGGCAAATCCTAAATGTTGCTGACCCTGATAACAGTCAGCCAGGGCCAAAATCCGATCTGATAGAAGGTAAAACGATCATCTAATATTTTACATTCAAATATTACATTATTGAGAACGGCAAAGAATATGTTGATTTATTCTTCATCCTCTGTATAAATAAATAAGCAAATAAATAGGAGAAACCTGCATGGTCTGGGAGGGTGTGGAGTGAGCCCCTGATGCGCGTTTCATCTAGGCTTCTTCCACACCCCCTGGAAGAAGCCTACGCAATACTTCTTCAATACCCCTTGGAAGAAGCCTATGCGAAACACATGTCGGGGTCTTGCTCCCCACCCTCCCAGACTGTACAGGTTTCTCTTTTTTATTTGTCTTATTTATTTTGAGGACTACAGATTGTTCCTATATCTTCTACATTCTAAACAGACACAAACTTGTATGAATACGATTATGAATAGGTTTTGAAGTGATTTTGATCAGTTGTTCTTGGTTTGAAAGAGAGAGCGTTCTCTGTGTCTAACATTCTCTTATTATTTTTTTATCATGAATTGTTCTGATTAATCAATAAAATTTGTTATGTTTTTTTGATATTTGACTTTTTTGCTTCCTTTTCTTTTGGTTATTAAGTGCTGATATTTAATAAATGACGTTTCTTCATTATTTTAGGAATAACTGTGCCGGCAAATACTGATGGTGGAATATGTGAGACACCAGAGATCATCCAGGAATCTGCCAGTGTAAGTATCAGAGGGACGTCTGTATATCATCAGATGACGGGTGTGAATTATACATCCCATGTTATATCCCATATGACAATGGGATATCACTGTTCGTCATGTAGATCAGACATATTATGTGTGATAATGGCGTTATTCTTCCTGCCCCCTCTGTGTGATGTCCCTTATCCTTCCCTGCAGTATTGATTTATGTGTATGGGGGATTTCCCTTTATAATATAATGGGGTCTGTGGAGGGTCCGGCTGGTATCACGTTCTCTACAGTGTAATCAGTGGGGACATAATATAGAAGAGAGACGTTCCTGCATCTTGAGCTTTTATTCTCCTGCATTTTCTGTCTTAATGTCATTTCTTATTCCTTTTTAGGCCTTGATCGGATCATTGAACCAAGTGAGAAATCCTTGTAAGAGCGACTATAAACCGATCAAACTGATCAGCAGTGGAGCCTTTGGGTGAGCTTTACTTTGGTATAATATTTATTTCCCAGGGCTCCTTATGATGATGCCTCGGTGTCCTGCCCATGTAATATTCCCATAGAGAAATCAGGAGTCCACATCACTGTCCACATCTATCTGTCAGGTCAGTTAGGATGTGACGTGGATGTGGACCCTCCATTGATAATCATTTATGGAGTATTATTTTATGCATTTCTAGACATGGATTTATAGTGATGGCCTCACATCTAGTATTAACCATTAGTACAGGAGATCGTTTGATGAGGTCTATAGATGGACTGTTAATAAGAATTTGTAATAAATCATGGATTTTCTTCGTCTCCAGGGCCGTCCACTTAGTGCGCCATAAAGACACAAACCAGATTTGTGCTATGAAGACAATGGACAAGGAGAACCTGAAAAAGCCAAAGAGACTTGAATTGGCCTTTCTGGAGAGGGACATCTCAGCATTCGCCGATTGTCCCTTTGTGGCCTCCATGTTCTGCTCTTTTCCAACTAAACTTCATCTGTGTATGGTCATGGAGTATGTACCAGGTAGGACACATCCATTGTATCTATATCCAGCCCACGTCTGTTTAATCCTAGCACCTATATATGACCATAATGTGCCCACATGGATGGCTACATGTATTATACAGTATACGCTCTACATTACACAGTATATCTCTATATAGGCCATCTTGTCCCAATATTTCCACTTATTTCATATTCACCCTCATCATGTGTAATTTACATTGTAACAAACCCTCACCTCTCATATTTGCTTTCTTCTATAGGAGGAGACTGTGCCAGTCTTATAAAGCGCAGGGGTCCTTTACCAGTCCCCCTGGCCCGTATGTACATTGCGGAAACGGTTCTTGCTGTAGAATACCTGCACAGTTATGGTGTGGTGCACAGAGACCTGAAGCCTGGCAAGTAAGTGACCCCAGTAGTATAATAAAGGGGAAAAAAATATATAATTTTTATACAGTCTATGGGTAATTACTTGGGTCTGACACCATTTCTTTCTTTCACAGCCTCCTGATATCATCAACAGGACATATTAAGGTCACCGATTTTGGGGTTTCAAAACTCGGCCTCATGAGACCAAGCTCAGATATCTACAAGGCTTCAACTGAGGACATCACCAGCGAGTTCCTTGATGAAGAGGTAGGCTTTACTTACAAGATCTTGCACTTTACAGATTTCATCTCTTTCTCCTTCTCTGACAATTTCTCTATAAAACGTTTGCACTGATCTTATTTGACGCAATTATACTTATTGATCATCATCTCATTCTTCTGTTGGTTTCCAGACTTTTGGCACCCCTAGTTACATGGCCCCAGAAATTATCCAAAGGAAAGGCTATGGAAGGCCCGTTGATTGGTGGTCAGTAGGGATCACCCTACATAAATTTCTTTTTGGACGTACACCATTTAAAGGGGCTTTAAAAAGAGATATTTTACGCAGTGTCCTTGAGGGTAAGTAAAATAATCTGAATGCTTGTGATGTCACTGTTATTTGGTTTCATTGGTTTTCTGGTTTAATTTCTAGCCTTATTAAGGACATTTTTTATGAAAATAAATGAAAATGTTTCATTTCCTGTAATATTTGCTTTTTATATAACAGATAAATTAATTTGGACATATCATAAATACTCTACTCCACCCGATGCTCAGGACATCATCACTCAGCTGCTCAGAAAAGATCCAGCAGATAGACTTGGGACAGGTAATATTATAATAGTATTATGACTTATTACACCTCTGTGACCAGACAAATGGTTGCGTCCATGAGGTTCAGTATTCTACCTACTTATCCATTCCCCATTTTTCATGCTATGACTTTCAGTACATTTCCTTCATGTCTGCTGTTACATCTTCAGTTCAGGTTAACATAAACTGTACCGATATGGAGCAGTTTCTCTAAAAATGACTATCACTTTCTTTCTTGTCTTCCTTTTCCAGGAGGAGCAAATGAGATCAAAATGCATCCATTTCTGCATCACTTAGACTTTGACAATCTTCTAAGTCAGAAGCCCCTGTTCGTTCCTGAGCTAAAGTCAGATGAGGACACCCGCTACTTTATCAGTAAGTAAAATGAGACGTCATCTGCAGAAAACTGCTGTGTGTCTTGTCTTTCATTTTATGTGAAAATAATTCTCATCATTATTAGTGATAGCAGGGTGACTGTCTGACCGGGTCTTATACTAATTATCTCTGATAACACTTGTACTTTGTAGCTCGTTGTAGCAGACACATGAATTCAGATGAGGCAGACACAAGAGAGGACAATGACTGGCCAGAAATAAAAAACTTTGTATCATATTATCAAAGGTTTTCTAAAGTAAGTATGTGGCTACTAATATGTCTAAAACCTATAATTACAAAAATGCTTAAAAATAAATCAATTTATTTTTCTCCGTGTGTTTTAGCTAAATATCACCAATACCGGGATGATGACCAATGTAGAGCCTATGTCACCTCCACAGTGTTCCCAAGAGAACAGTGAAAAACACTCAGACATGTGAGTAGATTATTATTATTATGAGATTTAGTTCTGATATATGTTCAGAACCAAATACAAGACACGAGTAACACAAATCTAAATCCAGCATCCACCACCCCTCTGTGCATCTGGCTTGTGATAACACTGCAATAACAGTTGATGATTGTGACCAGCCATTCATTTCCTGCTCATTTCAGGCCAATATTACTAGTTGAGGGCCTGGGCAGGGTATCCCCTCTAGGTTGTCCTAATTGGCCTCACAAACAGGTGTTCTTCATTTTTTCTATTGTTTTTCCTTTTAATTTACTGGTCTTTCTTCTACCAAACAGGCAGAAAGAGTCTTCCTCTTCCAAAACTAATGGAGACAATCAGAGTTTCACTGCTAAAAACAACGAGTCATCCTCGTCCTCATTGTCAGGTATGTACAGGTTTATAGGCCATCCAATTATAGCCTATAATCCAAAATTATAATGTGAATCAGCACATGAAGGCTCCAAAAATTACTTACTTTATTCCCGTTGCTCCCCTGAGTATTCCGTTTTTTGAGTTACGGGTCTTATTTAGTGCTAATTTTTATCGTCTTTTCCAAGAGGGCAGTGCTCACAGGATCCTCTGGGGCGTGTCTTTAGGTTGCTCTGCAATATAAAATTGTGAGCCATGCCCCCTTGGAAAAGACCATAAAAATTAGCACTAAATATAAATGCCCATATCTCTACAACCATAGGGTGGATTTTAGCAAAACAAATATCAGAATACTCGGGGAAGAAGCAGACATAAGATAATAGTGAATCTCAGACACTTTTGATGTAGTGACGGGTCCTCTTTAAAGTTGCATTGAATTATTATCTAACTGATTATATAATAACACAGTGGCTTGCTGCAAGTAATGTCATGATAATAAGGGGACATAGTTCCTTGGAGACACCACATGGCGGCACACAGAAATGCTACAGGTGCATATTAATCAGTTGCATAACTCTATATAGATACAAAGAAAATATTTTAGAAGTTTATAATTAATATTTGTTTCTGACTTTTTGATTAGAATCTCCAGTTCAGAAGAAAAGAAAATATTTTCTAAAACTGAGAAGACAAGAAAAAACAGAGAAAGTAGAAGAGGGGGAAAGTAGGCGAGGTAAGTGTGACAATAATCTCCATGTTGTATGATGTCAGTGAGAAGAAGTCATGTGGAGCAGATGTTATCTATCAGTGGTGGGATTGTCACATGTATGATGACTGGCAAAGATCCCTGCCCTCTGTGTGATGAGATTCCTCTAACGTTCTCCCACAGTGACACCACAGTAGTACCCTCTAATATGGAGTCCCATTACTTACATTAGTTTTACATCTTTTCTCATAGGTTCCATCTTCCGCCGGATGATATCATCCTGCCGGCGTGGATTATCCAGGGCTGCTCGCGCTGTCAGAGGAAGTTGCATTTTTGCCTGCTGTCACCAGGGCACCTTAGACATCTCGAGGACAGAAAACCCCCACATCTAGCTCCCTGAAGAAACTACAGCATGTCCACCATCAATGCTGTACCTGTATGGAAGGATTTGAACCATCTACCCGTGGCCTCCTGACCAGCAAGAAACACCTGCTAAAGTTGAAGGCTTCTCCAAGAACACGTCTTCATCCTTCCATGCAAGATTTAATTAAACTAAATAAATACAAATTTTAAATTGATTAATGTCTTTCAGAATTTAATTGATTATTACTGATATTTTTGGTATATCAATACTATACATCATGTACCATATATCTGAAGGGTAGGATTCCAAAGTGGAGAACAGCAGTTCTATGTCTCCGATTAATCCTCTAAACCTCAGCTAAAAGTGGAGGAGAGGACCAAAGATTCTGTTATTCCTAAGAGTACATACACACATAGCCTTGTAGATGCCAGTAAACCATTGTGAATTGCTGGCAGCTGAGCTTTAGGAAAGCTACCTGTCCGGAGATGTGCACCGCCGACAGTGGTGAAAAAATGCATTATAATGAGGACAATATGGCCAAAGTACCCAGGAGCCTTTGGCCCTGGGCGGTAGCCCAGATTGCCTCATTGTAGTCTGCTAATGATTTCACAAGGAATGAAGCCCAGAGTGAAGAAGAAAGCCCATGAGAGTGATACCCACTTCAGAACAGAGAGAACTTTCCAATGACTACAACGGTTTCTGTATTGGCCACAAGTAAATCGAGTGGTGAAAGAAGATTACCGGAAATCCCATCAGGGTGAGATGACTAAACCCCCTAAACACAGAACATCTATATAGGTGAAGAGGATTTCTTTCCTATTGGAAGTGCTGATGGTGGACTATCTTATGATCAGCCGCTCCGATAATGGTTGTTTGTACTGTCTGGTGATGATGGATCATTTTAAAAAGTTTGCAGTCATGACTCCCACTGGGAATCAAACAGCCGAGTCAGTGGCCTGTGCCATCTGTCATGACTTCATGTGGGTATACGGGTGTCCAGAAAGAATTCACTCTGAGCTAGGAGCCTGTTTTCATGGAAAAGTCATGGATGAATTGCACCAACTGTACAACATTGAGAATTCCAGGACTACACCCTAGCACCCACAGGGAAATGGGGACTGTGAACGTTTCAACATAACTTTATCTACATTCTGAGAATTGTGGAGGACAACAGGAAGATGACAGGATGTCACACACTGTCTAGCGCTGTGTATCTGCGGTCTATTCTAGATGCTGCTGTAACTTAAACTGTGAAATTCCCTCTTGTACTGCATGGGTTAATGCCAATTCTATTGACATGTCCTGGTGGATGTGAGTTTCTGTGTGAGTCTACTCCCCTTAGCCTTTAAGCAGCCTCTCCTTCCACCAGGTGGTGCAGCTGATAGAGTTTCACTCTATACGTGGAAGCCGTGCTGTGCAGTCCTGTTTTTTTGTGCCGCTGAAGTCCTTTCCTTTGAGATTGCTGTACCTTTGTTCTGAGGAGGGAGATTAGGGGAATTAGTGCAGGGCTTGTGAAGGAGTTAGGGCTTAGGGTGGAGACCCAAACCTTCTCACCATCAGAGATACCTTCGGGGTCAGGGCTATTCAGGGTTCCCAGGGACAGATTAGTTTTCCCTGCTCACCCAGCCCGTATCTGCTATTTCCTCACCAGCATTCCCCTACACCGTGACACAGGAAGATGCAATGGCCTGAATTTGTACCAGAACTGGTCTGGGTGTACAGTAACCAGGTTCATGCCATGACAGGGTACACGCATTACACGTTGCTGTTTGGACGTAACAGCCGTAAGGTTACTGAGCTAGAGCTTGATCCAGAGGAAGATAGTACGAAGATAAACACCACAACTTTGGTGTGGAAACACCATCATCGGTTAGAGACACTGAGACTTAAGATTGTACAGAAGCCCCAGGGGAAAAGGCATCCTGTAGTAACTCCTGTGCAGGAGGCACCATTACAGCTGGGGAATCGAGTTTTGGTTCAAGTGAAGCACCCTTGGGGAAAATTGGACTACACGTGGGAGGCTGTTCCTCATCGAGTGACAAGGAGAGTACACCCGAAAGGAGAAGGCGTCGCACCAGAGAGAGTGCGGCACCCTTACATGCTACCGCCACATGTGTCTGATGAAGAGAGAATGACCGGGGCTAGCTTAGAGGGTAGGCTAGAGGTCAAAATCACAGGAAGAGTGTCTCAGGGCCTAAGTGTTCCAGAAGAGACAGGTCAGGAGGGACTTCACAGATCTGAATGTACCAATGCTGGTGTTTCACCCAGGAGGTATGCAGAAGATGATTTCATATGGCAGTATGTAATACAGCAGACACAGGAGTGTGTTTGGATATTGGCGACTCTGAGACCACCACCAAGGAGCGTCTAAAGCATAAGTAACCTTTCTCATCCAAGTAATGGTGAGTTTAAAGAGTGGAGGAATGTAAGGAGAGTGAGTGACTCATATAATAGAAATGAGCTGTAAGGTATTTGTGGGCAGATGCTGTCATGTAGTGATCAGAGACTTTAGGTGTAGGAACCTGAAATGGTATTGGAACCAAGGGACAGAAGGCCGGCTGAATGAGAGGAAAGCAGAGCTAGGTGCACAGGGGACATGTGATCTGCAGCAGAAAAATACAAAAGCCACAGGGGTCAGGCCAGGAAGTCAGTCGTCGTCCCGACTTGTAACAAGTCACCTGTGGTAGCTAGGCCTGACGTAGGTGATGAGTATGTCCAGAAACACAAGATCAGTATTGGAAGTGGATTAAGCAAGGGGTGCAGAGTCCTTACAAAGGCTAAGAGATCCTGATTGTCGAGGCTAAAGATAGCAGATAGCGCAGACCCTATTGCAGAAATGGAAATTCGGTCGTGTGAGCGTAGACCCAATTGGAAGGACAGAAATTCGGTTATGTGAGCAGAAGGGAGCATGAGTTGTCTCTCTGGAAATTGGAGGCAAGGACAGAAGGTCTGTGGTAGAAGAAATTGACTGTGGCCCACAGTGTGAGACTTTCATCCTTGCAGGAAAGTGTAGTGTGGGCACCTGTTAGGGTCTGGGGTGGCGACTGCCATTGGAAAATACAGCGGGTTGACGGAGGCCCATACTGATTCGACCCAGACACTATTGGCTGACAGTCCAGTGTATCTTTAACTATTATAGGTTAGTGTGCATTTATACCAATATTCATACAACGATGTATGTTGCATATACTTTATGTGAATATTGATGTTACAGTGGTAATTGTACTCCGTATATGTTCTTGGTGTGAAGCTCAGTAGGAGTATAACCGAGCCACGCAAGGTTTAGTGAGCTTAACAGACAGTGGTTACCTGTATCAGGGAAAATCAAGGATATATAGTCGACAACTAAGCTATTGGTGTCATACTTCTTAGTGCTGTAGCGCTGGGTTTGATATTTTATAGGGCATCGTTCAGATAACCAGGCCCATAAACAGGGCCAGACGGTGACCACAAGCACGAGACAGAGAGAGAGCGCAGAGGTCGCTCTACACTGTCTGTATTGTCACTGATATATAATTGAATAATTTTGTAAATAGTTAATAAACAACTTGTTTTATTGTAGCACTGAGTCCGCGTTCTCTGTGCCACTGCAGCCAAACTTAAAAAGTCTAAAAAATGGAAAACAAATTCCGAGCTGCTCAAATTTTTTTTGACTTAACCCTGCTGTTCTGTTCGGGTCGACTATACACTTATAATGTTCTGGTCATTTTTGACCGGACATATTAAAGTCTTGATTTTTAGCTAATTTAAGTGTTTTCTTTGAATACCTGTTGCATTATTATACTGTATGTGAACATGGTTGTCCATAAACAAATGAAAAATTAAATCAAAAACTTAATTTTTTTTTTTTTTTGTATCAAAATATGTTACAAGGCCTTATTGCAATATTCATGCATATTGCACATTTGCACATAAAAAAATAATCTTTATATAACTGTAGACTATCACTAATCACATCAAACTGTATGTAAATATATTTAAAAAAAAAAGTTCAGTTTTTTCTATATAAAATGGTAAATAAGGTTCACGGTGCTAAATTTACTGTTTGCATTCGTCACAAGTATAATTTACATGTCTTTTGCAAAAGTACTTTTCACAACTGCAACATATCACATTTTAATCCAAAAGCGTAAAGGGGTCTATTAAATGCAATACTTCAGTCTTAGAGCAATCCAATCAAGATAAATGAAGCACAGATGCCAATAAAATCAATATTTATTTAACCACTTCGCCCCAGAGCCTGGTTTTGCCTTCGTGACCGGGCCAATTTTTTCAATTCTGACCACTGTCACTTTATGAAGTAATTACTCTGGAACGCTTCAACAGATTCCCCTTATTCTGAGACTGTTTTTTCGTGACATAGTGTACTTCATGATAGTGGTAAAATTTCTTCGATATCACTTGCGTTTATTTGTGAAAAAATCGGAGATTTGGTGAAAATGTTGAAAATTATCCAATTTTCAAACTTTGAATTTTCATGCCCTTAAATCAGAGAGATATGTCACACAAAATAGTTAATAAATAACATTTCCCACATGTCTACTTTACATCAGCACAATTTTGTAACCAAAATTTTTTTTGTTAGGAAGCTATAAGGGTTAAAAGTTGACCGGCGATTTCTCATTTTTCCATTAAAATTTACAAAGACATTTTTTTAGGGACCACATCTTATTTGAAGTGACTTTGAGGGGCCTTTATGACAGAAAATACCCAAAAGTGACACCATTCTAAAAACTGCACCCCTCAAGGTGCTCAAAACCACATTCAAGAAGTTTATTAACCCTTCAGGTGTTTCACGGAAATTTTTGGAATGTGGAAGAAAACAATGAACATTTAACTTTTTTTCACAAAAATGTTACTTTAGACCCAATTTTTTTATTTTCACAAGGGTAACAGGAAAAAATGGAATATACAATTTGTAGTGCAATTTCTCATTAGCGCGCTGATACCCCATAGGTGAGGGAAAACCACTGTTTGGGCGCACTGCAGGGTTCGGAAGGGAAGGAGCGCCATTAGACTTTTTGAAAGAAAAATTTGTTTGGATAATTAGAAGACGCCATGTTGCGTTTGGAGAGCTCCTGATGTCCCTAAACAGTGGAAACACCCCACAAGTGACACCATTTTGGAAACTAGACTGCTTAGGGAACTTATCTAGATGTGTGGTGAGCACCTTGCACCCCCAGGTGCTTCACAGAAGTTTATAATATTGAGCTGTAAAAATAAAATGTTCACATTTTTCCCTCAAAAACGTTTTTCATCCCTTAATTTTGCATTATCATAAGGGTAATAGGATAAATTGCACCATGAAATTTGTTGTGCAATTTCTCCTGAACACGCCGATACCCCATATGTGGAGGAAAACCACTGTTGGTGCGCACGGCAGGGTTTGGAAGGGAAGGAGCGCCATTTGACTTTTTCAATGTAAAATTTGCTTGAATAATTAGCGGACGCCATGTTGCGTTTGGAGAGCTCCTGATGCCCCTAAACAGTGGAAATCCCCCACAAGTGACACCATTTTGGAAACTAGACCCCTTAGGGAACTTATCTAGATGTTTGGTGAGCACCTCGCACCCCCAGGTGCTTCACAGAAGTTTATAATATTGAGCTGTAAAAATAAAATTTTCACATTTTTCCCTCAAAAACGTTTTTCATCCCTTAATTTTGGATTAACATAAGGGTAATAGGAGAAATTGCACCATGAAATTTGTTGTGCAATTTCTCCTGAGTACGCCGATACCCCATATGTGGAGGAAAACCACTGCTTTGGTGTACGGCAGGGTTCGGAAGAGAAAGGAGCGCTATGTTGGCTGGGATAGGTTGCAGACACCATGTCACATTTGAAGAGTCGCTGACATGCCGAAACAGCAGAAACCCCGACAAGTGACCACATTTTGTAAACTACACCTCACAAGGAATTCATCTAGGGAAGTAGTGAGTATTTTTTAATTTTTAAATTTATACCATTGGGCAGTGAAGAAAACATAATTGTATTTTTACCACAAAAAAATGTTTTACCCTCAGATTTTACGTTTTCACACAGGGCAATGGGTAAAAATGGTGCCGAAATGCGTCACACAATTTCTTCTAAAAGTGGCAATACCCCATATCTGGCTGTATCGTACCGCTCAGCCATACGGCGAGATCTGGGAGGGACGGAGCGCTATTTGACAATTGGAGAACAAATTATTGTAGAATAGGCATTTGGATTTGGGAGCACCAAATTTTCTGAATTTCTTTTGGGGGGCAAGGGCCATTTCGCTTTTCCAGAGCCTTTCTGCTACCAGTAACTTGGAATATTTTTGACAGATGACGGACCTGAGTGGGGACTAGCTTTTTTTGAGGACTGAGTTGAAGCTTTTATTGGGAACATTTTAAGTAACATTTATCCGGCGCTCGAGGCTGAGCACTTACATCGGGGTTTCCATCTAAATTTCCAAGTGATGTAATTCAGATGAAACCCCTGTGGGATCCATTCACTGTAATGAGGCAGCAGAGTTACTCTGGACTCCGTCTGGCCTCTGTTTAGCGGTGTCCTTTTTTTCAGAAGTGCACAAAACTGTGGTCAACCGCACTTTTATGCACGCCTAAAAAACTGACACCGTGGGCTCACAGGCCAGATGGCATCCACAGTGCCTATATCTGCCTCATTACAGGGAATCTTCCGTCATGGGTTCCGTCTCAATCACGTATCTCAGAGATTTACACGGAAACTCTGGTGTAAGTGCTCAGCGCAGAGCGCAGGATAAATGTGAGCAGAGCCTTACTGCGATCTTTGGGAGACATAATAAACAAAATCAGTAGCAGGTGAAGAATTGGTTTTATTTTTTTTTTTTACGCCGTTTCTCGTGCGGTATAAGTGATGAGATTACTTTATTCTTCGGGTCGGTGCGATTACAGCGATACCAGATTTATATCGGGTTTTTATGACTGACAGCTGTCACACAATAAGAGACGCTTTTTTTTGCAAAATCTAGTTTTTGCATCGCCATATTTTGAGAGCTATCATTTTTCTATATTTCGGCCTACAGAGTCATGTGACCGCTTGTTTTTTGCGGGACGAGTTGACGTTTTTATTGGTACCATTTTTGGGTACGTGACATTTTTTGATCGCTTTCTATTCTGCTTTTTGTGAGGTAAAATTAACAAAAACCAACAATTCAGGAATTGTTTTTTGAGTTTTTTTTATGCCGTTCTGTGTGTGGTAAAAGTGATAAGACAGCGTTATTCTTCGGGTCTGTACGTTTACAGAGATACTACACTTACTGTATATTTTTTTATGTTTTGGCGCTTTTACACAATAAAACAATTTTATAGAAAAAATATTTTTTTTGCATCGCTTTATTCTGAGAGCTATAACTTTTTTTATTTTTCAGCTGATGGAGCTGTATGGAGCGTTTTTTTGCGGAACAAGATGACGTTTTCAGCGGTACCATTTTTATTTCCATTTTGCTTTTTGATCGCATTTTTTTCGACTCTTTGTTTGGCGATATGATGAAAAAGCATAGTTTTTTGCTCAGTTTTTTATTTATTTTTATTACGGTGTGCACAGGAGTTAATTAGTGTGACAGTTTTATAGATCGGGTTGTTTTGGACGCGGCGATACCAAATATGTGTACTTTTTTTGTTTTTGCATAAATATATGGATTTATTGGTTTAATATTTTATTTATTTATTTTTATTTATTTTGTGATTTTTTTTTTACATTTTTATTTAGTCCCTGTATGGGACATTAATTTTTATTTTTCTAATCACTGATCTCATCCAATGCAATAGATATGTATTGCATTGGTTGAGATCTATGCTGACAGTTTCACACTGTCCTTCTCCTGCTCGACTCAGCTGCAGGCTGAGCCTAGCAGGACACCGTATATGGCAGATCTGGAGGCGGTCATGTGACCTCCAGCTGCCATTTCAACGGCAGGTCCTGGAAGGTATCAGGGGGCCGTCGGAGAGGTAAGTGGACGACCCCCTCTCCTCTCACTATCTTCTATATGCCGCCATCACTATAGATTGCGGCATATAGAAGATAGCAAAGGGTTAACATCATTGGGACCTGATCCAATCAGGTCCCGATGATGTCCCCTGTCAGAGCTATCGCTCTGCACCGCACCCGCAGCGCTTGCAGGACCCTGGGGGTCCTGAGCACTGCGGGACCAACCACCGTTTTTAAACGTCGGCGCTGCACAGAGCCCAGGCAGCGCCGACATTTATATACAGTGGGCGGTCGGGAAGCAGTTAAGTACCGGGCAGGCCGCAATAATGCCAACGCCGATGCCCTGTCCAGGAGGCCTCACCAGTCGGACACTGAAGAGGAAGTGGATGACCTGGAGGAGATTGAGCTACCTGCCTTTCACCGTAATGGAATGGTCCAAGAGCAACGAGCCTCCAGTAGCCATCGCGGTAGGACGTTAAACCCTTTGCCTCACCACAGCTGGAAGGAGACCCAGGACAGTGACCCGGTTGTCAGTCGTATTAAGGAACTGATAACCCAGGAAGGTTCCTCCCTGGAGAAAGACGCGTCTCTACAAGCCAAGCAACTGTGGAATGAGAGAAGCCGGCTGTTCATCTATAGAGAGAAGCTGTGCCGGAGGTACGTCAACCCGAGGACCCATGAGATGGTATGGCCGATTGTAGTGCCCAGGATGGACATCCAGATGGTGTTGGAGGCCTACCACGATCAGGCGGGGCACTTTGGCTGGAAGAAGCTAGAAGCCCTGCTGAAGTGTCGGTTTTATTGGGTAGGAATGCGCAGTTCCATTGAGAGGTGGTGCCGGGACTGTGGACCCCGTAGCCTCAGGAGAAAAGACTACAGCAGCCAGAAGGCACCCCTGCAACCCATCAAGACGACTCGACCCTTGGAGATCGTGGCCCTGGATCATGTCAAGCTGTCACCCAGCAGGTCAGGATATTCCTATGCCCTGACTCTAACATACCTGGCGGCGTTCTTGCATAGGGCACCATCTCCCAATATGCAAGATCGCAAACTTGATCATCAGTCCAGTCTGCTAGCCTGGCTTCTTTCCATGCTGTCTGCTTGCCTCTGTTCTGGCTGCTTAGGGCGGCGGCCCGGTCACTTCCTGTTTCGTGTAGCTGCTGTGGGCACACCCCTAATGCGTCCTCAGCCTATTGCTATCAGTCATTGGATATTTAAACCAGCTCCTCATACAAGCTGGTGCCTGAGCAATGCATTCCGTCAGATGGCTTTTCGCTGCTGATGTGCCAGGTCCTGTCTGAACTATATTCTAGCCTGTTGTCTGTCTGCCTATCCTGAAGGCTGTATTTCCAGGCCAGTGTGAACACGCTGCTAGCCTGTTCTTTCCGCCTTCTAGGGGCCGCATACCTAGACCCGCTCCTGTATCTAGCCTGTTCCTGTCTGAACACGCTCCTAGCCTGTTCTTTCCGCCTTCTAGGGGCTGCATACCTAGACCCGCTCCTGTATCTTGCCTGTTCCTGTCTGAACACGCTCCTAGCCTGTTCGTTCCGCCTTTTAGGGGCCGCATACCTAGACCCGCTCCTGTATCTTGCTGCTGTGTCTGTTCTTGTCTGAATACTCTCCTAGCCTGTTACCTGTTTTTCTCTATGTCCGTACCTTCCCTTTTCCTGCAGAGTCTGAACCCGTACCTAACTCCTACTCGTTGTCCCTGTACTCCCGTTTGTGAGTTTAGAGTCCACTCGCTATTTCATTGCAAGTATCTTGTGTGTATCTGGTTCTGCCTTTCCCTTCCAGTCTGTTCCGTGTGAACAGAGCCCTGTCCCCTCTGCTCTGCCTTTGCTCACCGCTCCGGCGGTTCTTGCCTGCTCTGCCTTGCTCACCGCTCCGGCGGTTCTTGCCTGCTCTGCCTTGCTCACCGCTCCAGGCCGTCTCGCTCTGCTCTGCCTTTGCTTGCCGCTCCAGGCCGTCTCGCTCTGCTCTGCCTTTGCTCACCGCTCCAGGCGGTCTCGCTCTGCTCTGCCTTTGCTCGCCGCTCCAGGCGGTCTCGCTCTGCTCTGCCTTTGCTCGCCGCTCCAGGCGGTCTCGCTCTGCTCTGCTTGTCTACCGCATCTGCGGTTCTGTTCCTGAGTCCCAGTCTGTACTGGAACTTATCCAGTCTGTGCTCCAACCTGCTAGTGCCTCCCTGTCGGCACTCCAGCCGTGCTTGCCAGTACCCCCTGCCTGCATACCAGTCGTGCTTACCAGTGCCCGCCTGTCTGCATACCAGCCGTGCCTGCCTATACCCACCAGTCAGTGTGCCAGCCTAACCTGCCTGTTCCTGTATTCTCCGGTGTGGGTCAACAGCCGTGTCCGGGGTCTGACCTGGAGTAGCACCTGGTCCCTCTGCTCAGTTCCTCCCTGGTGCACTGGCGTCGTTAGCCGTCGTGCGACCTTGGTCGGATCGGGTAGATACTTAGTTACGCCCCTCCAGGCACTCTCCGGTTCTTGGTCCAGTGGGATCACTAAACACGCACACGCCAGTCAGTCCGGGCATGTGCATAACACTGACCATGGTGGATCACTACTCCCGGTTCCTGGTGGTCGCCCCCGCAAGGATCTGACGGCAGAAACCGTGGCAAAGACGTTTCAGGCGTACTTCAACAGGCCACATGGATACCCGGAGCAGGTGCTGACAGATCAAGGCTCAGCCTTTGAGGCCGAATTGTTCAAGGAGTTCTGCCATCTGTACGGGTGTAAAAAGATCCGGACTACACAGTACCACCCCCAAACCAACGGTCTCTGTGAAAAGATGAACAACATCATCATCGACCTGCTGAAGACCCTACCACTAGAGGAGAGAAATTAGTGGCCAGACCTACTACCTGACCTGGTAGATCTGTACAACCACATACCTGTGAGTTCCACCAATTGTACTCCAGCATATCTCATGCGAGCAAGACCCGGGAAGTTGCCCATGGACCTGGAGCTTGGTGTAGTAGAACCCGAAGCAGATATGTCCACTGAGGACTGGGACACGACCAGACAAGAGCAGTACAGAAGAGTACAGGCCTGTGTCGAAGACAGTCTCACTCGGGTGAGGGACAAACAGGAAGCCCACTACAATAGAAGTGCGCCCGCAGAACCCGTCACACCAGGAGAAGTGGTGTTAAAAAGAAAAAGGAGAAACCACAAACTTGATGACCAGTGGGAGAGAGAACCCTACACTGTGTTAAACTCAAGGTTTGATAACCGGAAGACCTGTTTAATAACTAAGGACGGAGGAAGAACGACTGCAACAGTATCCAGAGACCATCTGAAGTTGTGTTCAGGTCTGCTAAAGCCCCAGGAGGAAGTGCCTCTCACCGTACCAGAGGAGCCTAAAGAAGCAGTAATACATACTGAATTAGGAGATTTCCCGGCAGATTGGCCCCAACTAGGAGGAGCAGTAATCATACCTGTAATCACCTTCTACCCACAGCAAGAAGAACCTGTAGGTGCCCCAGAAGAGCCTGCTCAAGAAGAATCCCCGGAAGAAGGATCCCAGGTTGGAGCAGAGCAAGAAGGCCAACTAATGGTACACTTGCCAGTCCCGCAGAGAGGTCAAGGCAGTCTTGTAGCCCCTCCACACCTAGTGCTGACAGAATGGAAAGTAGTGCAACTACCAGTACCACAAGCATCCCAGTACCACGTAGGTCGACACGTAGCACCAAAGGTCAGACCCCTGTCAGATAGAGAGAATAGAAAGGAAACTCTGACAGTGTAGATAGTTGTCCCTGGGGTATGTTATTTGTATGTAATTTTCGTGTATTTCATTATTCATATGTGTTTTTGCCTTGCTAATGAACAATTCAAGTGATATGGACACTTAACTTGCATCTAGTTACCAGTAAGGGTATATACATAAAGAAGTTTGTGGAAGAGGACTGTGTGCAGCCCAAAAACTGTTTCCTGTAAATAATTGCGCTCCCTGGAGTGCCCCCTTTAGGTGACCTCAGAATAAAAACCTGTCTGGGTGGCAGAAGTGGAGGTCCAACTCAGAATCGCCATGCCTTGCAGCCACCCAAGGGCCTACGTGGAGGGTTTGCTTTGGACAGGTCCCTCAAGCTACCTTGTACTTTACCTGTGAGATGGACACCCTGTCAGGGGACCTCACCGGAACAGACTTAAATTCTGAGGACGCTCTATATTTGTATATATTTATTATGTTTTTACACCTGTAATGTTCAAGAGATGTGCCTCCCAAAAAGGGAAGAAATGTTATTATTGTTTAACCTGTTTTGCAAAATTGCTTCAGTCCGGGAGTACTGAGTTTTACTAGGGGGGAATGTGGTGCCCTGCTGCGCATGGTGCCACAGAACCCAGAAGGGGGCATGGCTGGATTTCTTCACAAGAGGCCCTCACTACTTTCATACACCTCCACTTTCCACCTCATACCACCAGAGGGAGCCCGGATAGGGATATATAAAGGGAAGGTGGAGCCAGGCAGCTCAGTCTTCAGAACAGATTAGTCTTCAGTCTGCAGTGAGTGAGTGTGCAGAGCAGTCAGACAGAAGGTGTCTGAGAGCGTGCCGACGCTCAGAGAGCGGTGAAGACGCAGTACACCAGCTGCCTTGTAGTGAAGGCCCCGAGCGTGGCCGACGGCGAGGAGATAAAGAGAGAGAAACCAAGTGGGCAGAGGAGCTCAGTAAGCTCACCCCGCTATATTTACCGGACACCGGGTCCGTGCCTACAGGGATCCATTACACCCAGTAGGAACAACCGGAATCCCAGGAGGACTACAAGTCCCTGGCAAACCTGAAGATAGACACGTACAGGACCAGGAACCCCGACGTCCAGGGAAAGTGGTTACCAACCGCAGGTCCTACCTCAGAGCAACAGGTTAAGAAAAAGCAGGACACATAAGCTAGGCCCAGTTGCAGGCTGGCCAGGAGCATACATAGAGACAGGAGGCCTTATACCCGCTCACTGGGGAGAAGTCCAAAAGTGTGCCCTTCACCTGGAGTACCCCGGACCGTACTTAACAGCTGTACCAGTAAAAGGTAACAAAGCAAACCCCCTGTCTCTGTCCGTTACTTCTGCTGCGCTATCGTCCTCTCCCTGCACCACAACGCCCAGCGCAAACTGCATCGTTCTATACTGCCCTGAGGCCCGCTCCATCTTAGCTGCCCTGACACCGGCCTCGGAGTACTGTTGCGGCGCTGGTGACCTTCACCAGACACCACAGGTGGCGTTACGAATTCCCCGAACTTTTATTAGAATTTTATACCCCCTTTTTGTGTACTGACCGCCCTGGGCCAGCCAACGTGATATAACCCCGGCGATCAGCCACCGGCCCCCTGGGGGCGAGTCACCAGCGTGCCTATCCATGCAATAAGACCCCGATGCCAGCGCGGGTATCCCGACTGGCCATTACAGGTTGCAGATGGAAGTGCCATTGGGGGGGGATATGCCAACCAAAGACAGCGGAAATCATGCAAAACGTCAAAAAATAACTTATCAGCATGCTGCCTACTGGAACAGTCCACCTAAGGTGGCCGACCGCTGTATTCCCTTTGTTACTAAAAATCTGGCACAAAATCCTTATCTACTTGCCAGTCTAATCACTAGCCAGTCTAATCACTGGCCAGTCTAATCACTAGCCAGTCTAATCACTAGCCAGTCTAATCAATAGCCAGTCTAATCACTAGCCAGTCTAATCACTGGCCAGTCTAATCACTGGCCAGTCTAATCACTAGCCAGTCTAATCAATAGCCAGTCTAATCACTAGCCAGTCTAATCACTAGCCAGTCTAATCACTGGCCAGTCTATAATCACTAGCCAGTCTAATCACTAGCCAGTCTAATCACTAGCCAGTCTAATCACTAGCCAGACTAATCACTAGCCAGTCTAATCACTAGCCAGTCTAATCACTAGCCAGACTAATCACTAGCCAGTCTAATCACTGGCCAGTCTAATCACTGGCCAGTCTAATCACTAGCCAGTCTAATCACTAGCCTTGCGCCAAACTTCTAACAGAAATCTCCTATCAGAATCGCAAGAAAGGAATCAGCAGGCGATCTCTTAGACCAGTCTGAACTAGGACTAAGTAAAGGAGCTAATACAATATAAAGAGGTGAAACTGTTACCAAAGCCTTGTTATTCCGCTCACAGTAACGTCTGAGCCAGCGTCGCTGACACCTCTGCAGGCCGATTTATGCTTTTAGAAAAGTCACATGAGTATCACTACACATGAGACTTCTGCAGCCGGACAGGAGTCCTGCCCCGGCTTCTGCCCTCCGCCACGCGTCATCTACAAATATGACAGGCGGGTGGGAGACGCCACATCACTACTTAGATAAATGTCCTGCTTTATCTCCTGTGCATTGGCACAAGGACGGGTATGTGCCTGCGGGCCGTCAGCATCTTCCCTGAGGAGAGCGGGCACCTTCCCGGCCGCCGCACACCGGAGATGCAGGTCCGGTGCAGGAATAACTGTGTTCCTTTGGCAGGATTGCCAGAACTTGTTCCCTCTACTTGTCGGCACCACCTGGACTAACTACACAGCAATAAATCTCCCCTCCTGGCAGTGATGTGGAGCAGGTTGCTCTGTAGCTGCACGCTCCGGCCCCCCAGAGCCTGAGTAGTACAGACATACACTACATGGCTGCACTGACCACCAGAGGGAATAACGGACATAATAAAGGTGGACAGGATAGGGGGAAAATAACCACATGGATGCAATTAAAGGGTTATTGCCAAAATAGAAAATCATCTCTTATCCAAAGGTTAGGGGATAACTTACTGATCACTGAGGGTCTGACTGCTGGAACCCCTAGCAAACCCAAGAACAGGCAGCATGCTCAGCCTCCCCTCCATTCACTGTCTATAGGACTGCCCAAAAATAGCCAAGAGCAGCGCTCCACTAGTTCTGGCAGTCCCACAGACGATGAATGGAGTGGTGGTTGAGTATACGCACTGCCGCTCCGTTCATTCTTAATGGGAGTGCTAAAGACCAGCCGAGCACAGAGCTTCAGTCGTCCCATAGAGAATGTATGGTGCAGCAATGATCGACCATCACATCAGTCACTAAGGACTCTTCAAATCCCCAGTTTTCAGGATTGGTGAGGCTCCCAGCAGTCAGACCCCATCCATCGGGAAGTTATCCTATGGATAGGAGATATCTTTTAAACTTTGTACACCCCCTTTGAAGGTTTATTCAATCTAATTCTAAAGTCGGGGGATACTGACAGCCGCCCTCCACTAATCACACCATGTTGGCATATTGTAGTGATATCCCACCGCATTGTGATGGAAAGAAGAATATAACTGTATACAGAATAACATGGAGATGTTTGATAGAATCCAGCAGCCCGGAGGTTATGGGAGCGCCGCCAGCTTCTGTACCTCTGTACTAGATGGTATACAGCAGTGACCGTCCCTACACGGGACCCTGATCATCAGGAATATTGCCTCTTACCCCCGAGCCCAGGGAATTCTAATTACTAGTGTACACGGTTATATCAGTTTATTATCACCTCCGGCCATGAAAGAATTGTCACATTATTTATTTTATAGAATTTTGTCTAGCATGGAAGTTATGAAACCTTACAAATCCATGCTCAGTACTCTCTATATACATGTATAAATTAGATACATTGTAAATGAAAACATCATATATTTAGGAGTTTGTGAGCTACATATCCTTATATACTCCCTGCAACCACTTTGATGTTGCACTTTACTGCAATGCTGTGGCAGCCAAAAAAACGTCATTCTGGCATTTTGATTTTTTCCCCCATTACAATGTTTACTGATCAGATTAATTAGGAGACTTGGAGCGGCGATCGTCTGATCGCTTGTGCTGTACATACACTGCAATCTATAGCAGAAATCACCATCTTCTATGAACGCCGGCCCATAGGAGGGTCATAATGACATGTATGGGAGGTCATCAGCAGACCCCCAGCTGTCATGACAACCCATCGGCGCCCCACAATCACGTGGCAGGATGTATGACGCGCTTCCAGCCGACGTGCGCTATATCCCGCTGTCAGCGATTGACAGCTGGATTTAACGGGTTAATAGCAGCAGGCGGAGCAACAGTACATCAGCAGCTATTAAAGGCAGATGATGGTTGATTAAATCAGTCATCATGTGCAGGGAAATATGTGGACTCGGTGTGCGAGATCACATCAAAGGCAGGGACACGACCTTTGACGTAAATATACGTCAAAGATGGTGAAGCGGTAGAGCAAAGCACAGGTTGCAGCCTCTTCTCTAATATTCAAAGACTGGCTAAAAATACTCCTGAAAAATACTATGAGGAGGATTTTTACTCTTCTGTAAAAAATGTAGAGCGACCTCTGCAATGCAGTATACATTTCTTTACAATGGGTCCCAATAGTGGACGGATGCCTCATCATCCATCCTGACAGTGGCCACTAGGGGGCACGCACCTTCTATGTGTATGCGCCCAACAATGGCCACAAACGTAATGTGCACCGAGCCCAACAGAGTCATCAGAGAATCCAAGAGTCCCACCCTCAGCCGGCATGCCCCATCGTCACTTCAGCAGAAATACTGCAGCAAGAAATATCTGTATTAGTAAAATGAACAGTTGCTCCATGATTCCTCAATGTTTTTGCGCATCTCATCATGTCGGAAGTGTGAGACATAATTCCCAGGTAAGTGTGCACTGTACGGATATAGGATGCAGGATGTGTGCAGCAAGCCATACCTGCAGAGCTTGTAGGAAGCCCAGCTCTTCATCCTTTATGCATCCCATAAACAGGACGGTGAATGTTTCAGGGCCAACGACACGGAATTTTTGTGCAATTTCCTATAAACCCAAGAAGACCATATTAGCTTGTTATTATCCAGCTCGCGACATCACTGCTTGAGTATTGCAAGAGAAATCTAACCAAAATCAAAATCTCAGGGAAAGCGTCACTTTGCCGTTCCCAGAACAGCCGGGTGGCCAGTGAAAAACACAGTGAAGGGGGCGCAGTGCTGCACCAGTGCCCAGGATCAGTGGGGTCACTGTGCCCCCCTAACAGGTCACATACTAACTAGCTGAAAATTTACACCCCAGCACCATCTTCCTATCTCTTAAGCTGACAGTGGATGTGTTGGTAGCAGATAGTACAAAGCTGTCCACCTTTCTCGAATTTAGTAAGTGACCCCCTGGTCCCCACAGAAGAACTGAACTCTGGTGGTGCCTTCTGATGGCTGCTAAGTCCCCGGCCAGACATGGTGCACTGGTGATTCCCCGTGGAATGATTACAATGATGCTGTTCCCTCCCGGTTAATCTACGATAGGGGCATCTTATAAGGACTCCATTGTGGGTGACCAGGACTGTGACCTTGACTTACCTTAAATAGCTCACAGCTCCCCTGCAGTCCTAAGCTCAGCGTGCAGACCTTCAGCGAGCTCCGGTAAGTGATGGGATTAAGCGCAATGTTCTTGTCCATCAATTCTTTCCGCAGCTTCAGTGCGTGCTGCAGACCCGAGTCTTTCCATGGCGACTCCGCGCAGGCGTTGAACAGGGCAGTATATGTGGCATCTGTGGGAACCAGACCTCGCTTTTTCATCTAAATGATGTAACAAGAAATGAGTCTGTACTGTAAAAACTGTATGTAATAATAGCAATAATAATGTAAGTACATAATATACAGGGCATTATCAGATAATGTAAAGGTACTTTACTGCATTACGTTATTGGTCCTCCCAATTAACAGAACAAATGGTCCATGGTGCTCACTGGGGCGCTGACGCCCCTTCACAGCAAGATCCATATAAGTGTGTGCGCCTGGTACTGCCGGCCTCGGCCAGATCCCCACAGCTTGTACACTGATGGACAGCGTACACAATGAATGTTATATTGAGGGCATAACAGTCATGTCAGGTGGCTACTGCTGTGTGTATATTCTATTCTGGCCCCTGTGTGTCCTGCAATTGTCACCAGTTCTCCCCTCTGCAGGCTCTAGCGCTAAGCTTCAGTTATCTCTCAGCTAGTGGGTAGAGAATGCTGCACTGTCTGCTCACGTACACATCGCACACAGGCGGGAGGGATTCCCGCTTTCCATTCAGCACATGTTCAGAAGCAGTGGCAGTGATATGGTTGTGTAGAAGTGCTCAGCACTGAAGTGAGATAAACTCCTTACTAGAATAAGCTGCAGCACGATCTGCCCGTGTCTCCCTCTGATTGTCCTATCACTGTGCTCCTGCTCCAGCCTAACCTGATTTCATTAATCAATAGTGCAAGTAAAGATAAGACACTTTGTAATATACATTATCAGATAAACCTTCTTCTTTTGTCACTTAAAAGACATTTTTTGGTCTCCTGCACTAATCATTCACTCTCAATATCTGCTAAATCTGTGGGAGAAGGGAAGGGAACCTGTCACGTGAACAAACGCTATCAACCTGTAGATATGGGGTTACTCTGCAGGTTAATAGCATTCTGAAACTGCCCGGTGCCGGCATTTAGACTCCCTCTGCCAGGAGGAAATGAACTTTATTGTACCTGGTAGTGACTCGCCCAGGGGGATATGGGGGAAACTCGGTACCCAGGCCTTGACCTTCTGTGGGCTGTCACGGCAGTCGGCTCCGGGGCCCATACCCTGAGGTCACTCTTTAAAAGGGGTTTGTTACATGAAGGGATGAATAACAGTTTTGTCTCGTGACGCCACCTGTGGTTCCTCGTAATGGGTACCAGCGCGCTGCAGACCTCCAGGGGTGATGGGATGGCAGCTGAGATGTTTCTGCTCCCCGCAGGCGGAGTGGGCCCCAGGGCAGGCTTGATGGAAGGGACGCAGGTGAGAGGTGGCCCAGCTGGGTCAGGGGAGAATAACAGGAACGCACACAGGGGATTCGCTTCAGTACCTTTACTGCTGTAAACGGCAGGTATGGTCCAGGGTACTTGATAGGAAGGGTGCACTTCTGAAATCTCCCCAGTGAGCAGGTAGTAGGACTCCTGATCGGTTTCTTCCTCTCTCTCTCTGAAGCTCCTGACCAGCCTGGAACTAGACCTAGCATCTGTACTGTTTCACTCTCTCACCTGTCTGCTTGGTAGTAAGAACTTTTCTCTGGCTACCACTATCCCTGGACGCTGGGGCCTTCGTGGTTCCTATTTCTGTAGATGATTGTAGCTTCAGGTTGAAGAGGGGTCTGGAATCCTCCTGATATACAAGTTATTCCTACTGGGCATAGAGGACCCTATAGGCACGGACCCGGCGTCCGGCTTGTGTTCTGGGGTGAGCTTATGATGCTCCTCTGCCCCCTTAACTCCTCTCTTCTCTCCTTGCCTCCGGCCACGCTCTAGGCCCTCAGGCTTCAGCACGTGCTTAGGCCTTAGCTTACCCTCAGCACAGCAGCTCAACAGGTGCTGCCTCTTCACTGATCTCAAGTGCGAGCACACTCTCCCTACCTAACTCCACCCTCCAGTATATATATATCCCTAACAGGGCTCCTTCTGGTGGTATGAGGTGGAAGGGTGGAGGTGTCTGTGTGTAGTAAGGGCCTCTTGTGGAGAAGTCCGTCCATGCACCCTTTTGGGTCCTGTGGTACCTGTGGGTAGCAGGGTGCCACAGTAGTGTTTGGGTATCAGTCATGGGGGCGGCACTGGTTCAGTCACCGCTCTGTGTATAGAGAGTGACGGCTGTAACCGTGCCCCCAGCCCTGATTGACAGCCGGCCCTAATGCTGAGCTGCCATCAGTCACTACAGGGGTCGCAGTTACAGGCGCCACTTTCTATACACAGAGCAGTGCCACCCCGGTGACTGGAAGTCGAACGCTACCGGGAGGAACGCGACAGGTTCATTTCAACAAAAATGTCTGCGATGCCCCTATAAACCTATGGAAGGAGGAGCCGGAGGGATAAAAAGCAGAGCACAGAAAAGGTAAATGCTGAGGCTTATAATGTAGAGAAAAAATGCAGGATACCCATCATATAATGTACACTCCCCATACATTCATGTACACTCAGGAGTGTATAATGAGTGGCAATTATTCCTTAGATAGTTCTCCTTATTCTAAAAAGTCATCTGAAAGTGCTGTTAAATCATAAGGGAATCTGCCACCCGGTTTTAGATGCCCCATCTGAGAGCAGCATGATATAAGGGGTGAGACCCTGATTACAGTGATATCTCACGCTTTTTGTTGCTTACTGCTATTTTGATAAAATCAGTGTTTTATCTGCTGCAGCTCTAGTAGTTCTCTGAATGCTGAGCTTTGTATAACCCCACCCACACCACTGATCGGCAGCTTTCCTCCAGTCAGTGGTGGGGATGGGGTTATACAGAGCACATGAATGCCCCGGACTACCTAGCAGAAGGCTTACTAGTCCTCTAGTGATAATCTCCTGCTGATAAAACTGTGATTTTATAAAAACTACAGCAAGCAGCCCAGTAAATGACACATCGCTGGAATCAGGGTCTCTGCCCATACATTATGCTACTGTCAGATTAGATAGCAAAAACCTGGTGACAGATTCACTTTAAGGGGGTTATCCTATTTCAGACAACCCCTATTCCAACACAGCATTTCTTTTTTTTAAGAAACAAACCGTGCTTCAAGCCACATATCCAAGCCCTTTCCACTTCCTGCCAACGTCAACTCAAAAACATCTCCCGGATCCGCACATTCCTCAACCACGAATCTGCAAAAACACTAGTGCACGCCCTCATCATCTCCCGCCTCGACTACTGCAATCTCCTGCTCTGTGGCCTCCCTTCCAACACTCTTGCACCCCTCCAATCTATCCTAAACTCGGCTACCTGACTAATCCACCTGCCCCCCCGCTGTTCCCCGGCCTCTCCTCTCTGTCAATCCCTGCACTGGCTCCCATGTACCCAGAGACTCCAGTTCAAAACCCTAACCATGGCATACAAAGCCATTCACAACCTGTCTCCCCCATATATCTGGGTTTCAATGTTTTTTACTGAAATTTTTTATAAACCTTCATACATCTCTGACCTAGTCTCCCAGTACTTACCTGCACGCAGCCTCCGATCCTCACAAGATCTCCTTCTCTACTCCCCTCTTATCTCCTCTGCCCACAATTGCATACAAGATTTCTCCTGTGCTTCCCCCCTACTCTGGAACTCTCTACCCCAACATGTCAGACTCTCGCCTACCGTGGAAACCATCAAAAGGAACCTGAAGACCCACATCTTCCGACAAGCCTACAACCTGCAGTAACCACCGCTCCACCACACCGCTGCATGACTAGCTCTACCCTCACCTGCTGTACCCTCACCTATCCCTGGTAGACTGTGAGCCCTCGCGGGGAGGCCCTCTCTCCTTCTGTAACAGTTTGCCGTTGCATTTTTGTTCAAGATTATTGTACTTGTTGTTTGTTATGTATATCCCCTTTTTCACATGTTAAGCTCCATGGAATAAATGGCGCTATAATAATAAATAGTAATAATAATAATGCTTTGGTGTAAGTCATTGTCTGCAGCGCTGACGTGACGGTGAAAGCACTGCAGTCAGTCAGTGAGCTCTGAAGGTCGGCCCGAGTTAACGGCACGAGCCGCTGAGCGTAGCTACAGGCTGCAGAGCTGTAGATGTGTTGTCAGCGCTGCAGACAATAACAGACAGCGGGAGCAGCAGGAGAAACTTTGCGCTGGACCTGGGGAGGATGAATAGAGAACAGACGGTTTTTGTAATTTCTTTAAACAAACTGCAGCCAGGAACAGCGGTTTTGTGAAACAAGAAAGTCCCTTTAAAGGTTGTTTCACAGAGTAAATAAGATCATTTTGGTATTAAATCATTAAAAAGCTACAAACATGCCACAGTTAATGTGACCATTATCTGGGCTTTGTTATAAAGATTTCAGAATAAGCTGCAACATGCTGTACAGATCTGACTAATGTGTCCAGGGCCTGATGAGCACAGCCACCACGGCATGGACCCCGGCTAATCCCATCCATGTGAACACAGGCAGAAGGACTTTACTGGCCACTCCTTGGAGCTTACCCAATGCTGCTTTATCATGGCTCATTATCAAGGGGTCACAGATCAACCTTATAAAGCCCGCCACACACATTAGATGGCTCTTGGATGAAAGACGGCCTGCGCTTAACAGTTGTCTGGCAGCCATCTCTCCCATACACTCCTGTGTTCTCTATGAGAGTCACCACCAGACATGTCTACTGGCACCTTATCTCCAGAACATAATGATCAGCCAAATTAAATGATCAGTTATGCTGGATCATTAACTCCCCCAAAAAATTGTCCGGGACCCCATACATATTAGACTGTCAGACAGAGCCGTCAATACGTTATATATAGGATATATCCAACTCTTCCGCAGCCTCCGATGAGAACAGTGTAGTTACTTTCCTCCGGCTGCAGCCGCTCCTCTTTCAGCATCTGTTCCTGGAAGAGGTCCAGGGCTTCGGCCAGCTGCACACAAGAGGGACATGTCTTCAGAGGAGAGCAATAGAAGTGCTAGAAGCAGAGCAGGATATACAGTTAGGTCCATATATATTTGGACAGAGACAACATTTTTCTAATTTTGGTTCTAGACATTACCACAATGAATTTTAAACAAAACAATTCAGATGCAGTTGAAGTTCAGACTTTCAGCTTTCATTTGAGGGTATCCACCTTAAAATTGGATGAAGGGTTTAGGAGTTTCAGCTCCTTAACATGTGACACCCTGCTTTTAAAGGGACCAAAAGTTATTGGACAATTGACTCCAAGGCTATTTCATGGACCGGTGTGGACAATCCCTTCGTTATGTCATTCTCAATTAAGCAGATAAAAGGCCTGGAGTTGATTTGAGGTGTGGTGCTTGCATTTGGAAGGTTTTGCTGTGAAGTAAACATGCGGTCAAAGGAGCTCTCCATGCAGGTGAAACAAGCCATCCTTAACCTGCAAAAACAGAAAAAACCCATCCGAGAAATTGCTACAATATTATGAGTGGCAAAATCTTGAGTTTGGTACATCCTGAGAAAGAAAGAAAGCACTGGTGAACTCATCAATGCAAAAAGACCTGGGCGCCCACGGAAGACAACAGTGGTGGATGATCGCAGAATAATCTCCATGGTGAAGAGAAACCCCTTCACAACAGCCAACCAAGTGAACACCACTCTCCAGGAGGTAGGTGTATCAATATCCAAATCTACCATAAAGAGAAGACTGCATGAAAGTAAATACAGTGGGTTCACTGCACAGTGCAAGCCACTCATAAGCATCAGGAATAAAAAGGCTAGACTGGACTTTGCTAAAAAACATCTAAAAAAGCCAGCACAGTTCTGGAAGAACATTCTTTGGACAGATGAAACCAAGATCAACCTCTACCAGAATGATGGAAAGAGAAAAGTATGGCGAAGGCGTGGTACAGCTCATGATCCAAAGCATACCACATCATCTGTAAAACACGGCGGAGGCAGTGTGATGGCTTGGGCATGCATGGCTGCCAGTGGCACTGGCTCACTAGTGTTTATTGATGATGTGACACAGGACAGAAGCAGCCGAATGAATTCTGATGTATTCAGAGCCATACTGTGTGCTCAGATCCAGCCAAACTGATTGGTCGTCATTTCATACTACAGATGGACAATGACCCAAAACATAAAGCCAAAGCAACCCAGGAGTTTATTAAAGCAAAGAAGTGGAATATTCTTGAATGGCCAAGTCAGTCACCTGATCTCAACCCAATTGAGCATGCATTTCACTTGTTAAAGACTAAACTTCAGACAGAAAGGCCCACAAACAAACAGCAACTGAAAACCCCCGCAGTGAAGGCCTGGCAGAGCATCAAAAAGGAGGAAACTCAGAGTCTGGTGATGTCCATGAGTTCAAGACTTCAGGCAGTCATTGCCAACAAAGGGTTTTCAACCAAGTACTAGAAATGAACATTTTATTTTCAATTATTTAATCTGTCCAATTACTTTTGGTCCCTTTAAAAACAGGGTGTCACATGTTAAGGAGCTGAAACTCCTAAACCCTTCATCCAATTTTAATGTGGATACCCTCAAATGAAAGCTGAAAGTCTGAACTTCAACTGCATCTGAATTGTTTTGTTTAAAATTCATTGTGGTAATGTCTAGAACCAAAATTAGAAAAATGTTGTCTCTCTCCAAATATATATGGACCTAACTGTACAAGCAATCAGGACCCAGCACTTCACACTTATGTCCTTACTCACCTCCTCCCTCTTTACTCTACTAAATAAACAGATGAGACCCCAAGACAACTCTGACACATACAGACAGGTGTATGATTTTTTAGGTGCATTTTCTAATGGTAAAATTTATAGAAAAAGCAAAGAAAGAAAAAAAATAAGTAAATCACGAAACTTAGAACATGCTGTGATTAGCAACAAAAGAAAAAACGTAAAAATGCACAGATGCAACAAAAGTAGCAAAAAGACAAAATAATGCAAAATAATGCAAACATAAAAAAAGAAATAAATAATCCAAACAAAAAAAAACAGTAGCAATTTCTTAAAAACACATGTGAATATTTTTCTTTATTGCTCTTGGACATGACTTCCATAATCGTAGCAGAGCCGGGCTGTGTTGTGAAGACTGCAATAGTTTTGCTGTGATTACAGACATTGCTTGAAAAAAGGAGAACAACATGGCACAAGGGCGACTTATGCAAATGCTATAACAGTCATGGCTATGATCCTAAAAAATAATGCTTCTCATCAATGGCTATCTCCTCCGTCCGGACACTTACCAGGCTTCACTGTGTTTCTTAGGTGCTAGTGGTGACTCTACCATCGTACCGTTAAGGTTACGATCAGCAAATACAATCATTTAGGACAATGTAATTGCATAATATTTGACACAATAGGAAATTATATGAGGATATATTATAGAAGGACATATATTGTCTGGTATGTGTAACGGGTCTGGGAGGCGGAACCTCTGAGCTACTATACAAGGGGGCGGTCCTTGTAAGGGAGCGGGTGGCGACCAGGGAAGACGGGCAGGAAGTCTCAGCAGGTGACCGGGACAGTCTCTGAGTGAACGGGCTGGAGGTCACGGCAAGTGACCGAGGCAGTCTCTGGATGAACGGGCTGGTGGTCACGGCAAGTGACCGGGGCAGTCTCTGAATGAACGGGCAGATGGTCACGGCAAGTGACCGGGGCAGTCTCTAGGTAAAGGGTTGGTACGACCTGTGGCGGCTGATGATAGACGTGAGCTCCCAGGTGAGCAGGCGAGAGTCTCTGGATGAACGGGTGGTCACAGCATGTGACGGCGGAGCCTCCGGGAAGACCAACAGACAGGCGGCAGATGAGCGCTCCCAGGTGAGCGGGCAGAAGTCTCTGGACAGGCGGGTGGTCACAGCACGTGACGGCAGAGCCTCCGGGTAGGCTAGCAGACAGGTAGCAGATGAGCGCTCCCAGGTGAGCGGGCAGGAGTCACTGGACAGGCAGGTGGTCACAGCACGTGACGGCGGAGCCTCCAGGTAGGCTAGCAGGCAGGTAGCAGATGTGCGCTCCCAGGTGAGCGGGCAAGCTGGTCCATAGACAGACTGACAGGAGTTGGAAGGCAGACCGTCGGACCTCAGGCAAGCAGGCAGGTGGCTGATGTGCGCTCCCAGGTGAGCGGGCAGGCTGGTCCTTAGACAGACTGACAGGAGTAGTAAGGCAGACCGTCGGACCTCAGACTAGCAGGCAGGTAGCAGATAATCAGGCAGGAATAAGTCAGCAGGCTGGCAGGAATCAGGCAGGTAACTGACAACGGGACCTGAGGGCTGAAGCAGAGTAGTGAACAGTGCAACAACATTGCTCGGGCACCTCCATTTTGGAGGAGGTGCCTTATATATGGTGAAGTCCTCCGGCCATTGGCCGGGGACTCCTTAGGACGGCGCGCGCGGCCCCTTTAAGAGGGAGGGAGAGCGCGCGCGCGCGCCCTAAGCACAGTGGCCGGGAAGGAGCGCGCGCTGCCAGCAGAGCGGGAGGAGGACGCCGGGCACGGAGCAGAGAGGTGAGGGGAACAGCGTCCCTGCCTAGCAGAGGGCAGGGACGCCGGCGCTACAGTATGCCTCATTGTAAACTAGCATTGTGATGTACGATCCCTCCCCTGCGGATCCCCAGTAGAATAACAATATAGACATTCTTACCTTGCCCTCCTTTATATTGGCCTTACACTGGAGGAAGTACCAGTACGGAGTGTTTCTTCTTCCCCTGTACCTATTATGAGTGGGTTGTGTGCCCCCAGTAATGTCCTCACCCTCTTCATATCTCAAGTCCTGGACCTCTGGAGACGATTTCTTAAACACAGTTCTTGAGGAGTATGTCTTGGACAATGTCCCAAAGTTGTCCTCCTCTGATACCGGTGAATTATGACCACGACCGGCATGGTGGGAGATAGTCCTGAATCGCAGTACTCTCTGCTGGGATCACAGCCGATGCGTTGCTGGAGTCCGGTAAGGAGTCAGACAAATCTGTCTGCACATGGGTTGTACTGTTGTTAACCATCCTGATGCCAGGGAGTAAGATGGCAACTTAGCGAGGATCTGCAGCATGCCCATGGTAGATGGCGAGCAATGGTCTTCAGGCAGCTGAAACAATTCACAAAAATAAAAATACATCAGCTCTAAAGAGCACGGCTGCTCCGTGGTCAGTAATGTCGCCTTACTGCACTGAAGTGGTGCAGACATACACAGTATATAGTGGGTGTACATATCCAGGCACAACCTAGAAGGAGGTAGATACATACAATCTACATACTGTATATATATAATTATATACACAGTGGGGGAAATAATTATTTGATCCCCTGCTGTCTTTCTTAGTTTGCCCACTGACAAAGACAGGAACAGTCTATAATTTTAATGGTAGGTTAATTTTAACATTGATAGAATATCCCAAAAAAAATCAAGAAAATCACATTGTATAAATTAGATACATTTTTTTGCATTTTGCAGTGAGAAATAAGTATTTGATCCCTCTGGAAAACAACACTTAATACTTGGTGGTAAAACACATGTTGGCAGCAGAGCAGTCAGACGTTGTTTGTAGCTGATGATGAGGGTTGTGCACATGTCGGGAGGAATTTTGGTCCACTCCTCTTTGCAGATCATCTCTAAATCATTAAGATTTTGAGGCTGTTGCTTGGCAAATCGGAGATTTAACCCCCTCCATAAGTTTTCTATGGGATTAAGGTCTGGAGACTGGCTAGGCCACTCCATGACCTTACTGTAGTTCTTTTTGATCCACTCCTTTGTTGCCTTGGCTGTATGTTTTGGGTCATTGCCTTGCTGGGAAGACCTAGCCACGACCCATCTTCAATGCTTTTACCGAGGGAAGGAGGTTGTTGGCCAAAATCTCGCGATACATGACGCCATCCATCTTCCCTTCAATACGGTGCAGTCGTCATGTCCCCTTTGCAGAAAAGCACCCCCAAGGTATGTTTCCCCCACCATGCTTCACGGTTGGAATGAAGTTCTTAGGGTTGTACTTCCTTCTTCCTCCAAACACGGCCAATTGAGTTAATGCTAAAGAGCTCAATTTTTGTCTCATCTGACCACAGCACCTTCTCCCAATAACTCACAGAATCATCCAGGTATTCATTGCCAAACTTCAGATGGGCCTGCACATGTGCCTTCTTGAGCAGGGGGACCTTGAGGGCACTGCAGGATTTTTAACCTTTAAAGCGTAATGTGTTACCAATGGTTTGCTTGGTGACTGTGGTCCCAGCTGCCTGGAGATCATTAGCAAGTTCCCCCCGTGTAGTTTTAGACTGATCTCTCACCTTCCTCATGATCAAGGATACCCCACGAGGTGAGATTTTGCATGGTGCCCCAGATCAATGTCTATTGACAGTCATTTTGTATTTCTTTCATTTTCTTACAATTGCACCAACAGTTGTCTCCTTCTCACCCAGAGTCTTACTTATGGTTTTGTAGCCCATTCCAGCTTTGTGCAGGTCTATGATCTTGTCCCCGACATCCTTAGAAAGCTCTTTGGTCTTGCCCATGTGGTAGAGGTTAGAGTCTGACTGATTAATGGAGTCTGTGGACAAGAGTCTTTTATACAGGTGACTATGTAAGACAGCTGTCTTTACTGCAGGTAACGAGTTGATTAGGAGCGTCTAACTGGTCTGTAGCAGCCAGAACTCATAATGGTTTGTAGGGGATGAAATACTTATTTCTCACTGCAAAATGCAAAAAAAAATTATCTAATTTATACAATGTGATTTTCTTGATTTTTTATTTTTTTTGGGGGGGGGGGGGATATTCTATCTCTCAATGTTAAAATTACCCTTAAAATTATAGACTGTTCATGTCTTTGTCAGTGGGCAAACTTAGAAAAACAGCAGGGGATCAAACATTTATTTCCCCCACTGTGTGTGTGTATATATATATATCTGTAGCTTTGTCGCCATAAAAAGATGGGGGCTCGGACACATTTCTTGCACTTGGGCCCCAAGCTGTTAATGTCCACCCCTACTTTTTTCAACCTATGTAACTATGTAGAATGCACATTAGGAAAATGCTTGAAATGCAATTCCCAATAATATTATTTTACAAGTAATTTCCTCTTTTTTTTTTTTTCTTTGTAAAGTGCTAGTAATAAACCCAATCTCTGGATCTAGAAAGTGCAAAACACTCATGACAAACTTGCACGTTTAATTTGTAATCTGTATTTCTTATGGTGCCTAAGGGAAGCAATAATGATAAGGCCCCTGCTTGGTAACAAGTGCAGTTATCTGCCTCTATAACAATAGCAAATTACCAATGATGAAAGGGTTAATACTTGTGCCCTGCATCAGTAATAGACCCTGTAGTCACCATGACAACTGTTATGAGGTCATAAACCAGTGTCATAAAGAAGATTCCATAAAAGAATTCCGCGCTGCCACGATCAGCGCCATTACTGATGCGCCTGAGGACCTTGAGCTTGACCACCCACGTAATGTGCCAAACTTGGTGTAATTTGGAGGTTCTAGCAGGGAAAGGGGTTGTCTGCTTTAGACACCCCTAGGGCATGGGAAGGTAACAAAGGGGGGTCCCTAGACCAGGATCCCCTTCTGTTACCCTCCATATAGAGCAGCTCTCCTTTGGGAGTTCATGGACTGATCTATGACTTTAATGGGTGATAAATTGGGAGGGATTATTTATCCTATTAGGGATTAGGCATAACGAACTGTAACCAAATGTCCAATTTTTTGAGAGGCGGACCTGGATCTGTAAGGGAGAAATTATACATCCACCTGGCCAATCAGATCAACCAAATTCGCTCCATCAATCAATGTGGTGACAGATATTGCAGCCAGATCTCTCCCACATCAGCTTTATCACATTTATAGTCTGTATTTGTTATGTCATTCTTTGTAAATCTGGTAAAATGTACAAATTGTACAATTCTGCAGTTACATCTGTTATATATTGGCACAAACTCTCTAAGCCCAATGGAAGGGCAGCCCTCCATCCATGGTTCCATAGAGGTTTCCTCCACAGGGGGTTTTCCTCTCCTGAGTGCTGGAGGGTGACTCTTCGTGAGTCGGGGGTTGTGCTATTTTCGGTGTCATGTAAATTTAAATAAAATTTTGATCATTTGACACCTAATTGCAATGCTTCGTGTATTTATTTTGTGTGCTTCTGTCTGATTAATTTTGTTTGGGGGACGGGGTCTATCACATACGGCTGGACATCTGCCGGCTGCACAGATCCCAGTAAGCACATTTTGCCCCAGGGGTCGCCCCTGCTCTGATGATGATGGTGAAGAGGAGACAAACATTACAGCACAACTCCTGGACGCATGCTCTCATCATTGGATAAAAGAATTGTATTACAGCAGTATAAGCAGATTACTCATCTATTCGTGTAATTTCCGTAGTCTTCAATGGAGAAGGCTGCAAGCAAGATGGTCTATAGGAACAGAGGCTACACAGAATCTTCTTTATCCTGATAGGTGATGGTTCAATGTCATGTAAATTTAAATAAAGTTGAGAACGTTTGACACCTAATTGCAATGCTTCATGTATTTATTTTGTATGCTTCTGTCTGATTTTGTTTGGGAGTCGGGCTCCATCACATATCACTGAGTGACACGTCTGACATCTGCCGGCCGCAGTTTTGCCCCAGGGGTCGCCCCTGCTCTGGGGAGTATGATGGAGCAGAGAAGATAAGCATTACAGCACAGCACCTGCAAGTGAGCGCTCATCCTCAGAATAAGGACTTATATTACAGTATTACAAGCAGCTTCCTCGCCTCATTCACACAGGGAGTATTTTGGGCAGTAATTTACATTAGTATTTGTAAGCTAAAAACCAGAGGGGAACAAACACAGAGAAAAATAATATCTGAACCACTCTCACCTCTTCTGTGTTTTGGATCCACTCCTGGCGTCTGTTAACAAATACTGATGCAAAATATCGCCATGTAAAAGGGCCCTAAATCCTTACTGACTGATTGGACAATTCTTTACAAAAAAACAATATATGCCTCACCATGCATTTAATCCATCCTGCTGCTCATATCTTCTGGGCTCAGACCCACAATGCCGTGACTCTCGGCCAGTGTACATAAGGAGAAAGTGGGAAAAGTCTCCAATAAAAAATAATTCTCACTTTATTGGTGCAAAATATTAAAATATATAAAAGTCCATGATAGCGGAGACGCAATCTCGACGCGTTTCTGGTTACGCCCTTAGTCAGTGATCCTGTTGTCATGACAACCCGCGCCTCCAGGTATCCCAGCGACGGTGGCCTGCTTAGACCGAGCTAGGAGCATGGTCTCAGAGGCTTCTATCACTGTAACACTGACAGGTAGAATTCATTGCAATGCTTTATAACAGCGATTATACTAATAAAAGCTAGTCCCATAGAGGGACTAAATGAAAAAGTAAAAAAAAGAATGTGAAAAAATATAAAAAAAACCTAATAAAAAAATAAACAGAAAAGAAAATGAAAATAATGTTATATCAATAAATGGGTAAATTCATACAAAAACTAAAATAAACCAAAAAGGTCCACATATTTGTTATCATCACGTCCATGGCCTATAAAACGATCACACTACTTAACGCCTTCAGTGAACACTGTAAAAAAAAAAACTATTCTTTTTCATCTTACTACCAAACAAAGAGTGGAATAAAACACGATCAAAAAGTTGAATGGAAATAGAAATGGTATAGCTGAAAACTAGTGACGAGCGATCACTAAAATGCTCGGGTGCTCGCTGCTCAAGTCAAGCAAATTGGAATACTCAGGTGCTCGGTCCAAGTAACGAGCCCAATGTAAGTCTATGGGAAACTCCAGCATTCTTTCGGCGGCCCCCCCCCCCGGTGGTCTGCAGAGGGCCTAAAAATTGCCCAAATCGATGGGAACAGTACTAAAATGACATGGGAACAGCATGGGGAAGACTCCTGGAAGCATTTCTGACTCCCAGGTCAATAATATCAACAATGTTGTCAGAGGTATTACGCCACTTTTACAGACTCACAATAAAACATACAAAAACTAAACCAAAATGGATTTTCCTGGGAAATATGTTAAGGAACATTCTTTCCAGGGTAATGACTTGTATATAAGGCAAAATAAATAACCAAAAACAAAAATGCTCCTTCACACCTTGGGCTATGTTCACACATAGCGTTTTTGATGCGTTTTTTTGCATTTTTGCATTGCTTTCAACCGTGACAAATGCATTCACCGGGAAATGGCATTTTAACATTTTACAACCTTATCTGGCCATGTGGTGTGTGAAACATCATCAGACACATCCTGTTTCATTTATGAAGGAGGGATTGTGAAAGTCACAAACACTGTTTTTACTGCCTTACTATTCTTAAAGGGCCAGCAGTCGGCTATGCTTTGTTGTTCCCATTATTAAAGAGTGGGTCTCCTATACTGTTATTGCATATGCAGTGACTGCAAGGGCTGCCAAAAATTTGGACGCAACCCAATACCTCTTTGAAGAGACATAGAGGAGGGTCTCAGTAAAAAAAAATATTCCCATTATAAAGGAGTGGGTCTCCTATAGTGGTAATACCCATGCTGTGACTGCAAGGGCTGCCAAAATTTGGGAAAAACCCCACTAACAATTTAAAGACACATAGAGCTGGGCCACAGTAATGACATGTTCCCATTAGAAAGGTTAAGGATCTGCTATACAGTTATAGGGTATGCAGTGAGTCCAACAGCCGCCAAAATTTGGGAAAAACCCCACTAACAATTTAAAGACACATAGAGCTGGACCACAGTAATGACATGTTCCCATTAGAAAGGAGAGGGTCTCCTATCCAGTTATAGGGTATGCAGTGAGTCCAACGGCTGCCAAAATTTAGAAAAAACCCTATTACCAATTTAAAGACACATGGAGCTGGGCTACAGTAATGAGTATGACATGTTCCCATTAAAAAGGAGTGGGTCTCCAATACTATTTGCCTATGCAGTGAATGCAAAGGCTGCCAAAAATTACGAGGCACTCCAATGCCCCTTACAAGAGATGTAGAGGTTGGAGGGCCTCCAGAAAACAATGTTCCCATTATTAGGAAGTGGGTCTCCCATACTCTTTGCCTATGCAGTGAATGCAACGGCTGCCAAAAATTTGGAGGAACTCCAATGCCCCTTGCAAGAGACGTAGATACGGTGATATGGTAGTGATATGGAGGAGGATGTGAAGGATGAGGAGAAGGAGGAGGACAAGAGCAAATAGACAAAATCAGGAAGCGTATACCCATGTCTGGGTGTGAAGACAGAGGTGCATGGGAATACAGTTAGACCTCCCCAAAAAAGACACTGTATTTGAGTTTATGTTACGCTGCTATCATTCAGTGATGTTGAGAAGTCTGGCCCAAACCAGCCTTTGATAATTTTTATGAGTCAGCCTGTCAGCATTTTCAGTTGACAGCGGCAGGGCAGGCCAGGACCTCCAAGGTGTATAGAGCCAGTTCATGCCACGAGTCCAGCTTGGATACTCAATAATTATAAGGCACAGAGGAATCAAGGACTACGTTGGCACAGCCGGCAAGGTACTCCCTCACCATCTTCCGAAACTTTCCCCTCTTTGGGAGAGTACCCCGTGCCTCAGGACCTGTGCGGTGGGAGGGTCTGAGAAAACTGTCCCAGAACTTTGACAGTGTTCCCCTGCCTCTGCTGGATTGAATTTGTGTCTCTCTCGCCTGTACTCCTTGGTTGTCAAACGAACTGTGACCTCTGCCGCCAGCGTTTTCAGATGGGAATTTTTTAAATGATTCCGCAACAAGAGCCTTCTCGTACTGCACCATTTTATTAGGCCTCTCCTGCAAGGGAATAAGAGACAGAAAGTTCTCCTTGTAGCGTGGGTTTAGAAGTGTCACCAACCAGTAAGGACTGTCATCAAAAAGTTTGGACAAAGCAAGGATCAGGGGAAAGGCAGCGTAACATAAACTCAGCCATGCGTGCCAGATTGCTAACAGGCAAGACTTCTGTGTCCTCATCAAAAGGATGACTGACCATGCTCTTCATGACTGGAAGCCATGGGATTTTATGAGCTGTCCCTGGCCAAGGGTATAGATTGAGAAAAGTAGGGGTCCTAGGACTGAACCTTGAGGGACTCCAACAGAGAGGTGGGGGGATGAGGAGGTAGTGTGGGAGTGGGAGACGCTAAATGTGCGGTCGGAAAGGTATGAGGAGATCCAGGATAGGGCAGGGTCTTTGACTCCAAAGGAAGAGACGATCTGCAGTAGGAGGCAGTGGTCAACTGTGTCGAAGGCAGAGGACAGGTCAAGAAGAAACAGTACAGTGAATTGTCTGTTAGCTTTGTCTGTAAGAAAGTCATTAGTAATTTTTGTAAGGGCAGTTTTGGTGGAATGGTGGTGGCGGAAACCAGATTGTTGGTTATTGAAGAGAGATAGATGAGAAGTGAGAGGAAAGTTCAGCGTGAACGTGTTGCTCAAGGAGTTTGGAGGCAAATGGGAGAAGTGATATGGGGCGGTAGCTGGACAAGGCGGTTGGGTTGAGACATGGCTTTTTGAGAATGGGAGTGATTGTGGCATGTTTGAAGGCAGGGTGGAAGGTACCAGAAGTTAGTGATAGGTTGAAAAGATGGGTTAGGGATGGGATGAGTGTGGGGGTGAGGTTGGGGGGGATGGGATGGGGTCGAGTGCACAAGTGGTGAGATGTGATTTGGAAAGGAGACGAGTGAGGTCTCCTTCCATGATGTTGAAAAGGGAGGTTATGGGGGAAGGGCAATGGTCTGGGAAACAAAGGGGTTGTGGTGGTCGGATAGTAAAGATTTGCCGTGTTTGGTCAATCTTGTTTTTGAAGTGTGTGGCGAACTCCTCAGCAGAGATGACGGAGGTCGGAGGGGACAGTGGTGGGCGGAGGAGAGAGTTAAAAGTGTTGAATAACTGTTTGAGGTTGTAGGATAAGGAAGATATGAGGGTTGTGAAGTAGGCCTGCCTAACAGAGGCGAGGGCTGATTTGAATGCGAGTGTTGTTGTTTGAATGCAGTGAAGTCATCTTGCGATTGTTTTTTCTTCCAACGCCGTTCCGCAACCCTGGACGCTTGCCGAAGCGGTTTAGTGAGGGTGTTGTGCCAGGGTTGCCTATTGACTTGTCGCACTCTGCCATGCACAAGAGGGGCGACTGAGTCAATAGCTGATGCGAGAGTGGCATTGTAGAAAGCAGTGGTGCTGACAGTGTCGTGGAGTAAAGATATGGATGTCAGTGGTAGAACAGAGTCAGAGAGTGTGTGAGTGTCTAGATATGCAAGGTTTCTGAGGGGGTGTGCTAGTTGCTGGACATGTGTGACAGGTGAGGAGGACAGGGATGAGAAAGTGAGTAGACGGTGGTCAGATAGGGGTAGGGGGGAGGTTGTGAGGTTAGATAGGGAGCAGAGTTGGGTGAAGAAAATGAGGTCTAGTGTGTTCCGTCTGTGTGGGTGGCTGAGGAGGACCACTGAGTAAGTCCAAAGGATGAAGTAAGCGACAGGAATTTGGATGCTTTTGACTGGCGAGTGTCAGTGGGGATGTTGAAATCGCCCATGATGATTGTGCAATGTCAGCAGAGAGAAAGTAAAGAAGCCAGGTGGAGAATTGGTCAATAAAGGCAGTGACTGGGCCTGGAGGTCAGTATATGACAGCTACTTGGAAGGAGAGTAGATGAGGACAGAGTGGACTTCAAAAGAAGGGAGAGTAAGGGAGGGTAGAGGTGGGAAAGGGCTAAAGGTGCAGTTGGTAGAAAGGAGAAGACCCACTCCTTCGCCATGTCTATTACCAGGGCGAGGAGTGTGGGTGAAGTGGAGGCCACTGTAACACAGCGCAGCAGGGGAGGCAGTGTCGGAGGGTGTCAACCATGTCTCTGTGATGCCCAGGAAAAAGAGATAACGAGAGGTAAAGAGGTCGTGGACAAAATGGAGCTTGTTGCAGACATAGCGGGCGTTCCAGAGTGCTCCAAAGAGAGGGAGCAGGGTGGGTGGGCATCAGCGGCACGGGTTTTAAGTAGGAGAGGTTGCGGTAGTTTGCAGTTGGTTGGAAGCGATAGGAGGGGGTATTGGTGGGAGGTGTGAGCTGTTTGGGTCCAGGATTGGGAGATATGTCGCCAGCAGTGAGGAGAAGCAGAGAGAGGGAGAGCAGGTGGGAGAAGGAGAGTGTCTGGCTTGTTTTATGTTTTGTTAGGATAGATCTGAGCTTGAGGAGCAGGTCTGCAGATGAGGTCAGGTGGGGAGGTAAGAGGGAAGGAGAGATGATTATTTGGTTAGAGGGTGCTGGGGTTTGAGGACAGCGAAGGAGAGTAAGGTTTAGTGGTGCCAAGAAACTAAGGGCGTATGTAAGTATAATGAAGGTTTAAGTGTGAATGAGAAAGAGAAAGAAAAGAGGATCATATCTCATTAGACTACCATTCACTGGTGTACACCACCATAATTATATCGAGTATAGACTGGGAAGGGAAAAGAGGAAAAGATGTGAATGGAAAATAAAATATAACGTTTATTGAAAATTACTATTAAAATAGATACATTTGTGCAAAACGTGCATTAATAAATGCATACAGGGTCACCAGCTTCCAAATGGTGACCCACAAAACCCGGTCCGTAGTGAGGTGGATAAAATAGTATTAGAAATGCCTAACCCAGCCCTTAATTACTGGGTCATGGCTGTATATTATACACCTAAATTAGCCCAATGAGGCCCTTAGAAAAAGCCGGTATACCGGCGAAACGCGCGTCAGGGACCGAGTCCCGTGTTCTGATAGTATAGGTGGATAGGGAAATTGATTATACCAATGAATAACAGTGTAACATTCTGAGCAACTCTGATTAAAGCTTCTCTGGCTAACCTGTGATCCATATCCATCTTTTCCTCTTTTCCCTTCCCAATCTATATTTGATTGAGAAAGAGAAACTAAGCACAATTAGTAGATGGTCACTCGTACCTTCTGGTCACTTCTGGCCCATTTCTGGCTTATTTCTGATAAAAACCCTTAAGAGCTAGATGTGCAAAGCTGGTAGAGGCAGACCCCAAAAGACTTGCAGCAGTAATTGCAGCAAAAGGTGGTCCTACAAAGTATTGACTCAGGGGGGCTGAATACAAATGCACATCACAATATTCAGATTTATATTTTTAAAAGTAATTCTAAAACCATGTATCAATTCCTTTACACTTCAGAAATACTTGCTACTTAGTGTTGGTAAATCACATAAAATCCCAATGAAATACTTTAAGTTCATGGGTGTAACATGAAAAAATGTGGGAAGGTTGACGGAAAGGTTCAGTGGAAAGGCGCTGTAAATGTTGTGGGGTGAAACATGAAAAAAAAAAGAAAAAAAGAACACACACAATTTGCCATTAATGCTTTGGTCTTGTTACGGCATTCACAGTGCAGTAGCAATGATATGTTAACTCCTTTCATGTCAGTACTAGTGATGAGCGAGTAGGTTTCATTAACTCTTTCTGTGAGCATGCTCGTGTGCTCGCCGAGTATTTTGGTGTGCTTAGCATTTCTTTTAATGTCGCTGTGCCTGCAAGTGTCACGGCTGTTAGACAGCTGTGATACATGCAGAGATTGCCTGTTTGACAGGCAATCTCTGCATTTGTCACAGCTGTGGGATAAATAATGTGATATTTTAACATTATTTCGTCACTCTTGGGGCCTTGAACATGTAACTGATCCATTCAGTGAGTGTGCAGGTGTCGAAATAAAGTCATCCGTTTCGGACAGCCCCTTTATTCCTCCATCCTGTTATATATTTTTTGTTATATACAAATTGCTAGTCATTTTAAAGGGAATCATAAAATGAAGATAATCCAGCTCAACGAACCGTGAATAGGCTCTTTTTCACACAAAGTGCGTAACAGAGTACAAGGTCAGCATTACAGCCAGAAGGAATGCGACGTCAACGCGTTTCAGGTGACAGATCACCCTTAGTCATGACTTATCTGCAGACATCGGGCTAATCTCCAGGTTAATAGCGTTAGAAAGGTGACTGGCTGCCATCCCCAGAATGAGCACAAGGGAGAAAATTAACTTTATTCCTCCTGTGACTCGCCAGCTTTCAGTCATGCAGGTGTGCCTTTTGTCACCAATCTGTACACAGTAAGCAATGGTTGTAAGCACGCCCCAGCCCTTTGACTGACAGCTAGCTCTACAGTGCATCAGTGCAGAGCCACCTGTCAGTGGAAGTTCCAGGGCGTGCTTACTGCCACTGCTCACATTGTATGGAGTGGTGAATAAAGGCACGCCCTGCATGACTGAAAGCCGGCGGCTCACGGGAGGAATAAAGTTCATTTACTCCCATGTGCTGCACATTCAGTATAGTGGCCAAGCACTTCCTAATGGTATTACCCTGCAGATTAACCCTACATCAGCAGGTTAATAGCGTTATCCAATGTGACAGGTTCCCTTTAACTTAAAGGATCATGTTCACAACAGGAAAAGTCTTCAAACGCTTGTTTCCAATCTATTACTAGTTATTGGACTTCTTGGTTGATGGCGTGTGGTGTGGAGTATTTTTACCGAATACAAGTTTCCATTTTGATAAAAAACAACACATTTTTACCGATATGGAGGCGAATTCCCTCCTCTTCACCAGCCTCCATTATTGGTTTTATCAGATCGTATACTCACTTTATCAAAGTTTAGTGGGTACTGTGCTGCAGACTCCAGCTGACGGACCACCACTTCATTAGGAGCCACGTTTCTGTTCCTCATGTCCCGCAGAATATTGGTCAAGTAGACGTCATCTAACCTCTTTATGGCCGCATTAATCAATGTGCTGTATACATTGATATTTGGATGGAATCCACAAATCTGTAAAACAAGTTACCGATCAGATATGCAAAAAGATCCTTGTCACTTGTTTTCTATAAAAAGGCAAATCAGTTTAAAAATGACATTATTTTCTAGACTTTATCAAGTAGGAGTAAAAAAAAAAGACACTAAATAAACTATGTAAACCAGCAATGTCATTACCGCCATGTCTTCCAGGAGCTGTAAACCATCTTTTTCTTTACGGCATGCCCTAGCGAGATTGCAAAAGGTATGGATGTTTGGTGCAATGCCTCTCTGTGCCATCATAGGCAACAGCTGCTGTAAAGAAACCATTCAGACGATCAGTTTTTACACTGTACGTGTGGCATGAAGTGTGGAAGAATCGGCACTAAGTTTCAGAATGTGTCAGTGTTCTCCATGACAGCCAACCAGATGCCACGTTTCATTTTACCAGGACAATAAAAGAAGAGCTCTGATTGGTTGTTATGGGTATCACTGTCCGTTTCGACAAAAAGTTTGTTTCTGCATGAGGCCCGACGCATTTTCAGAAAAAGGGAAATGCTAAAATCTGTATTAAACAGTATTCACACATAAAATATTGCTGCGTCCAACTGAATGTTGCATTTTGGCGGCAGCGCACAAAACGCCTTCATATAGGCTCAGTGCACAATTGCCTGCCGAAGCGCAAATTCACACAAGCACAATGCTTTGTGTTCAGGGGAAAAAAAGGCCATTTTTGATCCGTACAGCGTCCATTTGTCATCCATAACTAAAAAAAAACTAATAGAAGGCCAGACACACTTTCCTATGTAATCTATGCAGTGCGTCCGGTAAAACATACCTGCCACACGGATTGTGTCTGATTGTTGTGCATCTGTCTGTCTTTTTCCGATATCACAGATGAAAAGAGCCGATACAAGTCTATGGGTCTGTGCAAAAACATTCAGCACCCGGATGGCAAAGAATAGGAGAAGCTCTGTAATTCAAGGATTTATTTATCCATCCGTCAAACATTGATGGGAAAAACGGACACACAGACCGAACACTGATGACACACGGAACAAACACTGCTGACACCAGGACCATTTTTTCCATGTACGTGGTTAAATATGGACATGTAAATGAGAAAATGTGTCATACTTTAGACTCTTTTGCTGGCTTGCCTTGCATCACTTTTTTTGCCCCCCAATTTTCAAACAATTTAGTGCATGCTGTGGTATTTAAAGCCATGCCCCTTCTGTCAAAGCCATGCCCATCTTTCAAAGCAATGCCCCTTCTTTCAAATCCATGCCCCTTCTTTCAAAGCCATGCCCCTTCTTTCAAAGCAATGCCCCTTCTTTCAAAGCCATGCCCCTTCTTCAAAGCCATGCCCCTTCTTTCAAAGCCATGCCCCTTCTTTCAAAGCCATGCCCCTTCTTTCAAAGCAATGCCCCTTCTTTCAAAGCCATGTCCCTTCTTCAAAGCCATGCCCCTTCTTTCAAAGCAATGCCCCTTCTTTCAAAGCCATGCCCCTTCTTCAAAGTCATGCCCCTTCTTTCAAAGCAATGCCCCTTCTTTCAAAGCCATGCCCCTTCCTCAAAGCCATGCCCCTTCTTTCAAAGCCATGCCCCTTCTTTCAAAGCAATGTCCCTTCTTTCAAAGCCATGCCCCTTCTTTCAAAGCCATGCCCCTTCTTTCAAAGCCATGCCCATTCTTCAAAGCCATGCCCCTTCTTCAAAGTCATGCCCCTTCTTTCAAAGCAATGCCCCTTCTTTCAAAGCCATGCCCCTTCCTCAAAGCCATGCCGCTTCTTTCAAAGCAATGCCCCTTCTTTCAAAGCCATGCCCCTTCTTCAAAGCCATGCCCCTTCTTTCAAAGCAATGCCCCTTCTTTCAAAGCAATGCCCCTTCCTTCAGAGCCATGCCCCTTAATTCAAAGCCATGCCCCTTCTTTCAAAGCCATGCTTAGAAACAATTAGGCAGATATCTAAAAGTGTAGTTTCTATATGAATCGGTTGGAACTGTGGCGCCCCTGAGGGTTCAGTCGCCACATGGGTACTGCACCTCAGACCGAGGTGTGGTATCTCCTCTCCGAGGTAAGGATGGAGCACCACACGGGACCCAGCCTCAGAACTCAACACTACACCACTCCTGTCCTGTGGGGGGCTTATATGCACCAGGGTGCTGCCCCAGCCGGGATAAAGGAGATGGGGGGAGACCAAAGATAGGGGGAACCATGTAGTGGGTGAGGGTGGAGGACACACTTTTAGGTTACACTTACTGATACATCTATATATATATATATATATAATCGTCTTATCCCTTCTGTCTGTCTGTCTGTCTTTCTGTCTGTCCTGGAAATCCCGCGTCGCTCATTGGTCTGGCAGCGGCCAATCAGCGCCGCGGGATTTCTGAAAAAAGATGGCGGCCGTTAGCGGCTCATCTGCGGGACGGAGATGCAGCCGGGAGATGACCGGCGCGAGGCGCTCATCTCCCGGCCGGTAGCAGCAGAAGGACCCCAACCGCCGGCGCCGTTGACCTCCATGCGGAAGGGAGGACCGGGGAGCGGCGCTGCAGGTCGGGATACTTCTGCTGCGAGCAGTCGCTCATGTCCCGGGTTCTCGGAGCGGAAGTAGCCGCACAGGCAGCGACGCTCCCCGGTCCTCACCAATACGATTCGATGATTGGTCTTCGGCCGCGACCAATCACTGATCTTGCCGCTAAAGTTAAACACTGCTGTGCTGATTGGTTGACAACGCTGCCCGCAGTGTTTAAATTTCTCTGCAAGATCTGTGATTGGTCGCGGCCGCTATTTAAATGTGGCACCCAAATCGGTGATTGGTCGCGGGCAGCGTCCGCAAACAATCAGCACAGCAGTGTTTAAATTTCTCTGCAAGATCTGTGATTGGTCGCGGCCGCTATTTAAATGTGGCGCCCAAATCGGTGATTGGTCGCGGGCAGCGTCCGCGAACAATCAGCACAGCAGTGTTTAAATTTCTCTGCAAGATCTGTGTTTGGTCGCGGCCGCTATTTAAATGTGGCACCCAAATCGGTGATTGGTCGCGGGCAGCGTCGGCGACCAATCAGCACAGCGGTGTTTAAATTTCTCTGCAAGATCTGTGTTTGGTCGCGGCCGCTATTTAAATGTGGCGCCCAAATCGGTGATTGGTCGCGGGCAGCGCTCGCGACCAATCAGAGATTTTTGACACAAATGTCCGGTCCTTAGTAACACCATGCGGCTACTGTCGGGAGATCAGCGGCTAGGGTGTGAAGGGAGGACCGGGGAGCGGCGCTGCAGGTCGGGATACTTCTGCTGCGAGCAGTCGCTCATGTTACGGCATCTCGCAACGGAAGTATCCGCACAGGTAGCGACGCTGATATCCATGCGGAAGGGAGGACTGGGGAGCGGCGCTGACATCCATGCGGCTAGGGTGTGAAGGGAGGAACGGGGAGCGCCGCTGCGGGTCGGGATACTTCCGCTCCGAGAAGCCGGGACATGAGCGACTGTTCGCAGCAGAAGTAACCGCACAGGCAGCCGCTCCCTGGTCCTCACCAATACGATACGCTGATTGGTCGCGGCAGGAGGGCGCGACCAGAAATTCGCTGTCCGCTCCTTGGTAACATGGCACGCGAGATTTAAAACCCGCTTCTATGATTGGTCGCGGACGCCGCCCGCAACCAATCACAGATTTTCGCGCCAATTTTAAACACGCTCTCCGGCCAATTACCGCAACATTTCAAATAGCTACGCCACCTTCGGGAGATAGCAGGGCTAACTCCGCCCATGTGGTCATGTGACTCACAAACTGCTCATAACGTACTGAGCAGGTTTTCTCACTCACACTGTGCGAGGGACTTCAGTCACACTGTGCGAGGGACTTCAGTCACACTGTGCGAGGGACTTCAGTCACACTGTGCGAGGGACTTCAGTCACACTGTGCGAGGGACTTCAGTCACACTGTGCGAGGGACTTCAGTCACACTGTGCGAGGGACTTCTGTCAGGTTTACTGAACACGTTCTGCCAGTGACAGCGCGCTAAAGAGATACTTCTTTACACTTCCTGTTTTATAATGGGTCGTAAGCGAAAATACGCCACGGAGGAAGACAGAAAAGCAGCAGAAGCAGCAAGACAACGACAACGTCGAGAGCAACAGACACCACAACATACTGCCGCCAGACAAGCCCAGGATGCGGAATCTCACAGACAATGTCGGAAACGGGAGACACCGCAACACACTGCCGCCAGACAAGCTAAGGATACGGAAGCTCACCAAAAATGCCGGGAACAGGAGACACCGCAACACACTGCCGCCAGACAAGCCCAGGACGCGGAATCTCACCAAAAACGCAGGGAACAGGAGACACCGCAACACACTGCCGCCAGACAAGCCCAGGATGCGGAAGCTCACCAAAAACACCGGGAACAGGAGACACCGCAACACAATGCCGCCAGACAAGCCCACGATGCCGAAGCTCACCAAAAACGCCGGGAACAGGAGACACCGCAACACACTGCCGCCAGACAAGCCCAGGATGTGGAAGCTCACCAAAAACACCGGGAACAGGAGACACCGCAACACACTGCCGCCAGACAAGCCCAGGATGCGGAAGCTCACAGAAAACGTCGGAAACAGGAGACACCACAACACACTGTCGCCAGACAAGCCCAGGATGCGGAATGTCACAGACAACGTCGGGAGCAAGAGACAACACAACACACTGGCGCCAGACATGCCCAGGATGCGGAATCTCACAGACAACGTCGGGAACGGGAAACACCGCAACACACTGCGGCTAGACAGGAACACGATGCGGAATCCCATAGACAATGTCGGCTTCATGAATCTCCAGAATCTAGGACAAACCGAGAACAACACGATCGACAAATTTATCAAAAAAGAATGCTCTACCAACTAAGGCAAACCCAGCAGAACATTCAAAAACTTGCACGTTACTTAACAGACAATGAAACTATAATTATTCAACGCTACTGTGGGAAGATGAATGTAGTTTGTTCAAAATGTGACTCTCTGAATTTCATAGAGGAAAAACCATCTGACAATCAGTTTACTCAATGCTACCAAAAAGGAAAATTGATGCTACCAAGACGTCACTACTCCGATCTCTTTCAGCAGTTGATGAAAGGAACGCATGAACACAGTATAAATTTTATGGAAAATATCAGAAGTATCAACAGTTCTCATGCGTTTGCTTCATTTGGTGCCAACATTGCACCGCCCCCTGGATTAGGACTGAATTGTTTTAAAATTCATGGCCAGATCTACCACCGCACTGGAACACTTCACCCAGAACTAGGACAACCACCAACATTTGCACAATTATACATCTTTGATCCAAATGAGGCTACAGAACAAAGGATGAACCGAAAAGAAAATGAAAAGTGTAATGCAGAACTGATGAACCTAATTGCCGCACATTTACAAACAATCAGCCCATTTGCTGCCGCATATCGCATGCTAAAAGACGTTGAAGCTGAGGAGGAACAGAGAGCTATACAAAATGGGACGGAAATGCCTTCTATTATCATGGCCATTAAACAAGAACGTCAACAAGATCCCCGATGTTACAACAAACCACGTGTAAGTGAGGTCGCAGTTGTTTTTCAAAACGATGATGGAGAGCCTCCTTTTCAAAGAGATATATTAGTCCATCTTAAGCCAGACAAAAACAACCCTTTCGTTCCTAAAACACAACGTATTAGCATTTTGCACAGCAACCTTGATGCTCTTCTGTATCCGCTATTCTTTCAAAGCGCTGATCAAGGGTGGCATGAAAACCTACACCAGCAAGGAACTTCAAGAAGAATTACACAACTACAGTACTACAGTTTTCTTCTGTCTGTGCAAAATTACTACAATCCTATTTTAAACGGTGGGAAACTGACACAACAGTACTTAGTCGACGCATACGTTAAAATTGAAGCTAATCGGCTCAATTTCATACGAATGAACCAAAAACAACTTAAAGTTGAAGACTACTGCGTTCTTCAAGAACATTTGCAAAAACAATCCATTCAAAAAGGAATTCCAATTGGAAAAACAGTAATTCTCCCGTCGTCCTTTGAAGGTAGCCCCCGCAACATGCAACAGCGTTATCAAGATGCAATGGCAATAGTAACAAAGTATGGAAGACCTGACATTTTTTTTTAACAATGACCTGTAATCCTAAAAGGCCGGAAATAGCAGAAAATCTACAACCCTGGCAGCAAGTTGAACACAGGCCGGACTTAGTTGCACACGTATTTCGACTAAAACTCAGCAGTCTTGTTAAAGACATCAAAAATAGGCTTTTTGGAACAGTCGTAGCAATGGTACACGTCATAGAGTTTCAGAAACGAGGTCTCCAACATGCGCATAAACTAATTATTTTAGACGCGGATTCCAAGTTTCGCACGGAGGACGAAATTGACAACACAGTGTGGGCTGAAATTCCTAACCAAGAAAAGTATCCTGAATTGTATAATATTGTAATCTGTAATATGGTTCATGGCCCATGCGGTGTAGCAAATCCAAAAAGTCCATGCATGGAAAACGGAAAGTGTACAAAAGGGTTTCCAAAGCAGTTGAAACAGCACACTGTTAAAGATTTGGACGGCTACCCATCCTACCGGAGACAACTGATTGATAACATTGTACACAACAAAAAGATTATAAATAACTCATGGATAGTTCCATACAACCCGTACTTATTAAAAAGCTACAACTGTCACATCAACGTTGAAATCGGCGCTTCAATAAAAAGTGTTAAATATCTTTTCAAGTACATCTACAAGGGGCATGACAAAGCTAACGTCGAAATACAACAAAAAACAGTCAATCACGATGAATCATCACGGTTTGTTGACTCAAAATATGTCAGTGATCCAGAAGCTGCTTGGAGAATATTTGCGTTTCCCTTGCATTCACAGTCCCATGCCATTATACGTTTAGCTATTCATTTACCAAATCAACAGCAGCTTTATTTCTTTGAAAATGCTCAAGTCGAAGATTTCTCAAAAAATTTAAGCACAACGTCAACATTAATGGAATGGTTTTTGCTGAACCAACGTGACGAAAACGCAAGGCAGTATTTGTATCGAGAGATTCCAGAGCATTACGTTTGGAATAAAACTTGGAAGCCAAGAAAAAGAGGACTTAGCAGAATAACTGGACGCATGTATACTGTTAGTGTCAATGATCAAGAAAGATATTGCCTTCGGCTGTTACTACTGCATGTCAAAGGAGCTAGAAGTTACGAAGATTTGAAAACAGTTAATGGAGTATTGCACGATACATTTAAAGCTGCAGCTTTGGCTTTAGGACTTCTATTGGATGATACTATGTGGACACTTACTTTAGAAGACGCAGTTACCCTACATATGCCTAAGAAACTTCGTGAATTGTTCGCCTACATTTCTGTCTTTGGACCGCCTACAAATCCAGCTCAACTTTGGACAAATTTCAAAGAACATATAATTGAAGATTACTGCTTACGTCTTCACAACAAAAGTGGAAATTGTCAAAATTGCGAATCTTAAGCCATGCAAGATGTCCAAAATGTCCTACTACTGTATGGAAAAACGTTTTCAGACTTTATTTTGCCACAGCCTGCAAGTCAAGTTGCACAAATTCAAGAGTATGATGAAGCTTATGAATTATTGTTGGCAACAGAGAAGAAAAAATCCTTAAATCAACAACAACGGATTGCATATGACACTATTGTGAGCGCTTTAGAAAACCAAGCCGATCCAACGCCAAAAACGTCCTGGAGGCAGCGGTAAAACATACCTCTATGAAGTTTTAATGCATCACGTTAGAGGGTTGGGAAAAGTCGTATTGCCATCGGCTACAACAGGTATTGCAGTAAACCTTTTAAGAGGAGTTCGCACTATGCATTCACTCTTTGGGATACCAGTTCCAGTCAATGAAATCTCCGTTTCCAGAATCAAACAAGACACATTTGCAGGAAAACAGTTAAACAGTGCAAATCTTTTCATACTTGATGAGTGCACCATGGCACCCAAATATGCTTTGAGCTTAATTGACAGACTTCTGCATGAAGTTATGACTACAAATATTGCAGAAAAAATGAAATTTTTGTCCTTGGCGGAGATTTTAGGCAATGCCTTCCAGTTGTACCAAATGGAACAAGAACAAATATTATCGAGTCAACCTTAAAAATGTCAGACCTTTGGAAAGAGTTTAATAAACTCCAATTAATTAACAACATGCGATCTTCTGACCCAGAGTACAGCAACTGGCTTCTTAAACTTGGTAATGGTGAACTTAGCAATAAATATAACCTTGGAGAAGACATTATTGAAATACCAGAAGACATGTTGTGCACTGACTGCATCGTAAGTGATGTTTTTGGACAACGCGTTGAAATAGATGTGAACGACCAAGCAGTGTTGAGAGGGCCTCTTCCTATGCAATTCTCTGTCCCAAGAACGATGACGTAGCTCTGCTAAATTCATGTGTGATGGATAGAATGCCTGGAGAGTATAAATTGTACAAAAGTGATGATTCGGTGGATGTCGACAATGAAGATGAACGAGAGCATTATCCAGTTGAATTTTTAAATAGTGTTACGCCATCAGGAATGCCATCCCACGGACTACAACTTAAAGTTGGAGCAATCGTAATATTGCTGCGGAATCTAAATACAAGAAATGGTCTATGTAATGGAACTCGCCTTATTGTTCCTGGACTCCATTCCCACATAATTCAAGCAACAGTGATCACTGGATCTGCAAAAGGAGAGGAAGTGTTCATTCCACGCATTGATTTATGTCCTTCAGACACCGGTCTTCCATTTAGGCTTCGACGTCGACAGTTTCCAGTAAAACCAGCATTTGCCATGACAATAAACAAGTCACAAGGTCAAACTCTACACCGTGTTGGCATATATTTACCGGAGCCCGTTTTTGGTCATGGACAACTCTATGTTGCATTTTCAAGAGTTAAAATGAGATCCAATGTCAAGGTGCAAGTTTTGGATACCCATTTACAAGGAAAGTTGCTTACAGATAGTCCATAAGTATTCACGAAAAATCTTGAGTACAAAAATATTTTAGGTTGATATTGTTACGAAATATATTCTAGGGTCTTACTTCTTTTGTCCGATGATTTATTGTAAAATATTGTTACATATTCATGGAATAGTTTATATATTTTGATCATCTGTTTAATAATTTTGTTCAGTTGTATTAAGTTCTATAACCAATAATAGTTAATAATAAAGTATTATTTTGTGTATTCCTTGTATTATTCTTAAATCTTCATAGCGACATCTGCAGCATGTGCTACTAAAGTGAATGCAGATTTGTGCCTCTCCACGCACTTAGTCCCGGCGTGGAAAGCAGCGAATCTACAGACAGCAGCTAATCACAGCAGTATCTGAGAGCGCGTGCTGCGCCTCCGATCCTGCGAGGAGCTGCTGAAAACAGGACAGACAGCGCTGGAGCAGAGAAAAGGAAACAAGGGGAGGATTAGGGCTTAGTTTTTTAACTGTGCTGTGGAGATGGGAGAATGAGTAGGTCATACAAAACCAGGATAAAGGAGGCCATACAAGCTAAGATGAGGAAGGCGTACAATCCAAAATAAGTCAGCCATACAAACCAGGATTAGAGGAATGACGGAGCCATACAAACCACATTGACAGACCGCGCTGTGGATGCTGGATGTGACACGATGGGGGATAACCCCGGCCACAGCCCGTCATTCACTGTGGTGCGCGGAACAGCAGAAACCTGGCTGCAGCCACAAATAGTCGTGATGTAAGCGGAAGCAACAGCTGGCTGCAGGCGGGAGAATTACGTGCTGGCTGTGTGTCGTCAGCGATGTTGTCACAAGCAGGATTGACAACATGACGTAATGACAAAATTCATTAGGGGCACCGAGGGGATACATTGTGAAGTTAATTAAAAGTAGTGCACAACCCATTTAAACACTGCTTCGCTGCTTAGTCGCGCCCGGTCAGCCGCATGCATATTCTAGAATACTCGATGCATTAGAATCGGGCCACCATCTAGTATTTAATACATGGCCATCTTAGGTTCACGGTCTTTGATTGTGATCTTCCTCGCTGATAGTGGCTTTCTGCTGGAACCTGCAGCTTGTTGAAGATACACGGTCCTCGTACTCTGGCCTTGAGACGAGGAGCGGGTTAGAGTTAACCGCTGTCTCTACCCGGTCAAGGTTCCTACCTAAGAAGGCCTTGAGGGGAGCGGAGGAGTAAAGCTCCACAGTAGTGTTGAGCCATCCCCGTAGTGTTCGAGTTCGGTTCGGTTCGTCGAACACCCGTATGTTCGCCGAACTGTTCGTCGAACACCTTCGAACACCGTTAAAACCAATGGCAGGCAAACAAAAACACATAGAAAACACCTTCAAAGGTGTCCAAAAGCTGACAAACTGCTCAGAAGACACAACTAACACATGGAAAAGTGACAAGTACATATAGTCATGCGAAAAGAAAAGAGGTGGAGGAGTAAAAGGAGGGGGAGACACAGATATAAGCATGTCATGTCCTTCTAAAATCAAAAAAGTGAAAAGCCGACACGGCCAGTCCGTTCCTGCCCGTGCGACCTCCGTGTCGCCGGGTTTGTGCCAGAGACGCAGTGGACCCTGACGGCCAGCCCCCCTCTCCCAATACTGGTGCCTGTCCGCTGGTGGGTCGAGCGAGCCCCCCTGTGGTGGAGGCAGGTCTAAGCTTTTTAATTTAAATAGTCTCTCTAATTTGAATGAATACACTTTAAATCCATTTACAAGGATCTATTGGAGGGCAAGTCTCATGCCAGCAGCCGCGTAATTCCAGCTCCAGTAGCGTCCACTAAAGCTACTGCAGTTAAAAAGCTTTTATAACGATCGAGCTCGGCGGTCCACCGCAAGGCGTCCTACCGCCAGTCCCAGCCCCTATGACTTGGGGTGCCTCCTGATGCTCTTCACTGAGTATCCCGGGGTCCCGAACCATTTCCTTTGAAAAAATTAAGTGTCCAAACTACAGGTGGTGTAGCTTGCTTAACAGCTGGGATAATCCGCTGACTAGCAGACACTGCTACTAGGCACAAAGTATTTCCTGGGCTAGATGCAGTTAAAAATTTGTAATTAGATACTCTCGTTGGATGCTGAGAAAGCATTCCAATATGCCCCTGAGATGGGCACGACAGTCCCTGTCCCTGGCTGGAGTGGGGGGAGGGAACACCGAGGAAGGGGAACCCTGTAGTGCAGGAGCAGGGAGGAAGCAGTTCCTGGGTGCATTGAGAAGGGAGTATAAAAGGTGGGCACCATCTTCGTTCAGTGCAGAGAAGTCTGAGCAGAAGTGACAGGGAGCAGGGGCTCTGCATGAGCTCTGCTCCGGAGGAGGGCCTAGGAACAGAGGCCCAGGCCTGGAAGAGGGAGAAGGAAGGAAGAGGAGCGGAGAAGGCTCCAGGAACGAGGAACGAAGGGATCCTAGGGGTGCGGACGGGCGAGTCGCCACCGCACGCCCGAATCCACCTGCGTGGAGGGGTCAGGCCAAAGGGGGAGACCGGTCCCCGAAACCAGTGGAGGCGGGAAACGACCCTCAGCTAGAAACCGGAGGCTGTGACATTTTATGTGGTGTAGCCCCTCGCTACACCCGCTAAGAAGGCACCACATAGGGTCAGGGAAACTGGCGCCAAGTTTACCAAGAGGAGGCCCGAGGCAGCCGGACAGAAGCGTTGGTAAGAAAGGCCAGACAAAGGACACACAAAAGGGGTCATGTGAAGTGCTCCAAAGTTATCTGAGAGTTGTCTGAGCCCCTCACCTGGTGAGCACACTACGACGTGGGCAGCCGTTACCTGCAGAAGTGGTCTGGATAATAAGAACTGTGAGTAAAGGCCCTGGACTGCATCACTGACTCCGTGTCGCTACTGCTGCTGCCCTGCACCATCACCCCCATCCTCCGCATACACTGCCCTGAGGCTATACTCCTCCCGTGTGGAGTTATACTACGCTCTGCTGCACCCACAACACCAGCCTCAGCGGTCTGCCCTGCAGCGGCGGTTCACTCTGACCGCAATCCACGGGTGGCGTAGTCGGATATTTAAACATCAAAACCACATATATAGTTCCGCCACTGGTTTGACCGCCCTGAGCCACGGAACCGGGTCGCCGCCACGGAGACTACAACCACCAGCATCCACCAAAAAGGGTCCGGCTCCGGGTGTCCCAAGGCCCAGGGGGCGCATCAGAACATTTTCATCACCTTTCATAATCACCAATGGGACAAGGCAGGGATGTCCTCTGTCCCCTCTCTTATACATCCTAGTGACGGAGCACCTGCTCTCATCAATTCGCCATAACCCCAATATTAGGTGGATTGAGGTGGGAGGCACCGAGTACAAGTGCTCTGCATTTGCTGATGATGTCCTAGTATATATCACTCAATCACATATATCCATCCCTGCTGTTATGGCTGAAATAGATCACTTTGTTACATGGTCAAATTTTAAAATCAATGCAGCGAAGTCTGAGGCCCTCAATGTCTCCCTCCCCAAATCCATATAGAATTCCATCCAGTCCAACTTTCCCTTTGCCTGGCCCTCACAGGGTATCAAATACTTAGGAATTCCTATTCATAGAGACCTCTCCCGTCTATGTTATCTTAATTTTGGGCCCTTTATTGAACAACTCCATTCAGACCACGGTTGGCAAGTTAGAACTGTAAGATTCACTACGTGAACCACTGGTGTTTTGTGGAAAAGCACATGTACACTGTGTTCCAAATTATTATGCAAAAAGTGTTTAGGAGTGATAAGGTAAGAATTTGTTTGTTTGTCGGTTAAACTCATTGATGGTGATGTGTGTCAGGGCTCTTTATATCACTGTAAGCATAAATGTAAGATAAATTGACAGTCCTGCCTTCTATCCTTTGGAGAATTTAAGAATGAAAGTATGGATCCGATGATTGTGTTGTGGGTGTGTATCGGGATTGGTGTTTTTGGTCTGTTTTTCTGGTCGGCGTATAAGTCCTGGAAGGCTAGTAGTGGAATGGTTCAGAAACCTTTGTGGCCCATTGTCTAAGTGACCATTGTCTAAGTGACTGAGGAGTCTACTCTAAGTGATGAGAACCCAAAAAAAAATGGGGAACCAAAATGCCAAGGAAGGCATTATAGCCAAAGACTTAGTGGTACGCAGAGAAGGGAAACAGGCACTGATTGGAATTGACAAAATATTATGTAAAGCGGGAATGAATGAGAATGGAGAAATGAATGGAGAGAAATGGAAATCCTTCTTTAACTGCTATCATGGATGGCTGAAAGATAAGGGTCTGTTGAAGACAGTGGATGTATGGATGAATGCATGTGCTCATTTTAAAGGAAAAATTGAAGAATTAGGAGACGGACGTTACAGACTGACAAAAACCGGAGTGACAGATTTTTCTCCCTGTCCGCTCCCGACGTCACCCAGCTCACCCTCACCTCAGTACCAGAATTCTCAGGAACCCAATTGTTGGGTTTGCCCCAGATGTGGACAGCAGAACCCCTTGACAGTAGACATCTGTGTGGCATGTGGAGGACCGAGACCCCACCCAGCTAGTCTTTTCCCAATGAGGACGGTAGTTGTGCGAGGAGCACCGGGAGCAGCAGCAGCAGCAGCGGGGGGGGGATGCAGTTGTTCCAGGTCAGAATGCTCGCACAATGTTAATGTATAGACCATGGAGTCCTTCAGAGCAGTTGGCACTGATCTCCCAGCTGCCAGACCCATCCCAGTCCCCTATGGGTTTCGCTAGAATGATCACCACCATACAGGATAATACCATGCCACTAGAATTGATCTGCAAGGGGTAATTAAGGGGAAATTGGCAGATGAAGCTCGGTATGACAGACTGACGGACGAAACTTATAAACAATATGACAATAGAACGGGCCCTGATGTAGCGGAGGCTAATGATGCAACAGCCGGGGTTCTGTACGTAAAAGCGTTGGTAAAAGCATGTAAAGATAGGCAAGCAGAAAAGCAAGTTACACTAGAAGATAGAGTGCAGGGGAAGGAGGAAGATCCTAAGGATTATTTCTATGCATTAAAGAAAACCTGGTCAGAAATGGGGTTCAACCCCGGAAATAAGACTAGTGAGAGGGTATTAGCAAGTGCTTTCATGAATGGACTAAAGAAGGAGATTGCAGAGAAGGTAAAAGCAAGTAGACCAGACTGGAGATCAGTGAAGGCAGAAGACTTAGCTAGAATAGCTCAGGGGGCACAGCATGACATAGCGCAGGCAAAGAGAGCTGCCAGAATACATATAGCAGAGACGACCCCCAGAAAGAACAGAGGCAGAGGACGGACTGAAGGAGGAGGACAGAAACTGTGTTATGGATGTAAAAAGCCAGGACATTTTAGAAAGGACTGTAGCACCAACCCGTATCCAAATGCTCAGAGTACGGGTCCTCCAGCCAACCAAACAACGCCCCCACAGGATGAGGGTGGCTTGCACATGAACCCCCTCATCTCCTTACCCCCAACTCTCAGTTGTATAGTGCAGGTGAACCTACCAGGGGGACATGAAATCGATTTCCAAGTAGATACGGGGGCCGACAATTCAGTAATTACGCAAGGTGATTGGCCATACACTGACACTGATTTTTCACATCATGTCATTGCCACCCCCTTCAATTCCCCGTCTATCCTGCTCCCTGTCACTAAGAGAATTCCCCTGCAAATTCAAGGAGCTACTGTACATAGCCAGCTCATGGTATCGCCCCAAGGCCAATGTAATCTATTGGGAAATGATGTGTTGTCCCAATTACAAGCACATATTGAGTATCATCCCGATGGCACTGTCACCATGACCCCAGGTTTAAAACCAAGTAGCCTTTGCAAAATTATGTCACTAGATATTGCCAGCATAGAAGAGACAAATGAGTTTCCCCCGATATTGGAGCATGCTGTACCACATGATTTTTGGGCCTCAGACAAAACAGATGTTGGTAGGTTAAGAGTTCAACCAGTAATGGTAAAATTAAAACCAGGAGCAATCTTGCCTCAACTGAAGCAGTATCCCCTTAGCTCGGCTCAGGAGAATGCCATAGCCCAGCAAGTCCAAAAATTACTACAGAGGGGAGTCCTAGTCAAAACCCAGTCCCCTTGCAACACTCCCCTGTTTCCGGTAAAGAAAAAGAGCGTGCCAGGACAACCAGCCGCATATAGAATGGTCCATGACCTCCGGTTGGTTAACAAAGCCACAGAACTTCTAACACCAGTTGTGCCCAACCCGCATACTCTTCTGTCACAGATACCTTCTAACTCTCTTTGTTTTTCAGTGGTCGATTTGGCAAATCCATTCCAGAGACTGCAAATTGATTATATTCAGCTGCCAAAGTCAGGATCATGGGAATATGTGTTGGTCTGTATTGATTTGTTCTCAGGATGGCCAGAGGCTTTCCCGATTGCCGAAGCCACGGCTGCGGCAACCGCAAAGAAACTGCCTGCGGAGGTGGTCTGCAGGTATGGGGTACCAGAAGTAATTGAGAGTGACAGAGGTACACACTTCACAGGTGAAATAATGAATGAAGTCATGTCAGCTCTAGGAATTCAACAAGCATTCCACACCCCATATCACCCGCAAAGTAGTGGTAAAGTGGAAAGACTGAATGGGACATTGAAATAAAAAATTCAGAAAGCCATGGCTGAGACAGGAAGACCATGGCTGGATTGTTTACCGCTTGCTCTGTTTTCAGTAAGATACACGCCTAATAGAAAGACTGGACTCTCTCCATATGAGATATTGTTTGGCAACGTACCCAGCCTAGGGTGTTTCTATCCGCAAGCATTAGAAATGAATAACCATGTGCTAAGTTCCTACGTGAGGGCTTTACACAAAAAGATTAAGCAAATACATGATAATGTCTTCAGTTCTCTTCCAGATCCAGATCAAGACTCTAGCAGCCATACGCTGCAACCTGGAGACTGGGTGGTTATAAAAAGACACGTGAGGAAAAGCCTAGATCCACGGTTTGACGGACCCTTTCAAGTTCTGCTGACCACAAGTACAGCCGTTAAGCTAGAGGGAAAAGAGACCTGGATCCACGCATCCCATTGCAAAAAGATACTAGGAGAACCAGCGGACAAAGAATGATGACATTGTTTATACTTACCTGCATACTTACAACCATAGGTGCATGGACTAGGTTGAGCACCACAGATGGAGACAACAATAGATTCATTAAACACCATCTTGCTCTAATCGATGGACTAAAGGAGCAAAACCAGACCATTGCTAATTGTTGGATATGTACACATGCCCCTGTGACGTCCACTAGCATACCCTTTCTCGCCGTCCCAGTCTCATGGGAAGAGATAAACTTTTGGGTGAACTGTTCAGATACTTGGGCCAATAATGCCACACAGAGACTGTGGAATACCACTGTTGGGATTCCCGTAGTAGCATGGACAAAATTTCCCTGGTGGCAAGGGAACCTGACGGGTCAAATAATTCCCAGGTTGTATATAGCATTTAAAGGAGGGGAGTGGGTACCTCGTAACAAAACAAAAATTACTGATCTAGGGAAAATACCTGAACAAGGATTGAAAATAAGTTTTAATGCCACTTCAGGAAGCAGTGATGCCTTTAAACCTTCCCTGTTGGAAAGATATCTACACACTTCTAATTGGGTGAATAATGTTTATTTTAAAAACGGGGCAAGTGATACCTGTGCCAAAATACCTGGCAATCTACAGTGTAATGTAATCAAGTTATCAGAAAGGTGCACCTACGTGTGGCAATCCTGATGCTGGCTATTGCTCCCCTATAGGTCAAGGGCCTGGGTGGTGTATGATGTCAAATGTCTCTAAGTTTGTTGATTTAGTTCACCGTCTAATACTGCAACATTCAGCATTATGGAATCTCCCCTTATCCATGTATTGGGTATGTGGAGACAAGGCTTTCAAGTGGCTCCCAGTAGGAGTAACAGGAACTTGTACCTTAGCCAGATTGACACCCGCAACTTATATTGTTACTCCAGACCAGCTAGATCCTTTGTCTATCCCAAAACATACACTGCATAAGCAATCAGCAGACAATAAAGAAAGACCAAGTGGGAGACCCCATATAGTTCAAATGGGAGGGGTAAACACATTTTTCAGTGCATTGTTTATATACCCTATGTTGACACAAATGTGGGATAAATTAGTAGAAGCTACAGACTATCTTGATGATCAGATTTGGGATATTTTAGAAGTAGTTAACGGATCTCTTGCAGTACAGAATCAATTGATTATTGTCACGAACCAACATACCCTTGTACTAGATTATTTAACAGCAGCACAAGGAGGGATGTGCCAGATAATAGGGCTCGCATGCTGTCATTATATAGACAATCCTAGTGTATTGACGCTGAAACATAAGTTAGAGGACGTTGTAAAATTGAGGAAGCTTTATGATGACGCCAACCTCAAGAATCAGGATTCCTGGTGGGCAAACACCTTTTCCTTTCTAAATCCTGCTAATTGGTTTAAAGGTATCGGTGGGTGGGTGGCTGGTATAGTGTAAGCTATTATTCAGATTTTGCTAATGTGTCTTGTGGTTTATTTGGTTTTTAAGCTTTTTCTAATGTGTATTCAGTGTTGTACTAAAAGAAAATATAGAGATTCATACTGATAAATGAAGGAACCAAAGGATGGAATGTTATAGCAGAAGATGAGGCCCCTTAAGTTCAAAGACCCCATCTATGCTGTATAAGTCTGAAAGTTACTTTAGGTAAAAAAAAAAACACCAGCTGTGAATGTTCCTTCTTGAATCAATAATGCGTCCTTGCTAGTCATCAGAATGTATCTGATTAAATGTGTCTAATCAAATGCGTCCGATTGAATGTTTCAACACAAGCACGAGAATAGAAATCAGTCTTTGTGTGCTAAAATTGTATAATCAAACCATATATGGTAAATCCGTTTTCTGCCTTCAGGGTGAATATAAAACCCATGCTTTGTAATAAAGTTTAGAGCTTGTTTGACACACATCCTGTCCTGTGTCTCAGTCTCTCCGAGCTCGTAATCCAAAGGATAGAAGACTCAGAATGCAGTGACCACAACAGTGACTGGCTGGCAATCCCTGCATGTTCATTGGCTCTGTAAAGAGCGCCAAACATGCAGGGCGGAGACCCGAGCTCCCGCCCGAGTAACCCGAAAATGCTCGGTGCTCGCCGAACATCCCGAATAGTGAGATGCTCGAGCGAGTACCGAGCAGTGTCGAGCATGCTCATCAACACTATTTGCTCTTGTCCTCCTCCTTCTCCTGATCCTCCACCACCATATCACCAGGGTGACCGTGGTCCATGATGCAACACCCACAGAATTTTTTTAAAGAGTGTTTATGATGCCCGTAAAATTTTTTTTTTTATACAGTATGTTCATGTATACCCCCAGGACTAAATGTTGGTCAGCCCATACACTTAGTGCATGGGCATTACAAGTATAGGACGCCAGCTCCTTTCTAATGGAAATATTTTTTTTATGAGGCCCTCCTCCACGACTCTTCCAAGGGGCATTGAAGTGCCTCCAAATTTTTGGCAGCCCTTGCATTCACTGCATAGGCCAACACTATGGGAGACTCTCTCCTTTCTAATGGGAATTTGTCGTTACTGTGGCCCTGCTCTATGTGTCTTTAATTTCTTAGTGGGGTTTTTCCCAAATTTGTTCAGCTGTTAGACTCACTGCATACCCTATAACTGTATAGCAGACCCTCTCCTTTCTAAGGGGAACATGTCGTACTCGTTACTGTGACCCTGCTGTATGTGTCTTTAATTTCTTAGTGGGGTTTTTCCCAAATTTGTTCAGCTGTTAGACTCACTGCATACCCTATAACTGTATAGCAGACCCTCTTTTTCTAATGGGAACATGTCGTACTCGTTACTGTGGCCCCGCTCTATGTGTCTTAAATTTCTTAGAGGGGTTTTTCTAAATTTGGTCAGCCGTTGGACTCATTGAATACCCTATAACTGTATAGCAGACCCTCTCCTTTCTAATGGGAACATGTCGTACTTGTTACTGTGGCCCTGCTCTATGTGTCTTTAATTTCTTAGTGGGGTTTTCCTAAATTTGGTCAGCAGATGGACTCACTGCATACCCTATAACTATATAGCAGATTCTCTCTAATGGGAATTAGTCATTACTGTGGCCCTGATCTATGTGTCTTTAATTTCTTAGTGGGGTTTTTCCTAAATTTGGTCAGCCGTTGGACTCACTGCATACCCTATAACTGTATAGCAGACCCTCTCCATTCTAATGGTAACAAGTCGTACTTGTTACTGTGCCCTGCTCTCTGTGTCTTTGATTTCTTAGTGGGGTTTTTCCTAAGTTTGGTCAGCCGTTGGACTCACTGCATACCCTATAACTGTATAGCAGACTCTCTCCTTTCTAATGGGAATTTGTCGTTACTGTGGCCCTGCTCTATGTGTCTATAATTTCTTAGTGGGGTTTTTCTAAATTTGGTCAGCCGTTGGACTCATTGCATACCATATGACTGTATAGCAGACCCTCTTCTTTATAATGGGAACATGTCGTACTTGTTACTGTGTCCCTGTTCTATGTGTCTTTAAGTTCTTAGTGGGGTTTTTCCTATATTTGGTCAGCCGTTGGACTCACTGCATACCCTATAACTGTACAGCAGACCCTTTCCTTTCTAATGTGAACATGTCGTACTTGTTACTGTGTCCCTGCTCTATGTGTCTTTAATTTCTTAGTGGGGTTTTTCCTAAATTTGGTCAGCCGTTGGACTCACTGCATACCCTATAACTGTATAGCAGACTCTCTCCTTTCTAATGGGAATTTGTCGCTACTGTGGCCCTGCTCTATGTGTCTTTAATTTCTTAGTGGGGTTTTTCTAAATTTGGTCAGCCGTTGGACTCATTGCATACCCATTAACTGTATAGCAGACCCTTTCCTTTCTAATGGGAACATGTCGTACTTGTTAGTGTGGCTCTGCTCTATGTGTCTTTAATTTCTTAGTGTGGTTTTTCCTAAATTTGGTCAGCCGTTGGACTCACTGCATACCCTATAACTATATAGCAGACTCTCTCCTTTCTAATGGGAATCTGTCGTTACTGTGGCCCTGCTCTATGTGTCTTTAATTTCTTAGTTGGGTTTTTCCTAAATTTGGTCAGTCGTTGGACTCACTGCATACCCTATAACAGTATAGCAGACCCTCTCCTTTTTAATGGGAACAAGTCATACTCATTACTGTGACCCTGCTCTCTGTGTCTTTAATTTCTTAGTGGGGTTTTTCCTAAATTTGGTCAGCCGTTGGACTCACTGCATACCCTATAACTGTATAGCAGACTCTCTCCTTTCTAATGGGAATTTGTCGTTACTGTGGCCCTGCTCTATGTGTCTTTAATTTGTTAGTGGGGTTTTTCCTAAATTTGGTCAGCCGTTGGATTCACTGCATGCCTTATAACTGTATAGCAGACCCTCTCCTTTCTAATGGGAACATGTCATACTTATTACTGTGGCCCTGCTCTATGTGTCATTCAGAGTCCCTCCATCATCAATGAAACAGGATGTGTCTGATGATGTGTCACACACCACATTGCCAGATATGGTTGTAGAATGTAAATATGACATTTCCCTGTAAATGCATTTGCCTTAAAAAATAACGTAAAACAAAACAAAACAGTAGGATCTTTCTTTAGTATAAAAACAAAGTCGCCAATGTAACCTCAATGTAATCACATTGTTCAGCTCCTGCACCTCCTCCTCCATCTCTGAAATTACCACATCAGTCACAAGCTGAAAGCACTGCAGCACTGCCTTGGCCAAGCGGCAACAGGCTGTGCTGAAGATAACATGCTTAATGCTTAGGTGACAAACCACCTAGCGCTGTAGAGATGTTGAAAGCTGTAACACAGCAGCTTGATGTGTTGCTCTCACCGCTGAACATACAGCCAGGCATGGTCGTGTGTGACAATGGGCGGAACCTGGTGACGCAGAAATGACAGCCGGAGTAGATACAGATTCCCTCTATGCCAGTCCTTTCACCGAGCTAAAGAATATGGCTGTGATGAAATACAACTCCCACTGAGAAGCTGTTTCAGATTGAAAAACATTGGGCCCACCAGAGGATTTGATTCTGAGGGTTCACCTTTCTCCCCCGCTCAAGAGCCCCATAGCAGCTGCAAAGTTAGCGCTATCATGAACTCTCCTGATGTAGAAGCCAGGGCACACCAGAGGATTCTTCGTGGGACCGTCCAACCCTGCCAAGAAGCAGTCCTGGCTAAAAAAAAGTGTGTGGGAAGATTCCCGGACACTCTATGGCTGCTTTTTTACTGAGGTGGAAACCCACGCAAACACGGGGAGAACATACAAAATTCTTGCAGATATTGTCCTTGCTGGGATTTGAACCCAGGATCCCAACGCTGCAAGGCTTCAGTGCTAACCACTGATCCAATGTGCTGCCGTTCACCCTCTGATATCTAACAGGCTGGGGAAACTTGCACCTACTGCCACTCTATCTTCAGCTCCTTTGTGAGAAACTAATGTATTTGGGCAGCCACTCAGTCTACCAAATAAAATTCCTGAGAAGGAAATTGTGGAAGGCTTCGCTACTGGTACTGGGACAGTGCTAATACCATGGTGTTGTACCATAGTTTACTGGAAATATTCCAGGCTGGTAGGAGGTAAGCAGATTCCCACAGAAAAGTACCAGCAGTAATGTTCAGGGACCCGCGCTTGTAGAAGGCGGAGACAACACCGGGAGAAATAGTGACGACTGGGGACAGAGTATGGACACGAGGCATGAGGTTGTGAAAAGCTTCCGCCTTCACGGGCCTAAAAGGCCACATTTCAAGTGAAAGCAGCTTTAGAGGACTTCCTGGGAGAAATCACAGCTGGAGTAGATATGGTTTCCCAAGTCCTTTCACCAAGCTTAAGAATATGGCTATGGTGAAATACAACTCAGCAAAAGAAGCTGTGGACTGGCTCCATACCGTCCCTGGCCACATTCACTTGACCACGTGTTTGTGCGCAGGCGGTCCTTCCCAGTAAGTGCACTGGGAAGGGCACGGGTAATGTTGTGGGACCCGTGCTTGTGGAAGGCGGAGACGATACCGGGAGAAATAGTGGTTGCTGGGGACCGAGTATTGACGCCCGGACGCCGCCGGCATGAGGCTGTGAAAAGCTTCTGCCTCTACGAGCCTAAAAGGCTCCATTTCAAGTCCAAGCAGCTGCCCAGAAATCTGGCAGTTTAGTATTGCAGCCTGTGGGTGGGTGGCTGGCTGCATACTTGCGCTTGCATTCCAAGTAACAGAAAAATAAGCAGATAGTGGCCTCTATCATTATCATGGCCTCACCTCGGCACTAAGAACTCTCCTGAAGGAGAAGCCAGGGCCCACCGGAGGAGTCTCCGGTTTTCAGGTGGGTCCGTCCAACCCTGCCGAGAAGCAGCCCTGGCTAAGAAAAGTGTGGGGGAAGATTCCCGGACACTCTATGGCTGTTTTTTTAATGTGGATTGGACGTGCTTGTGCATGTTATTTCTTAAACTGGATTGCAGATCAGGCCATTGCCCAACTCTGTAGTCCTGAAATTAAATGCGCAAAGAAAGATGTTTGTGTGTCAAAGCACCACCGAGAAGTGCTAGTTGATGTTAGATGGGCTGCCATTCCTTCTGCAAAAGCTGCTTCAGAGGACTTCCTGGGAGAAATGACACCCAGAGTAGATACGGTTTCCTTTTATGTCAGTCTTTTCACCGAGCTAAAGAATATGGCTGTGGTGAAATACAACTCAGCAAAAAAAGCTGTGGACTGGCTCTGTACCGTCCCTGGCCACATTCACCTGTCCACGTGTTTGTGGTTAGGCGGTCCTTCCCAGTAAGTGCACTGAGGAGGGCACGGGTAATGTTGTGGGACCCGTGATTGTGGAAGGCGGAGACGACACCGGGAGAAACAGTGGTGGTTGGGGACCGAGTAAGGACACCCGGCCGCCGCCGGCATTTGCTTATGAAAAGTTTCCGCCTCCACGAGCCTAAAAGGCCACATTTCCTGTGCAAACAGCTGTCAAAAATTTGGCAGTATAGTATTGCAGCCTGTGGGTTGGTGGGTGGCTGGCTGCATGCTTGCGCTTGCATTCCAAGGAATGGTGTAGGGACAACTGAACGCTGCACTGGAACAAGGACGTGGACGGTGATTGTTGCAAGTCTGCAACGACAGGTGCATGGCGGGAGGCATCTACGCATGCGCCAAGGAACACTTATGATGGGCACACTTTTAGGCAGTGACCTGGGAGTCAGAAATGCTTCCAGAGGTCTTCCCCATGCTGTTCCCATGTCTTTTCAGCACTGTATGCATGTGTCTGATGATGTGTCACACACCACATGGCCAGATAAGGTTGTAAAATGTTAAAATGACATTTCCTGGTGAATGCATTTGTCTTGGTTGAAAGCAATGCAAAAGTGCAAAAAAGCATCAAAACTGCTACGTGTGAACATAGCCCAAGGTGTGGAGGAGTATTTTTGGTTACTTATTTTGCCTTATATACAAGTCATTACCCTGGAAAGGATGTTCCTTAACATATTTCTCAGGAAAATCCATTTTGGTTTCGTTTTTGTATGTTTATGAGTCCGTAAAAGTGGCATAATACTCTGACATTGTTGTTGACAGCAGTGATATGAGAGTCAGAGATGCTTCCAGGGGTCTTCCCCATGCTGTTCCCATGTTACTTGAGCTCTGTTCCCATCGATTTGGGCAATTTTTAGGCCCTCTGCAGACCGAAGGGAGGAGCCGCCTGAAAAATGCTCGAGATTCCCATAGACTTACATTGGGCTCGTTGCTCAGGTCGAGCACCCGAGTATTCCAATGTGCTCGACCCGAGCAACGAGTACCCGAGCATTTTAGTGCTCGCTCATCACTACTAGACACTTATAAGAAAGGGGACAATCTGAACAATCTGTCTTCAGATATTTCTTGGCCAAGTCTAGATGTTTCCATTTCTGTGTCTTGTTCAGTGGCGGCTGGGTTTCGGCCTCCTCACCTTGGTTATGTCTCTGAGCACCTTGTACTTCTGGTCCTCCAGGGAGGTTGCAGATCTGGAATATGACAGCACTGGAGGACAATTTCTTCTTTGTCCCTTCATGTTTGATTCTTCTCAAATATTTGGTAGTTAATGTGAGTCTTATTTTTCTCACCATGTTTTTTGTGTCCCTGTTGACTATTGGCAACAAAACTTTTGCTGGTTTTGTGATCGCACCTCAATATCTTAGCAATTTTAAGAGTGCTACATCCCTCTGTAAGACTTTTCAGTCAGTTAAATCTCTTTTTTTAGCCCATTTTGTCTGAGGAAAACAAGCTGCCTAATAATTCTGCACACCTTGATAATCGTATCCTTAGTCCGCACCCCCCTCATTACAGAAATACACATCACCCTGAGCCATAGTTTTTTTATTATGATGCAGGGTAAACCTGTATTTATTACCTTTGGGTGTTTCTTCTAAATATGCAATATACAAATGTTCCTATCCGAGAGTGGCTTCGTGATCCTGCCTTGCAAATGGAGGCAAAGTTGTTGCTTCAAGAGATGTAAATTTTGAATTAATAGTTCACATTTATTGAGACTCCAGAGATTAATTTTCTGTACATCAAAATGTTCATATGGTCACCTAAGCACCTTCAGCCCTGAATTGATTGAATGACCAAACACCATTGATCCTTTCCAACCATTGGATTTACTGGTGACATATGTTGGGAGCGGGCTCAGGATATGAACCTGCTCTGTACTCTGCAGGTGTCATCTGTGTTATACAGTCAGTGCCTGTGTGAACAGCAGCAACCAGAGCTAGCTTAGACTGCTGCTGATTTAACCATCTAAATGCCGCTGACACTCTCACACAGCTGTAGTAAAATATAACTTCTGTGGCGCAATCATCAGCAGATGATATAGGAGAGCATGTAGGAGGGACGCATATGTGGGTGTATTTAAAGGGGTTGTCCAGTCAAAACTGATAAGTCTGTAATCACACAGAATGACTGCAGACTTATGAATTATGCAGGCACTGTGCGCTGTGGGGATTCGCCGGTTTCAGACTCGGGAACAGAGGGTATGTATGAGTTATACATGCCCTCGACCAGTGGGTGCAGCTTCGCTCTCCATACACTTGATAGAGCCAAGGCCGCACCCCATCTAGTGACACGGATGGCCAATAAGCGTGTCCGACTAGAGGGGGCAGCCTTGCTCCTTACAAGTGTATGGAGAGCGACTCTGCGCCCACTGGCCAGGGGTATGTATATCTCATACATGCCGGTCTGAAACCAGCCAACCTGGGGGATTCATAAGTCTGCAGTCACACAGAGTAACTGCAGACTTATCTATTTTGACCAGACAACCCCTTAAAGTGAAAATTGCAGGTGTTGTGGGAAGAAGGCTGTTATAATTACTTTTTGGAGGCTCTTGTGACAATTCTGGGTAAGAGGCTGCTTGTAACCACCATGGGGTGGGTGGAGGTGGCTTTGGCTGCTTTGTTGGTGGGAATAGAAATTGCATCTAGTGACTAAGACCATTTTGTTATAGTGCTGCTGAGATTACCTAAGGGTAACTAACTTTTTGAGGAGTGGGATATACTACTGTGATATGAGGGTATCTGAAATTCCTCAGTGTGCATTATCAAGCACTACAAAAAAGAAAAAGGAAAAAATATAAGGCCCGGACACCTGAAGTGTTAAATTAATACACAGGTGCACAAATACGCTACACGGCCAATATACACACATATACTGTATATTTCTTCCATACGGCACTGTTGGTTTGGTATGAGTCGGACATATTTCTGTGTATAATACATGAACCATGAGACTGTTGTCTTTGTGGCAGCTCTAGCGTGATCTATATATACTAGTGTCTATCAATTATTTTTACAGATGGTTGTTGTGGAGGTCCTGCTATGTGGGATGTGCTCTTCTTTCTCTGACTGTTTTACATCTGCCACTATTGGTCATTTCTCTCACCTTAGCCACTTAGTGGACCGTATATATCTTTCTATTTTGTGGATAATAAATATATATTTTTATTAATAGCTCTATCTCTGGCAGTTTTTTTTAGATCAGTGCCATTTACAAATATTGTTTATATATTGGCTACAATTCTCTCTCCTTCGGTATTATATTCTGATAAGAGATAACTGTAATAGGTCTAAATGAGCCGGGAGAAGAGCTGAGTGGAGACGGGACGCAGGACAGTCCCGCCGAATACGGGACGGTTGGGGGCTATGGCTCCTCTCAGTCAGCTTTCCCACACTCTGTAATATGAAATCTACCCAACTAAGCAGGTAATGTGAGGGGACGTGTCATTACACCATGTACTATTCAGGATGTATGAGAGCTTAGTGATGCCCCCTGTAAGAGCAGTAATGGCAGCCATATTGGTTGTCATCCTGCATTCCCAGATAGAGATACCTGGGGAATGAAACAATAACTGCTCCTATCATGTACCTCGCTGTGGACGCCTCTCTACAGGGGATTCTCCTTCTTCATGAATGTTCTCTGGAGGATCTGATCATGTGGCGTCCATGATATGTGGGGTCCTGACTGCAGGGGGCAACATTGTTGCAGATCCACCATCTCCCACTGAGCCACATCCAGCGTATCCAGTCCAGGCAATGCTCTGTGAGTTTCATAGTTCCCAGCTGCACTGACACATTGTAACAAACCCTCTCCCCTATTATATGAGCAGTGCAATTACTGTCTGGTTTAGAAAACCCATTCTTTCCAATGTCCTTTGAGGAACATCTGGGTAATTAATGGAGGAACCCAGCTCAGTGTTCTCATTTATTAGCCAAAATGGAGAAAGGTAACAGCATCTCCTGCTCCGGACCCAACACTCCCAGGAATCACAGCAATTAGCTGATTTATCACCATAGGATAGTAACGATATCAGGGGCGTTCAAGCAAATTTATTCTAATGTGTATTGGGCCTTAAGACATAAGGGGCAGCATAATAATGACTACATGGACGTCCAATGAAATAAAGACAAGCACAAAGATATAAGGGGGGTAAAAAGAAGATTTTATTTATAGATTGAATTATTTTATATTTTAGTATTATGTATATGTGAAAATTATTCATCTATCAGACTTAACCTATTTATGGGCCGTGTTGATCCAGAGGAAGGCGAAAACCCCCTGTGAGGAATAAGCCAATTGTCCTCATATCAGGGGGGAAAATTCCTTCCTGACCCCAAATAAAGTATGGCGGTCAGAATATATCCCAGGATCAAAGGCTGATACCTAATGTAATGTAAATACAAATGAAAAAATATATAAATTATTTTTGTAGGTTTGGATTTGATTATTTCAATGTCTGAAATTACATATCTTTTCAACTAAAATTATTGTAATTTTATACCTTTTTTGTTCTGCTACTATAGTGTGAGTCTCCTTACTAACCTAGCATACTAAATGTATTATTATTTATTGTATTTATTTATTATTATTTATTACTTTTTGTATTTATTTATCAGACTTAACCTATTTATGGGCCGTGTTGATCCAGAGGAAGGCGAAAACCCCCTGTGAGGAATAAGCCAATTGTCCTCGTATCAGGGGGGAAAATTCCTTCCTGACCCCAAATATGGCGATCAGAATGAATCCCAAGATCAAAGGCTGATACCTAACCTGTGTAATGTACCTAACCTGTGTAATGTAAGTGTGATATATAAAAATCATTTTAGTTACTTAGACTAATTATCCTTTTTATTTTTGAGAACTAATTTTAATTGTCAACAAAGAAAATTTAAATTTTTCTAAAATTTCTCTTTTGCTACTAGTGTGTCAATCTACTTATTAATTTATGATACCAAACCTATTTAAGGCCGTGTAGATCCAGAGGAAGGCGAAAAACCCCTATGAGGAATGGGCCAATTGTCCTCATATTAAGGGGAAAAATTCCTTCCTGACCCCAAATATGGCGATCAGATTAAATCCCAGGATCAAAAGCCAATCTATGTCCTATATCTATGTGCGGAAATGTACGGTGTGCTATATGTATGCCTATAGTAGTGTGGGTGATGTGATGGGTGATGGGTGCGGTACTTACCAGGCCTGTGCTAAGGTGATAATGGCCGCTCTATACATTCTTCTGCTCAGCTGACCAGGACTATTGCTTTTGAACACATCAGATGGAAACTTAGCACAGGCCATTCCTGGGGTAGAAGATCTTCTGGATGGAGGGATGTCAGTTGCCAGCCCAGTATTAGAGGAGGCCAAGTCAAGGGTCTGGGGCAGCAAAACAATGGCAGTGGTCCGGCATGAAGATGTTTTGGAGAGATATGATGTTGAAGGGCAGCCGAGGTGAAGTACACCAGCAGAGACGAGGTACGGGTCAGGAGGCATGAAGTTCTGGGCAGTTGGCAGGGGCTCATCCTGCAAGACAAAAAAGGAAGACATTGATTATTCTCTCTGCCAGATCTTCTGTTATATTAGGGGAATGGTCTTTATAATGAACCATTCCCCTATGTAACATCAGATATAATGTACTGATATCATAGGTGTCCTGTGTGAACAGAGGTCACTCACCAGATGGTCGTGGATTCTTTTACAGTCCAGATCTTTTCATCCACCTAAGAGAAACAGAGACATAAAGTCATTGTTAGAAAATGTGAAAAAAGACAAGATGAATGATGATGATTACCACAATGTGAGAACACCTGATGGGAGTTATCCCCAGATGAAGAGATCCTTACCGGGCCCAGCTTGGTGACATGTACGTAAATCTGTCCACGGGGTGAAGGACTGTATGCTCCGGCCACTGCAGATGATGGTTCTCCAGAACTTGCCTGAATGGTGAAAATGGTGGCTCTGCTCTCCTTTCCTCCAATTCCTCCCAGCCGATGGTGGTAAAGAATGGATGCTCCCGGATGTTCCCGCTCACACCCAGGCGTGTCTGAGGGTCTTTGCGCAGCAGCTTCTTAATGAGATGTTTCACATGAGCATCAAGCCAAGATGGAAATTTTGGCTTTTCATTGATGATAGCTTTGAAAGCCATTTGCTTGATGGGGCCGTTGTAAAATGGGAATCGTCCTGCTGCCATCCTGGAAACGACAATCCCCAGGCTCCACCAGTCCACTGCTGCGCCGTATCGTTTTCTACGAAACACCTCAGGGGCCATGTAGTGGAAAGTGCCCGTCACTCCAGAGATGTTTTTGGAGGAGGTAACGCCATCTTGGGCGAGTCCAAGGTCGATTATACGGATGTGGCCATCTGCATCCAACATGATGTTATCTGGCTTTATGTCTCTGTAATGAAAAAAAAAAAAGAGAAATCTGTCCAGTGATAAAAGAGATGGAAATTGAGTCATTGCAAGATCAGATAGAATAAGTGGCAGGACACAAGGAAAGCTGGGGGTCATATCTCTAGAATGTAAAGGGGACAGAGAGAAGGAGGAACGTCCTGCTTACCGGTGGACGATGTTGTGTCCATGGAGGAACTGGAGGCCACATACGATCTCTGCTGTGTAGAATCTGATGGAGAGAACAGAGTGTAGTATCAATGTCATCAAATCCTTCTCTAGCAATCCCCAAATACCATGGCACCCCACCTGCTGCATCCAGCACACTAAATACTGTATATGACCTGCCATTGCTACCTTAGCTACATCCTGACCCCAGATTTTTTTTCCATCTCCTTAGTTCTCTTTTACATACATTCTCCACTTTCTCACCTCACATTGCCGATGTTCAGGCAGCCGCACATCCTGATCAAATTCTCTAGGCTGCCACCGGACAGATACTCCGTGATGAAATATGCCCTCTGCAGAGACTGGTGTGCGGCATAGAGGTGGCATAAGAATGGGCAGTCTCTGGCAGCCAGGAGTATCTGCCGCTCTCTCATGATGGTGTCCTCATTGTCCTCTTTTTTGGTTATCATTTTGACAGCCATTTGGATGTTTCGGCCGGGGACTGATGCCAGGACCACCTAAGAGAGACAAATGGAGAATACTTAGAAGGCATCTGCAGGGAGTGGAAGTAATCTGGATTTTATAGCACACAAGGCACATGAGTAAACTGAATGGTCGCTCAGTCTGCTGGTAACCAGGTCTAGGTAGAGGAGCAAATCCATCTATCAGCATAATGCACTGCCTGCTCCATGGATGGGCTATGGAAAGGTCTTAAAGGGAACCTGTCATTCCCTGTGTAGAATCTAAACTGCTCCTATTGCGTTAGTAATACAATGTGTATCACTAACACGCTTTTTTCATTAAAATTGGCGCTAATATAATATGTAAAATCCACTTTATATGTTTGTATCATACCTGCTCTTTTAGTCATAGAGGTGCGATTCTTCGCATTTATTCAGGGTTTGTGCCGCCCACGTATTTAAATTCTGCTCCCGGCTTGTGCTGATGTAAGTATGGGGCGCTTGCGCAGTATGTCATGCCAGCAAAGCTTGTAGCGCTGGGAGCCGCACATGTGCTGTGACGAGCGTCTCCGGCCGCACACAGTGAAGCTGGGAACTACACAGCAGTGTCACTGTGCAAGCGCAGGGAGCCGCTAGTCACAGCGCATGTGCGGCTCCCAGCGCTACAAGCTTTACTGGCATGACATACTGCGCAAGCGCCCCATACTTACATCAGCGCCAGCCGGGAGCAGAATTCAAATGCGTGGGTGGCACAAACCCTGAATAAATGCCAGGAATCGCACCTCTATGACTAAACGAACAGGCTCCTAGCCTTTCATCAATGAGAAGCAAAGGAGAGCCAGGCTGAAGTTTGCCAAGACCATAAGGATTGGATCATAGAGGACTGGAGTAAGGTAATCTTCTCTGATGAGTCTAATTTTCAGCTTTGCCCAACACCTGGTCGTCTAATGGTTAGATGGAGACCTGGAGAGGCATACAAGCCACAGTGTCTTGCACCCCCTGTGAAATTTGGTGGAGGATCGGTGATGATCTGAGGATGGTTCAGCAAGGCTGGAATTGTGCAAGTTAATCTTTGCGAGGGACGTATGAATCAAGCTGCATACAAGGTTATCCTTGACAAACACTTGCTTCCTTCTGTTCAGGCAATGTTCCCCAACTCTGAGGACTGTTTTTTCCAGCAGGACAATGCCCCATGCCACACAGCTAGGTCAATCAATGTGTGGATGAAGGAGCACCACATCAAGACCCTGTCATGGCCAGCCCAGTCTCCAGACCTGAACCCCATTGAAAACCTCTGGAATGTAATCAAGAGGAAGATGGATAGTCACAAGCCATCAAACAAAGAAGAACTGCTTACATTTTTGTGCCAGGAGTGGCATAAGGTCACCCAAAAGCAGTGTGAAAGACTGGTGGAAAGCAGCCAAGACGCATGAAAGCTGGGATTAAAAATCATGGTTATTCCACCAAATATTGATTTCTGAACTCTCCCTGAGATAAAACATGAGTGTTGTTGTTTCTAAATGAATAAGAACTTGTTTTCTTTGCATTATTTCAGGTCTGAAAGCACGGCTTCTTTTTTATTTTGACGATCTCTCATTTGCTACAAATAAATACAACATTTTTAGCTTTGAATTTTGGAGACATGTTGTCAGTAGTTTATAGAATAAAACAACAATGTACATTTTACTCAAAAATATACCTAGAAAGAGAAAAATCTGAGAAAATGAACATTTTGCAGTGGTCTCTTCATTTTTGCCAGAGCTGTATTATATTAGCGCCAATTTAAATGAAAAAAGCGTGTTAGTGATACACATTGCATCAATATCAACGCAATGGGGGCAGTTTACATAGTACACAGGACAAGACAGGTTCCCTTTAATGAATAATTATCATTTTAATTTGTATTTCATAAATCAATAGCACACATGAAAATAAGCAACTTTGCAATAAATCTTTTCAGAGAAATCTGTTTTTTCTCCGCCAGGACTGATTTTTAGCTTTCAAAATTCTCTATTTCATGGTAAAATCTATATTCAGTGAAGACAGATTGTTACATTACTGAGATAGGAGATGACAGTTGGTGCTGAAAATATTCTATGTAAGAGGGATGGGGGAGGAGGGGGAAAGTGGAGGGAGGAGTTCTGCATTTAGCTCCTCGATCTCCCTCCCTCCCCTTTACATGGAATACTATCAGCACCAACTGTCATGCTTTGAGTTGCCATTAGTGTGGTCAATATCAATGTCTATCTAGATTTAATAAAAACACAGAGATCAATGTCATTCACAATATGGCAGCCTGATTGTAGCCTATATTGACAATGACGTGAAAAAAAACAATGTCCCATACCCCCTACAGCTGTGACCCCTGAGGAAAAACATCCAGCATAAAAAATACCATGTTACAGCAGCACTAGACCTAACTATGGTGATATCTTAAATGTAATCTCACAGAAGAACGCTACAATGACAAACAACAAAGCATGACATGGCTGACAGCAGAGAAGAATACATGGGGATATAATAAATGCTTCAGATTTCAAATAAATAAAAAAAGATGCAGGACTTACTTTGCCAAAGGCGCCCCTACCCAAGACTTGGTGGATGTTGAAGCGGCTGATGTTAAGCCTGGCATAGGGGCTGGATGATCCACGGTCTCCGCTGCATCCAGGTGTTGGCTCGTCCAATCGCCTCTTCTTGAATCCGGTCACGCTGGGCTCTTCTCTCGCTCTCTTCCCTTCGTTCTCTTGTCCATGTCCAGTAGACGCCATTCTCATAATTATCTTCCCGCCTGCAGACCTCGGTCAGATCGCTTCAGTCGACAGTTGAAAGTAAATGGCAGTTGGTCGTGTGCAGGTGATGCTAGAGGTGACGGAACCCTCCTGTGCTACCTACCAGGCAGCGGCTCATGGCCTGCTCTGCCCTATACACTGATGTGGGCATCATGGGTGACAGTTTAGAGTCCAGAGGAACGGCAGAGAACTTCATGGCGACTGGTAGTGATTTTTTTTTTATATTTATTCCCATATACATCAGAAATAAAAAAAATCATATAAAAAATAATACTATTAATTTACTAGCTCTTCCCCTTACCAATATAATTATTCCATATTCCAGAATTTTTTTCTTCTTTTCATCTCATTATAAGATGCCACTTTTTATATGTCGTAGTTAGAGATTATTTTTCTATACACTATGTGGACAATTATTAGGCAATTTATATTTTTGATGATTACTTTTAATATTAAACAACTACAGTGCTGTCGGTCAATGCAAAAGGTTAATAAAAGTAAAACCTGAATATTTAAGAAAGTAAAAGTGCGGTTTTGTCTTTCTTTGGAGAACAATGTGTGCAGAATTATTGGGCAACTAAATAAAAAAATATATATTTTCCATCTCAATTACAGTGTACTTATTTTCATCTGTTAAAATAGAATAAGAACCAAACAGCTCAAAATGTACAAAATATATATCAGATGTTCAAAAATAATATCAGTGACCAATATATTAATATAGTCACCTTACGTCCTTGGAGTCTGTCAGTTTTTTAATCTGTTGATGATTAACTTCATAGGCGACACCAACCAGAGTTTTCTAGACACTAGTGATGAGCGAGCATGCTCGCTACTGCTCGGTGCTTGCCCGAACATCTCACTGCTCGAGATGCTCAGCGCTCGCCGAGTATTTCCGGGGTTGCTTGGCGGGAGCTCGGGTCCCCTTCCTGCATGTTTGGCGCCCTTTAGAGCGCCAATCAACATACAGTGATTGCCTGCCACTCTTTATAATGCCGCAGCCATGATGGTTGTGGCATTACAGTGATTGGCTGGCCGCACAGCGTCATCAGGTCTATATCAGACCTGGCGCCGCTGTGCTCGTCACAGTCACTCTGTAATCAGACAGTGTAGGGAGAGGTGCTGCTGCGTCACGGAGAGATTTGCTTGTGTATTAGGTAGTGTAGGGAGAAAAACCGTACATTACGCATATCCATCTTATCAAACAGTCATTTTGAGGACTAACTAATTCATCTGCAGAGATATCAGGCAGGCAGTGTATATAGGCAGGCAGGCAGGGTATATAGCAGACTGCAGTGCATATAGCACAAGAGGCTCCATTCCAATTCTGCGTCCTGCTGCTGTTAGATATTTCTATACTAAGGCCCAGGTCTCAGAGGCCAGGAATGCTTTTTTTGGATCTTAATCCTCATTATTTGCTTAAAAAGCAATCCAGGGAACACCATTTTTCTGTCCTTTCCATATTACAGCGCTAAAAATCCAGCTATTTAAAACTGTGGATTCTCCGTCAAACGGATCACATATACGTTGTCAGAAAATACTGCCATTTCTGGCCTCCATTAAAAATTTCTTTCAGTGTGTCAGTGAAGCAATTCACACCAGTTTGCTGTTCACACTACTTACCTACAGGCCAGGTATTTAAAACTGTGTTTTCTCTGTCACACGGATCACATATAAGTTCCCTCCAAACTCAGTCATTTGTAGTGAGCGTGGAAGATACTGTCCTCCATTTAAAATGGGCAAGGCACGTGCAAGGGACGGGGTACTGGATGTGATGGTGATGGTGCATGCAGAGGCCGAGGACAAGGCCGTGGGCAAGCTGAAATTGTGCCACAACAAACACCCACATCTTCTCGCCTGACCTTCCTGTCCCAATTTCTAGGGGACCGCAGCACACCACTATTGAACCCAGAGTAGTGTCAAAAGGTTGTTGGTTGGATAGCGGATAATGCTTCCAGTCACTTAGCCACCACCACCACCCTGTCTTCCACATGGTCAAGTCTCAGTAGCCGTGAGTCTGGACAGCATATTCCTCAACCTGATCCTCCTTCCTCCCACCTTGCAGAGTGCCCGGAGACAACTGATCCCACACTTGGACACTCTGAAGAGCTGTTTACTTTTACATTTATAGATTTGGGCCTCTCGCCCGGTCTACTTGAAGCGGGGCAAGAGGAGATCGCGTGTAGCGATGCCCAAATATTTGAGCAGCCACGGTCACACAAAGGCGACGGTGGGAAAGTGTCACAAGAGGTGGACGATGATGAGACACAATTGCCAGAAACTCAGGAGGAGGACCAGGGTGCGGAAGTGGAAGACGAGGTGGTGGATGATATAGTAACTGACCCAACCTGGCAGGAGGACATGCAGAGCGAGGACAGCAGCACACAGGGGGAGCGAGGCAGAGCACCCCAAAAGGCAGGAAGAAGCAGTGTGTTGGCCGCAGACAGAAGGCAGGCAACCGTTCCCCATAACACCAATATGAAGGAAGTTGCCAGTACAACTGTTAGGTCTTCCCAAGTCTGGTTGTTTTTAAAAGACTCTGCCGATAACCCCAAAAGGCCATTTGCACCACCAGCCAGGCCAGCATCAGCAAGGGTGGCAAAACGACCAGCCTGACCACCACCAGCATGATCAGGGACATGGCAGGAAAGCACCTGACTTTGTGGGCCGAACCCCAGAGTCCAGGAACAGTGTCTGCAGGTGACACCATTGCTTCTTCCACTCTTGTGCATTCAAGCCAATCCCCTGTCCATGGTGCATGCGAAGATGCCTCCTGCCCTGCACCATTCGTTGAGCACTCTCAAGTAGCAGCCTCAGTAAGCACGTCCATGTCCTTGTCCCAGCAGCGTGCGTTCAGTCGTCCATACCCCTGTCCTTGGAACGCAAGAGTAAATATGCAGCCAACGCCCCACAGGCCACACTACTAAATTCTCACATTTCATGACTGCTTGCGCTCGAAATGTTGCCTTTTACGCTCGTGGAGACGGAAGCGTTCCCCAACCTGATGGCGGCTGTCCCTCGGTACTCGGTCCCCAGCTGCCACTATTTCTCCTGGTGTGCCGTCCCCGCATTACACAAGCATGTGTCCCAAAACATTAGCTGTGCCCTCAAATACGCAGTTACTGGGAAAGTCCACCTAACCACGGACACGTGGACAAGTGCTTGAGGGCAGGGACGGTACATCTCGCTGACGGCACACCGGGTTAACATAGTGGAAGCCGGGACCCAGTTGGACCTTGGGATTAGAGATGAGCGGTGTTCGAATTGAACTGTTTGCCAATCTCAAATTCGAGCTGTTTTGGGCGGTGTTCGAGCCGTTCGACGAACCCGAAAGATTTGAAAAAAATCCGGCTGTTCGAGGTTATGTTCGATAACTGTTCGTGCACCAAAATCGTAACTGGATTTTTTCACAGTAATGCTGATAATCAATGTTAATACACAGTTTGAGTGTACAGCGGGGTGGGGGGAGGGGCATGGGATGGATCTCTGCAGAAATAATGAAGATCTCCATTTTTTTTTCTCTTTCCCGCATTTACAGTGGGGAGGTGCAGTCTGTCAGCCTATCAGCAGCGCACACACGGAGCAAAGTGCTTTTTTTCACACAAGCAAGGGCATGTGTCATTGGCTGTGTATGTCACATGTCCTTGCCCTATAAGACACAGCCATTTTCCCCGTCGCCACCATTTTCTCACTGCTGCAGCTGAGTGTTAGCCCGCACCGCTGCTGCTGTGTGCGCGCTATACAGTATAACTGTGAGAATTGCAAGCGAATTTTATCTGAAATAGACAGATAGCTTGGAAGTAGGGACTAGTTCTAATTGCAGCCCTATTGAGGGCTAGGTTACAGCATTTCCTACGACTTTTAGCAGGCAGGTCTGTGCTCTTAAATAGACAGATAGGTTGGGAGTAGTGACTAGTTGTAATTGCAGCACTTTTGAGGGCTAGGTTACATCAGTTCCTATCACTTTTTCCTAGGCAGGTCAGTTTTAGTGCTGTGCAAGTGTTTTTCACAGCATTTGGCTAAAACTAGCTAAGCAAATCCTTTAGGGCCTGTAATACACATTTTTTACTGCACGTAGCCAAGTAAAACCTTTTGGGCATATTAGCAGTGTGTGGTACTCATTCTATCAGGCCATCTATACTAAGCTCCACCAGCTTTCAAATTACTAATAATTTTTAGCTGCATCTTGCCTGGAAAATAATTTTGGGCCTGTAGCAGTGTGTGGTACTCATTCTATTAGGCCATCTATACTAAGCTCCACCAGCTTTCAAATTACTAATAATTTTTAGCTGCATCTTGCCTGTAAAATAATTTTGGGCATATTAGCAGTGTGTGGTACTCATTCTATTAGGCCAGTGATTTTCAACCAGTGTTCCGCGGCACACTAGTGTGCCGCGACACATGGTCGGGTGTGCCGCGGGGAAAGTTCCCCAAACTATGGTGCCCCCTGTGTTTTGTTTCCCGGCAATGCGCTCGATGCGCAGTCACGCCTTCTTACAATGTAGGAGACGTGTACAATAACACATGCGCAAGCTTTGAACCTCGTGCGACTTAATGACGTCACCGAGGCCGGTGCGTCATCCTGAGAGCGGAGAGACTCTCGCATTTGCCCGCCGCCAAGGTAATGCCCGCCAATAATGCTGACTATATGAGCTTTTGCCTGAGTATATGAACTGTTGGCAGAATACTCAGCATATGAGCTGGTACTTTTAGTACTCCAGCAGTATACTGCATATAACAATGAGAAATGTAAAATGAGAAATACTATAGTCATGAGGCTGGAGTACTACAAGTACCAGCTCATATGCTGAGTATATGAGCTGGCACTTGTACTCTGGCCTCATGGCCATAGTACTTCTCATTGTACCCCTTTATATTGCAGTATATGAGCCACATAATAATCAGCACCATATACTGTGGCGCTGTACAGTGCACATCACCACAGTATATGATGCTGATAATCATGTGCTCATATACGTGGGACTGTATTTATGAGGTTACATGGGATTGAATATATGAGGGGGTTATCCTTTTTTATTTCACTTTTTTAAAATAAATAATTTATTGAAAGGACCTTTGCCAGGCATATTTCACTCTTGAGGGCTAAAAAAGTAGCTCTTGTGGTGGTAAGAAGCTGATGTAAAACCCCCAAGAGTGAACTCCGTGAGAGTTGTATGTATGGAATAATAAATGATATTAGTAACGTTCTTCAGCAGTCATGTCCTGCTTGAATTGACTCTAGTGGCGTAGCACTTGGCAGCCGGCTCTATTCTACTTATAGAGAAAGCTGAGTGCTACGTCACTAGTGTCAATTCAAGCAGGAAATGCAGACCGTAGTAATAGAAGTTATTATCACACACATACAGCTCTCGCGAAGTTCACTCTTGGGGGGTTTAAATCAGCTTCTTGTCACCACGAGAGCTGCTTTTTAAGCCCTCAGGAATGAAATATGCCTAGCAGAGGTCCTTTAAGTGTGGCAGATAATGTAATACTCTTCTATTTTAGTGTGTGGCTGCGCACACTATCTCAGCAGTGATGGAGAAGTATTTGAGAATGGAAAAGGCAAATGCCGAACAGGACCCTGGACACAATTCTAACCCAAATGAAGGCCCTAGTATGAGAGTTCGACAAAAGAAAAAAGACAAGACGGTGAGCTCAAGGCAATACAGTGAAAGCTATCTTTCATTTGGATTTACTTCCACTGGGGATGCGACAGCACCAACACCACTGTGCTTGGTGTGCGGTGAGAAGCTTTCCAATAGCGCTATGGTGCCAAGCAAACTTAAACGCCATCTCCAAACGAAACACCCTTCCGTTCAAAATAAACCGATGGAGTATTTTGTACGCTTACGTACAAACAATGAGAAAGGGGCAACTTTTTTGAGAAAAAGCACAAAGGTAAATGAGAGAGCCCTCAAAGCTAGCTACCTTGTTGCTGAACTCATAGCTAAATCAAAAAAGTCCCACACTGTGGCAGAAACATTAATACTACCAGCTTGTAAAGCTATTGTAAATGAGATGCTTGGCCCTGAAGCAGCTAAAGAGATAGCTAAAGTGCCTCTCTCTGATAACACAATTGCCAGACGGATTGATGACTTGTCTGCGGACATTGAAACAGTTGTTTTGGAAAAGGTGCGCATCAGTAAGAAATTTGCCTTGCAACTTGATGAGTCGACAGATATCAGTGGACATTGTCAGTTGTTGGCCAATGTGTGTTTTGTGGATGGTGAAGCCATTAGAGAAAACTTCCTATTTTGCAAGGCACTGACAGAAAAATCAACAGGAGAGGCAATATTCCAAGTCACATCGGAATATCTTGATAAAAGTGGACTTACATGGGAAAACTGCACAGGTGTCTGCACTGATGGAGCCGCAGCCATGGTCGGGCGCATCAAAGGCTTTGTAAGTAGGGTTAAAGAAAGAAACCCAGATGTTCTTGCTACCCACTGTTTCTTGCACCGTGAGGCCCTCGTTGCAAAGACCTTACCAGCAGATCTAGCTCCTGTGTTGGATGATGTTGTGCGCATAGTGAACTTTGTGAAGACGCGACCTTTGAGATGTCGCTTATTTGCGTCTTTGTGTACAGAAATGGGAGCGGAACATAAAATCTTATTGCTCCACACGGAGGTCAGGTGGCTGTCACGCGGCAAAGTGCTGGCCCGTGTGTATGAGTTGCGAGAGGAACTTAAAATATTTCTTACAAACGAGAGGTCCGATTATTCAAAGCTGCTTGCAAGTGATGAGTGGTGTGCAAAGCTGGCATACCTGGCTGATATATTTCAATATCTGAATGAACTAAACACACGGATGCAAGGTCGAAATGAAAACCTGCTTACAAGCACTGATAAAATGAACGGATTCCGTTTAAAGGTGCAGCTCTGGCAACAACATGTGCAGGATGGCAACCTTCAGATGTTCCCACTCACCGAGAAACTGCATGATGACAATACTGCTGCAATGTGCGAAGCGATTGGCAGACATTTGAAAACTCTTGAGGAGAAGTTATCGTTCTATTTCTCTTCAGCCTTCACAGAATGCCTTGACTGGGTTAGGGACCCATACAGCTCATTATCCATTGCTGGAAAGGACATGACTTTAAAGGAGCAAGAGGAACTTGTTGAACTGAAGCAAGATCGCGGTTTAAAGCTAAAGTTTGCTGATCTTCTTTTGGACAGTTTTTGGTTATCTGTTGCCAAGGAGTTCCCCATTCTGGCCAACAAAGCTATTTTGACATTGCTCCCATTTTCAACCACATATCTATGTGAGCTGGGCTTCTCAAGCTTGACTGCGATAAAAGCTAAAAACAGGGAGAAACTGAGAACTGTTGAGGAAGAGCTTCGTGTGTGTCTTTCCACCATTCCTGCCAGGATATCCCTTTTGTGTTTATCGAAACAGGCCCAGGTTTCACACTGAGTGAGTAAAATAAATTTAGAATCTATATTATTAACTATATGTATAATATGACTGTTTTAGTGTCATTTTGTGCTATTTTGTTTGGTGGTGTGCCCCAGGATTTTCTAAGTATAAAAAGTGTGCCGCGGCTCAAAAAAGGTTGAAAATCACTGTATTAGGCCATCTATACTAAGCTCCACCAACTTTCATATTACTAATAATTTTTAGCTGCATCTTGCCTGTAAAATAACTTTGGGCATATTAGCAGTATGTGGTACTCATTGTATTAGGCCATCTATACCAAGCTCCACCAGCTTTGAAATTAATAATAATTTTTAGCTGCATCTAGCCCGGAAAATAATTTTGGGCATAGTAGCAGTGTGTGTGGTACTCATTGTATTAGGCCATCTATACCAAGCTCCACCAGCTTTGAAATTAATAATAATTTTTAGCTGCATCCAGCTCGGAAAATAATTTTGGGCATAGTAGCAGTGTGTGGTACTCATTGTATTAGACCATCTATACCAAGCTCCACCAGCTTTGAAATTAATAATAATTTTTAGCTGCATCCAGCTCGGAAAATAATTTTGGGCATAGTAGCAGTGTGTGGTACTCATTGTATTAGGCCATCTATACCAAGCTCCACCAGCTTCGAAATTAATAATAATTTTTAGCTGCATCTAGCCCGGAAAATAATTTTTGTTCCCAATAGTGGTAGCAATAGAAATATGGGGCGCGCGCCTGGCTAACAAAAATATACGCTTCATAACAAAAAACACCAGCCTAGCGCACTGCATTAATAAGATGGCATCATCGTCTCTCCCCGTGCTAGGCCTACTACGCCGGCTAGCATTCCTGTGCCTAAAACACAATGTATGGGTCCGCGCTAGCCACGATGCTGAGGGGTCTAACCCTGCTGCTAACGCTTTATCACAGTTCAATTGGCAGATTTTCACAGAGCTCCCCCCCAACGCCCACCCATAGGGCAATAGTTACCCACCCTCCCTATGGGATCTAGTGGCGAATAGTTGATGCCATTAATCAGAGCGTCAGTTGCCCCGTTGACGTGGCAAGCATACGGTAAGGCATGGGAAGAGTGGACATGACTACTAGCAGGCAGACGGGTTGACCAATGTGAACAAGCCAGATTACAAGTCACCATAGAATTTCTCCAAAAGCTAATGATGATGGGCTTATAAGGGGCGTGAGCACAGCGGTGTCTGACCGGAGTAGCATTTCACTTCCAACTACTGAATTGGGGAGATGTGACAAAGAGATTCATCATCAGACAATCCATAAAAGGGTGGAAAAGGGGTCAGCCAAGTCAGGAGTGTAGACGTCCCGTCTCGTGTCACTAAAACTGATTTCTCACATCATATCCCTAACACCATTAACATGACACTCACAATTTGAAGCAACACTACTGTCTACTGCATTTGTGATCGCCTTCTTTGGGGCTCTATGCATAAGCGAATTAGTCCCTCAATCCAAAATTACCACCAGTGGAAGCTTATTACAGCAGGACGTAGTCATAGCCAATAATGCGATACGTCTACGCATACGCAAATCGAAAACGGTTCCAGCGGACAGGGGCACTTGGGTACTTCTACAACCCACAAACGGTACACTGAGTCGGGTAACAATAGTAAAAACATATATAACCATCAGATCACAAGTAATTTCTTCCTATCACACATTGATGGAACGCCATTATCAAGATACCAGTTCCAAGCTATATTTAATAAATGCCTAACATCGGCAGGGAACCACCCGAAAGATTATGGGACACACTCATTGAGCATAGGCGCGGCCACGGAAGCAGCAAGAGCAGGACTGTCAGAAACGGAAGTTCAGAGGACAGGGACATGGCGATACACATGTTTGGCAAGGTACATAAGACCGGACTTGTTATCCTAACGTGGTTTGTTTCTTTTACAGGTGACGCTAAGCCAACAGTGTGGGTGATAGGCCACTCGTATTTATATTGGGCAGAAAAAAGGGCGAAAGTCCGCCCAGGTGGGAGGAAATTAGAATTTCATAACACATATTTCAACTGGAGAGGTATTAGAGGCCTGCAATGGCCACAGGTACTAATGGAGGTAATCAAGGTAGGGAGAGAGGCAAGAGGTCCGGTCATCTTAGTCATACAGGCCGGGGGAAACGACCTAGGTCATCACAAGAGCGCATAATTAATGGCAATAATGAAACTAGACACTGAGCGCTTCAGAGAATTTTTCACAAAACTAACTATAGTATGGTCAGAGATTGTGCCGATAGCGGTATGGCAAGGTGCGCAAAACATCACGGCCATCGAATGGACAAGGCGGGTAATAAATATTTGGATGGCAAAATTTAGAAGAGACAGAGGCGGTGTAGTGATACGACACCGACAACTGGAAGGAGATAAAGCAGGCCTCATAAGGCCCGATGGTGTTCACTTAATGGATATTGTACTGGACATATTCCTGTCAGGACTCCAGGACGGAGTGGAACAAGCGTTAAGAGTGATGGATGGGGGTCAGAGTCCTGCATACGAGTACGCAGGATCCTTCGTGGCCTGGAAATAGAAAGGACATGTTGGAGAGTTACACTTGTTGACCAACTTGCCCATGTGGAGACACAGGGCATGCTGCAACAAGCTGAATTATTTTAGAAATAAAATGCCTTTCTAATGGAATGAGTAAAAAGAGTTAATAAAGCTGTGACCGATCCTCACCCATCCAGTTGTAAGAGTTACATTATTGTATTGTCAAGGAAAGGGGGGCGGTAGGGGGGCTGAGCATCTGTATTTGGTCGGGGGTCCCCACAGTCTGCCTAGGCTAGATGCAGTTAAAAATTCTTATTAGATACACAGGCGGTGTAGCTTGCTTCAGAGCTGGGCTACTACGCTGACTAGCAGACACTGAAGCTTTGGAGCAGACATCTGAGTAAACAGTTCTTCAGACTCAACCATCTATGTTACCCCAAGCCATAGTGTATGTAGTTTCTTACGGTTAAAAGAGGGGGGCGACCCAACCCACCTGGAATTGACGATGCCAACGTCACGTAAAACACAGCAAGGGGACTCCAAAAAGAGTCTCCATTTTTTCCAAAAATTGTGGCACAGACACCACTTAAGTGGCATCAATTGCCCCAGAGTTGCTTAAAACGGTTGGTGAGGTGATTTTACCAAATCCTCAAGCTTTTAGTCTCCCCAGGATGACACAGGGGTAGAAAAGTCCTTGCGGATCCATGATTTGTTCATCTTTATGAACGTGAGTCTGTCTACATTCTCAGGGGACAGCCCGATGCGCTTATCTGTCAGCACACCACCAGCAGCGCTGAACACACGTTCAGAGAGAACGCTGGCTGCAGTGAATGACTAGATCTCCAAAGCGTGAGTGGCGAGCTCCGGACATGTTTCCAGATTAGAAGCCCAAAATGAGCAAGGGTCCAGTGACACAGTCATGGCTTTGATGTTCACTTGGAGATACTCCTGTACCATCCTCTCTAGGCGTTGACTATGTGTCAGACTTCTTGTCTCCTGTGGCCTTGCAAAGGATGGTCTAAAAAAGTGGTGAAACGATTCCACAAAATTGCTGTTACCAGCAGATACTGTGATACTGTTACGGTTTGAGTGATGAAGACTTGACAGTCCCACGGTTTGCAAGTTAGAACTGTGAGATTCACTACGTGCACCACTGATGTTTTGTGGAAAAGCACATGTAAGATACTGCAACAGCCTCTGCTGATACTCCTGCATGCGTGAATCCCTTTCTATGGCAGGAATTATTTCGGCAAATTTACTTTTGTACCGGGGATCTAAGAGTGTGGCAACCCAGTAGTCGGGATTACTTCGAATTCTGACAATCCGAGTGTCATGTTGCAGGTAGTGCAGCAAGAAGGCACTCATGTGTCTTGCGCATCCAGGAGGAACAAGTCCTTGTTGTGTTGATAGCGAGGTAAGAATCATGCTTCCTTCCTCTGCCCTCTCCCCCCAACCTCGCACAACAGAGATGTGATCAAGGTCTCCCTCATCTGATGAGTCTTCCATGCCCATCGCCAGTTCGTCCTCCACTTCTTCCTCGGCTCCTGCACCTTCCTCAACAGTTTGGCTGCTACCTTGCGCCCTGGTTAATCCCTCTCTCCCACCCTCCCATGCCTGCCGCCTTGGTGCTGCCGACCGTCTGGACCTTGGAGATGTTATCCCTTCCGCATACGACTCCTCCTCTACTTCCTCCACCTCCTCTTGTCCCACCACCTGACTCCGAATTCTGTTTAACGTGTCCTCCAGCATGTAAATCACCGGAATAGTCATGCTGATAATGGCATCGTCAGCACTAAACATCTTCGTCGCATTTCAAAACTGTGCAGAAGGGTGCATAGGTCCCTGATCTGAGACCACTCCTGCAGCGTGATTTGCCCCACCTCTGGATCTCGTTTGCCCAGGCTATACGTCAGAACGTATTGCACCAGGGCTTGTCGGTGCTGCCACAGTCGCTGAAACATGTGCATTTCAGCCGGTGAACTGGCAGGCCCAACGACTTCTTTAGAGATGTAAGTTGTTGAGCTGCGAACGGCGGAAGTGAGCACACAGCGACCGTGCCCTCTGCAGAAAGCCATCTAGTCCGGGATAGTGGGCTAAAAATTGCTGGACAACCAGGTTCAACACATGAGCCATACAAGGCACGTGTGTGACATTGCCCCGGCGAAGGGCCGCACCCAGGTTTGCAGCATTGTCGCACACAGCCTTACCTGGTAGCAGGTCCAGTGGAGACAACCATTCATGAAACTGGGTCTACAGAGCTGACCACAACTCCTCAGCTGTGTGACTCACATTTCCCAGACATTTCAAAGTAAACACCGCCTGATACCGTTGAGTCCTGCTGCCAGCATCGTAAGGAGGTGTGCAAGATTCCTTCTGTGCAGTTAGAAAGCGGGTGGCATTACCAGACAGGCTTTGGGTGCAGGTGGAGGACCGAGAGGAGGCTGAGGAGGCAGAAGCAGTGGAGGAACTTCTAGATAAAGAGGATTGACGCACAACTCGTGGGGACGGCAAGACTTGGACAGCAGCCCCTTGTCCTGCTGTCACCATAGTTACCCAGTGCCCTGTCAGCGACATGTAACGCCCCTGTCCATGCCTACTCGTCCAAGTGTCTGTGGTGAAATGCACCCTATCACACACAGAGTTTTTCAAAGAAGCAGTGATGTTGTGTGCGACATGCTGGTGTAGCGCAGGCACACCTTTCTTTGAGAAGTAGTGCCGACTGGGCATCTGGCACTGGGGCACTGCGACGGACATAAGGTCTCGAAAATCCTCTGTGTCCACCAGGCGGAAAGGCAGCATTTTTGTAGCCAACAGCTTGCAGATGGTGAAATTCAACCTCTTAGCTTTGTCATGGCTAGGAGGAAATGGTCTTTTACTTGTCCACATCTGAGGGACCGAGGGCTGGCTGTTGTGCATAGACTAGGTTGAGAATGGTGTCCCCAGCAAACTGCCGGTCTGTGAGGAAGATGCAGGCAGAAAAGTTAGGTTGCCTTGATCCAAAGGTGGTGCTCTTGATGTCTGAGAGCGCTCAACACCAGCTGGTGTTTCCACTTCCAAATGAAATGATGACCTGCCAATCACACTGGCTGTTGCGGGTAAAGAGTTGGCAGGTCTGCGTCCAAAAACATGTGACTGCTGACCCCTCAGTCACAGATGATGAAGAGGCCGCGGATGCACAAGATTGGGCAGACGGTGGTTGGCCCAGCCCGCTAGGCTGCATTGTAGCACAGTGAGCTTCCCACTGCAACTTATGCTTCATATCCATTTGACTTTTCATGCATGAAGTACTCAAACTATGGATTTTTTGGCCTCTACTTAGCTTTTGGTGACAAATATTACAGATAACACGAGTTGGGTCATCCTTATCGATCTGAAAAAATGCCCAGGCTATGCAAGGCTTAGAGCCCATGCGACCTGAACAGCCACCACGACTTCTGGTCAGAGGCAGAGTTGTGGTTGAGGATGCAGTAGTTGACGTGCTTCCAGTACTCCGTCTCTGTCCAGTAAGGCGCAACCTAACCTCGTCGTCAATAGCATCTGTGACGCCCAGCTGCGCTTGGTATCACAGATCCTAAAAGAGTGCATTGATGGAATCCTCCACAAGAGGCCCCCATAAACATTCACACATCTCCACCTTCCACATCAGCCGAGCAGAGGAAGCCCGTTAGGGATATAAATAGGGAAGGTGGAGCTAGGCAGTTCAGTTCGTCTGAAGAGTTCCTGCAGTAGAGAAGCCTAAGAGAGGTCAGTGTGCAGTGGAGCTCAGTCCAGTCTAGAGAACTCAGTTAATAGTTCAGCAGTGGAGCACGAGGCTCCTGCTAGCTAGATTCAGGGAGCCCAGTTAGAGCTTAAGGTGTGCCGGTGCCATAAGATCGGTGAAGCGCGGCAAGCTGCCGTTAGTGTGTATAGCTTAGTGAGGGCCCGAGTAGGCCGAAGGCGAGTGGAGAGTTAGTACATAGGGGGCAGAGGAGCTTAACCAGCTCACCCCAAAGCTTTACCGGACACCGGATCCGAGTTTACCGGGATCTCTATGACCCAGTAAGGCATAACCGGAATCCCTGGAGAACTACAAGTCCCAGGATTGCTAAGGTGCTGATACGTAACAGAGCCAGGAGACGCTTAGGCCCCGCATACTGAGAGCGTGTACTCCAAGACAAGGCCCTACCACAAGGTCAGCCATCGCAGGACAGAGACAAAGTTAGGCCTAGCTCCAGGCAGGTCAGAAACTTACTACGCAGAGGCAAGAAACAGGAGGCCCTACACCCGCTCATTGGGTAGGATCCTGATATGCACCCTTCACCCTACAGTGCTCCCGGATGTGCCTGAATTTCCACCAGTAAAAGGTACTGAAGTGACTACCGTGTCCGTTCCCATTCTTGCTCTGACCCAGCTGGGTCTCGCCTGTCCGGCATTCCCCCTGCATAAGCTGCCCTGAGGCCTAGCTTCACCTGTGGGGAGCTATACCATCGAGCTGCCTTATCACCGGCCTCAGTGGACTGCTGCAGCGCTGGGGCTTCTCACCAGATACCACAGGTGGCGTCACGAACTCTTATAAAAGTAACAATTATCCACCCTTTTAAAGAGTGACCCCAGGGTACAGGCCCGGGAGCCGACCACCGCGACATCCCCAAGGCCAGGCAAAGGCCCGGGTACCGAGTCATCCCCATCCCTTGGGCTAGTCACATTCTCCTCCACCTCCTCTGCTGACCTCATCGACTGGCTGACTGTGGGTTGACAGTAAGTGGGATCTCCAACCTCGTCATCATCACCCTGTGTGTTGTCACACCCATCGTCCTCAGAGCCAACCTCTTCCTGCCCTGACCGAAAAGTCAAGTTGTCGCTCCAATCAGGTATTTGAGTCTCATCATCGTCTTCATCGCTGTCTCCACCAACAGGAGTTACAGTTTGGGAACGAGGGTCTACATTATGCTCAGAACCTTCTTCATCTGGTCCTGGATCCGACTCAAAGATTCTGGGCATCAGTGCAGATCATTTCCTCGTCTGGATTAATAGAAGCTCTGGAGCAGACCTCCGTTTCCCAGGCTATAGTATGAGTAAACAGCTGTGCAGACTCAACCATCTGTGTTACCCCATACTCAGATGGGCAGCTGGAGACTTGGGAGCTGTGAGGAAGCCAGTGCGATTGGGGTGACACCTCTGAGGACTGGAGTATTTGTGATGTTGAAGTTGAGGTGGAGGAGAGCCCACTTGAAGGAGCACTTGACATCCGTTGAAGCACCTGCTGTTTTTGTGCCTCATCTGGAATTTGTAGCGATGGGCGTGTCCGTAAGAAAGGGATCGTACCACATTGTCCACGAAAAGAAGTAGACATCTTAGTTTGGCTGGAAGATGGTCTTTCTTCTGCAGATGTTACCCCCCCCCACCGTGGTTGGGCTCGACCCACCAGCGGACAGACACCAGTATTGGGAGAGGGGGCTGGCTGTCAGGGTCCACCGCGGCTCTGGCACAAACCTGGGGACACGGAGGTCGCATGGGCAGGAACGGACTGGCCGTGTCGGCTTCGCACTCCAGCGTAGTCCCTCTGCCCGCTCGCTCCCGTAACCTCAAAGGGATGCGCAAGCGGCTTTTCTTCCCAGGGCTGTTCCCCGTCCAGCAGGAACGTGGGTGAGCTCAGGTCGGCCTTCCACTGTACTCCCTTACCTCCCTCGCCCTCTTTCCTTCTTTCATTCTCCATCTAACCCCTCGGCTCTGTGGTGTCCGCTCTCCCTCCAGCTCTCTCCTTCTCACAGGTGGACTACCACGTGTATTCACACTGTGGCAAATCTTTTGGGCCCAGACATAAGAAGTTGTCGAGGTAATGGATAATATGTGCCCCCTTAGAAACGTCCATTACAACCCATTCGAGGAAGCAACTAAACGCCTCCAATAGTGACCAGGATCTGGAGCACCCCATGGGCAAACAGCGATCTATATAGTATGCTCCTTCCCAGAAGCAGCCCAATAGGTGGACACTATTCGGAGGCACAGGTAGTAAGTAATCGGAACTCCGCATCTATGTCTGTTTTGGCCATTAGGGTGACCCTTCCCAACTTCTTGATCCACCTGATTGCCTTGTCAAAGGATGTACAGTATATACTACTGTACTTGGTTCCGCGTCGATGTTGTCGTTTACGGACCTGCCCCTTGGATATGACAAATGGTGGATTAGTCCGAATGTATTGGGTTCTGTTTTTGGCACAACTCACAACGGGGATACCACTACGTCTTGTAAGGAAAGTGTTCTGAATGGAACCGCCATTCTACCTAAAGATATTTCTTTTTTAAATTTTCTTGTCACGACGTCTGGGTGTTGGTAGGCTGATTTTAAATTTTTTCTCCAGCCTTTCTTGATTTTAGAATGTCATGACATGCCTATATCTGTGTCTCCCCCTCCTTTTACTCCTCCACCTCTTTTCTTTTCGCATGACTATATGTACTTGTCACTTTTCCTTGTGTTAGTTGTGTCTTCTGAGCAGTTTGTCAGCTTTTGGACACCTTTGAAGTGTTTTCTATGTGTTTTCTATGTGTTTCTATGTGTTTTTGTTTGCCTGCCATTGGTTTTAACAGTGTTCGAAGGTGTTCGACGAACATACAGGGGTGGCTCAACACTACTTTGGATGGAACACATCCTCCCGACGCCAAGGATTGCGGGCCGTAGGTCAATCAGGGTTGCCCCCACGGTCTACAGCTCCTGCACCTCATCCTTCTTAGCCTCCTCCTCTTCAGCCTCCATCTCCGAAATGACCACATCAGTTGCAAGCTGGAAACACTGCAGCACTGCCTCGGCCAAGCGGCAATAGGCAATGCTGAAGCTAATATGCTTAGATGACAAACCGCACAATGCTGAAGAGTTGTGGACAGCTCTGAAAGACCAGGCAGATCTGTGGCTCACACCGCTGAACCTACAGCCAGGCATGGTCGTGTGTGACAATGGCCGGAACCTGGTGGCGGCTCTGAGACGAGATGAGCTCACACACGTACCATGCCTGGCCCATGTGCTTAACCTCATGGTTCAGCGGTTTCTCAAATCCTACCCGAAGCAGCTGGATCTGCTTGTTAAAGTACGCCGCCTTTGTGCCCATTTTAGAAAGTCAGCTACAGCTTCCGCCGCCCTTGCCGTGTTTCTGCAGCGTTTGCAGCTTCCGGCTCACAGACTGGTGTGTGATGTCCCCACGCGTTGGAACTCTACACTGCAGTTGTTGGGAAGGATATTTGAGCAGAAGAGGGCAGTTGTTGAGTACCAGCATCAATAAGGCCGTCAGTATTCAGTTCAGACTCCACACATAAGACCTCTGGAGTGGACCTGGATGTCAGACATATGTACCATCCTCCAAAACTTTGAGGACTCCACCACGATGGTGAGCGGAGATGACGCCATAATTAGTGTCACCATCCCGCTTCTCTGTCTTCTGAAATGCTCTCTGCTCACAATCAAAGAGGATGCATTGCAGGTGGAGCACAATGAGATGGAGCAAGGAACCATACAGGTTGATTACACACAGCCAAGCCTCATCTCATCCCAACGTGGATTGGGTGAAAATGAGGAAGAGGAGGAGGAGGAGGAAGGACAGGAGCTAGTTTCATGCACTATAGACTGTTCTACCTGCACAGCTGTCATACCGTCTGTTCAGCGTGGATGGCCAGAGGACAGAGAGGAGGATGAGGAGGAGAGCATGGTCAGTCATCCTCTTTGTGAGGACACGGAAGTCTTGCCTGTTAGTAGTCTGGCACGCATGGCTGAGTTTATGTTACGCTGCCTTTCCCATGACCCTTGCATTCTCAAAATTTTGGGTGACAGTCATTAATGGTTGGTGACACTTCTAGACCCACACAACAAGGAGAACTTTATATCTCTTATTCCTGAGGTGGACAGGCCTGCAAAAATGGGGCTGTACCAGAAGGCCTGTGTTGCGGCACTATTAAAAAAATTCCCATCTGAAAACGCTGGCAGCAGAGGGCACACTTCATTGGACAACCAAGGAGTACAAGCGAGAGAGACGCAACTTCAATCCAGCAGAGGCAGGGGAACACTGTCAAAGTTCTGGGAGAGTTTTCTCAGACCCTCCCATCGCAGAGGGCCTGAGGCGCGGGGTACTCTCACAAGGAGTTCAAAGTTTGGGAAGATGCTGAGGGAGTACCTTGCCGAACGTACCAACGTCCTCTGTGATTCCGCTGTGCCTTATAATTATTGGGTATCCAAGCTGGATATGTGGAATGAATTGGGTCTCTATGCCTTGGAGGTCCTGGTCTGCCCTGCCGCCAGCGTTTTATCAGAGCCGGTTTTTAGTGCCGCTGGTGGAATTATAACTGATAAGCGCATCCGCCTGTCAACTGAAAATGCTGACAGGCTGACTCTTATAAAAATGAACAAGTGCTAGATTGGGCCAGACTTCTCAACACCACCGAATAATAGCAGCGTAACATAAACTCAAATCCAGTGTCTTTTCTTGGGAGGTGTATTCCCATGCACCTTTTCACACCCACACATGGGTATACACTTCCTGATTTTGACTATTTGCTCTTGTCCTCCTCCTTCTCCTCATCTTCCACCACCATATCACCAGGGTGACCGTGGTCCGTGATGCAACACCCACAGAATTTTTTTGAAGGAGTGTTTATGATGCCCGTAAAAAAAATGTTTTATACAGTATGTACATGTATACCCCCCAGGGGAGAATGTTTGTCAGCCCATACACTTAGTGCATGGGCATTACAAGTATAGGAGGCCCGCTCCTTTCTCATGGGAACATTTTTTATGAGGTCCTCCTCCACGTCTCTTCCAAGGGGCATAGAAGTGCCTCCAAATTTTTGGCAGCCCTTGCATTCACTACATAGGCCAACACTATGGGAGACTCTCTCCTTTCTAATGGGAATTTGTCATTACTGTGGCCCTGCTGTATGTGTCTTTAATTTCTTAGTGGGGTTTTTCCTAAATATGGCCAGCCATTAGACTCACTGCTTAACCTATAACTGTATATGTGGCGCCCTGCTGCGCTTGGTGCCACAGAACCTAGAAGGGTGCATGATTGGATTTCTCCACAAGAGGCTCTCACTACATCCAAACACCTCCACCTTCCACCTCTTACCAGCAGAGGGAGCCCAGATAGGGATATATAAAGGGAAGGTGGAGCCAGGCAGCTCAGTCAGTAGTTAGAATCTAGCTAGAGTTGAGAGTTAGTGCTCAGACAGTGTCACCAATCTGTACACAGTAAGCAATGGTTGTAAGCACGCCCCAGCCCTTTGACTGACAGCTAGCTCTACAGTACATCAGTGCAGAGCCACCTGTCAGTGGCTCACGGGAGGAATAAAGTTAATTTACTCCCATGTGCTACACATTCAGTATAGTGGCCAAGCACTTCCTAATGGTATTACCCTGCAGATTAACCCTACATCAGCAGGTTAATAGCGTTATCCAATGTGACAGGTTCCCTTTAACTTAAAGGATCATGTTCACAACAGGAAAAGTCTTCAAACGCTTGTTTCCAATCTATTACTAGTTATTGGACTTCTTGGTTGATGGTGTGTGGTGTGGAGTATTTTTACCGAATACAATTTTCCATTTTGATAAAAAACAACACATTTTTACCCACATGGAGGCGAATTCCCTCCTCTTCACCAGCCTCCATTATTGGTTTTATCAGATCGTATACTCACTTTATCAAAGTTTAGTGGGTACTGTGCTGCAAACTCCAGCTGACGGACCACCACTTCATTAGGAGCCACGTTTCTGTTCCTAAAATAAACTATGTAAACCAGCAATGTCATTACCGCCATGTCTTCCAGGAGCTGTAAACCATCTTTTTCTTTAAGGCATGCCCTAGCGAGATTGCAAAAAGTATGGATGTTTGGTGCAATGCCTCTCTGTGCCATCATAGGCAACAGCTGCTGTAAAGAAACCATTCAGACGATCAGTTTTTACACTGTACGTGTGGCATGAAGTGTGGAAGAATCTGCACTAAGTTTCAGAATGTGTCAGTGTTCTCCATGACAGCCAACCAGATGCCACGTTTCATTTTACCAGGACAATAAAAGAAGAGCTCTGATTGGTTGTTATGGGTATCACTGTCCGTTTCGACAAAAAGTTTGTTTCTGCATGAGGCCCGACGCATTTTCAGAAAAAGGGAAATGCTAAAATCTGTATTAAACAGTATTCACACATAAAATATTGCTGCGTCCAACTGAATGTTGCATTTTGGCGGCAGCGCACAAAACGCCTTCATATAGGCTCAGGGCACAATTCCCTGCCGAAGAGCAAATTCACACAAGCACAATGCTTTGTGTTCAGGGGAAAAAAAGGCCATTTTTGATCCGTACAGCGTCCATTTGTCATCCATAACTAAAAAAAAACCTAATAGAAGGCCAGACACACTTTCCTATGTAATCTATGCAGTGCGTCCGGTAAAACATACCTGCCACACGGATTGTGTCTGATTGTTGTGCAGCCTTTGAAATCTACGGTTATATCTCATTTAAAAAACGGATGGATGAGATAAGCGCCTGTAGCCATTATTCCCCCACAGTCTGGTGGTCAATCCATTCATGTGGAATATTACACTGGGTGACATGGACATCACACAGACCAAAAACACAAATGGAGGAAATCTTTCTTGATGGTGCGGCCAGAAAAAGCAAAAGGCCTCATTCACACATCATGCTGCACGTGGAGGTTTATCCCTTTTTTTCATGGATACATCACATACCCAGTATAATCTATGGTGCTATTCACATGTCCGTCTGTCTGTCTTTTTCCGATATCACAGATGAAAAGAGCCGATACAAGTCTATGGGTCTGTGCAAAAACATTCAGCACCCGGATGGCAAAGAATAGGAGAAGCTCTGTAATTCAAGGATTTATTTATCCATCCGTCAAACATTGATGGGAAAAACGGACCCACAGTCCGAACACTGATGACACACGGAACAAACACTGCTGACACCAGGGCCATTTTTTCCATGTACGTGGTTAAATATGGACATGTAAATGAGAAAATGTGTCATACTTTAGACTCTTTTGCTGGCTTGCCTTGCATCACTTTTTTTGCCCCCCAATTTTCAAACAATTTAGTGCATGCTGTTGTATTTAAAGCCATGCCCCTTCTGTCAAAGCCATGCCCATCTTTCAAAGCAATGTCCCTTCTTTCAAAGCCATGCCCCTTCTTTCAAAGCCATGCCCCTTCTTTCAAAGCCATGCCCCTTCTTTCAAAGCCATGCCCCTTCTTTCAAAGCCATGCCCCTTCTTTCAAAGCCATGCCCCTTCTTTCAAAGCCATGCTTAGAAACAATTAGGCCGATATAAAAAAGTGTAGTTTCTATATGAATCGGTTGGAACTGTGGCGTCCATGAGGGTTCAGTCGCCACAGGGGTACTGCACCTCAGATCGAGGTGTGGTATCTCCTCTCCGAGGTAAGGATGGAGCACCACACGGGACCCAGCCTCAGCACTCAACACTACACCACTCCTGTCCTGTGGGGGGCTTATATGCACCAGGGTGCTGCCCCAGCCAGGATAGAGGAGATGGGGGGGAGACCAAAGATAGGGGGAACCATGTAGTGGGTGAGGGTGGAGGACACACTTTTAGGTTACACTTACTGATACATATTTAATACATGGCCATCTTAGGTTCAAGGTCTTTGATTGTGATCTTCATCGCTGATAGTGGCTTTCTGCTGGAACCTGCAGCTTGTTGAAGATACACGGTCCTCGTACTCTGGGCTTGAGGTGAGGAGTGGGTTAGAGTTAACCGCTGTCTCTACCTGGTCAAGGTCCCTACCTAAGAAGGCCTGGAGGGGAGCGGAGGAGTAAAGCTCCACAGGCAAAAGGATCCCAGGGGATACGGACGGAGCAGCATACACCACCTGTATTTCTTACTCTGGCCTAGTCAGAGGGATTCCTGCTGCAAGAGGGGTACCGGCCCCCGATATCTGACTCTGTTACTTCACGTCTCAGTCGGAAAAGCCCAGAGGCCTTCTGGATCCCTAAGGGGGATATGGACGGAGTGGCGTAGGCCACCCGTATCCCTTAAACTGCGCTGATGCAGCGGGAACCGGCGTTTCACCAAGTTCATACCACACACACACAGTCAGGAGGAGACTTAATGGGAGAACTCACCAAGGAGAGGAACATTCTGGTCCAGGGGTCTCGTTAAGTGCACCTAAACTACCCGGAGTGTGCTGAACCCCTTCCTGGTGGTCGCAGCGCGCCGTGAGGAGCAAGGAGAAGCTTTGTGCTTACTACTGAAACAACGTGAGTAAAGCTTGGAAGACTTCACCCCTTGCCTCTGTTATCCTGTCCTGCGCGGCACCGCACACACACCACCAACCTCCAGACTTTCCTCTCTCTCTGCCCTGAGGCCCTGCTCCGCCTGTGGGGAGTAGTACCAGCTGAGCTGCCACGACACCCGCCTCAGAGGACTGACGCAGCGCTGGTGGTACGTGAAAAAAGGGAAAAGAGGTGTGCTATGAAGCAGTGATCACCCAGCAATACTTCAATAAATTATCAAACGTTATAATAAGTGACAATAAATTTTATTCATTACAAATATAAATACATACAAACAACGTAAAAAAACCCAAATTGCTAAAACACAAGTAAAATCAATATAGTGGGGTTACCCACTAATTTGAAGCCCACCTGCTCCAAAAAAAACATCCCTAGTTACAACAGAACAAGCAGTACCATAATACAAGTGCCAGTATTATCCCTGGTGATCAATATCGTACACATGCAAATTAGTTATGACTGCCTGACATTAGTATACAAGGAGGTGTACTATAGTCCAGAAAGATGAAGAGGGAAATATGTGCCTACTACAGCAGAGTATATATTGAAAAATACAAAGAGTCCCAAACATAAATGAAGCCCATATAGAATATCTGAGCTAACAAATACTATATACTCACATACCACAAAAAGTACTATTCAGGGTATAAATAAATACAAAACCCTTTCATGCTGTAAGTATCCCTCCTGCACATAATAGCGCTACGATCAATCACCTCCCTGAGCACAAAATCCTATGCTGGGATGAAGCAGGCGGGCATTCAGTGCCCAAGCGCTGGTGGTAATCACCGGGAACCACAGGTGGCGTAGTCGACAAATAACCACTCATCTGCTAGCCCATATTTTTAATGTGTGCACCCTGGGCACAGACCGGGTCAAGGCCGGGACTGCATCCCCCTCTTCCACCGGCCCGTCGTCCAAGTACACCTTTCCCAGGGAGGGCTAACGCTACCTGAGTAGTAGTGGGTCACACAGAACCATTTGCTTTGGATCGTTATTAAGCCATAGTAAAAAAAAAAAAGGTATTCACTTTTAAGAAAAAAATATATATAAAAAGTCAGGCAGATCTGTCACACGCTTTACAAATGATTTCATGAAGCAAATATAATCCCACAATGCGGTAACATCATTCACCTACTGTACCTCAGCCTCTTTACTGTCAGATAGCGTGGATCTTCTCACAAGCCGTGTTAATTATTTTATGATGGCTTTTTAACATTTAAATGATAAAATAAAAACCATTCCCTTACCAAAGCCGACTGCAGCTTCAGAGTTTTACTCCTCTTCAACACCAAAGTGTTAAAAAAGGTGAGATCTGGCTGTACTCCGTAGGCGTCCATAGTGGCCCGGACGGCAGATTCTGACCCCACTTCTGCTCTCATGACTGCCGCTAGGAGGGTGAAGGTCTTTATTGTAGGACAGACGTTGTCTTCTTTCATCTTCTGAAGAACGCCCCCTAAGTCGCCAATCACTGCCAATCGGTCAGATGGGGTATTGACATTTACAAGTGACACAATTTTTCCTGTATTTACAGACAGGTCCAGGAGGTTTGGCACATTACTGGCATCAAAAGAGGGCACGCTGGGAAAATGGTCAGCCGTACTCACCACGACCAGTGCCTGTGAGCCTGCCAAGTCCTCAGCTGTGCCATAGTTGCCACTTGGAATTGAGGAATGGCCCAGGAGCATGGGCTGCCCACCTCTTCAGGACTATCCTTTCCTTTCTTCACTTGCTGGCTTTTCCTGTCTTGCTTCTCTTTGCCTGCACTTAAAGTCAGGGCTGCCAGTTCCTTAGAGTGCGTGAGTAAATGTAGAGCGTCAGCGGTGTCTCCAATCCCACAGTCTCGGGGGGCACAAAGAAGCAGGTTATAGGTGATTACATCCGGCTTTACCCCCATGTGCCGCATCTGCCTCCAGACCTGAAGCACAAGATGGCGTATACAGTCATTATCCACATTACATTCACGCAAATATGTACACCCCGTCACAGAGAAAGCAGTAACTGGACACGGACTAGCTGGCATGTAATGGCAGTATCCTATTATAATGATGCTCCCATATGTCAGAGGGTCACATTGGTAAAGCCGGTGCCCTCCAGGATGAAAAGTTTTGTGGAGGGCTTGGGCCATCTACTTATGTCATTTCCAAACGTGTGTCTACATAATAAATAGGCAACTTCTACTAGTAAATTCTGTGCTATTTTCTGTATCTGTGAAGCCTTGCCCACTGGTTTTCCCATTGTCTTCCAACAGCGCGCTTACCCGTGTAATAAGACCCCGATGCCAGCATGCCTACCCGTGTAATAAGACCCCGATGCCAGCGCGCCTACCGGTGTAATAAGACCCCGATACCAGCGCGCCTACCCGTGTAATAAGACCCCGATACCAGCGCGCCTACTCGTGTAATAAGACCCGATGCCAGCGCGCCTACCCGTGTAATAAGACCCCGATGCCAGCGCGCCTACCCGTGTAATAAGACCCCGATGCCAGTGCGCCTACCAGTATAATAAGACCCCGATGCCAGTGCGCCTACCCATGTAATAAGACCCTGATGCCAGCACGCCTACCCCTGTAATAAGACCCAGATGCCAGCGCGCCTACCCGTGTAATAAGACCCCAATGCCACAGCGCCTACCCATGCAATAAGACCCCGATGCCAGCACGGGTATTCAGACTGGCCGTTACAGGTTGCAGATGGAAGTGCCGTTGGGAAGGGGGGGGATATGCCAACCGAAGACAGCGAAAATCATGCAAAACGTCAAAAAATAACTTATCAGCATGCTGCCTACTGTAACAGTCCACCTAAAGTGGCCGACCGCTGTATTCCCTTTGTTACTAAAAATCTGGCACAAAATCCTTATCTACTAGCCAGTCTAATCACCGGCCAGTCTAACCACTAGTCAGTCTAATCACCAGCCAGTCTAATCACCAGCCAGTCTAATCACTAGCCAGTCTAATCACTAGCCAGTCTAATCGCTAGCCAGACTAATCGCTAGCCAGTCTAATTGCTAGCCAGTCTAATCGCTAGCCAGACTAATCGCTAGCCAGTCTAATTGCTAGCCAGTCTAATCGCTAGCCAGTCTAATCACTGGCCAGTCTAATCACTGGCCAGTCTAATCACTGGCCAGTCTAATCACTAGCCAGTCTAATCACTAGCCAGTCTAATCACTAGCCAGTCTAATCACTAGCCAGTCTAATCACTAGCCAGTCTAATCACTAGCCTTGCGCCAAACTTCTAACAGAAATCTCCTATCAGAATCGCAAGAAAGGAATCAGCAGGCGATCTCTTAGACCAGTCTGAACTAGGACTAAGTAAAGGAGCTAATACAATATAAAGAGGTGAAACTGTTACCAAAGCCTTGTTATTCCGCTCACAGTAACGTCTGAGCCAGCGTCGCTGACACCTCTGCGGGCCGATTTATGCTTTTAGAAAAGTCACATGAGTATCACTACACATGAGACTTCTGCAGCCGGACAGGAGTCCTACCCCGGCTTCTGCCCTCCGCCACGCGTCATCTACAAATATGACAGGCGGGTGGGAGACGCCACATCTCTACTTAGATAAATGTCCTGCTTTATCTCCTGTGCATTGGCACAAGGACGGGTATGTGCCTGCGGGCCGTCAGCATCTTCCCTGAGGAGAGCGGGCACCTTCCCGGCCGCCGCACACCGGAGATGCAGGTCCGGTGCAGGAATAACTGTGTTCCTTTGGCAGGATTGCCAGAACTTGTTCCCTCTACTTGTCGGCACCACCTGGACTAACTACACAGCAATAAATCTCCCCTCCTGGCAGTGATGTGGAGCAGGTTGCTCTGTAGCTGCACGCTCCGGCCCCCCAGAGCCTGAGTAGTACAGACATACACTACATGGCTGCACTGACCACCAGAGGGAATAACGGACATAATAAAGGTGGACAGGATAGGGGAAAATAACCACATGGATGCAATTAAAGGGTTATTGCCAAAATAGAAAATCATCTCTTATCCAAAGGTTAGGGGATAACTTACTGATCACTGAGGGTCTGACTGCTGGAACCCCTAGCAAACCCAAGAACAGGCAGCATGCTCAGCCTCCCCTCCATTCACTGTCTATAGGACTGCCCAAAAATAGCCAAGAGCAGCGCTCCACTAGTTCAGGCAGTCCCACAGACGATGAGTACGACGCGGCCAGGGGATGGGGACGACTCGGTACCCGGGCCTTTGCCTAGTTTTGGGGATGTCGCGGTGGTCGGCTCCTGGGCCCGTACACTGGGGTCACTCTTGAAAAAGGGGATTGAAACTTGGATAAAATAAATAAACAGTTTGTGACGCCACCTGTGGTACTTGGTAATGATTACCAGCGCTGCTTCAGACCTCCGGGGGGTGATGGGATGGCAGCTGAGGTGTTTCTGCTCCCCACAGGTGCAGTGGGCCCCCGGGGCAGTGTGGAGTTTGGTGGGTGGTGATGCTGGGACTTGTAGTGCAGGCGGGATGGCGCAGCAGGAGTAACTGACAGAGACAGTGGATTCGCTTCAATACCTTTACTGGTGCGGATGTCAGGTACGGTCCAGGGTACTCAGTAGGATGGGTGCACTTCAGGACTTCTCCCCAGTGAGCGGGTATAAGGCCTCCTGGTCCGTGTCTGCCTCTCTGGATGCTCCTGGCCAGCCTGCAACTGGGCCTAGCTTATGTGTCGTGCTGTTCCTTCACCTGTCGCTCAGTAGTAGGACCTTCTGCTGGCAACCACTATCCCTGGTCGTCAGGGCCATCATGGTTCCTGGTCCTGTAATGGGTCTAGCTTCAGGTCTGCCAGGGACTTGTAGTCCTCCTGGAATGCCGGTGGTCCCTACTGGGTATAAAGGACCCTGTAGGCGCGGACCCGGTGTCCGGTTTGTATCTTTGGGGTGAGCCTTGTGATGCTCCTCTGCCCCCTCAACTCCTCTCATCTCTCCTCTTTACCGTCGGCCACACTCGTGGCCCTCAGAACCCAGCAGCAGACGCGCCGCGTCTTCGCTGCTCTCAGCGTCAGCACGCTCTCAGACTCTCTCAGTCTGACTACTAACTCTGACTGAACTGCCTGGCTCCACCCTCCATATATATATATCCCTAACGGGCTCCCTCTGGTGGTATGAGGTGGAAGGGTGGAGGTGTTTGTATGTAGTGAGGGCCTCTTGTGGAGAAGTCCATCCATGCACCCTGGGTCCTGTGGTACCTGTTGTAGCAGGGTGCCGCAAATGGAGTGGTGGTTGAGTATACGCACTGCTCCGTTCATTCTTAATGGGAGTGCTGAAGACCAGCCAAGCACAGAGCTTCAGTCGTCCCATAGAGAATGTATGGTGCAGCACTGATCGACCATCACATCAGTCACAAAGGACTCTTCAAATCCCCAGTTTTCAGGATTGGTGAGGCTCCCAGCAGTCAGACCCCATCCATCGGGAAGTTATCCTATGGATAGGAGATATCTTTTAAACTTTGTACACCCCCTTTGAAGGATTATTCAATCTAATTCTAAAGTCGGGGGATACTGACAGCCGCCCTCCACTAATCACACCATGTTGGCATATTGTAGTGATATCCCACCGCATTGTGATGGAAAGAAGAATATAACTGTATACAGAATAACATGGAGATGTTTGATAGAATCCAGCAGCCCGGAGGTTATGGGAGCGCCGCCAGCTTCTGTACCTCTGTACTAGATGGTATACAGCAGTGACCGTCCCTACACGGGACCCTGATCATCAGGAATATTGCCTCTTACACCCGAGCCCAGGGAATTCTAATTACTAGTGTACACTGTTATATCAGTTTATTATCACCTCCGGCCATGAAAGAATTGTCAAAATATTTATTTTATAGAATTTTGTCTAGCATGGAAGTTATGAAACCTTACAAATCCATGCTCAGTACTCTCTATATACATGTATAAATTAGACACATTGTAAATGAAAACATCATATATTTAGGAGTTTGTGAGCTACATATCCATATAATAGATGGTGGCCCGATTCTAATGCATCGGGTATTCTAGAATAGGTATGCGGCCGACCGGGCGCAGTCAGCAGAGCTGTGTTTAAATTTTGCACCAAAATCGCTGATTGGTCACGGTTGCCGGCCTCGACCAATCAGCAAAGCGGTGTTTAAATTTTGCGCCAATACTGCTGATTGATCTCGACCGGCGGCCTCGACCAATCAACGATTTTGGCGCCAAATTTAAGCAACGCTCTGCTGATTGATCTCGGCCGGCGTCCTCGACCAATCAGCAGAGTGTTGCTTAAATATGGCGCCAAAATCGTTGATTGGTCGAGGCCGCCGGTCGCGACCAATCAGCGATTTTGGCGCAAAATTTAAACAACGCTCTGCATCGCTCTGCTCATTGGTCGCGGTCGCCGGTCTCGACCAATCAGCAGAGCGTTGTTTAAATTTGGCGCCAATCTCGCTGATTGGTCGCGGCTGGCCGCCGCGACCAATCAGCAGAGCGGTGTTTGAATTTTGCGCCAAAATCGCTGATCGGTCGCGGGCGGCGGCCGTGACCAATCAGCAAGCCATGTTAGTGAGGACTGGAGAGCGTGTTTAAATTTGACACCAAAATCGTTGATTAGTCGCGACCAATCAGCATAGAGGTGTTTAAATTTGGCGAGAATACTGCTGATTGGTCGCGGCCGGCTTCCGCGACCAAACAGCAGAAAGATGCAGAGCGGGGTTTAAATTTGGCGCCAAAATCGCTGATTAATCGCGGCTGACGGCCGCGACCAATCAGCAGAGCGTTGTTTAAATTGGGCGCCAAAATCGATGATTGGTCGCGGTCGGCGGCCTCAACCATTCAGCAGAGCGTTGTTTAAATTTGCCGCCAATTTCGCTGATTGTTCGAGGCTGGCGGCCGCGACCAATCAGCAGAGCGGGGTTTAAATTTGGCGCCAATAATGCTGATGTGTCGCGGCCGGCTACCGCGACCAATCAGCAGAGCGTTGTTTAAATTTGGCACAAAAAACGCAGATTGGTCGCGGCCAGTGGTTGCGACCAATCAGCAGAGTGAGGTTTAAATTTGGCGCCAATACTGCTGATTGATCTCGGCCAGCGACCGATCAGCAGAGTGGTGTTTAAATTTGGCGGCAAAATCGCTGATTGGTCGCAGCTGGAGTCCGCGACCAATCAGCAGAGCGTTGTTTAAATTTGGGGCCAATCTCGCTGATTGGACGCGTCCGGCGTCCGCGACCAATCAGCAGAGCGTTGTTTACATTTTGCGCCAATACTGCTGATTGATCTCGGCCAGCGACAGCAATCAATCAGCAGAGCGCTATTTAAATTTGGCGCCAATCTCACTAATTGGTCGCGGATGGTGTCCGCGACCAATCAGCAGAGCGTTGTTTAAATTTTGCGCCAAGCTCGCTGATTGGTCGCGGCTGGTGTCCGCGACCAATTAGCACAGCAGTGTTTAAAAGTGGCGGTAAGATCGGTGATTGGTCGTGGCGGCTATTTAAATGTAGCGCCCAAATTGGTGATTGGCCGCGGGCAGCGGCCGCGACCAATCAGCAGAGCGGTGTTTAACTTTAGCGCCAAGATCACTGATTGGTCGCGCTCTCCGCACGCGACCAATCCGCAAATCGTATTGGTGAGGAGCAGGGAGCGTAATCGTATTAGTGAGGACCGGTGGACATGAGCGGGCGCTCGGAGCAGAAGTATCCCGACCCGCAGCGCCGCTCCCCGGTCCTCTCTTCACACCCTAGCCGCTGATGTCCCCACAGTATCCGCATGGTGTTACAGAGGTCCAGACATTTGTGTTAAAAATCGGTGATTGGTCGCGGGCAGCGTCGGCGACCAATCAGCACAGCGATGTTTAACTTTTGCGCTAAGATCAGTGATTGGTCGGGTCCGAAGACCGCGACCAATCATCGAATCGTCTTGGTGAGGACCGGCGCTGCCTCTGCGGCTACTTCCGCTGCGAGAACCCGGGACATAGCGGGCGCTCGCAGGAGAAGTATCCCGACCCGCAGCGCCGCTCCCCTGTCCTCCGTTCCGCATGGAGGTCAGAGGCGCCGGCGGTCCTTCCGCTGATACCGGCCGGGAGATGAGTGCCTCGCGCCGCTCATTTCCCGGCTGCATCTCCGTCCCGCAGATGGGTCCGGCGGTCGGGGTCCTTCTGCTGGTACCGGCCGGGAGATGAGCACCTCGCGCCGGTCATCTCCCGGCTGCATCGCCGCTGAGCTCCGTCCTGCAGATGAGCTGCTAACGGCCGCCATCTTTTTTCAGAAATCCCGCGGCGCTGATTGGCCGCTGGCGGACCAATGAGCAATGCGGGATTTCCTGGACAGACAGACAGACAGACAGATGGGATAAGACGATTATATATATAGATACTCCCTGCAACCACTTTGATGTTGCACTTTACTGCAATGCTGTGGCAGCCAAAAAAACGTCATTCTGGCATTTTGATTTTTTCCCCATTACAATGTTTACTGATCAGATTAATTAGGAGACTTGAAGCGGCGATCGTCTGATCGCTTGTGCTGTACATACACTGCAATCTATAGCAGAAATCACCATCTTCTATGAACGCCGGCCCATAGGAGGGTCATAATGACATGTATGGGAGGTCATCAGCAGACCCCCAGCTGTCATGACAACCCATCGGTGCCCCACAATCACGTGGCAGGATGTATGACGCGCTTCCAGCCGACGTGCGTTAAATCCCGCTGTCAGTGATTGGTTAATAGCAGCAGGCGGAGCAACAGTACATCAGCAGCTATTAAAGGCACATGATGGTTGATTAAATCAGTCATCATGTGCAGGGAAATATGTGGACTCGGTGTGCGAGATCACATCAAAGGCAGGGACACGACCTTTGACGTAAATATACGTCAAAGATGGTGAAGCGGTAGAGCAAAGCACAGGTTGCAGCCTCTTCTCTAATATTCAAAGACTGGCTAAAAATACTCCTGAAAAATACTATGAGGAGGATTTTTACTCTTCTGTAAAAAATGTAGAGCGACCTCTGCAATGCAGTATACATTTCTTTACAATGGGTCCCAATAGTGGACGGATGCCTCATCATCCATCCTGACAGTGGCCACTAGGGGGCCACACACCTTCTATGTGTATGCGCCCAACAATGGCCACAAACGTAATGTGCACCGAGCCCAACAGAGTCATCAGAGAATCCAAGAGTCCCACCCTCAGCCGGCATGCCCCATCGTCACTTCAGCAGAAATACTGCAGCAAGAAATATCTGTATTAGTAAAATGAACAGTTGCTCCATGATTCCTCAATGTTTTTGCGCATCTCATCATGTCGGAAGTGTGAGACATAATTCCCAGGTAAGTGTGCACTGTACGGATATAGGATGTAGGATGTGTGCAGCAAGCCATACCTGCAGAGCTTGTAGGAAGCCCAGCTCTTCATCCCTTATGCATCCCATAAACAGGACGGTGAATGTTTCAGGGCCAACGACACGGAATTTTTGTGCAATTTCCTATAAACCCAAGAAGACCATATTAGCTTGTTATTATCCAGCTCGCGACATCACTGCTTGAGTATTGCAAGAAAAATCTAACAAAAATCAAAATCTCAGGGAAAGCGTCACTTTGCCGTTCCCAGAACAGCCGGGTGGCCAGTGAAAAACACAGTGAAGGGGGCGCAGTGCTGCACCAGTGCCCAGGATCAGTGGGGTCCAGCGCCGGACTGGAGTACCTGGGGCCCACCAGGAAAAAATCAATCTTGGGGCCCACCAGCACCATGCAGATACCGTATATAGGAATAACATAAGTCCACAAACTCTTTCAAAATGAATCAACTTTATTAACCAATAAATAACCAATATAACGAATAAATAACAAACTAAAGAAACACTCCTGGCGAAAGAGGAACACTGTTATCTTATTCACACCAGTGTGTGATAAAGTGCCATAACAGAACAATAACAAGAAATACTTTCAAGGTACATTCTCTTAAAGTGTAAGTGCCACAAATTGAACCTGCATCCATCTGGCATCCCAGCAGCCGGCATCATTGTAGCAGCACCAAACTTGGCCGCTGGGAAAAGTAAAAGAATTCTGTAAGCATTTTGGAAGTTTGTATTGCACGATTTCCTCTCCTCTATAATACAATACCATTCAATTGTTAGTGAAAGGCCCAAAACAACAAATAAACTCACACTAACAGTCAATCAGCAGCAAAATTACAAACTTTTTTTTCAGAACAGAAGATGACATTGCATACGTATTAATAATGTCATCATAGTCTAAGTTCCTTGAAATGTCACACTCAATGTTCAACAGAAGGAGGGACTCTAAAAGCTCCTGTCCAATCGAAGCCCTCAGACGATTTTTTACAATTTTCAGCTTTGAGAACACTCTTTCACATGAAACCTGGGTGCAAGCAAGTGTAAGAAGGGTCTTGTAAACTGCAAAAATGTTTCCATAAGCAGCAGAATGTAAATTGTAGTCATATAAAAGTCTGTAGCAGCAGGAAAGACAGTTTTTTTGCGGGACGAGTTGTACTTTCAGATGCAATCATTTATTTTACCATATAGTGTACAGGGAAATGGCAACAAAAATTCCAAGTGCAGTAAAATTGCAAAAAAAGTGCAATTGCACGTTTGTTTATTGGGTTTTTTAGTCACCATGTTCACTATATGGAAAAACCGATGTGACAGGGTGATGCCTCGGGTCAGTACGAGTTTGTAGATACCAAACATGTATACCTTTACTGGTATCTAAGTGGTGAAAACAAATTCATAAGTTTGAAAAATCACACTTTTCACGCCATGTTCTGCGCACCGTAGTGTTCTCATTTTTTTGGATCTGGGGCTTTGTGACGGCTTATTTTTTGCGTCTTGAGCTGACGTGCATCTCTGCTGCTCTGTAGTAGTCACAACACAGGGAGAGGTTAACCATCCAAGTATTTAATATGTATTGCAAATAAAGAATGTTCCCATTCTTAATATCCGAAAAAACAAATGACTGACAACTATCCCTAGACTAATAATACCATATAGAAGAGAGAAATACCGCCACACCATGACCAGAACACATACCACCACATAGTGATGAAATACTACCAAGTACAAGGTATATATACTGCCACACCATGAGAAGACGACATATTACCACCACATAGTGACTGTACGAATAATACCACATACAAGGGACAAATTCCGCCACGCCATGACCATGGCACATAATGGCACCAGATAGTGACTGATAATGAAGATGTAAAAAAGCTCTGTATATAGAGTCAGTGTACAGATAATGTAGAGATTATCAGTGACATTATGCACAGGACTCCTGTGTATAGGGTCAGTGTAGAGGTAATACAGTGATCACCAGTGACATTACACACAGGAGCTCTGTATACAGTGTCAGTGTGTGTGTATAGGTAATACAGTGATCACCAGTGACATTACACACAGGAGCTCTGTATATAGTGTCAGTATGTGTGTATAGGTAATACAGCAATCACCAGTGACATTACACACAGGAGCTCTGTATATAGTGTCAGTGTGTGTGTACAGGTAATACAGTGATCACCAGTGACATTACACACAGGAGATCTGTATATAGTGTCAGTGTGTGTGTATAGGTAATACAGTGATCACCAGTGACATTACACACAGGACCTCTGTATATAGTGTCAGTGTGTGTGTATAGGTAATACAGTGATCACCAGTGACATTACACACAGGAGCTCTGTATATAGTGTCAGTGTGTGTGTATAGGTAATACAGTGATCACCAGTGACATTACACACGGGAGCTCCGTGTATAGTGTCAGTGTATGTGTATAGGATGTACAGAGATCACCAGTGACATTACACATTGGAGCTCTGTATATAGTGTCAGTGTGTGTGTATAGGTAATACAGTGATCACCAGTGACATTACACACAGGAACTCTGTATATAGTGTCAGTGTGTGTGTGTACAGGTAATACAGTGATCACCAGTGACATTACTCACAGGAGCTCCGTGTATAGTGTCAGTGTGTGTGTATAGGTTGTACAGAGATCACCAGTGACATTACACACAGGAGCTCTGTATATAGTGTCAGTGTGTGTGTATAGGTAATACAGTGATCACCAGTGACATTACACACAGGAGCTCTGTATATAGTGTCAGTGTGTGTGTATAGGTAACACACATACTCACCAGTGATATGACACACAGGAGCTCTGTATATAGTGTCAGTGTGTGTGTATAGGTAATACAGTGATCACCAGTGACATTACACACAGGAGCTCTGTATATAGTGTCAGTGTGTGTGTATAGGTAATACAGTGATCACCAGTGACATTACACACAGGAGCTCTGTATATAGTGTCAGTGTGTGTGTATAGGTAACACACATACTCACCAGTGATGTCTCTAGGTGAAGTTCTTTATCTGCCGCAGACCGATATATCTCATCTTCTATGCAGGACTTATCTCTGCAGAAAATAACATAGTTTGCTATAACTGATCACTTCCGGAGCACAATCTACACTTTTCCCAAGATTTCTACACTGCATGAAATGACAAAAAAAGAAATCTAGTGCCGCACTACACAGTAACATTGCTCCAGTGTCATTCTGTGCCGGCTCATCTCTGTCAGCAGACATATTGTCAGATGGCAAAGATGCAGCAGAGCTGAAGACAGAAGACCTATGGATTACGTTGGATTGAGGATTTTTCTTTATTAAAAATGGAGTCCCTAAATGTGTTTTATTTTTAATAGAAAAAAAAAAATTCTGTCTTTTTTTTTCTGTTTACTAGAAATTCATGGTGGCTATGTCTAATTTGGCGTGACACCATGAATTTCGGGTTTAGTACCAGCTGATAATACAAAGCTGGCCTGGTACTAACCCGATTATTACCCAGGGTGCCACTCACCACCAGGGCCGCTGGAAGAGCCGGGTAAAGCACCTGGAAATGGTGCTATGAGGAATGCGCCACTTTCAGGGGTGGCTGCGGGCTGCGATTATCAGCGTGGGGGGCCAAGAACGCTTGGGCCTTACCATGCTGCGAATCCCAGCCCCCAGCTGCCTTGTTTTATCTGGCTGGCGATCAACATATGGCGGGAGCTGGGCAATGGGCATGATTATCAAATAATATATACCAGACAGGGGCCCATACATTCTCCTGCCTCCAATAATATATACCTGACAGGAGCCCATACATTCTGCTGCCTCCAATAATATATACCTGACAGGAGCCCATAGATTCTGCTGCCTCCAATACTATATACCTGACAGGAGTCCATAGATTCTGCTGCCTCCAATAATATATACCTGGCAGGAGCCCATACATTCTGCTGCCTCCAATACTATATACCTGACAGGAGCCCATAGATTCTGCTGCCTCCAATAATATATACCTGACAGGAGCCCATACATTCTGCTGCCTCCAATAATATATACCTGACAGGAGCCCATACATTCTGCTGCCTCCAATAATATATACCTGACAGGAGCCCATACATTCTGCTGCCTCCAATAATATATACCTGACAGGAGCCCATAGATTCTGCTGCCTCCAATAATATATACCTGACAGGAGCCCATAGATTCTGCTGCCTCCAATAATATATACCTGACAGGAGCCCATAGATTCTGCTGGCTCCAATAATATATACCTGACAGGAGCCCATACATTCTGCTGCCTCCAATAATATATACCTGACAGGAGCCCATACATTCTCCTGCCTCCAATAATATATACCTGACAGGAGCCCATACATTCTGCTGCCTCCAATAATATATACCTGACAGGAGCCCATACATTCTGCTGCCTCCAATAATATATACCTGACAGGAGCCCATACATTCTGCTGCCTCCAATAATATATACCTGACAGGAGCCCATACATTCTGCTGCCTCCAATAATATATACCTGACAGGAGCCCATAGATTCTGCTGCCTCCAATAATATATACCTGACAGGAGCCCATACATTCTGTTGCCTCCAATAATATATACCTGACAGGAGCCCATACATTCTGCTGGCTCCAATAATATATACCTGACAGGAGCCCATACATTCTCCTGCCTCCAATAATATATACCTGACAGGAGCCCATACATTCTCCTGCCTCCAATAATATATACCTGACAGGAGCCCATACATTCTCCTGCCTCCAATAATATATACCTGACAGGAGCCCATACATTCGCCTGCCTCCAATAATATATACCTGACAGGAGCCCATAGATTCTGCTGCCTCAAATAATATATACCTGACAGGAGCCCATAGATTCTGCTGCCTCCAATAATATATACCTGACAGGAGCCCATACATTCTGCTGCCTCCAATAATATATACCTGACAGGAGCCCATACATTCTGCTGCCTCCAATAATATATACCTGACAGGAGCCCATACATTCTGCTGCCTCCAATAATATATACCTGACAGGAGCCCATACATTCTGCTGCCTCCAATAATATATACCTGACAGGGGCCCATACATTCTGCTGCCTCCAATAATATATACCTGACAGGAGCCCATACATTCTCCTGCCTCCAATAATATATACCTGACAGGAGCCCATACATTCTGCTGCCTCCAATAATATATACCTGACAGGAGCCCATACATTCTGCTGCCTCCAATAATATATACCTGACAGGAGCCCATACATTCTGCTGGCTCCAATAATATATACCTGACAGGAGCCCATACATTCTGCTGCCTCCAATAATATATACCTGACAGGAGCCCATACATTCTCCTGCCTCCAATAATATATACCTGACAGGAGCCCATAGATTCTGCTGCCTCCAATAATATATACCTGACAGGAGCCCATACATTCTGCTGCCTCCAATAATATATACCTGGCAGGAGCCCATACATTCTGCTGCCTCCAATAATATATACCTGGCAGGAGCCCATACATTCTGCTGCCTCCAATAACATATACCTGACAGGAGCCCATAGATTCTGCTGCCTCCAATAATATATACCTGACAGGAGCCCATACATTCTCCTGCCTCCAATAATATATACCTGACAGGAGCCCATAGATTCTGCTGCCTCAAATAATATATACCTGACAGGAGCCCATAGATTCTGCTGCCTCCAATAATATATACCTGACAGGAGCCCATACATTCTGCTGCCTCCAATAATATATACTTGACTGGAGCCCATACATTCTCCTGCCTCCAATAATATATACCTGACAGGAGCCCATACATTCTCCTGCCTCCAATAATATATACCTGTCAGGAGCCCATACATTCTGCTGCCTCCAATAATATATACCTGACAGGAGCCCATACATTCTCCTGCCTCCAATAATATATACCTGTCAGGAGCCCATACATTCTGCTGCCTCCAATAATATATACCTGACAGGAGCCCATACATTCTGCTGCCTCCAATAATATATACCTGTCAGGAGCCCATACATTCTGCTGCCTCCAATAATATATACCTGACAGGAGCCCATACATTCTGCTGCCTCCAATAATATATACCTGTCAGGAGCCCATACATTCTGCTGCCTCCAATAATATATACCTGACAGGAGCCCATACATTCTCCTGCCTCCAATAATATATACCTGACAGGAGCCCATACATTCTCCTGCCTCCAATAATATATACCTGACAGGAGCCCATACATTCTGCTGCCTCCAATAATATATACCTGACAGGGGCCCATACATTCTGCTGCCTCCAATAATATATACCTGACAGGGGCCCATACATTCTCCTGCCTCCAATAATATATACCTGACAGGAGCCCATAGATTCTGCTGGCTCCAATAATATATACCTGACAGGGGCCCATACATTCTCCTGTCTCCAATAATATATACCTGACAGGAGCCCATAGATTCTGCTGGCTCCAATAATATATACCTGACAGGAGCCAATACATTCTGCTGCCTCCAATAATATATACCTGTCAGGAGCCCATACATTCTGCTGCCTCCAATAATATATACCTGTCAGGAGCCCATACATTCTCCTGCCTCCAATAATATATACCTGTCAGGAGCCCATACATTCTGCTGCCTCCAATAATATATACCTGACAGGAGCCCATACATTCTCCTGCCTCCAATAATATATACCTGACAGGAGCCCATACATTCTCCTGCCTCCAATAATATATACCTGATAGGAGCCCATAGATTCTCCTGCCTCCAATAATATATACCTGACAGGAGCCCATACATTCTCCTGCCTCCAATAATATATACCTGACAGGAGCCCATACATTCTCCTGCCTCCAATAATATATACCTGACAGGAGCCCATACATTCTCCTGCCTCCAATAATATATACCTGACAGGAGCCCATACATTCTGCTGCCTCCAATAATATATACCTGTCAGGAGCCCATACATTCTCCTGCCTCCAATAATATATACCTGTCAGGAGCCCATACATTCTCCTGCCTCCAATAATATATACCTGTCAGGAGCCCATACATTCTGCTGCCTCCAATAATATATACCTGACAGGAGCCCATACATTCTCCTGCCTCCAATAATATATACCTGACAGGAGCCCATAGATTCTCCTGCCTCCAATAATATATACCTGACAGGAGCCCATAGATTCTCCTGCCTCCAATAATATATACCTGACAGGAGCCCATACATTCTCCTGCCTCCAATAATATATACCTGACAGGAGCCCATACATTCTCCTGCCTCCAATAATATATACCTGACAAGAGCCCATACATTCTGCAGCCTCCAATAATATATACCTGACAGGAGCCCATACATTCTGCAGCCTCCAATAATATATACCTGACAGGAGCCCATACACTCTCCTGCCTCCAATAATATATACCTGACAGGAGCCCATACATTCTCCTGCCTCCAATAATATATACCTGACAGGAGCCCATACATTCTCCTGCCTCCAATAATATATACCTGACAGGAGCCCATACATTCTCCTGCCTCCAATAATATATACCTGACAGGAGCCCATACATTCTCCTGCCTCCAATAATATATACCTGACAAGAGCCCATACATTCTGCAGCCTCCAATAATATATACCTGACAAGAGCCCATACATTCTGCATCCTCCAATAATATATACCTGACAAGAGTCCATACATTCTGCAGCCTCCAATAATATATACCTGACAGGAGCTCATACATTATCATGCCTCCAATAATATATACCTGACAGGAGCCCATACATTCTGCTGCCTCCAATAATATATACCTGACAGGAGCCCATACATTCTCCTGCCTCCAATAATATATACCTGACAGGAGCCCATAGATTCTGCAGCCTCCAATAATATATACCTGACAGGAGCCCATACATTCTCCTGCCTCCAATAATATATACCTGACAGGAGCCCATACATTCTCCTGCCTCCAATAATATATACCTGACAGGAGCCCATACATTCTGCTGCCTCCAATAATATATACCCGACAGGAGCCCATAGATTCTGCTGCCTCCAATAATATATACCTGACAGGAGCCCATAGATTCTGCTGCCTCCAATAATATATACCCGACAGGAGCTCATACATTCTGCTGCCTCCAATAATATATACCTGACAGGAGACCATAGATTCTGCTGACTCCAATAATATATACCTGACAGGAGCCCATACATTCTCCTGCCTCCAATAATATATACCTGACAGCAGTCCATACATTCTGCTGCCTCCAATAATATATACCTGACAGGAGCCCATAGATTCTGCTGCCTCCAATAATATATACCTGACAGGAGCCCATACATTCTCCTGCCTCCAATAATATATACCTGACAGCAGTCCATACATTCTGCTGCCTCCAATAATATATACCTGACAGGAGCCCATACATTCTGCTGCCTCCAATAATATATACCTGACAGGAGCCCATAGATTCTGCTGCCTCCAATAATATATACCTGGCAGGTGCCCATAGATTCTGCTGCCTCCAATAATATATACCTGACAGGAGCCCATACATTCTGCTGCCTCCAATAATATATACCTGACAGGAGCCCATACATTCTCCTGCCTCCAATAATATATACCTGACAGGAGCCCATACATTCTGCTGCCTCCAATAATATATACCTGACAGGAGCCCATACATTCTCCTGCCTCCAATAATATATACCTGACAGGAGCCCATAGATTCTGCTGCCTCCAATAATATATACCTGACAGGAGCCCATACATTCTGCTGCCTCCAATAATATATACCTGACAGGAGCCCATACATTCTCCTGCCTCCAATAATATATACCTGACAGGAGCCCATACATTCTGCTGGCTCCAATAATATATACCTGACAGGAGCCCATACATTCTCCTGCCTCCAATAATATATACCTGACAGGAGCCCATACATTCTCCTGCCTCCAATAATATATACCTGACAGGAGCCCATACATTCTCCTGCCTCCAATAATATATACCTGACAGGAGCCCATACATTCTCCTGCCTCCAATAATATATACCTGACAAGAGCCCATACATTCTGCAGCCTCCAATAATATATACCTGACAGGAGCCCATACATTCTGCAGCCTCCAATAATATATACCTGACAGGAGCCCATACATTCTCCTGCCTCCAATAATATATACCTGACAGGAGCCCATACATTCTCCTGCCTCCAATAATATATACCTGACAGGAGCCCATACATTCTCCTGCCTCCAATAATATATACCTGACAGGAGCCCATACATTCTCCTGCCTCCAATAATATATACCTGACAGGAGCCCATACATTCTCCTGCCTCCAATAATATATACCTGACAAGAGCCCATACATTCTGCAGCCTCCAATAATATATACCTGACAAGAGCCCATACATTCTGCAGCCTCCAATAATATATACCTGACAAGAGTCCATACATTCTGCAGCCTCCAATAATATATACCTGACAGGAGCTCATACATTATCATGCCTCCAATAATATATACCTGACAGGAGCCCATACATTCTGCTGCCTCCAATAATATATACCTGACAGGAGCCCATACATTCTCCTGCCTCCAATAATATATACCTGACAGGAGCCCATAGATTCTGCAGCCTCCAATAATATATACCTGACAGGAGCCCATACATTCTCCTGCCTCCAATAATATATACCTGACAGGAGCCCATACATTCTCCTGCCTCCAATAATATATACCTGACAGGAGCCCATACATTCTGCTGCCTCCAATAATATATACCCGACAGGAGCCCATAGATTCTGCTGCCTCCAATAATATATACCTGACAGGAGCCCATAGATTCTGCTGCCTCCAATAATATATACCCGACAGGAGCTCATACATTCTGCTGCCTCCAATAATATATACCTGACAGGAGACCATAGATTCTGCTGACTCCAATAATATATACCTGACAGGAGCCCATACATTCTCCTGCCTCCAATAATATATACCTGACAGCAGTCCATACATTCTGCTGCCTCCAATAATATATACCTGACAGGAGCCCATAGATTCTGCTGCCTCCAATAATATATACCTGACAGGAGCCCATACATTCTCCTGCCTCCAATAATATATACCTGACAGCAGTCCATACATTCTGCTGCCTCCAATAATATATACCTGACAGGAGCCCATACATTCTGCTGCCTCCAATAATATATACCTGACAGGAGCCCATAGATTCTGCTGCCTCCAATAATATATACCTGGCAGGTGCCCATAGATTCTGCTGCCTCCAATAATATATACCTGACAGGAGCCCATACATTCTGCTGCCTCCAATAATATATACCTGACAGGAGCCCATACATTCTCCTGCCTCCAATAATATATACCTGACAGGAGCCCATACATTCTGCTGCCTCCAATAATATATACCTGACAGGAGCCCATACATTCTCCTGCCTCCAATAATATATACCTGACAGGAGCCCATAGATTCTGCTGCCTCCAATAATATATACCTGACAGGAGCCCATACATTCTGCTGCCTCCAATAATATATACCTGACAGGAGCCCATACATTCTCCTGCCTCCAATAATATATACCTGACAGGAGCCCATACATTCTGCTGGCTCCAATAATATATACCTGACAGGAGCCCATACATTCTCCTGCCTCCAATAATATATACCTGACAGGAGCCCATACATTCTCCTGCCTCCAATAATATATACCTGACAGGAGCCCATACATTCTCCTGCCTCCAATAATATATACCTGACAGGAGCCCATACATTCTGCTGGCTCCAATAATATATACCTGACAGGAGACCATAGATTCTGCTGCCTCCAATAATATATACCTGTCAGGAGCCCATACATTCTCCTGCCTCCAATAATATATACCTGACAGGAGCCCATACATTCTCCTGCCTCCAATAATATATACCTGACAGGAGCCCATACATTCTGCTGGCTCCAATAATATATACCTGACAGGAGCCCATACATTCTCCTGCCTCCAATAATATATACCCGACAGGAGCCCATACATTCTCCTGTCTACAATAATATATACCTGACAGGAGCCGATACATTATCATGCCTCCAATAATATATACCTGACAGGAGCCCAGAGATTCTGCAGCCTCCAATAATATATACCTGACAGGAGCCCATACATTCTCCTGCCTCCAATAATATATACCTGACAGGAGCCCATAGATTCTGCAGCCTCCAATAATATAAACCTGACAGGAGCCCATACATTCTGCTGCCTCCAATAATATATACCTGACAGGAGCCCATACATTCTCCTGCCTCCAATAATATATACCTGACAGGAGCCCATACATTCTCCTGCCTCCAATAATATATACCTGACAGGAGACCATAGATTCTGCTGCCTCCAATAATATATACCTGACAGGAGCCCATACATTCTCCTGCCTCCAATAATATATACCTGACAGGAGCCCATACATTCTCCTGCCTCCAATAATATATACCTGACAGGAGCCCATACATTCTCCTGCCTCCAATAATATATACCTGACAGGAGCCCATAGATTCTGCTGCCTCCAATAATATATACCTGACAGGAGCCCATACATTCTGCTGCCTCCAATAATATATACCTGACAGGAGCCCATACATTCTCCTGCCTCCAATAATATATACCTGACAGGAGCCCATACATTCTCCTGCCTCCAATAATATATACCTGACAGGAGCCCATACATTCTGCTGCCTCCAATAATATATACCTGACAGGAGCCCATACATTCTGCTGCCTCCAATAATATATACCTGACAGGAGCCCATACATTCTGCTGCCTCCAATAATATATACCTGACAGGAGCCCATACATTCTCCTGCCTCCAATAATATATACCTGACAGGAGCCCATACATTCTCCTGCCTCCAATAATATATACCTGACAGGAGCCCATACATTCTCCTGCCTCCAATACTATATACCTGACAGGAGACCATAGATTCTGCTGCCTCCAATAATATATACCTGACAGGAGCCCATACATTCTCCTGCCTCCAATAATATATACCTGACAGGAGCCCATACATTCTGCTGCCTCCAATAATATATACCTGACAGGAGCCCATACATTCTCCTGCCTAAAATAATATATACCTGACAGGAGCCCATACATTCTGCTGCCTCCAATAATATATACCTGACAGGAGCCCATACATTCTGCTGCCTCCAATAATATATACCTGACAGGAGACCATAGATTCTGCTGCCTCCAATAATATATACCTGACAGGAGCCCATAGATTCTGCTGGCTAAAATAATATATACCTGTCAGGAGCCCATACATTCTGCTGCCTTCAATAATATATACCTGACAGGAGCCCATACATTCTGCTGCCTTCAATAATATATACCTGACAGGAGCCCATACATTCTCCTGCCTCCAATAATATATACCTGTCAGGAGCCCATACATTCTGCTGCCTTCAATAATATATACCTGACAGGAGCCTATACATTCTGCTGCCTTCAATAATATATACCTGAAAGGGCCCATACAGTGCTGCCAATATGATTAGCGAACCAGGGGGGCCCTCTGTTCAGGGCCCAGGGGGGGTAGGGGGCGGGGCTTGGGGGCGTGGCCAATGGGACCCAGGGCCCACCGGTGGATTTCCTGATCCTCCGTTGGGCCAGAACGCCCCTGGTGGGGTCCCTGTGCCCCCCTAACAGGTGACATACTAACTAGCTGAAAATTTACACCCCAGCACCATCTTTCTATCTCTTAAGCTGACAGTGGATGTGTTGGTAGTGTGGCGCCCCTGAGGGTTCAGTCGCCACAGGGGTACTGCACCTCAGAAAGAGGTGTGGTATCTCCTCTCTCAGGTAAGGATGGAGCATCACACAAGACCCTACTTCACACTCAACACTACACCACTTCTGTCCTGTAGGGGGCCTAAATGCACCAGGGTGCTGCCCCGGCCCGCGATAGAGGAGATGGGGGGGAACCAAAGATAGTGGGAACCATGTGGTGGGTGAGGGTGGAGGAAGCACTTTACTTTAGCATCATATATATACAGTGGCCATCTTTATAACCTAGTCTTTTGCCGTGGTTCCTTGGGAAGGTCAGTCAGCACAAAGCTGCGGCCGGCTCAGGGGTCACGGTTCCCGGTCTCAGGCCTCGAGACGGGGGGTTGGGGCAGAGTTGAGTTATAGCTAGCTCTGTCCCCGGTCAGAGTCCAATCAAGAAGGCCCAGGAGGGGAGCAGAGGAGATAGGCTCCACAGACGAAAGGATCCCAGGAGGGTACGGACGGAGCGGAGTCGCCACCTGTATTCTTCACTCTGGCCTAGCCTGAGGGACTCCTGCTGCAAGAGGGGACCGGCCCCCGATATCTGACAGTGTACTTCACGTCATCGTTAGAAAAGCCCGGAGGCTTAGTGGATCCCAGGGGGACACGGACGCAGCGGAGTCGCCACCTGTATCTCTCAACCTGTGTATATCCAGTGGGACCCGGCCTTACTCCACGTTCACATCACATACCGTCAGGAGAGGACTGAGTGGGAGAATCTAGGAAAGAGAGGAACACCCCAGCGGGGTCTTGACAGGTGCTCCTGATCTACCTAGAAGAGCTGAACCCGCTTCCTGGTGGACGCAGCGCGCCGCGAGAAGCAGAGAGAAGCTTCGCAGCTGCTACTTCATCAAAGTGAGTAAATCTTGGATGACTTCACATACTGCCTCCGTTTGCTCATTCCTGCGCGGCACTGCACCCACCACAACTCCCCAGATCCTCCATACTGCCCTGAGGCTTACTCCACCTGTGGGGAGTAGTACCAAACAAGCTGCCAGAACATCAGCCTCAGAGGACTGCTGCAGCGCTGGTGGCCATCACCAGAAACCACAGGTGGCGTAGTCGAACATCCACTCATCCAATAGCCCATTCTTTTTATGTGACAGCCCTGGGCACGGACTGGGTCGCGGCCACGACGACACCCACATACCCCCACCATATATTGACCCAGCACCGAGTAACCCCACCGCTCAAGGAGGGTGTCGCAACGTGGCGTAGTCGGCAGGATCGCGTGCCCGCAGCAACGGAAGAAGATAATCCCATTGCCGCCGGGTACTGTGCGCCTTTCACAAAAGACTGTCGTTACACACTCAATGTGGTGCCCGCCCAAGAAGAATGGACACCATTAGGTGCCAAAACAACAGCAACTTAAGACCTCCTATCGTGGGCCAGGTTTCCCAATGGTGCGAAGAGCTAAGACCGCTCCTTGCATTAGAGACTGTCCGCATAGTTGTGTCCGTCAAAACGGATGGGACTTCCCAAGGAGTGCCCGTCAGCCAGCCGCCCGGGAGCCTCCCAAAAAGGAGGAGGCAAAAAAGGCCGCACCTTGCAGCAGAGATGGACGCAGCCAAGGAGATGTCCTCCGACGCTGGCCCACCAGCTGCCACCTCCCTCGGTATGGAGGGAATGTACCTGACCCAGGAGGAGGCCGAGTTCCTCCGCGGTGAAATCCAGGACCTGACCCGGAGGGTCGAAGAGGCCAAGCGACTGGCCGCTGCGGAGTGGAGAGAGGAGGTGCTGCAAAAGATCCAGGCCTGCCGCCAGAGCTTGTCATGCCTGTCTACAAAGGCCTTGGCCCAGGGGGAGGAAGCCCCGGAGGCCTTGTGCAGCCCAAGAACGGGTAAGGCGGAAACCCCTATCCCGGGCGCGGGGCGCACCAAAGCCCTCCTCGATCTCCTGCCGGCACCCCTTTCCCCGGGTGCCATCATTTGGGAGCAACTCTTGGCTCTGACGGCTGAGACCCAAGCCACCGCCATCACTGGAGGCCTGATATGCCACACGACTCCCGGTCCAGAGATCCCTGCACTTTCTGGGGTGTCCACCTGCCCCAACCCGGACTGGTCCGCACCAGCAGAGGGCCCGCAGCAACCCCTCCTGTCGCCGCTGCCCGCGCCTCCGGTCGCCTGCCCGGCGGCAGAAGAGTTTGCCTGGGACAACCAGGAGGGTGACCTGATGGGCTTCCCTCGGGAGACCCGGTCTGAAACGCGGAGGCGGGAGGAGTTCTGCCGCAGGGAGCTTCTCCAGCTCGAGAAGGAGCATCGACAGAGGGAGATCCGCTGCGAGCACCTGGAGGTGCGCGCCAAGGCCGCAAAGTCGCAGGCCCGCCAGGCAGAGGCCGCCCGTTCAAGCCCCCGGGAAGAAGGCCTTATTGTGCGCTTCCACCAGGAGGCCGGATGGGGCTTCATTCGCAGCCCACAGTTCCACCGGGACGTCTTTGTCAACCGGCGGGACGTTGAGCCGCGGCTGAAGCAGGGCCACTAATAATTTTTTTATGTACAATCAGGAATTTTATCTCCAATGTAGAGGAGTATCCATGGGATCTAGCTATTCTCCATCGCTAGCAAATATGGTAATGTCCCATTCGGAATATGTTGCACTGTACACTTTCGCTAATCCATGGGCCCGTGATGTTTTCTGGTATGGCAGATACATAGATGATTTGATCTTTATCTGGCGTGGGGATGTGTCTGCCATACCGGAATTCATCAAGTATTTAAATAACAATGAATTTAATCTTTCTTTCACTTACACCTCTGATTCTAAGTGTATATCATTTCTTGATCTAAAATTGGAGATTCTTGACGGTTCCATCACTACTTCCACATTTTCCAACCCATATCTGGGAATACCATTCTACATGCCAAAAGCGGACATCCGCGCCATACTATAAAAGCTATACCTGTGGGGGAACTGACAAGAATCAAACGTAATTGTAACAATGCCAACAAATTGGATGAAGAATTCATCAGGTGTAAAAATACATTGAAATCTAGGGGTTATCCGGATTGGTCTCTAAAGAGAGCAGAAAAAATTGTGGACAGTAAAAATAGACTGGATCTGATTGATCTGTCTAGGACAAGGATTAATCGCAATGATATTACAGCACATAAAAATCTAAATGTTATTTCCTTTAGATATAGTTCACAATTTCAACTGATCAAAAATATAATACTGAAACATCTTCCTATTTTATATGAGGATACTGTATTATCTAAAATTCTTGATTCTGGAGTTTTGGTGGTGGCAAAAAAAGCGCAAACAATAGGGGGGCTATTGGCATCTAGTCGCCCAAATAATCTACAAAAACGGCATACCTGGCTTAATTGTAAAGGGTTTTACAAGTGTGGTTACACCAGATGCGGCATTTGTCGCTATGTAAAAATCACTAAAAACTTCCTAATGCTGATTCTAGTGAAACACAATATAAAAAGCTGTCTGAATTGCAACAGTAATTCTGTGGTTTACATCATAAGATGTGCCAGTTGTGATCTGTTATATGTGGGATGCACCATAAGAAAACTAAAACAGCGAGTGGCAGAACATCTTTCTGATATTTTTAATGTCACTAATCAGAACATTTCTTGCGCCTCCAGACATTTTATTGAGCAGCATAATAGAGAGACATCCTCATTTCAGGTCTTTGGCATTGAAAAACTTACCTTTGATCCTCGAGGCAGGGATAATAGGAGACGCCTACTTGATCGAGAAGCATTTTGGATGTATCATCTGAACACTTGCCAACCAAATGGACTATATTTACGGAGGGAACTGCTGTTCCATTACAGCGAGTAACTTTTCTATGCATATGTGATTTCTTCTTTGTCATGTGATTGTTTTTACTATGCATATACTTTGGAAATCGGTTTTATATTTCTGTATGCTAATATATGCATCATGTGACTTCCATTTTGTATGTGATTGGTGAACAATGGTTTATATACCATGGGTATGCCATTTGCAAGCCAGTCTTGACAAAGAACGCATCTTTAGCGTTCGAAACGCGTTGCCCTGGCTACACTATGTGACTATGGAATCTGTTTTTAAAGAGCTTTTTTCACAATAAAGTAACCTAATTTTTGAACTATTCATGAAGCTGGTAATCCTTTCTCTTTATGCTTTGTTTGCACCCGGTTTATTTAGGATGACATTGTGCCTGCGGATGATGAGCAGTCTACAGACTGGATTGTGGATGGTTTGCACCTGTTTAGGTGATCACTATTGGTTTTATACAAAGCCATTTCTACCTCTGACCTCAGAAGTAAAACCTGTCTGGAGTGGCTCTCCTGGAGGTCCAACTCAGGATCTCCATGCCCTGCAGCCACCCCAGGGCCTACGTTGAGGGTTTTGGGCAGGTCCCTCATGCTGCTGAACTGACACTTTTGTACAAGTATTCTATATCTATAATGTCTTCCTAATGTTTTATATGTTTATACTATATCTATATAACCTGCAACGTTAAAAGTATTTGAGCCTCCCATAAAGGGAAGATAGTTATTTGTTTAAAAAGCATTTAAAAAGTTTGAATGTCTGTACCAATCTTTTGCTCTATTGCAGCCCGCGGACATGCTGTGTTTCACCAGGGGAGAATGTGGCGCCCCTGAGGGTTCAGTCGCCACAGGGGTACTGCACCTCAGAAAGAGGTGTGGTATCTCCTCTCTCAGGTAAGGATGGAGCATCACACAAGACCCTACTTCACACTCAACACTACACCACTTCTGTCCTGTAGGGGGCCTAAATGCACCAGGGTGCTTCCCCGGCCCGGGATAGAGGAGATGGGGGGAACCAAAGATAGGGGGAACCATGTAGTGGGTGAGGGTGGAGGAAGCACTTTACTTTAGCACCTTAAGCATCATATATATACAGTGGCCATCTTTATAACCTGGTCTTTTGTCGTGGTTCCTTGGGAAGGTCAGTCAGCACAAAGCTGTGGCCGGCTCAGGGGTCACGGTTCCGGGTCTCAGGCCTCGAGACGGGGGGTTGGGGCAGAGTTGAGTTATAGCTAGCTCTGTTCCCGGTCAGAGTCCAATCAAGAAGGCCCAGGAGGGGAGCAGAGGAGATAGGCTCCACAGGCGAAAAGATCCCAGGAGGGTACGGACGGAGCGGAGTCGCCACCTGTATTCTTCACTCTGGCCTAGCAAGAGGGACTCCTGCCGCAAGAGGGGACCGGCCCCCGATATCTGACAGTGTACTTCACGTCATCGTTAGAAAAGCCTGGAGGCTTAGTGGATCCCAGGGGGATACGGACGGAGCGGAGTCGCCACCTGTATCTCTCAACCTGTGTATATCTAGTGGGACCCGGCCTTACTCCACGTTCACATCACATACCGTCAGGAGAGGACTCAGTGGGAGAATCTAGGAAAGAGAGGAAAACCCCAGGGAGGTCTTGACAGGTGCTCCTGATCTACCTAGGAAGTGCTGAACCCCTTCCTGGTGGCCGCAGCGCGCCACGAGAAGCAGAGAGAAGCTTTGCAGCTGCTACTTCATCAAAGTGAGTAAATCTTGGATGACTTCACATACTGCCTCCGTTTGCTCATTCCTGCGCGGCACTGCACCCACCACAACTCCCCAGATCCTCCAAACTGCCCTGAGGCCTACTCCACCTGTGGGGAGTAGTACCAACCAAGCTGTCAGAACATCAGCCTCAGAGGACTGCTGCAGCGCTGGTGGCCATCACCAGAAACCACAGGTGGCGTAGTCGAACATCCACTCATCCAATAGCCCATTCTTTTTATGTGACAGCCCTGGGCACGGACCGAGTCGCGGCCACGACGACACTCCCATACCCCCACCATATATTGTCTGGTACTGAGTAACCCCACCGCTCAGGGAGGGCGTCGCAGTAGCAGATAGTTCAAAGCTGTCCACCTTTCTCGAATTTAGTAAGTGACCCCCTGGTCCCCACAGAAGAACTGAACTCTGGTGGTGCCTTCTGATGGCTGCTAAGTCCCCGGCCAGACATGGTGCACTGGTGATTCCCCGTGGAATGATTACAATGATGCTGTTCCCTCCCGGTTAATCTACGATACGGGCATCTTATAAGGACTCCATTGTGGGTGACCAGGACTGTGACCTTGACTTACCTTAAATAGCTCACAGCTCCCCTGCAGTCCTGAGCTCAGTGTGCAGACCTTCAGCGAGCTCCGGTAAGTGATGGGATTAAGCGCAATGTTCTTGTCCATCAATTCTTTCCGCAGCTTCAGTGCATGCTGCAGACCCGAGTCTTTCCATGGCGACTCCGCGCAGGCGTTGAACAGGGCAGTATATGTGGCATCTGTGGGAACCAGACCTCGCTTTTTCATCTAAATGATGTAACAAGAAATGAGTCTGTACTGTAAAAACTGTATGTAATAATAGCAATAATAATGTAAGTACATAATATACAGGGCATTATCAGATAATGTAAAGGTAATTTACTGTATTACGTTATTAGTCCTCCCGATTAACAGAACAAATGGTCCATGGTGCTCACTGGGGCGCTGACGCCCCTTCACAGCAAGATCCATATAAGTGTGAGTGCCTGGTACTGCCGGCCTCGGCCAGATCCCCACAGCTTGTACACTGATGGACAGCGTACACAATGAATGTTATATTGAGGGCATAACAGTCATGTCAGATGGCTACTGCTATGTGTATATTCTATTCTGGCCCCTGTGTGTCCTGCAATTGTCACCAGTTCTCCCCTCTGCAGGCTCTAGCGCTAAGCTTCAGTTATCTCTCAGCTAGTGGGTAGAGAATGCTGCACTGACTGCTCACGTACACATCGCACACAGGCGGGAGGGATTCCCGCTTTCCATTCAGCACATGTTCAGAAGCAGTGGCAGTGATATGGTTGTGTAGAAGTGCTCAGCACTGAAGTGAGATAAACTCCTTACTAGAATAAGCTGCAGCACGATCTGCCCGTGTCTCCCTCTGATTGTCCTATCACTGTGCTCCTGCTCCAGCCTAACCTGATTTCATTGATCAATAGTGCAAGTAAAGATAAGACACTTTGTAATATACATTATCAGATAAACCTTCTTCTTTTGTCACTTAAAAGACATTTTTTGGTCTCCTGCACTAATCATTCACTCTCAATATCTGCTAAATCTGTGGGAGAAGGGAAGGGAACCTGTCACGTGAAAAAACGCTATCAACCTGTAGATATGGGGTTATTCTGCAGGTTAATAGCATTCTGAACCTGCCCGGTGCCGGCATTTAGACTCCCTCTGCCAGGAGGAAATGAACTTTATTGTACCTGGTAGTGTTTGGGTATCAGTCATGGGGGCGGCACTGGTTCAGTCACCTCTCTGTGTATAGAGAGTGACGGCTGTCACCGTGCCCTCAGCCCTGATTGACAGCCGGCCCTAATGCTGAGCTGCCGTCAGTCACTACAGGGGTCGCAGTTACAGGCGCCACTTTCTATACACAGAGCAGTGCCACCCCGGTGACTGGAAGTCGAACGCTACCGGGAGGAACGCGACAGGTTCATTTCAACAAAAATGTCTGCGATGCCCCTATAAACCTATGGAAGAGGGAGCTGGAGGGAGGAAAAGCAGAGCACAGAAAAGGTAAATGCTGAGGCTTATAATGTAGAGAAAAACTGCAGGATACCCATCATATAATGTACACTCCCCATACATTCATGTACACTCAGGAGCGTATAATGAGTGGCAATTATTCCTTATATAGTTCTCCTTATTCTAAAAAGTCATCTGAAAGTGCTGTTAAATCATAAGGGAATCTGCCACCCGGTTTTAGATGCCCCATCTGAGAGCAGCATGATATAAGGGGTGAGACCCTGATTACAGTGATATCTCACGCTTTTTGCTGCTTACTGCTATTTTGATAAAATCAGTGTTTTATCTGCTGCAGCTCTAGTAGTTCTCTGAATGCTGAGCTTTGTATAACCCCCACCCACACCACTGATCGGCAGCTTTCCTCCAGTCAGTGGTGGGGATGGGGTTATACAGAGCACATGAATACCGAGGACTACCTAGCAGCAGGCTTACTAGTCCTCTAGTGATAATCTCCTGCTGATAAAACTGTGATTTTATAAAAACTACAGCAAGGAGCCCAGTAAATGACACATCGCTGGAATCAGGGTCTCTGCCCATACATTATGTTGCTGTCAGATTAGATAACAAAAACCTGGTGACAGATTCACTTTAAGGGGGTTATCCTATTTCAGACAACCCCTATTCCAACACAGCATTTTTTTTTTTTAAGAAACAAACCGTGCTTCAAGCCACATATCCAAGCCCTTTCCACTTCCTGCCAACGTCAACTCAAAAACATCTCCCGGATCCGCACATTCCTCAACCACGAATCTGCAAAAACACTAGTGCACGCCCTCATCATCTCCCGCCTCGACTACTGCAACCTCCTGCTCTGTGGCCTCCCTTCCAACACTCTTGCACCCCTCCAATCTATCCTAAACTCGGCTACCTGACTAATCCCCCTGTCCCCCCGCTGTTCCCCGGCCTCTCCTCTCTGTCAATCCCTGCACTGGCTCCCATGTACCCAGAGACTCCAGTTCAAAACCCTAACCATGGCATACAAAGCCATTCACAACCTGTCTCCCCCATATATCTGTGTTTCAATGTTTTTTATTGAATTTTTTTTTTATAAACCTTCATACATCTCTGACCTAGTCTCCCAGTACTTACCTGCACGCAGCCTCCAATCCTCACAAGATCTCCTTCTCTACTCCCCTCTTATCTCCTCTGCCCACAATTGCATACAAGATTTCTCCTGTGCTTCCCCCCTACTCTGGAACTCTCTACCCCAACATGTCAGACTCTCGCCTACCGTGGAAACCATCAAAAGGAACCTGAAGACCCACATCTTCCGACAAGCCTACAACCTGCAGTAACCACCGCTCCACCACACCGCTGCATGACTAGCTCTACCCTCACCTGCTGTACCCTCACCTATCCCTGGTAGACTGTGAGCCCTCGCGGGGAGACCCTCTCTCCTTCTGTAACAGTTTGCCGTTGCATTTTTGTTCAAGATTATTGTACTTGTTGTTTGTTATGTATATCCCCTTTTTCACATGTTAAGCTCCATGGAATAAATGGCGCTATAATAATAAATAGTAATAATAATAATGCTTTGGTGTCAGTCATTGTCTGCAGCGCTGACGTGACGGTGAAAGCACTGCAGTCAGTCAGTGAGCTCTGAAGGTCGGCCCGAGTTAACGGCACGAGCCGCTGAGCGTAGCTACAGGCTGCAGAGCTGTAGATGTGTTGTCAGCGCTGCAGACAATAACAGACAGCGGGAGCAGCAGGAGAAACTTTGCGCTGGACCTGGGGAGGATGAATAGAGTACAGACGGTTTTTGTAATTTCTTTAAACAAACTGCAGCCAGGAACAGCGGTTTTGTGAAACAAGAAAGTCCCTTTAAAGGTTGTTTCACAGAGTAAATAAGATCATTTTAGTATTAAATCATTAAAAAGCTACAAACATGCCACAGTTAATGTGACCATTATCTGGGCTTTGTTATAAATATTTCAGAATAAGCTGCAACATGCTGTACAGATCTGACTAATGTGTCCAGGGCCTGATGAGCACAGCCACCACGGCATGGACCCCGGCTAATCCCATCCATGTGAACACAGGCAGAAGGACTTTACTGGCCACTCCTTGGAGCTTACCCAATGCTGCTTTATCATGGCTCATTATCAAGGGGTCACAGATCAACCTTATAAAGCCCGCCACACACATTAGATGGCTCTTGGATGAAAGACGGCCCGCGCTTAACAGTTGTCTGGCAGCCATCTCTCCCATACACACCTGTGTTCTCTATGAGAGTCACCACCAGACATGTCTACTGGCACCTTATCTCCAGAACATAATGATCAGCCAAATAAAATGATCAGTTATGCTGTATCATTAACTCCCCCAAAAAATTGTCCGGGACCCCATACATATTAGACTGTCAGACAGAGCCGTCAATACGTTATATATACGATATATCCAACTCTTCCGCAGCCTCCGATGAGAACAGTGTAGTTACTTTCCTCCGGCTGCAGCCGCTCCTCTTTCAGCATCTGTTCCTGGAAGAGGTCCAGGGCTTCGGCCAGCGGCACACAAGAGGGACATGTCTTCAGAGGAGAGCAATAGAAGTGCTAGAAGCAGTGCAGGATATACAAGCAACCAGGACCCAGCACTTCACACTTATGTCCTCACTCACCTCCTCCCTCTTTACCCTACTAAATAAATAGATGAGACCCCAAGACAACTCTGACACATACAGACATGTGTATGATTTTTTAGGTGCATTTTCTAATGGTAAAATTTATAGAAAAAGTAAAGAAAGAAAAAAAAATAAGTAAATCACGAAACTTAGAACATGCTGTGATTAGCAACAAAAGAAAAAAACGTAAAAATGCACAGATGCAACAAAAGAAGCAAAAAGACAAAATAATGCAAAATAATGCAAACATAAAAAAATAAATAAATAATCCAAGCAAAAAAAAAACCAGTCGCAATTTCTTAAAAACACTTGTGAATATTTTTCTTTATTGCTCTTGGACATGATTTCCATAATCGTAGCAGAGCCGGGCTGTGTTGTGAAGACTGCAATAGTTTTGCTGTGATTACAGACATTGCTTGAAAAAAGGAGAACAACATGGCACAAGGGCGACTTATGCAAATGCTATAACAGTCATGGCTATGATCCTAAAAAATAATGCTTCTCATCAATGGCTATCTCCTCCGTCCGGACACTTACCAGGCTTCACTGTGTTTCTTAGGTGCTAGTGGTGATGTGGCACCCCAGGGGTCTGGTTACCACAGTAATAGAGATATTATGTCTGAGAGCAAGTGGGAGGTTTCTCTGGCCAGGAGCCCTAAGCATGCAACACGGTCCGCCCAGACCTGGGAGGGGAGGAATCTGCCCTTATAAACTGGGTCTGGTGCGGGATTAGTGAGTGAAGCTAGAGATAGAGCCTGCAGAACAAGCAGAGCAGTCAGAGCCTGGAGAGGGAAAGTGAGAACAGGAGCTCTGTAGGAGCAGCAGCTGAAGGCCAGGGGCTGTGAGCAGAGATATAGCTCGCCCTGGCTGAAGTTACTAAAACCGGACACAGGAGTCCGAGGCTGTGGGGACTGATATATACCCAGCAGCAGAAACCAACCGGCAGGGGATTCCAGGTCCTCTGGCCATAGAAGCCCGGAGGCTCAGTCACAAAGAAGGGACCAGCGCCGCCATCCAGGAGCGGAGGCTAAGAGAAGGCCCCAAGTCACCAGCCATACGGGTGAGCACCACACGGTATACTCAGGGACGTGGGCTACTTGTAACCGCTGACATCAAGGTAGCCAGGAAGAGTGCAGATAAACGGGGAGGCCTACAACTCCACCTGGCCAGGGGAACTCCTGCTTGCTCGCAGACTGACCAGGCCCCTTATACTAGCCAGTACTCCCGGGAGGGTCTGCCTTGTACCATCAGTAAAGACCCTGAACTGCACCTCACGTCTCTGTGATTCCTTGCCGCACCAGCACCATTAGCACTGGGACCCTCACATCATCACTCCCATCATCTCTCACATTAGCTGCCCTGAGGCAATACTTCTCCCGTGGGGAGTTATCCCATACTCGGCTGCGCAAACAACATCAGCCTCAGCGGTCGGCAGCGCAGCGGCGGTCCCCACTGACCGCAATCCACGGGTGGCGTAGTCGGACATTTGCTATACATTAAGACTGCCACTGGTTTGACCACCCTGGGCACGGACCGGGTCACCGCCACACGGAGACTACAACCCCCAGCATTCTACAATAGGCCCGGTTCCGGGTTCCCCTGCACAACACAGGCCCAGGGGGCGCGTCAACTTTGGCGTAGTCGGCAGGATTTCGTGCCCGCAACCACCGGGTACTGCGTGCCTGAAAAAGAGACTTTTATACTTACCTGTGGTGAAGTTTCCCGCCGTCCGGAGTCGTTTCCCGCCATCCGGAGCAGATTCCCGCCATCAGAAGCCATTTTGGATCGTTTCCCGCTGTCTTCTGCCTTCTTCCCGCCATCCGCAGCTGCTTCCCGCCTTCGGACGCCATCTTCGGGAAGCCGCACGGGAAGAAGAGGGGCGTGGACGCCGAAAGCGCGCGAGATCCGAAGCTCCGCCCCACGCTCTGACGCTGCGCAAGGTCCTGGAAGGGAGGAAGAGCGACGCTGACGTCATCGGAGCGCGACGCCAGGTCCTCAACCCCGACGATCGACTGCGGAGCCGCGGCCTACGGAAGAAGAGCATCGCAAGGTAGGCCACGGTCCACTAGGGGGGAGGAGGATGCCGGATACCGAGGGGAGCTCCACTGCCACAGCCACCGCCAGCGCAACCGCTGCAGCAGTCATGCCATTCACCATGCCTTATATCCCCGGGGCAACCTGGCTACCCCAGTACTCAGGGGAGTCACATACTCTAAATGACTTTAGAGAAAGACTGGATAGCCTCTTCCAGGTGTACCCCCTCACAGAAGAGCAAAAAGTGAGCATCCTGGTGGCCCAATTAATCGGGGCAGCCCAAAGGGAGGTAAAGTCCTGGTCACCTGGGAGGAAGAGGACTGTCAGGGAAATACTAGCCCGGCTGATACCCGCACCTCAGCCGAAATAAAGCTCAGATTTTACGGGTGTAAACAACGGGCACATGAGAGTATAAGAGACTATGCTCTAAACCTACAAGACGCCCTGAGAGCCATTAAGCAGGCAGACCCTGACAGCGTGGGAAATGAAGATAAGCTGTTGACTGAACAATTTATTGAGGGTCTACTGTGCAATGCCCACCGAACCCAGTTGCGGGCAATGGCCTTACAGGACCCTGACCTGGACTTTGCACAGTTCAAGGACAGAGCCATCCGGGTGCTCCGAGAACCGGCACCAGGTGGCGCTGTGACCCACAGGCCCCCTGCTATCACTTACCACCAGGAGACGGCGCCCTTGTCTGCAGGGCCTGTGGGAGCTGATGCGCAGGCTTTAAACAGTGACCCGGCTACAGACCTGCACCATCAGGTCCAAGAGCTGACTAAGAGCGTTGCCGCGCTAACCAGAACTGTGCAGTCTTTACAGGTCTCTTCTCCAGGAAAGATCCAGCTGGCATCCGGACTGGAGGACGTCCCGTGGCGCCGACTGAGGAGGACCCCACCGGCCAGAGGAAGACCCAGCGACAGATACAACGAGGACGGACGACCCATCTGCCGCCGCTGCAATCAACCCGGACATGTGGCAAGGTACTGTCATTTAAACGGGCACAACCTGGGGTAGAGGGCCAACCCCCAGGCATAAGACCATCAGGCCCATCAAACTGGCGTGATAAATACATAGGGGGACGTCCAATCTTGCCTGTGGTACTGGATGGCATTCCTATGAGTGCCCTACTAGACACTGGGTCACAGGTGATCACAATCCCGTACGTGCTCTTTAAACAGTACTGGAATGACTCGGACATAACCCGCTACCCAGATGACGACCTGAGTATCATCGCCAGCAATGGTCAGCCCGTGCCGCAATTGGGATTCAAAGAGGTGACCATTAAGATCGGTAAAGTCGAACTGGCGGTACAAGGACTGATTATAGTGGACATAGACCGTCATGAGAGTCACCCTAGAATAACCTTGGGAACTAATGTGATTGAAAATTGTCTTGCAGAGGTGATTCTCATTTTACAGCAGGTTGCCAAGAACGCCAGTTCCGGCCAGCAGCGTGTGCTCCAAAAAGAGATCCGGGCACTGATGAAGCGGCAACAGGTGGAACTATCTGGTGGTGAGATAGGTAGCGTGAGAATGTGTGACCCGTTCCCTATTGCCATGCCCCCAAAAAGTGAGATGATGATTTGGTGCCGGGCAGCTATTGGTCTAAGAGGTAGAGACTACCAAGCAATGGTAGAACAAGTCTACTCAGACAGTAGGCCCACCATTTTGACGGCACGAGGGGTGGTCGATGTACGCCATGGGAGGGAGCCCGTTCGCATCATAAATATCGGGGAGAGAGAAGTACACCTGCCCCGGTATGCCACGCTAGCCAAATTGTTCACCATAAAGCAGAATTCTGTACAGGCCGTGGAACCCTTGCCTCCATCTCAACCAGAGGAAGGTAACGGCTCTAAGAAACCAATGGAGGACTGGAGTCAGCAACTGCATTTGGGTACTGACTCCACTCCCTCACACCAGAAACAGGGAGTCTATCGGGTGGTTCAAGAGTACGAGAGAGTGTTTAGTAAACACCCGCTGGACTTCGGGCGAGTAACGGGGGTAGAACATCACATCCCCACGGGAGACCATCCTCCCATAAAGGAGAGATACCGACCCGTACCCCCTGCACACTACCAACACGCCAAGGGGATGCTAAAAGACATGAAGGAGGCTAGGGTAATTAGGGACAGCTGTAGCCCCTGGGCAGCTCCACTAGTCTTAGTGAAAAAGAAAGACAACACTATGAGAATGTGTGTAGACTACAGGAAGGTCAACCGTATCACACACAAAGATGCGTACCCGTTACCAAGGATAGAAGAGTCCTTAGCTGCATTAAAATCTGCTAACTTCTTCTCTACTTTGGATCTCACTAGCGGGTACTGGCAGGTTTCTGTAGCAGAGGCAGACCGGGAGAAGACCGCATTCACCACCCCGATGGGTCTCAGCGAATTTAACTGTATGCCGTTCGGGCTCTGCAACACACCAGGAACCTTCCAACGGTTGATGGAATGCTGTCTGGGACACCGGAACTTCGAGACGGTCCTGTTGTACCTGGACGATGTCATCGTCTATTCCAAGACCTACGAGGACCACCTGAAACACCTGGCAGAAGTGTTTGAAGCTCTGGCAAACTACGGCCTGAAAGTGAAACCCTCCAAGTGTCACCTCCTGAAACCAAAAGGTGCAATACCTGGGACACGTGGTGAGTGCTGACAGAGTGGCTCCTGACCCTGATAAGATCACCGTGATTAAGGACTGGCCAAGACCCTCCAGCATAAAGGAAGTGCGGCAGTTCCTCGGGTTGGTAGGCTACTACCGAAGATTCATTCCCGGTTTCACCAAAATGGCAGCCATAGCAGGACCTCCTGATAGGTCAATCGCGGAAAGCCAAAAACCAGAAGCCGCCCTTTAGGTGGGAAAAGCTGGAAGAGGAGTCCTTCTGCCAGCTGAAGATGGCCCTCACGGGGGATGAAATCCTGGCATATCCAGACTACAGCCAGCCCTTTATCCTCCACACGGACGCAAGCAACATCGGGCTAGGAGCCGTACTGTCCCAGATCCAGCAAGGGAAAGAACGGGTAATCGCTTAAGCCAGCCGAAAGCTACGGCCCACGGAGAGGAACCCTGAGAATTATAGCTCATTCAAGCTGGAGTTCCTGGCAGTAGTGTGGGCAGTGACCGAACGTTTCAAGCATTACCTTGCCTCCTCCAAATTCACCGTGTACACGGATAACAACCCGTTGACACACCTGGACACTGCAAGGCTCGGTGCCCTGGAACAGAGATGGATGGCCCGCCTGTCCAACTTTGAATTCACCATCAAATACCGGGCAGGACGCTCAAATGCCAACGCGGATGCCCTGTCTAGAATGCCGAACTTACCGGACGTAGGGGAAGATCCAGAAGAAGTTGAGCTCCCTGCGTTCCACCGTCATGGGATTACCCTGTATTCCCACCGTGTGAAGGACAGGCGCTCCGTGACGTTCAATCCCTTGCCCCACTACAACTGGGCAGAGACGCAAGACAGTGATCCCGCAGTCCATTTGGTGAAGGAAATGCTGACCCAGGCCGATGCTCGTCTTGACCCAGATGCTCCGGAGGAGACCAAGCAACTGTGGAAGGAGAAAAGTAAGCTGTTCCTCTACAGGGAGAAGCTGTGCCGGAGAATGGTTAACTCTCGAACACATGAGTTGACCTGGCAGGTAGTGGTCCCAAGACGAGACGCGGCTATGGTTCTGGAGGCATACCACAACGGAGCAGGGCATTTCGGATGGAAGAAGCTGGAGTTCTTGTTGCGTGAACGGTTCTACTGGGTAAGCATGAGAGGAGCCATCGAGAGGTGGTGCAGAGACTGTGGCCCGTGCCACCTGAGAAGAAAAGACCGAGCCAGCCAGAAGACTCCCCTGCAGCCCATCATCACCAGACAGCCACTGGAACTGGTAGCCCTGGACCATGTGAAACTGGCTCCAAGCAGATCTGGGTATGTCTACGCCCTCACAATCGTAGATCATTACTCCCGGTTCCTGGTGGTGGTCCCGGTCAAGGACTTAACGGCTCAAACAGCAGCTAGAGCCTTCCAGCAGCACTTCTGCCGTCCACACGGGTACCCGGACCAAGTGTTGACAGACCAAGGACCAGCCTTCGAAGCGGAGGTCTTCCAGGAGTTCTGCAACCTGTATGGCTGCAAGAAGATAAGAACAACGCCCTATCACCCTCAAACCAATGGACTCTGCGAGAAGATGAACCAGGTGGTGATAGATCTGCTAAAAACATTGCCCCTGGAAGAACGCAGTCTGTGGCCTGAGAAACTGCCCGATCTGGTGGACCTGTATAACCACATCCCTGTAGGTTCCACCAACTGTACCCCGGCTTACCTAATGAGAGCAAGACCTGGTAAGCTGCCTATTGACCTGGATATGGGAGTCCTGACGCCTGAGGACACCTCGCCAGAGGCAGACTGGGATACAGAACGGCAGCAGCAGTATCGGAAAGTACAGGAGAGCGTCGAGCGAAGTCTGTCTCAAGCTAGAGAAAGGCAAGAGAAGGCTTATAACCAGTATGCTCCCGCTGTTCCCCTGGTACCTTGAGATCAGGTCTTGAAGAGGAAGAGGCGGCTCCACAAGTTGGACGACCAGTGGGAGAAGGACCCGTACACCGTACTGCCATCAAGCCATGAGAACCCAAAAATCTGCGTAATCAGTAAGGATGGAGGAGAAACCACAGCCATTGTCTCCAGAGACCACCTGAAGAAGTGTCCCGAGCAGCTGCAAAGCCCTGAAGAAGATCAAGGAAACCCTCAACCCGCAGAGGAAAGGGAAGAAATGATCAGTACCGTACTCGGAGACTTCCCCCGGTCTTGGACACAAGTAAACGGCGCTGTCGTGGTACCCGTCCTCACCTTTCTCCAGCCAGCCCCGCAAGTGCCTACAGAGGAACCAGTAGAGCTGGAAGAGCAGCCGGCCCAAGAGGCAGAAGAGTCCACACCAGCAGTACAGGAGGATCAACCCTCTGCTAGTAGTGAGCCTGCCGTGCCCCTAGTGAGCCAAAGAGTGCGCAGACAACTGCCCAGCTTACCCATAACACCTCCTACACCCTGTAGTGCAGAACCAGTTAGTGAGCTCCGTAGGTCAACTAGAGTCACTAGAGGTCAGATGCCCGCTCGCTGGAGAATCTAAACTAATGCACTGTGAATTTATCTGTTAACTGTTTATGGTTTATGTTTGTTGCCTGTTATTAATTATGTTTCTCAGTTACCCTGCAGATTTTTATGGACTAACAGGTTATGGACGCTGGATAACCGGAACAGTTTTGTAGATAGTTGCACCTTGGTGCCTCTTGCGAAGACGGCCGCGGAAGAGAAAACCTGTCTGGCGTGGCCTCCTTGCGGCCCAAAGTAGTTAGTCTACCCTTGCAGCCACACCCAAGGACAACGCAAGGGGTTTGCTTTGGACAGGTCCCCTACTTCGCTTAAAGCTTCACCTTGGGTGATATGGACACCCGGTTGCGGACACGCCGTGACCTTTAAAGAACTAAAGCTTCTTGTAAATATGTTATCGTATTATTGTTTATACCCTGTTATTATGTTTCTTTAAAAATGTGTTTAGTCCCGGAGTACTAAAATTTACTAGGGGGGAATGTGGCACCCCAGGGGTCTGGTTACCACAGTAATAGAGATATTATGTCTGAGAGCAAGTGGGAGGTTTCTCTGGCCAGGAGCCCTAAGCATGCAACACGGTCCGCCCAGACCTGGAAGGGGAGGAATCTGCCCTTATAAACTGGGTCTGGGGCGGGATTAGTGAGTGAAGCTAGAGACAGAGCCTGCAGAACAAGCAGAGCAGTCAGAGCCTGGAGAGGGAAAGTGAGAACAGGAGCTCTGTAGGAGCAGCAGCTGAAGGCCAGGGGCTGTGAGCAGAGATATAGCTCGCCCTGGCTGAAGTTACTAAAACCGGACACAGGAGTCCGAGGCTGTGGGGACTGATATATAGCCAGCAGCAGAAACCAACCGGCAGGGGATTCCAGGTCCTCTGGCCATAGAAGCCCGGAGGCTCAGTCACAAAGAAGGGACCAGCGCCGCCATCCAGGAGCGGAGGCTAACAGAAGGCCCCAAGTCACCAGCCATACGGGTGAGCACCACACGGTATACTCAGGGACGTGGGCTACTTGTAACCGCTGACAGCAAGGTAGCCAGGAAGAGTGCAGATAAACGGGGAGGCCTACAACTCCACCTGGCCAGGGGAACTCCTGCTTGCTCGCAGACTGACCAGGCCCCTTATACTAGCCAGTACTCCCGGGAGGGTCTGCCTTGTACCATCAGTAAAGACCCTGAACTGCACCTCACGCCTCTGTGATTCCTTGCCGCACCAGCACCATTAGCACTGGGACCCTCACACCATCACTCCCATCATCTCTCACATTAGCTGCCCTGAGGCAATACTTCTCCCGTGGGGAGTTATCCCATACTCGGCTGCGCAAACAACATCAGCCTCAGCGGTCGGCAGCGCAGCGGCGGTCCCCACTGACCGCAATCCACGGGTGGCGTAGTCGGACATTTGCTATACATTAAAACTGCCACTGGTTTGACCACCCTGGGCACGGACCGGGTCACCGCCACACGGAGACTATAACCCCCAGCATTCTACAACAGGCCCGGTTCCGGGTTCCCCTGCACAACACAGGCCCAGGGGGCGCGTCAGTGACGCTACCATCATACCGTTAAGGTTACGATCAGCAAATACAATCATTTAGGACAATGTAATTGCATAATATTTGCCACAATAGGAAATTATATGAGGATATATTATAGAAGGACATATATTGTCTGGTATGCTTCATTGTAAACTAGCATTGTGATGTGCGATCCCTCCCCTGCGGATCCCCAGTAGAATAACAATATAGACATTCTTACCTTGCCCTCCTTTATTTTGGCCTTACACTGGAGGAAGTACCAGTACGGAGTGTTTCTTCTTCCCCTGTACCTATTATGAGCGGGTTGTGTGCCCCAGTAATGTCCTCACCCTCTTCATATTTCAAGTCCTGGACCTCTGGAGACTATTTCTTAAACACAGTTCTTGAGGAGTATGTCTTGGACAATGTCCCAAAGTTGTCCTCCTCTGGTACCGGTGAATTATGACCAGCACCGGCATGGTCGGAGATAGTCCTGAATCGCAGTACTCTCTGCTGGGATCACAGCCGATGGTTGCTGGAGTCCGGTAAGGAGTCAGACAAATCTGTCTGCACATGGGTTGTACTGTTATTAACCATCCTGATGCCAGGGAGTAAGATGGCAACTTAGCGAGGATCTGCAGCATGCCCATGGTAGATGGCGAGCAATGGTCTTCAGGCAGCTGAAACAATTCACAAAAATAAAAATACATCAGCTCTAAAGAGCACGGCTGCTCCGTGGTCAGTAATGTCGCCTTACTGCACTGAAGTGGTGCAGACATACACAGTATATAGTGGGTGTACATATCCAGGCACAACCTAGAAGGAGGTAGATGCATACAATCTACATACTGTATATATATATAATTATATACACAGTGGGGGAAATAATTATTTGATCCCCTGCTGTCTTTCTTAGTTTGCCCACTGACAAAGACAGGAACAGTCTATAATTTTAAGGGTAGGTTAATTTTAACATTGAGAGATAGAATATCCAAAAAAAAATCAAGAAAATCACATTGTATAAACTAGATAATTTTTTTGCATTTTGCAGTGAGAAATAAGTGTAACATACCTGGCGGCGTCCTTGCATGGTGGTCCATCTCCCACTGTGCAAGAGGGCGCACTTGATCTCCTGTCCAGAATGTCTCTCTGGCTTCCCTCCATGCTGTCTGTTTGTGTCTGTTTCTGCTGCTTAAGGGCGGCGCCCGATCACTTCCTGCCTTTTGTACCTGCTGTGGGTCACACCCCTTGTGCGTCCTCAGCCTATTGCTGTCTGTCACTTGGTATATAGCTCAGCAGCTCCCTTCTATCCCTGCCTGAGCATAGTGTTTCCTTCAGTGTGTGCTTGCACTCTGAAGGTGCCAGGTCCCGTCTCTTGTCTCCTGCTTTTTGTATCAGATCCCGTGTCTGAACTGAGTCCTGTATGTCTCCTGCTTTGCGGTATCAGCTCCCGTGTCTGAACTGTGTCCTGTATGTCTCCTGCTTTGCGGTATCAGCTCCCGTGTCTGAACTGAGTCCTGTATGTCTCCTGCTTTGCGGTATCAGCTCCCGTGTCTGAACTGAGTCCTTTCTGTGCTCTCTTGTCTGTCCTGTCTGAACACGCTCCTAGCCTGTTCCTCTCGCCTTCTAGTGGCCGATTTCCTAGACCCGCTCCTGCGTCTGGTCTGTCCTGTCTGAACACGCTCCTTGCCTGTTCGTTCCGCCTCTCTGGGGGCCGTATTCCCAGACCCGCTCCTGTATCCCTCTGCAGTGTCGGTCTCCTCCGTACACTCAGTTCCAGTCTGAACTCTCTCCTGTCCTTTACCTGTTTTACCTCTATGTCCGTTCCCTTCCTTTTTCTGCAGAGTCTGAACTCGTACCTAACTCCTGCTTGTTGTCTCTGCAAGTACTGTGTGAGTATCTGGCTCTGTCTTTCCCTTCCTGTCTGTTCTGTGTGAACAGAGCCCTGTCCTCCCTGCTCAGCCTTGTCTGCACTCTAGCTGTGCTTGCTTGTAACCCTCTGCCTGTATTGTTCCTGAGTCCCGGTGTGTACTGGGTCCTATCCCGCCTGTGTTCCTACCTGCTAGTGCCTCCCTGTCTGCACTCTAGCTGTGCTTGCCTTTACCCCCCTGCCTGCATACCCGCCTGCCTGCATACCAGTCGTGCCTGCCTATACCCACCAGTCTGTGTGCCAGCCTACCAGCCTGTTCCTGTATTCCCCTGTGTGGGTCAACAGCCGTGTCCGGGGTCTGTCCTGGAGTAGCACCTGGTCCCTCTGCTCGGTTCCTCCTTGGTGCACTGGCGTCGTATGCCGTCGTGCGACCCTGGTCGGATCGGGTGAATACTTAGTCACGCCCCTCCAGGCATTCACTCTCCGGCACGGTCCAGTGGAATCACTACCAATCACACGCACACGCCGCTTAGCCCGGGCGTGTGCATAACAATAAGTATTTGATCCCTCTGGAAAACAACACTTAATACTTGGTGGTAAAACACATGTTGGCAGCACAGCAGTCAGACGTTGTTTGTAGCTGATGATGAGGGTTGTGCACATGTCGGGAGGAATTTTGGTCCACTCCTCTTTGCAGATCATCTCTAAATCATTAAGATTTTGAGGCTGTTGCTTGGCAAATCGGAGCTTTAACTCCCTCCATAAGTTTTCTATGGGATTAAGGTCTGGAGACTGGCTAGGCCACTCCATGACCTTACTGTAGTTCTTTTAGATCCACTCCTTTGTTGCTTTGGCTGTATGTTTTGGGTCATTGCCTTGCTGCAAAGACCTAGCCACGACCCATCTTCAATGCTCTTACTGAGGGAAGGAGGTTGTTGGCCAAAATCTCGCGATACATGACGCCATCCATCTTCCCTTCAATACGGTGCAGTCGTCATGTCCCCTTTGCAGAAAAGCACCCCCAAAGTATGTTTCCCCCACCATGCTTCACGGTTGGAACGATGTTCTTAGGGTTGTACTTCCTTCTTCTTCCTCCAAACACGGCCAATTGAGTTAATGCTAAAGAGCTCAATTTTTGTCTCATCTGACCACAGCACCTTCTCCCAATAACTCACAGAATCATCCAGGTATTCATTGCCAAACTTCAGATGGGCCTGCACATGTGCCTTCTTGAGCAGGGGGACCTTGCGGGCACTGCAGGATTTTAACCTTTAAAGCGTAATGTGTTACCAATGGTTTGCTTGGTGACTGTGGTCCCAGCTGCCTGGAGATCATTAGCAAGTTCCCCCCTGTAGTTTTAGGCTGATCTCTCACCTTCCTCATGATCAAGGATACCCCACGAGGTGAGATTTTGCATGGTGCCCCAGATCAATGTCGATTGACAGTCATTTTGTATTTCTTTAATTTTCTTACAATTGCACCAACAGTTGTCTCCTTCTCACCCAGAGTCTTACTTATGGTTTTGTAGCCCATTCCAGCTTTGTGCAGGTCTATGATCTGGTCCCCGACATCCTTAGAAAGCTCTTTGGTCTTGCCCATGTGGTAGAGGTTAGAGTCTGACTGATTAATGGAGTCTGTGGACAAGAGTCTTTTATACAGGTGACTATGTAAGACAGCTGTCTTTACTGCAGGTAACGAGTTGATTAGGAACGTCTAACTGGTCTGTAGCAGCCAGAACTCATAATGGTTTGTAGGGGATGAAATACTTATTTCTCACTGCAAAATGCAAAAAAAAATATCTAATCTATACAATGTGATTTTCTTGATTCTTTTGGGCAGGGATATTCTATCTCTCAATGTTAAAATTACCCTTAAAATTATAGACTGTTCATGTCTTTGTCAGTGGCCAAACTTAGAAAAACAGCAGGGGATCAAATATTTATTTCCCCCACTGTGTATGTGTATATATATCTGTAGCTTTGTCGCCATAAAAAGATGGGGGCTCGGACACATTTCTTGTACTTGGGCCCCAAGCTGTTAATGTCCACCCCTACTTTTTTCAATCTATGTAACTATGTAGAATGCACATTAGGAAAATGCTTGAAATGCAATTCCCAATAATATTATTTTACAAGTAATTTCCTCTTTTTTTTTTTTTTCTTTGTAAAGTGCTAGTAATAAACCCAATCTCTGGATCTAGAAAGTGCAAAACACTCATGACAAACTTGCACATTTAATTTGTAATCTGTATTTCTTATGGTGCCTAAGGGAAGCAATAATGATAAGGCCCCTGCTTGGTAACAAGTGCAGTTATCTGCCTCTATAACAATAGCAAATTACCAATGATGAAAGGGTTAATACTTGTGCCCTGCATCAGTAATAGACCCTGTAGTCACCATGACAACTGTTATGAGGTCATAAACCAGTGTCATAAAGAAGATTCCATAAAAGAATTCCGCGCTGCCACGATCAGCGCCATTACTGATGCGCCTGAGGACCTTGAGCTTGACCACCCACGTAATGTGCCAAACTTGGTGTAATTTGGAGGTTCTAGCAGGGAAAGGGGTTGTCTGCTTTAGACACCCCTAGGGCATGGGAAGGTAACAAAGGGGGGTCCCTAGACCAGGATCCCCTTCTGTTACCCTCTATATAGAGCAGCTCTCCTTTGGGAGTTCATGGACTGATCTATGACTTTAATGGGTGATAAATTGGGAGGGATTATTTATCCTATTAGGGATTAGGCATAACGAACTGTAACCAAATGTCCAATTTTTTGAGAGGCGGACCTGGATCTGTAAGGGAGAAATTATACATCCACCTGGCCAATCAGATCAACCAAATTCACTCCATCAATCAATGTGGTGACAGATATCGCAGCCAGATCTCTCCCACATCCGCTTTATCACATTTATAGTCTGTATTTGTTATGTCATTCTCTGTAAATCTGGTAAAATGTACAAATTGTACAATTCTGCAGTTACATCTGTTATATATTGGCACTAACTCTCTAAGCCCAATGGAAGGGCAGCCCTCCATCCATGGTTCCATAGAGGTTTCCTCCACAGGGGGTTTTCCTCTCCTGAGTGCTGGAGGGTGACTCTTCGTGAGTCGGGGGTTGTGCTATTTTCGGTGTCATGTAAATTTAAATAAAATTTTGACCATTTGACACCTAATTGCAATGCTTCGTGTATTTATTTTGTGTGCTTCTGTCTGATTAATTTTGTTTGGGGGTCGGGGTCTATCACATACGGCTGGACATCTGCCGGCTGCACAGAACCCAGTAAGCACATTTTGCCCCAGGGGTCGCCCCTGCTCCGATGGTGAAGAGGAGACAAACATTACAGCACAACTCCTGGACGCATGCTCTCATCATTGGATAAAAGAATTGTATTACAGCAGTATAAGCAGATTACTCATCTATTCCTGTAATTTCCGTAGTCTTCAATGGAGAAGGCTGCAAGCAAGATGGTCTATAGGAACAGAGGCTACACAGAATCTTCTTTATCCTGATAGGTGATGGTTCAGTGTCATGTAAATTTAAATAAAGTTGAAAACGTTTGACACCTAATTGCAATGCTTCATGTATTTATTTTGTATGCTTCTGTCTGATTTTGTTTGGGAGTCGGGCTCCATCACATATCACTGAGTGACACGTCTGACATCTGCCGGCTGCAGTTTTGCCCCAGGGGTCGCCCCTGCTCTGGGGAGTATGATGGAGCAGAGAAGATAAGCATTACAGCACAGCACCTGCAAGTGAGCGCTCATCCTCAGAATAAGGACTTATATTACAGGATTACAAGCAGCTTCCTCGCCTCATTCACACAGTGAGCATTTTGGGCAGTAATTTACATTAGTATTTGTAAGCTAAAAACCAGAGGGGAACAAACACAGAGAAAAATAATAACTGTACCACTCTCACCTCTTCTGTGTTTTGGATCCACTCCTGGCGTCTGTTAACAAATACTGATGCAAAATATCGCCATGTAAAAGGGCCCTAAATCCTTACTGACTGATTTGACAATTCTTTACAAAAAAACAATATATGCCTCACCATGCATTTAATCCATCCTGCTGCTCATATCTTCGGGGCTCAGACCCACAATGCCGTGACTCTCGGCCAGTGTACATAAGGAGAAAGTGGGGAAAGTCTCCAATAAAAAATAATTCTCACTTTATTGGTGCAAAATATTAAAATATATAAAAGTCCATGATAGCAGAGATGCAATCTCGACGCGTTTCTGGTTACGCCCTTAGTCAGTGATCCTGTTGTCATGACAACCCGCGCCTCCAGGTATCCCAGCGACGGTGGCCTGCTTAGACCGAGCTAGGAGCATGGTCTCAGAGGCTTCTATCACTGTAACACTGACAGGTAGAATTCATTGCAATGCTTTATAACAGCGATTATACTAATAAAAGCTAGTCCCATAGAGGGACTAAATGAAAAAGTAAAAAAAAGAATGTGAAAAAATATTTAAAAAAAAAAACCTAATCAAAAAATAAACTGAAAAGAAAATGAAAATAATGTTATATCAATAAATGGGTAAATTCATACAAAAACTAAAATAAACCAAAAAGGTCCACATATTTGTTATCATCACTTCCACGGCCTATAAAACGGTCACACTACTTAACGCCTTCAGTGAACATTGAAAAAAAAACTATTCTTTTTCATCTTACCACCAAACAAAGAGCGGAATAAAACACGATCAAAAAGTTGAATGGAAATAGAAATGGTATAGCTGAAAACTAGTGACGAGCGAGCGCTAAAATGCTCGGGTGCTCGCTGCTCAAGTCAAGCAAATTGGAATACTCGGCTGCTCGGTCCAAGTAACGAGCCCAATGTAAGTCTATGGGAAACTCCAGCATTCTTTCAGCGCCTCCCCCCCCCCCGGCGGTCTGCAGAGGGCCTAAAAATTGCCCAAATCGATGGGAACAGAACTCAAATGACAGGGGAACAGCATGGGGAAGACTCCTGGAAGCATTTCTGACTCCCAGGTCAATAATATCAACAATGTTGTCAGAGGTATTACGCCACTTTTACAGACTCACAATAAAACATACAAAAACTAAACTAAAATAGATTTTCCTGGGAATTATGTTAAGGAACATCCTTTCCAGGGTAATGAACTGTATACAAGGCAAAATAAATAACCAAAAACAAAAATGCTCCTTCACACCTTGGGCTATGTTCACACATAGCGTTTTTGATGCATTTTTGCATTGCTTTCAACCGTGACAAATGTATTCACCGGGAAATGGCATTTTAACATTTTACAACCTTATCTGGCCATGTGGTGTGTGAAACATCATCAGACACATCCTGTTTCATTTATGAAGGAGGGATTGTGAAAGTCACAAACACTATTTTTACTGCCTTACTATTCTTAAAGGGCCAGCAGTCGGCTATGCTTTGTTGTTCCCATTATTAAAGAGTGGGTCTCCTATACTGTTATTGCATATGCAGTGACTGCAAGGGCTGCCAAAAATTTGGACGCAACCCAATACCTCTTTGAAGAGACATAGAGGAGGGTCTCAGTAAAAAAAAATATTCCCATTATAAAGGAGTGGGTCTCCTATAGTGGTAATGCCCATGCTGTGACTGCAAGGGCTGCCAAAATTTGGGAAAAACCCCACTAACAATTTAAAGACACATAGAGCTGGGCCACAGTAATGACATGTTCCCACTATAAAGGATAAGGATCTGCTATACAGTTATAGGGTATGCAGTGAGCCCAATAGCTGTAAAAATTTAGGAAAAACCCCACTAACAATTTAAAGACACATAGAGCTGGGCACAGTTACAACATGTTCCCATTAGAAAGGAGAGGGTCTCCTATCCAGTTATAGGGTATGCAGTGGGTCCAACGGCTGCCAAAATTTAGAAAAAACCCTATTAACAATTCAAAGACACATGGAGCTGGGCTACAGTAATGAGTACGACATGCTCCCATTAAAAAGGAGTTGGTCTCCAATACTATTTGCGTATGCAGTGAATGCAACAGCTGCCAAAAATTACGAGGCACTCCAATGCCCCTTGCAAGAGATGTAGAGGTTGGAGGGCCTCCTGAAAACAATGTTCCCATATTTAGGAAGTGGGTCTCCCATACTGTTTGCCTATGCAGTGAATGCAACGGCTGCCAAAAATTTGGGGGCACTCCAATGCCCCTTGCAAGAGACGTAGAGGTCGGAGGGCCTCCTGAAAACAATGTTCCCATTATTAGGAAGTGGGTCTCCCATACTCTTTGCCTATGCAGTGAATGCAACGGCTGCCAAAAATTTGGAGAAACTCCAATGCCCCTTGCAAGAGAAGTAGATATGGTGATATGGTAGTGATATGGAGGAGGATGTGAAGGATGAGGAGAAGGAGGAGGACAAGAGCAAATAGACAAAATCAGGAAGCGTATACCCATGTCTGGGTGTGAAGACAGAGGTGCATGGGAATACAGTTAGACCTCCCAAAAAAAAGACACTGTATTTGAGTTTATGTTACGCTGCTATCATTCAGTGGTGTTGAGAAGTCTGGCCCAAACCAGCCTTTGATCATTTTTGTATGAGTCAGCCTGTCAGCATTTTCAGTTGACAGCGGCAGGGCAGGCCAGGACCTCCAAGGTGTAGAGAGCCAGTTCATGCCACGTGTACAGCTTGGATACTCAATAATTATAAGGCACAGAGGAATCAAGGACTACGTTGGCACAGTTGGCAAGGTACTCCCTCACCATCTTCCGAAACTTTCCCCTCTTTGGGAGAGTACCCCGCGCCTCAGGACCTGTGCGATGGGAGGGTCTGAGAAAACTGTCCCAGAACTTTGACAGTGTTCCCCTGCCTCTGCTGGATTGAATTTGTGTCTCTCTCGCCTGTACTCCTTGGTTGTTCAACGAACTGTGACCTCTGTCGCCAGCATTTTCAGATGGGAATTTTTTAAATAATTCCGCAACAAAAGCCTTCTCGTACGGCACCATTTTAGAGGCCTGTCCTGCAAGGGAATAAGAGACAGAAAGTTCTCCTTGTAGCGTGGGTCTAGAAGTGTCACCAACCAGTAAGGACTGTCATCCAAAGTTTGGACAATGCAAGGATCACGGGAAAGGCTGCGTAACAAACTCAGCCATGCGTGCCAGATTGCTGACAGGCAAGACTTCTGTGTCCTCACCAAGAGGATGACTGACCATGCTCTTCATGACTGGAAGCCATGGGATTTTATGAGCTGTCCCAGGCCAAGGGTATAGATTGAGAAGAGTAGGGGTCCTAGTCCTAGGACAGAACCTTGAGGGACTCCAACAGAGAGGTGGCGGGATGAGGAGGTAGTGTGGGAGGGGGGGGCTAAATGTGCGGTTGGAAAGGTATGAGGAGATCCAGGATAGGGCAGGGTCTTTGACTCCAAAGGAAGACAGGATCTGCAGTAGGAGGCAGTGGTCAACTGTGTCGAAGGCAGAGGACAGGTCAAGAAGAAGGAGTACTGTGAATTGTCTGTTAACTTTGTTGGTAAGTAAGTCATTAGTAATTTTGGTAAGGGCAGTTTTGGTGGAATGGTGGGGGCGGAAACCAGATTGTTGGTTATTGAAGAGAGAGATAGATGAAAAGTGAGAGGAAAGTTCAGCGTGAACGTGTTGCTCAAGGAGTTTGGAGGCAAATGGGAGAAGCGATATGGGTCGGTAGCTGGACAAGGCGGTTGGGTTGAGGGATGGCTTTTTGAGGATGGGAGTGATTGTGGCATGTTTGAAGGCAGAGGGGAAGGTACCAGAAGTTAGTGATAGGTTGAAAAGATGGGTTAGGGATGGGATGAGTGTGGGGGTGAGGTTGGGGGGGGTGGGGTTGAGTGCACAAGTGGTGAGGTGTAATTTGGAAAGGAGACGAGTGAGTTCTCCTTCCATGATGTTGGAAAGGGAGGTTATGGGGGAAGAGCAATGGTCTGGGAAACAAAGGGGTTGTGGTGGTCGGACAGTAAAGATTTGCCGTGTTTGGTCAATCTTGTTTTTGAATTGTGTGGCAAACTCCTCAGCAGGGATGACGGAGTTTGGAGGGGGCAGTGGTGGGTGGAGGAGAGAGTTAAAAGTGTTGAATAACGGTTTGGGGTTGTAGGATAAGAAAGATATGACGGTTGTGAAGTAGGCCAGCTTAACAGAGGCGAGGGTTGATTTGAATGCGAATGTTGTTGTTTGAATGCAGTGAAGACATCTTGCGAATGTGTTTTCCTCCAACGCCGTTCCGCAACCCTGGACGCTTGCTGAAGCGGTTTAGTGAGGGTGTTGTGCCAGGGTTGCCTATTGACTCGTCGCGCTCTGCCATGCACAAGAGGGGCGACCGAGTCAATAGCTGATGCGAGAGTGGTATTGTAGAAAGCAGTGGTGCTGTCAGTGTCGTGGAGTAAAGATGTCAGTGGTAGAACAGAGTCAGAGAGTGTGTGAGTGTCTAGATATGCAAGGTTTCTGAGGGGGTGTGCTAGTTGCTGGACATGTGTGACAGGTGAGGAGGATAGGGGTAGGGGGGAGGTTGTAAGGTTAGATAGGGAGCAGAGTTGGGTGAAGAAGATGAGGTCTAGTATGTGTCGGTCTGTGTGGGTGGCTGAGGAGGACCACTGAGTAAGTCCAAAGGATGAAGTAAGTGACAGGAATTTGGATGCTGTTGACTGGCGAGTGTCAGTGGGGATGTTGAAATCGCCCATGATGATTGTGCAACGTCAGCAGAGAGAAAGTAAAGAAGCCAGGTGGAGAATTGGTCAATAAAGGCAGTGACTGGGCCTGGAGGTCGGTATATGACAGCTACTTGGAAGGAGAGTAGATGAGGACAGAGTGGACTTCAAAAGAAGGGAGAGTAAGGGAGGGTAGAGGTGGGAAAGGGCTAAAGGAGCAGTTGGTAGAAAGGAGAAGACCCACTCCTTCACCATGTCTGTTACCAGGGCGAGGAGTGAGCGTGTGTGTGAAGTGGTGGCCACCGTAACACAGCGCAGCAGGGGAGGCAGTGTCGGAGGGTGTCAACCATGTCTCTGTGATGCCCAGGAAAAAGAGATGACGAGAGGTAAAGAGGTCGTGGACAAAATGGAGCTTGTTGCAGACATAGCAGGCGTTCCAGAGTGCTCCAAAGAGAGGGAGCAGGGTGGGTGGTCATCAGCGGCACGGGTTTTACGTAGGAGAGGTTGCTGTAGTTTGCAGTTGGTTGGAAGCAATAGGAGGGGGTATTGGTGGGAGGTGTGAGCTGTTTGGGTCCAGGATAGGACTGGATAGGACTGTCACCAGCAGTGAGGAGAAGCAGAGAAAGGGAGAGCAGGTGGGAGAAGGAGAGTGTCCGGCTTGTTTTATGTTTTGGTAGGATAGCTCTGAGTTTGAGGAGCAGGTCTGCAGATGAGGTCAGGTGGGGAGGTAAGAGGGAAGGAGAGATGATTATTTGGTTAGAGGGTGCTGGGGTTTGAGGACAGCAAAGGAGAGTAAGGTTTAGTGGTGCCAAGAAACTAAGGGCGTATGTAAGCATAATGAAGGTTTAAGCGTGAATGAGAAAGAGAAAGAAAAGAGGATCATATCTCATTAGACTACCATTCACTGGTGTACACCACCATAATTATATCGAGTATAGACTGGGAAGGGAAAAGAGGAAAAGATGTGAATGGAAAATAAAATATAATGTTTATTGAAAATTACTTTATTTACTTATTTTCTAGACTTTATCAAGTAAGGCTGAGTTCACACGATGCGTATTTCATGCGTTTCCGCGGCGTTTTTGCAGTTGCGTAAACGCCACGGAAACGCATGAAAAACGCATGGTAGAAGGGAAGCAATGTTCCCCAATGGAAATCCGCATGTGCTGTGCCCATGATGCGGATTTTTCCGCAGCGTAAACGCTGCGCTCAAAAATCCGCAGCATGTCATTTAATCTTGCGTAAACGCGGCGTTTTCGCCGCCATTGACTTGCATTAGAACGCGCCAATACCGCAAGACTGCATCTGTACTTGTGTAGCACCCCGAGGACTCGGCTGCTACAGGGGTATTGCACCTCAAACCAGAGGTGTGGTATTCCACTCCCGGGTAAGGATGGAGTGTGGAACAGAGCTCAGATAGCTGCATGCACTACACTCACCCCATTTCCGGGGGACAGAACAACGGTACTCCCACCAGGTAGATGTGCAGGTACGACAGCGTCTGTCCCTGGCTGGAGTGGGGAGGAACATCCTAGTGGTGTAGGAGCAGATAGGGGAGGGACTCTGGGCATAGGTAGGAGCCCATTGGGTGCTAGTCACCTGGGCTCGGGTGTCAGAGGGAGTATATAAGGTGGGCACCATCTTAAGACAGGGTTCAGTTCAGCCTGGAGGAGTTGTGAGAGGAGCTCAGCCAGAGAGGGCTGACAGGGAGCTGTGGCTCCGTCTGGGCCCAGCTCCAGAGCCAGGCCTGAAGCCGAGAGAGAGAGAGAGAAGGAAGAAGAAGAACAAAGAGAAAGGCCCAGAGACGCAAGCATAGAGGGAACCCTGAGATCCCACGAGAGAACCAAAACGGGTGAAGGGTTGGCAGAGAAGGGTACCGGATCCCAAACTGGTGGAGGCCAATTATCCTTAGCCAGGAACCGGAGGTCGTGGTCAAGTTTTGGCACGACCCCTCACCACATCCACCAGGAAGGCACGCCACATAGGGTCAGGGAAACCGGAGAGAGGTTTTACCCCCATAAGGCCCGAGGAAGCCGGACAAAGGTGGGTCCCTGGTGGGGACGGCCAGTAGGAAGGAAGAGAGGGGAGCTCTGGACCACGCTCTGGAATTGCCTGGGAGTTGGCCGAGTCCCTGACCTGGTGGACGCAGCATGACTCGGGTGGTCCTACTGTGCACAAGGACCTGATAAAGAACTGTGAGTAAAGCTTTTGAAACTGCACTTCCCGCCTCCGTGTTCCGTCGTCACACCTGCACCATCGGCACTGGGACGCCCGCACCATCACTCCCATCATCATCTCTAGCATATCTGCCCTGAGGCCATACTCCTCCCGTGGGGAGTCATCTCATTCTCAGCTGCACAAACAACACCGGCCTCAGCGGTCTGCCATGCAGCGGCGGTTTCGTAACCGCAATCCACGGGTGGCGTAGTCGAACATTCTAACATCTACTGCTAAATACTGCCACTCAGTTTGACTCCCTGGGCACGGACCGGGTCACCGCCACGAGACTACTACCCCCATCTGATCCGGCTCCGGGTAAGCCCCCGTGCGCGCGATGCCGCACGACACAGGCCCAGGGGCGCGTCAACTTTGGCGTAGTCGGCAGGATTACGTGCCCGCAACCACCGGGTACTGCGTGCCTGAAGAAAAGTTCACATTTACCTCAAAAAGGAGTCTCCCGCCAATTCCGGAGGGTTCCCGCCATCGGACGCCATCTCGGATCATTTCCCGCCGTTTGCCCGCCATCTGCAGCCTTTTCCCGCCATCCACGGAGTTTCCTGCCATAAGGAGACGATTCCCGCCATCTGAGACGATTTCCCGCCCTGGCAGAGCGGACTCCATTATGGGCGTGCCAGAGGGTGGCAAGAAGCCACCTCCCATCGTGGGCCAGGTCCAAGAATGGCGCCAAAAGCGGAAACCGCCCCCGCCAGCAGAGACTGCAATGATAGAAATGTCCATCAGCGTGAGGGGGCTGCCCCTGGAACTGACTGTCACCAAGTTGCCCCGGGACCACCCTCAATGGGGGCGGATACCGAACAAAAGAGAGAAGATGGGTGCGGCCTGGAGGAGTCTGGACAGATTGCACCCGGAGATGGAGGAAGAGTCGATCAGCACCGACCCTGTGGTCCGGAACCTGTTGCAGGCTGCCACCCCAGAAGGCCTGGTGGAGATCCTGGCACAGCTCCCCAGAGATCGGGAGCGTGCACAGACCGCGCTGGAGGCCTTGGCCCGGAAGATGGCCCGGGTACAGCAAGAAGCGCTGGCCGAGTGGAGAAGAGAGATGGTCCAGCAGGCTGGAACCCGCCAGCAGAGGACGCCACCCGCAACGTGGAGCATGTCTGCCCCTGAGGATGGTGCAGGAGGGACGAAGGCCGGAGACGACGCCGCGGAGGGAGCCGCAGGGATGGGAGCAGGTAATGGGGACGTCATCACCCCGTGCCCAGTAGCCGCAAGCCTGCCCCAGTTCCCCGTCGCAGAGCCCGAAGTTCCACTCACCGCGCCCGTTGCTGCACCGCCGCTGCTCCCGACTAGGCCTCAAGCGGAAGGAGCCGCGGTCGCGCCCTCTGTTACGCCACGCCCCTTGACCCAAAGCGCGGCAAAAGAGGAAGTACCCCCGGCCTGGTCGCAGGGCCGAGTACCCCCGGGCGCCGCAGTCTCCACAGCGCCCTCTACCTCCACAGTGCCACCGGCCTGGTCGCAAGGCCTAGGGAATCCGGGCGCCGCAGCCCCTCCAGCGCCCTCATTCCCAAAGGTGCCATACCTGGATCCAAAGAGGATGCCCACGTCCTGGACGCAAGGACGAGTACCTCCGGGCGCCGCTGCCCCCACAGCGTCCTCAATTTCCACAGTGCTGCCCCTGGGTGAAGATCTGTTTGCGCAGCATACTTGCCCGGATGGACAGCCCTTCGTGTGGCCACCGGAGTACGTAAACCCCCGACTCCGGAAGGAATGGCCCCTGTGTGAGCCTCTGATCCCGGCTCCGGCACCCGCCAACATTGTCCCGCTCCCATTGGAAGAGGCCCAATTTGCATGGGACCCCACCGGTGAAAACCTCATGGGGTTCACCCAAGAGACCCGGGCGGCCGCAGCCCAGCGTGAGGAGTGTTGCCGTCAACAGCTGGAGGTCTTTGGGAGAGAACGGCGAGAGAGGCGGATCCGCGAGGAACAACTGCAGGTCCAAAGCGCGGAGCAGAAACGCCGGGCCCGACGAAACCCCCGTACGGCCCACGGTCCCCGCGCCACCGGGACTGTGATAAAGTTTCAACTAGAGAACGGCTGGGGCTTTATCCGGGATCACCGAACCCCCGGCGACGTCTTTGTTACCCGCAGGGATGTCGAGAGCCACCTACCGGAGGGACACCGTGGACGTGATCTCTACCCGGGTGACGTGGTCACCTTCACCCGGCACCAGTGTGCCAAGGGACCGTACGCCCTTCACGTACACCGGTTAACCGAGGAGGAGCTGCAGTACGAGGAAAGCCAAGAGGACCCGGACGGGTCTGAAGACTACCCTCAGGAGGGAGCACAGAGAGGACATAGCTACTGAAGGGAAGTAGCATGAACAAAGAACTGTATATAGTTACCCGTCGGGGTACCTAAGTTGCTGCTAATCGGAGTGTGGTCCCCGTTGGGACTAGTATGGAACTATTAAAGAACTGTTACCTGTGTGCCCCTAATCCCTTACCAGGCTGAGGACTGTGAGCAGCCATTCCCCTGTTACCACTGGCCGAGGACTGAGAGCGGCCATACCCTGTAAATAGTTGCGCTTCCTTAAGCGTCCCCTTCTGGTTTTATAAGAAACTGTTTTTCTCTAGTGACTGTTGCACCTTACCTGGTCACAAGTTGCACCGTGGCCAGAGGATCAAGAACGTTTTATATGGAAAAAGTTTTATATTGCAAGTTTACGCTGCTAAAATAATAATGTTTTCGTAATGTTTATACCTGTAACGTTCTAAGAGAAAAGTAACTCCCATAAAGGGATGAGTTTAGTTAATGTTTTATATGTTAGTGTATATTTTAAAATTTTGTATGTTTTATTATGTTTTGCTCTTTTCCAGCCCGAGGACGTGCTGTGGTTTACCGGGGGGGAATGTAGCACCCCGAGGACTCGGCTGCTACAGGGGTATTGCACCTCAAACCAGAGGTGTGGTATTCCACTCCCGGGTAAGGATGGAGTGTGGAACAGAGATCAGATAGCTGCATGCACTACACTCACCCCATTTCCGGGGGACAGAACAACGGTACTCCCACCAGGTAGATGTGCAGGTACGACAGCGTCTGTCCCTGGCTGGAGTGGGGAGGAACATCCTAGTGGTGTAGGAGCAGATAGGGGAGGGACTCTGGGCATAGGTAGGAGCCCATTGGGTGCTAGTCACCTGGGCTCGGGTGTCAGAGGGAGTATATAAGGTGGGCACCATCTTAAGACAGGGTTCAGTTCAGCCTGGAGGAGTTGTGAGAGGAGCTCAGCCAGAGAGGGCTGACAGGGAGCTGTGACTCCGTCTGGGCCCAGCTCCAGAGCCAGGCCTGAAGCCGAGAGAGAGAGAGAGAAGGAAGAAGAGGAACACAGAGAAATGCCCAGAGACGCAAGCATAGAGGGAACCCTGAGATCCCACGAGAGAACCAAAACGGGTGAAGGGTTGGCAGAGAAGGGTACCGGATCCCAAACTGGTGGAGGCCAATTATCCTTAGCCAGGAACCGGAGGTCGTGGTCAAGTTTTGGCACGACCCCTCACCACATCCACCAGGAAGGCACGCCACATAGGGTCAGGGAAACCGGAGAGAGGTTTTACCCCCATAAGGCCCGAGGAAGCCGGACAAAGGTGGGTCCCTGGTGGGGACGGCCAGTAGGAAGGAAGAGAGGGGAGCTCTGGACCACGCTCTGGAATTGCCTGGGAGTTGGCCGAGTCCCTGACCTGGTGGACGCAGCATGACTCGGGTGGTCCTACTGTGCACAAGGACCTGATAAAGAACTGTGAGTAAAGCTTTTGAAACTGCACTTCCCGCCTCCGTGTTCCGTCGTCACACCTGCACCATCGGCACTGGGACGCCCGCACCATCACTCCCATCATCATCTCTAGCATATCTGCCCTGAGGCCATACTCCTCCCGTGGGGAGTCATCTCATTCTCAGCTGCACAAACAACACCGGCCTCAGCGGTCTGCCGTGCAGCGGCGGTTTCGTAACCGCAATCCACGGGTGGCGTAGTCGAACATTCTAACATCTACTGCTAAATACTGCCACTCAGTTTGACTCCCTGGGCACGGACCGGGTCACCGCCACGAGACTACTACCCCCATCTGATCCGGCTCCGGGTAAGCCCCCGTGCGCGCGATGCCGCACGACACAGGCCCAGGGGCGCGTCACTTGCGTAATTGGTGCGTTCTAATGTGCGGATGGTACCCGGGTGTGGAGGAGAGGAGAGTCTCCTCCACACCCAGGTACCATTAAAAAAGCTGTAAAAGAAGAATAAAATAAAAAATATATATATACTTACCATCTGTCGGCCCGCGCAGCGCTCCTGCTTGCTTCCCGGCACTTGCAGTGAGTTGTAGGACCTGCGGTGACGTCAGAGTCATGTGACGGGTCACGTGACGCTGACGTCGGCAGGTCTTTCAATTCAAAGTTGCCGGGAGAACGGAGTGTAAAGCAGGACAGCGCGGGCCATCGGAAGTAAGTATATACACTCTCTCGGGTCACACTATATAAATCCATGCTGTTTGCATGGATTTATATACTGTGACCTAGTTGTCAAGCACTTTCCAGGTGATGCTAAAATCGCCTGGAAAGCGCTTGTCAATCTGCATGCGGAAACGTATGTGAATCTGCATGTGGATCCGCATGTATTCTGCAGGAAAAACGCATGCACAATCTGCATGCATTTTTTCTGCCAGGGAGATGCAGAAATGATGCAGAAATGATGCAGAAATTTTCTGCTTCATTTCTGCATCGTGTGCACATAGCCTTAGAGTAAAAAAAAAAAAGACACTAAATAAACTATGCAAAGTAGCAATGTCATTACCGCCATGTCTTCCAGGAGCTGTAAACCATCTTTTTCTTTAAGGCATGCCCTAGCGAGATTGCAAAAGGTATGGATGTTTGGTGCAATGCCTCTCTGTGCCATCATAGGCAACAGCTGCTGTAAAGAGACCATTCAGACGATCAGTTTTTACACTGTACGTGTGGCATGAAGTGTGGAAGAATCTGCACTAAGTTTCAGAATGTGTCAGTGTTCTCCATAACAGCCAACCAGATGCCACGTTTCATTTTACCAGGGCAATAAAAGAAGAGCTCTGATTGGTTGTTATGGGTATCACTGTCCGTTTCGACAAAAAGTTTGTTTCTGCATGAGGCCCGACGCATTTTCAGAAAAAGAGAAATGCTAAAATCTGTATTAAACAGTATTCACACATAAAATATTGCTGCGTCCAACTGAATGTTGCATTTTGGCGGCAGCGCACAAAACGCCTTCATATAGGCTCAGTGCACAATTCCCTGCCGAAGAGCAAATTCACACAAGCACAATGCTTTGTGTTCAGGGGAAAAAAAGGCCATTTTTGATCCGTACAGCGTCCATTTGTCATCCATAACTAAAAAAAAACCTAATAGAAGGCCAGACACACTTTCCTATGTAATCTATGCAGTGCGTCCGGTAAAACATACCTGCCACACGGATTGTGTCTGATTGTTGTGCATCTGTCTGTCTTTTTCCGATATCACAGATGAAAAGAGCCGATACAAGTCTATGGGTCTGTGCAAAAACATTCAGCACCCGGATGGCAAAGAATAGGAGAAGCTCTGTAATTCAAGGATTTATTTATCCATCCGTCAAACATTGATGGGAAAAACGGACCCACAGTCCGAACACTGATGACACACGGAACAAACACTGCTGACACCAGGGCCATTTTTTCCATGTAAGTGGTTAAATATGGACATGTAAATGAGAAAATTTGTCATACTTTAGACTCTTTTGCTGGCTTGCCTTGCATCACTTTTTTTGCCCCCCAATTTTCAAGCAATTTAGTGCATGCTGTTGTATTTAAAGCCATGCCCCTTCTGTCAAAGCCATGCCCCTTCTGTCAAAGCCATACCCTATCTTTCAAAACTATGCCCCTTCTTTCAAAGAAATGCCCCTTCCTCAAAGCCATGCCCCTTCTTTCAAAGCAATGCCCATTCTTTCAAAGCAATGCCCCTTCCTTCAGAGCCATGCCCCTTCCTTCAGAGCCATGCCCCTTCTGTCAAAGCCATGCCCCATCTTTCAAAGCCATGCCCCTTCTTTCACAGCCATGCCCCTTCTTTCACAGCCATGCCCCTTCTTTCACAGCCATGCCCCTTCTTTCACAGCCATGCCCCTTCTTTCAAAGCAATGTCCCTTCTGTCAAAGCCATGCCCCATCTTTCAAAGCCATGCCCCTTCTTTCACAGCCATGCCCCTTCTTTCAAAGCCATGCCCCTTCTTCAAAGCCATGCCCCTTCTTTCAAAGCCATGCCCCTTCTTTCAAAGCCATGCCCCTTCTTTCAAAGCAATGCCCCTTCCTTCAGAGCCATGCCCCTTCCTTCAGAGCCATGCCCCTTAATTCAAAGCCATGCCCCTTCTTTCAAAGCCATGCCCCTTCTTTCAAAGCCATGCTTAGAAACAATTAGGCAGATATCTAAAAGTGTAGTTTCTATATGAATCGGTTGGAACTGTGGCGTCCCTGAGGGTTCAGTCGCCACAGGGGTACTGCACCTCAGATCGAGGTGCGGTATCTCCTCTCCGAGGTAAGGATGGAGCACCACACGGGACCCAGCCTCAGCACTCAACACTACACCACTCCTGTCCTGTGGGGGGCTTATATGCACCAGGGTGCAAAACCAGCCGGGATAGAGGAGATGGGGGGACGACCAAAGATAGGGGAAACCATGTAGTGGGTGAGGGTGGAGGACACACTTTTAGGTTACACTTACTGATACATATTTAATACACGGCCATCTTAGGTTCAAAGTCTTTGATTGTGATCTTTATCGCTGATAGTGGCTTTCTGCTGGAACCTGCAGCTTGTTGAAGATACACGGTCCTCGTACTCTGGGCTTGAGGTGAGGAGTGGGTTAGAGTTAACCGCTGTATCTACCCGGTCAAGGTCCCTACCTAAGAAGGCCTGGAGGGGAGCGGAGGAGTAAAGCTCCACAGGCAAAAGGATCCTAGGGGATACGGACGGAGCAGCATACGCCACCTGTACTTCTTACTCTGGCCTAGTCAGAGGGATTCCTGCTGCAAGAGGGGTACCGGCCCCCGATATCTGACTCTGTTACTTCACGTCTCAGTCGGAAAAGCCCAGAGGCCTTCTGGATCCCTAAGGGGGATATGGACGGAGCGGCGTAGGCCACCCGTATCCCTTAAACTGCGCTGATGCAGCGGGAACCGGCCTTTCACCAAGTTCATACCACACACACAGTCAGGAGGAGACTTAATGGGAGAACTCACCAAGGAGAGGAACATTCTGGTCCAGGGGTCTCGTTAAGTGCACCTAAACTACCCGGAGTGTGCTGAACCCCTTCCTGGTGGTCGCAGCGCGCCGTGAGGAGCAAGGAGAAGCTTTGTGCTTACTACTGAAACAACGTGAGTAAAGCTTGGAAGACTTCACCCCTTGCCTCCGTTATCCTGTCCTGCGCGGCACCGCACACACACCACCAACCTCCAGACTTTCCTCTCTCTCTGCCCTGAGGCCCTGCTCCGCCTGTGGGGAGTAGTACCAGCTGAGCTGCCACGACACCCGCCTCAGAGGACTGCCGCAGCGCTGGTGGTAATCACCGGGAACCACAGGTGGCGTAGTCGACAAATAACCACTCATCTGCTAGCCCATATTTTTAATGTGTGCGCCCTGGGCACAGACCGGGTCAAGGCCGGGACTGCATCCCCCTCTTCCACCGGCCCGTCGTCCAAGTACACCTTTCCCAGGGAGGGCTAACGCTACCTGAGTAGTAGTGGGTCACACAGAACCATTTGCTTTGGATCGTTTTTAAGCAATAGTAAAAAAAAAAAAGGTATTCACTTTTAAGAAAAAAATATATATGAAAAGTCAGGCAGATCTGTCACACGCTTTACAAATGATTTCATGCAGCAAATATAATCCCACAATGCGGTAACATCATTCACCTACTGTACCTCAGCCTCTTTACTGTCAGATAGCGTGGATCTTCTCACAAGCCGTGTTAATTATTTTATGATGGCTTTTTTACATTTAAATAAAATAAAAACCATTCCCTTACCAAAGCCGACTGCAGCTTCAGAGTTTTACTCCTCTTCAACACCAAAGTGTTAAAAAAGGTGAGATCTGGCTGTACTCCGTAGGCGTCCATAGTGGCCCGGACGGCAGATTCTGACCCCACTTCTGCTCTCATGACTGCCGCTAGGAGGGTGAAGGTCTTTATTGTAGGACAGACGTTGTCTTCTTTCATCTTCTGAAGAACGCCCCCTAAGTCGCCAATCACTGCCAATCGGTCAGATGGGGTATTGACATTCGCAAGTGACACAATTTTTCCCGTATTTACAGACAGGTCCAGGAGGTTTGGCACATTACTGGCATCAAAAGAGGGCACGCTGGGAAAATGGTCAGCTGTACTCACCACGACCAGTGCCTGTGAGCCTGCCAAGTCCTCAGCTGTGCCATAGTTGCCACTTGGAATTGAGGAATGGCCCAGGAGCATGGGCTGCCCACCTCTCCAGGACTATCCTTTCCTTTCTTCACTTGCTGGCTTTTCCTGTCTTGCTTCTCTTTGCCTGCACTTAAAGTCAGGGCTGCCAGTTCCTTAGAGTGCGTGAGTAAATGTAGAGCGTCAGCGGTGTCTCCAATCCCACAGTCTCGGGGGGCACAAAGAAGCAGGTTATAGGTGATTACATGCGGCTTTACCCCCATGTGCCGCATCTGCCTCCAGACCTGAAGCACAAGATGGCGTATACAGTCATTATCCACATTACATTCACGCAAATATGTACACCCCGTCACAGAGAAAGCAGTAACTGGACACGGACTAGCTGGCATGTAAAGGCAGTACCCTATTATAATGATGCTCCCATATGTCAGAGGGTCACATTGGTAAAGCCGGTGCCCTCCAGGATGAAAAGCTTTGTGGAGGGCTTGGGCCATCTACTTATGTCATTTCCAAACGTGTGTCTACATAATAAATAGGCAACTTCTACTAGTAAATTCTGTGCTATTTTCTGTATCTGTGAAGCCTTGCCCACTGGTTTTCCCATTGTCTCCGAACAGCGCGCTTACCCGTGTAATAAGACCCCGATGCCAGCGCGCCTACCCGTTTAATAAGACCCCGATGCCAGTGCGCCTACTCGTGTAATAAGACCCCGATGCCAGCACGCCTACCCGTGTAATAAAGACCCCGATGCCAGCGCGCCTACCCGTGTAATAAGACCCCGATGCCAGCGCGCCTACCAGTGTAATAAGACCCCGATGCCAGCACGCCTACCCGTGTAATAAAGACCTGATGCCAGCGCGCCTACCCGTGTAATAAGACCTGATGCCAGCGCGCCTACCCGTGTAATAAGACCCCGATGCCAGCGCACCTACCCGTGTAATAAGGCCCCGATGCCAGCGCACCTACCCGTGTAATAAGACCCCGATGCCAGCGCGCCTACCTGTGTAATAAGACCCCGATGCCAGCGCGCCTACCCGTGTAATAAGACCCCGATGCCAGCAAGCCTACCCGTGTAATAAGACCCCGATGCCAGCAAGCCTACCCGTGTAATAAGACCCGATGCCAGCGCGCCTACCCGTGTAATAAGACCCCGATGCCAGCAACCCTACCCGTGTAATAAGACCCCGATGCCAGCGCGCCTACCCGTGTAATAAGACCCGATGCCAGCGCGCCTACCCATGTAATAAGACCCCGATGTCAGCGCGCCTACCCGTGTAATAAGACCCCGATGCCAGTGCGCCTACCAGTGTAATAAGACCCCGATGCCAGTGCGCCTACCCATGTAATAAGACCCTGATGCCAGCATGCCTACCCCTGTAATAAGACCCCAATGCCACAGCGCCTACCCATGCAATAAGACCCTGATGCCAGCACGGGTATTCCGACTGGCCATTACAGGTTGCAGATGGAAGTGCCGTTGGGGGGGGGGGGGATATGCCAACCGAAGACAGCGAAAATCATGCAAAACGTCAAAAAATAACTTATCAGCATGCTGCCTACTGTAACAGTCCACCTAAAGTGGCCGACCGCTGTATTCCCTTTGTTACTAAAAATCTGGCACAAAATCCTTATCTACTAGCCAGTCTAATCACCGGCCAGTCTAATCACTGGCCAGTCTAATCACTGGCCAGTCTAATCACTAGCCAGTCTAATCACTGGCCAGTCTAATCACTAGCCAGTCTAATCACTGGCCAGTCTAATCACTGGCCAGTCTAATCACTGGCCAGTCTAATCACTAGCCAGTCTAATCACTAGCCAGTCTAATCACCAGCCAGTCTAATCACCAGCCAGTCTAATCACCAGCCAGTCTAATCACCAGCCAGTCTAATCACCAGCCAGTCTAATCACTAGCCAGTCTAATCACTGGCCAGTCTAATCACTGGCCAGTCTAATCACTGGCCAGTCTAATCACTAGCCAGTCTAATCACTAGCCAGTCTAATCACTGGCCAGTCTAATCACTGGCCAGTCTAATCACTAGCCAGTCTAATCACTAGCCAGTCTAATCACTAGCCAGTCTAATCACTAGCCTTGCGCCAAACTTCTAACAGAAATCTCCTATCAGAATCGCAAGAAAGGAATCAGCAGGCGATCTCTTAGACCAGTCTGAACTAGGACTAAGTAAAGGAGCTAATACAATATAAAGAGGTGAAACTGTTACCAAAGCCTTGTTATTCCGCTCACAGTAACGTCTGAGCCAGCGTCGCTGACACCTCTGCGGGCCGATTTATGCTTTTAGAAAAGTCACATGAGTATCACTACACATGAGACTTCTGCAGCCGGACAGGAGTCCTACCCCGGCTTCTGCCCTCCGCCACGCGTCATCTACAAATATGACAGGCGGGTGGGAGACGCCACATCTCTACTTAGATAAATGTCCTGCTTTATCTCCTGGGCATTGGCACAAGGACGGGTATGTGCCTGCGGGCCGTCAGCATCTTCCCTGAGGAGAGCGGGCACCTTCCTGGCCGCCGCACACCGGAGATGCAGGTCCGGTGCAGGAATAACTGTGCTCCTTTGGCAGGATTGCCAGAACTTGTTCCCTCTACTTGTCGGCACCACCTGGACTAACTACACAGCAATAAATCTCCCCTCCTGGCAGTGATGTGGAGCAGGTTGCACTGTAGCTGCACGCTCCGGCCCCCCAGAGCCTGAGTAGTACAGACATACACTACATGGCTGCACTGACCACCAGAGGGAATAACGGACATAATAAAGGTGGACAGGATAGGGGAAAATAACCACATGGATGCAATTAAAGGGTTATTGCCAAAATAGAAAATCATCTCTTATCCAAAGGTTAGGGGATAACTTACTGATCACTGAGGGTCTGACTGCTGGAACCCCTAGCAAAGCCAAGAACAGGCAGCATGCTCAGCCTCCCCTCCATTCACTGTCTATAGGACTGCCCAAAATAGCCAAGAGCAGCGCTCCACTAGTTCTGGCAGTCCCACAGACGATGAGTACGACGCGCCCAGGGGATGGGGACGACTCGGTACCCGGGCCTTTGCCTGGTTTTGGGGATGTCGCGGTGGTCGGCTCCTGGGCCCGTACCCTGGGGTCACTCTTGAAAAAGGGGATTGAAACTTGGATAAAATAAATAAACAGTTTGTGACGCCACCTGTGGTACTTGGTAATGATTACCAGCGCTGCTTCAGACCTCCAGGGGGGTGATGGGATGGCAGCTGAGGTGTTTCTGCTTCCCACAGGTGGAGCGGGCCCCCGGGGCAGTGTGGAATTTGGTGGGAGGTGATGCTGGGACTTGTAGTGCAGGCGGGATGGTGCAGCAGGAGTAACTGACAGAGACAGGGGATTCGCTTCAATATCTTTACTGGTGCGGATGTCAGGTACGGTCCAGGGTACTCAGTAGGATGGGTGCACTTCAGGACTTCTCCCCAGTGAGCGGGTATAAGGCCTCCTGGTCCGTGTCTGCCTCTCTGTATGCTCCTGGCCAGCCTGCAACTGGGCCTAGCTTATGTGTCGTGCTGTTCCTTCACCTGTCGCTCGGTAGTAGGACCTTCTGCTGGCAACCACTATCCCTGGTAGTTGGGGCCATCGTGGTTCCTGGTCCTGTAATGGGTCTAGCTTCAGGTCTGCCAGGGACTTGTAGTCCTCCTGGAATGCCGGTTGTCCCTACTGGGTATAAAGGACCCTGTAGGCGCGGACCCGGTGTCCGGTTTGTATCTTCGGTGTGAGCCTTGTGATGCTCCTCTGCCCCCTCAACTCCTCTCATCTCTCCTCCTTACCGTCGGCCACACTCGTGGCCCTCAGAACCCAGCAGCAGATGCGCTCCGTCTTCGCTGCTCTCAGCGTCAGCACGCTCTCAGACTCTCTCTGTCTGACTACTAACTCTGACTGAACTGCCTGGCTCCACCCTCCATATATATATATCCCTAACGGGCTCCCTCTGGTGGTATGAGGAGGAAGGGTGGAGGTGTTTGTATGTAGTGAGGGCCTCTTGTGGAGAAGTCCATCCATGCACCCTGGGTCCTGTGGTACCTGTTGTAGCAGGGTGCCGCAAATGGAGTGGTGGTTGAGTATACTCACTGCTCCGTTCATTCTTAATGGGGGTGCTGAAGACCAGCCGAGCACAGAGCTTCAGTCGTCCCATAGAGAATGTATGGTGCAGCAATGATCGACCATCACATCAGTCACAAAGGACTCTTCAAATCCCCAGTTTTCAGGATTGGTGAGGCTCCCAGCAGTCAGACCCCATCCATCGGGAAGTTATCCTATGGATAGGAGATATCTTTTAAACTTTGTACACCCCCTTTGAAGGTTTATTCAATCTAATTCTAAAGTCGGGGGATAGTGACAGCCGCCCTCCACTAATCACAGCATGTTGGCATATTGTAGTGATATCCCACCGCATTGTGATGGAAAGAAGAATATAACTGTATACAGAATAACATGGAGATGTTTGATAGAATCCAGCAGCCCGGAGGTTATGGGAGCGCGGCCAGCTTCTGTACCTCTGTACTAGATGGTATACAGCAGTGACCGTCCCTACACGGGACCCTGATCATCAGGAATATTGCCTCTTACACCCGAGCCCAGGGAATTCTAATTACTAGTGTACACGGTTATATCAGTTTATTATCACCTCCGGCCATGAAAGAATTGTCACATTATTTATTTTATAGAATTTTGTCTAGCATGGAAGTTATGAAACCTTACAAATCCATGCTCAGTACTCTCTATATACATGTATAAATTAGATACATTGTAAATGAAAACATCATATATTTAGGAGTTTGTGAGCTACATATCCTTATATACTCCCTGCAACCACTTTGATGTTGCACTTTACTGCAATGCTGTGGCAGCCAAAAAAAACGTCATTCTGGCATTTTGATTTTTTCCCCATTACAATGTTTACTGATCAGATTAATTAGGAGACTTGGAGCGGCGATCGTCTGATCGCTTGTGCTGTACATACACTGCAATCTATAGCAGAAATCACCATCTTCTATGAACGCCGGCCCATAGGAGGGTCATAATGACATGTATGGGAGGTCATCAGCAGACCCCCAGCTGTCATGACAACCCATCGGTGCCCCACAATCACGTGGCAGGATGTATGACGCGCTTCCAGCCAAGGTGCGTTAAATCCCGCTGTCAGCGATTGACAGCTGGATTTAACGGGTTAATAGCAGCAGGCGGAGCAACAGTACATCAGCAGCTATTAAAGGCAGATGATGGTTGATTAAATCAGTCATCATGTGCAGGGAAATATGTGGACTCGGTGTGCGAGATCACATCAAAGGCAGGGACACGACCTTTGACGTAAATATACGTCAAAGATGGTGAAGCGGTAGAGCAAAGCACAGGTTGCAGCCTCTTCTCTAATATTCAAAGACTGGCTAAAAATACTCCTGAAAAATACTATGAGGAGGATTTTTACTCTTCTGTAAAAAATGTAGAGCGACCTCTGCAATGTGGTATACATTTCTTTACAATGGGTCCCAATAGTGGACGGATGCCTCATCATCCATCCTGACAGTGGCCACTAGGGGGCACACACCTTCTATGTGTATGCGCCCAACAATGGCCACAAACGTAATGTGCACCGAGCCCAACAGAGTCATCAGAGAATCCAAGAGTCCCACCCTCAGCCGGCATGCCCCATCGTCACTTCAGCAGAAATACTGCAGCAAGAAATATCTGTATTAGTAAAATGAACAGTTGCTCCATGATTCCTCAATGTTTTTGCGCATCTCATCATGTCGGAAGTGTGAGACATAATTCCCAGGTAAGTGTGCACTGTACGGATATAGGATGTAGGATGTGTGCAGCAAGCCATACCTGCAGAGCTTGTAGGAAGCCCAGCTCTTCATCCTTTATGCATCCCATAAACAGGACGGTGAATGTTTCAGGGCCAACGACACGGAATTTTTGTGCAATTTCCTATAAACCCAAGAAGACCATATTAGCTTGTTATTATCCAGCTCGCGACATCACTGCTTGAGTATTGCAAGAGAAATCTAACCAAAATCAAAATCTCAGGGAAAGCGTCACTTTGCCGTTCCCAGAACAGCCGGGTGGCCAGTGAAAAACACAGTGAAGGGGGCGCAGTGCTGCACCAGTGCCCAGGATCAGTGGGGTCCAGCGCCGGACTGGAGTACCTGGGGCCCACCAGGAAACAATCAATCTTGGGGCCCACCAGCACCATGCAGTTACCGTATATAGGAATAACATAAGTCCACAAACTCATTCAAAATGAATCAACTTTATTAACCAATAAATAACCAATATAACGAATAAATAACAAACTAAAGAAACACTCCTGGCGAAAGAGGAACACTGTTATCTTATTCACACCAGTGTGTGATAAAGTGCCATAACAGAACAATAACAAGAAATACTTTCAAGGTACATTCTCTTAAAGTGTAAGTGCCACAAATTGAACCTGCATCCATCTGGCATCCCAGCAGCCGGCATCATTGTAGCAGCACCAAACTTGGCCGCTGGGAAAAGTAAAAGAATTCTGTAAGCATTTTGGAAGTTTGTATTGCACGATTTCCTCTCCTCTATAATACAATACCATTCAATTGTTAGTGAAAGGCCCAAAACAACAAATAAACTCACACTAACAGTCAATCAGCAGCAAAATTACAAACGTTTTTTTTTCAGAACAGAAGATGACATTGCATACGTATTAATAATGTCATCATAGTCTAAGTTCCTTGAAATGTCACACTCAATGTTCAACAGAAGGAGGGACTCTAAAAGCTCCTGTCCAATCGAAGCCCTCAGACGATTTTTTACAATTTTCAGCTTTGAGAACACTCTTTCACATGAAACCTGGGTGCAAGCAAGTGTAAGAAGGGTCTTGTAAACTGCAAAAATGTTTCCATAAGCAGCAGAATGTAAATTGTAGTCATATAAAAGTCTGTAGCAGCAGGAAAGACAGTTTTTTTGCGGGACGAGTTGTACTTTCAGATGCAATCATTTATTTTACCATATAGTGTACAGGGAAATGGCAACAAAAATTCCAAGTGCAGTAAAATTGCAAAAAAAGTGCAATTGCACGTTTGTTTATTGGGTTTTTTAGTCACCATGTTCACTATATGGAAAAACCGACGTGACAGGGTGATGCCTCGGGTCAGTACGAGTTTGTAGATACCAAACATGTATACCTTTACTGGTATCTAAGTGGTGAAAACAAATTCATAAGTTTGAAAAATCACACTTTTCACGCCATGTTCTGCGCACCGTAGTGTTCTCATTTTTTTGGATCTGGGGCTTTGTGACGGCTTATTTTTTGCGTCTTGAGCTGACGTGCATCTCTGCTCCTCTGTAGTAGTCACAACACAGGGAGAGGTTAACCATCCAAGTATTTAATATGTATTGCAAATAAAGAATGTTCCCATTCTTAATATCCGAAAAAACAAATGACTGACAACTATCCCTAGACTAATAATACCATATAGAAGAGAGAAATACCGCCACACCATGACCAGAACACATACCACCACATAGTGATGAAATACTACCAAGTACAAGGTATATATACTGCCACACCATGAGAAGACCACATATTACCACCACATAGTGACTGTCCGAATAATACCACATACAAGGGACAAATTCCGCCACGCCATGACCATGGCACATAATGGCACCAGATAGTGACTGATAATGAAGATGTAAAAAAGCTCTGTATATAGAGTCAGTGTACAGATAATGTAGAGATTATCAGTGACATTATGCACAGGAGTCCTGTGTATAGGGTCAGTGTAGAGGTAATACAGTGATCACCAGTGACATTACACACAGGAGCTCTGTATACAGTGTCAGTGTGTGTGTATAGGTAACACAGTGATCACCAGTGACATTACACACAGGAGCTCTGTATATAGTGTCAGTGTGTGTGTATAGGTAATATAGTGATCACCAGTGACATTACACATTGGAGCTCTGTATATAGTGTCAGTGTGTGTGTATAGGTAATACAGTGATCACCAGTGACATTACACACAGGAGTTCTGTATATAGTGTCAGTGTGTGTGTGTGTGTATAGGTAATACAGTGATCACCAGTGACATTACACACAGGAGCTCTGTATACAGTGTCAGTGTGTGTGTATAGGTAGTACAGAGATCACCAGTGACATTACACACAGGAGCTCTGTATATAGTGTCAGTGTGTGTGTATAGGTAATACAGTGATCACCAGTGACATTACACACAGGAGATCTGTATACAGTGTCAGTGTGTGTGTATAGGTAGTACAGAGATCACCAGTGACATTACACACAGGAGCTCTGTATATAGTGTCAGTGTGTGTGTATAGGTAATACAGTGATAACCAGTGACATTACACACAAGAGCTCTGTATATAGTGTCAGTGTGTGTGTATAGGTAATATAGTGATCACCAGTGACATTACACACAGGATCTCTGTGTATAGTGTCAGTGTGTGTGTATAGGTAATACAGTGATCACAAGTGACATTACACACAGGAGCTCTGTATATAGTGTCAGTGTGTGTGTACAGGTAATACAGTGATCACCAGTGACATTACACACAGGAGATCTGTATACAATGTCAGTGTGTGTGTACAGGTAATACAGTGATCACCAGTGACATTACACACAGGAGCTCTGTATACAGTGTCAGTGTGTGTGTATAGGTAATACAGTGATCACCAGTGACATTACACACAGGAGCTCTGTATATAGTGTCAGTGTGTGTGTACAGGTAATACAGTGATCACCAGTGACATTACACACAGGAGCTCTGTATATAGTGTCAGTGTGTGTATGTATAGGTAATATAGTGATCACCAGTGACATTACACACAGGAGCTCTGTATACAGTGTCAGTGTGTGTGTATAGGTAATACAGTGATCACCAGTGACATTACACACAGGAGCTCTGTATATAGTGTCAGTGTGTGTGTATAGGTAATACAGTGATCACCAGTGACATTACACACAGGAGCTCTGTATATAGTGTCAGTGTGTGTGTGTATAGGTAATATAGTGATCACCAGTGACATTACACACAGGATCTCTGTGTATAGTGTCAGTGTGTGTGTATAGGTAATACAGTGATCACCAGTGACATTACACACAGGAGCTCTGTATATAGCGTCAGTATGTGTGTATAGGTAATACAGCAATCACCAGTGACATTACACACAGGAGCTCTGTATATAGTGTCAGTGTGTGTGTACAGGTAATACAGTGATCACAAGTGACATTACACACAGGAGATCTGTATACAGTGTCAGAGTACAGGTAATACAGTGATCACCAGTGACATTACACAAGGCAGCTCCGTATATAGTGTCAGTGTGTCTGTATAGGATGTACAGAGATCACCAGTGACATTACACACAGGAGCTCAGTATATAGTGTCAGTGTGTGTGTATAGGTAACACAGTGATCACCAGTGACATTATGCACAGGAGCTCTGTATACAGTGACAGAGTACAGGTAATACAGTGATCACCAGTGACATTACACACAGGAGCTCCGTGTATAGTGTCAGTGTGTGTGTATAGGTTGTACAGAGATTACCAGTGACATTACACATTGGAGCTCTGTATATAGTGTCAGTGTGTGTGTATAGGTAATACAGTGATTACCAGTGACATTACACACAGGAGCTCTGTATATAGTGTCAGTGTGTGTGTATAGGTAATACAGAAATCACCAGTGATATTACACACAGGAGCTCTGTATATAGTGTCAGTGTGTGTGTATAGGTAGTACATAGATCACCAGTGACTATACACACAGGAGCTCTGTATATAGTGTCAGTGTACAGGTAATACAGTGATCACCAGTGACATTACACACAGGAGCTCTGTATATAGTGTCAGTGTGTGTGTGTATAGGTAATACAGTGATCATCAGTGACATTACACACAGGAGCTCTGTATATAGTGTCAGTGTGTGTGTATAGGTAACACACATACTCACCAGTGACATTACACACAGGAGCTCTGTATATAGTGTCAGTGTGTGTGTATAGGTAGTACAGAGATCACCAGTGACATTACACACAGGAGCTCTGTATATAGTGTCAGTGTGTGTGTATAGGTAATACAGTGATCACCAGTGACATTACACACAGGAGCTCTGTATATAGTGTCAGTGTGTGTGTATAGGTAATACAGTGATCACCAGTGACATTACACACAGGAGCTCTGTATATAGTGTCAGTGTGTGTGTATAGGTAACACACATACTCACCAGTGATGTCTCTAGGTGAAGTTCTTTATCTGCCGCAGACCGATATATCACATCTTCTATGCAGGACTTATCTCTGCAGAAAATAACATAGTTAGCTATAACTGATCACTTCCAGAGCACAATCTACACTTTTCCCAAGATTTCTACACTGCATGAAATGACAAAAAAAGAAATCTAGTGCCGCACTACACAGTAACATTGCCCCAGTGTCATTCTGTGCCGGCTCATCTCTGTCAGTAGACATATTGTCTGATGACAAAGATGTAGCAGAGCTGAAGACAGAAGACCTATGGATTACGTTGGAGTGAGGATTTTTCTTTATTAAAGATGGAGTCCCTAAATGAGTTTTATTTTTAATAAAAAAAAAAAATTTCTGTCTTTTTTTTCGGTTTACTAGAAATTCATGGTGGCTATGTCTAATTTGGCGTGACACCATGAATTTCGGGCTTAGTACCAGCTGATAATACAAAGCTGGCCTGGTACTAACCCTATTATTACCCAGGGTGCCACTCACCACCAGGGCCGCTGGAAGAGCCGGGTAAAGCACCTGGAAATGGTGCTATGAGGAATGCGCCATTTTCAGGGGTGGCTGCGGGCTGAGATTTTCAGCGTGGGGGGCCAAGAACGCTTGGGCCTTACCATGCTGCGAATCCCAGCCCCCAGCTGCCTTGTTTTATCTGGCTGGCGATCAACATATGGCGGGAGCTGGGCAATGGGCATGATTATCAAATAATATATACCTGACAGGGGCCCATACATTCTGCTGCCTCCAATAATAAATACCTGACAGGAGCCCATACATTCTGCTGCCTCCAATAATATATACCTGACAGGAGCCCATAGATTCTGCTGCCTCCAATAATATATACCTGACAGGAGCCCATACATTCTGCTGCCTCCAATAATATATACCTGACAGGGGCCCATAGATTCTGCTGCCTCCAATAATATATACCTGACAGGAGCCCATACATTCTGCTGCCTCCAATAATATATACCTGACAGGAGCCCATACATTCTGCTGCCTCCAATAATATATACCTGACTGGAGCCCATACATTCTCCTGCCTCCAATAATATATACCTGACAGGAGCCCATACATTCTGCTGCCTCCAATAATATATACCTGACTGGAGCCCATACATTCTCCTGCCTCCAATAATATATACCTGACTGGAGCCCATACATTCTCCTGCCTCCAATAATATATACCTGACTGGAGCCCATACATTCTGCTGCCTCCAATAATATATACCTGACTGGAGCCCATACATTCTGCTGCCTCCAATAATATATACCTGACTGGAGCCCATACATTCTCCTGCCTCCAATAATATATACCTGACTGGAGCCCATACATTCTCCTGCCTCCAATAATATATACCTGACAGGGGCCCATAGGTTCTGCTGCCTCCAATAATATATACCTGACAGGATCCCATAGATTCTGCTGCCTCCAATAATATATACCTGACAGGATCCCATAGATTCTGCTGCCTCCAATAATATATACCTGACAGGAGCCCATACATTCTGCTGCCTCCAATAATATATACCTGACAGGAGCCAATAGATTCTGCTGCCTCCAATAATATATACCTGACAGGAGCCCATAGATTCTGCTGCCTCCAATAATATATACCTGACAGGATCCCATAGATTCTGCTGCCTCCAATAATATATACCTGACAGGATCCCATAGATTCTGCTGCCTCCAATAATATATACCTGACAGGAGCTCATACATTCTGCTGCCTCCAATAATATATACCTGACAGGAGCCCATACATTCTCCTGCCTCCAATAATATATACCTGACAGGAGCCCATAGATTCTGCTGCCTCCAATAATATATACCTGACAGGATCCCATAGATTCTGCTGCCTCCAATAATATATACCTGACAGGAGCCCATACATTCTGCTGGCTCCAATAATATATACCTGACAGGAGCCCATACATTCTGCTGCCTCCAATAATATATACCTGACAGGAGCCCATACATTCTGCTGCCTCCAATAATATATACCTGACAGGAGCCCATACATTCTGTGGCCTCCAATAATATATACCTGACAGGAGCCCATAGATTCTGCTGCCTCCAATAATGTATACCTGTCAGGAGCCCATACATTCTGCTGCCTTCAATAATATATACCTGACAGGAGCCCATACATTCTCCTGCCTCCAATAATATATACCTGACAGGAGCCCATACATTCTCCTGCCTCCAATAATATATACCTGACAGGAGCCCATACATTCTCCTGCCTCCAATAATATATACCTGACAGGGGCCCATAGATTCTGCTGCCTCCAATAATATATACCTGACAGGGGCCCATAGATTCTGCTGCCTCCAATAATATATACCTGACAGGAGCCCATACATTCTCATGCCTCCAATAATATATACTTGACAGGGGCCCATAGATTCTGCTGGCTCCAATAATATACACCTGACAGGAGCCCATACATTCTCCTGCCTCCAATAATATATACCTGGCAGGAGCCCATACATTCTGCTGCCTCCAATACTATATACCTGACAGGAACCCATACATTCTGCTGTCTCCAATAATATATACCTGACAGGAGCCCATACATTCTGCAGCCTCCAATAATATATACCTGACAGGAGCCCATACATTCTGCAGCCTCCAATAATATATACCTGACAGGAGCCCATACATTCTGCAGCCTCCAATAATATATACCTGACAGGAGCCCATACATTCTGTGGCCTCCAATAATATATACCTGACAGGGGCCCATAGATTCTGCTGCCTCCAATAATATATACCTGACAGGAGCCCATACATTCTGCGGCCTTCAATAATATATACCTGACAGGAGCCCATACATTCTGCTGCCTCCAATAATATATACCTGACAGGAGCCCATACATTCTGCTGCCTCCAATAATATATACCTGACAGGAGCCCATACATTCTGCTGCCTCCAATAATATATACCTGACAGGAGCCCATACATTCTGCTGCCTCCAATAATATATACCTGACAGGAGCCCATACATTCTGCTGCCTCCAATAATATATACCTGACAGGAGCCCATACATTCTGCAGCCTCCAATAATATATACCTGACAGGAGCCCATACATTCTGCAGCCTCCAATAATATATACCTGACAGGAGCCCATACATTCTGTGGCCTCCAATAATATATACCTGACAGGAGCCCATACATTCTGCGGCCTCCAATAATATATACCTGACAGGAGCCCATACATTCTGCTGCCTCCAATAATATATACCTGACAGGAGCCCATACATTCTGCTGCCTCCAATAATATATACCTGACAGGAGCCCATAGATTCTGCTGCCTCCAATAATATATACCTGACAGGAGCCCATACATTCTGCTGCCTCCAATAATATATACCTGACAGGAGCCCATAGATTCTGCTGCCTCCAATAATATATACCTGACAGGAGCCCATAGATTCTGCTGCCTCCAATAATATATACCTGACAGGAGCCCATACATTCTGCTGCCTCCAATAATATATACCTGACAGGAGCCCATACATTATGCTGCCTCCAATAATATATACCTGACAGGAGCCCATACATTCTGCTGCCTCCAATAATATATACCTGACAGGAGCCCATACACTCTGCTGCCTCCAATAATATATACCTGACAGGAGCCCATACATTCTCCTGCCTCCAATAATATATACCTGACAGGAGCCCATAGATTCTGCTGCCTCCAATAATATATACCTGACAGGAGCCCATACATTCTCCTGCCTCCAATAATATATACCTGACAGGAGCCCATACATTCTCCTGCCTTCAATAATATATACCTGAGAGGAGCCCATACATTTTCCTGCCTCCAATAATATATACCTGACAGGAGCCCATACATTCTGCTGCCTCCAATAATATATACCTGACAGGAGCCCATACATTCTCCTGCCTCCAATAATATATACCTGACAGGAGCCCATACATTCTGCAGCCTCCAATAATATATACCTGTCAGGAGCCCATACATTCTGCTGCCTTCAATAATATATACCTGAAAGGGCCCATACATTCTCCTGCCTCCAATAATATATACCTGTCAGGAGCCCATACATTCTCCTGCCTCCAATAATATATACCTGACAGGAGCCCATACATTCTCCTGCCTCCAATAATATATACCTGACAGGAGCCCATACATTCTGCTGCCTTCAATAATATATACCTGACAGGAGCCCATAGATTCTGCTGGCTCCAATAATATATACCTGACAGGGGCCCATACATTCTGCTGCCTCCAATAATATATACCTGACAGGAGCCCATACATTCTCCTGCCTCCAATAATATATACCTGACAGGAGCCCATACATTCTCCTGCCTCCAATAATATATACCTGACAGGAGCCCTTAGATTCTGCTGGCTCCAATAATATATACCTGACAGGAGCCCATACATTCTGCTGCCTCCAATAATATATACCTGACAGGAGCCCATAGATTCTGCTGGCTCCAATAATATACACCTGACAGGAGCCCATACATTCTCCTGCCTCCAATAATATATACCTGGCAGGAGCCCATACATTCTGCTGCCTCCAATACTATATACCTGACAGGAACCCATACATTCTGCTGTCTCCAATAATATATACCTGACAGGAGCCCATACATTCTGCTGCCTCCAATAATATATACCTGACAGGAGCCCATACATTCTGCAGCCTCCAATAATATATACCTGACAGGAGCCCATACATTCTGCAGCCTCCAATAATATATACCTGACAGGAGCCCATACATTCTGCAGCCTCCAATAATATATACCTGACAGGAGCCCATACATTCTGTGGCCTCCAATAATATATACCTGACAGGAGCCCATACATTCTGCTGCCTCCAATAATATATACCTGACAGGAGCCCATACATTCTGCTGCCTCCAATAATATATACCTGACAGGAGCCCATACATTCTGCTGCCTCCAATAATATATACCTGACAGGAGCCCATACATTCTGCTGCCTCCAATAATATATACGTGACAGGAGCCCATACATTCTGCTGCCTCCAATAATATATACCTGACAGGAGCCCATACATTCTGCAGCCTCCAATAATATATACCTGACAGGAGCCCATACATTCTGCAGCCTCCAATAATATATACCTGACAGGAGCCCATACATTCTGTGGCCTCCAATAATATATACCTGACAGGAGCCCATACATTCTGTGGCCTCCAATAATATATACCTGACAGGAGCCCATACATTCTGCTGCCTCCAATAATATATACCTGACAGGAGCCCATACATTCTGCTGCCTCCAATAATATATACCTGACAGGAGCCCATAGATTCTGCTGCCTCCAATAATATATACCTGACAGGAGCCCATACATTCTGCTGCCTCCAATAATATATACCTGACAGGAGCCCATAGATTCTGCTGCCTCCAATAATATATACCTGACAGGAGCCCATAGATTCTGCTGCCTCCAATAATATATACCTGACAGGAGCCCATACATTCTGCTGCCTCCAATAATATATACCTGACAGGAGCCCATACATTATGCTGCCTCCAATAATATATACCTGACAGGAGCCCATACATTCTGCTGCCTCCAATAATATATACCTGACAGGAGCCCATACACTCTGCTGCCTCCAATAATATATACCTGACAGGAGCCCATACATTCTCCTGCCTCCAATAATATATACCTGACAGGAGCCCATAGATTCTGCTGCCTCCAATAATATATACCTGACAGGAGCCCATACATTCTCCTGCCTCCAATAATATATACCTGACAGGAGCCCATACATTCTCCTGCCTTCAATAATATATACCTGAGAGGAGCCCATACATTTTCCTGCCTCCAATAATATATACCTGACAGGAGCCCATACATTCTGCTGCCTCCAATAATATATACCTGACAGGAGCCCATACATTCTCCTGCCTCCAATAATATATACCTGACAGGAGCCCATACATTCTGCAGCCTCCAATAATATATACCTGTCAGGAGCCCATACATTCTGCTGCCTTCAATAATATATACCTGAAAGGGCCCATACATTCTCCTGCCTCCAATAATATATACCTGTCAGGAGCCCATACATTCTCCTGCCTCCAATAATATATACCTGACAGGAGCCCATACATTCTCCTGCCTCCAATAATATATACCTGACAGGAGCCCATACATTCTGCTGCCTTCAATAATATATACCTGACAGGAGCCCATAGATTCTTCTGCCTCCAATAATATATACCTGACAGGAGCCCATACATTCTCCTGCCTCCAATAATATATACCTGACAGGAGCCCATACATTCTCCTGCCTCCAATAATATATACCTGACAGGAGCCCTTAGATTCTGCTGGCTAAAATAATATATACCTGTCAGGAGCCCATACATTCTGCTGCCTTCAATAATATATACCTGAAAGGGCCCATACATTCTGCTGCCTTCAATAATATATACCTGACAGGAGCCCATACATTCTCCTGCCTCCAATAATATATACCTGACAGGAGCCCATACATTCTGCTGCCTCCAATAATATATACCTGACAGGAGCCCATACATTCTCCTGCCTCCAATAATATATACCTGACAGGAGCCCATACATTCTCCTGCCTCCAATAATATATACCTGACAGGATCCCATAGATTCTGCTGCCTCCAATAATATATACCTGACAGGAGCCCATACATTCTGCTGCCTCCAATAATATATACCTGACAGGAGCCCATACATTCTGCAGCCTCCAATAATATATACCTGTCAGGAGCCCATACATTCTGCTGCCTTCAATAATATATACCTGAAAGGGCCCATACATTCTCCTGCCTCCAATAATATATACCTGTCAGGAGCCCATACATTCTCCTGCCTCCAATAATATATACCTGACAGGAGCCCATACATTCTGCTGCCTTCAATAATATATACCTGTCAGGAGCCCATACATTCTGCTGCCTTCAATAATATATACCTGACAGGAGCCCATACATTCTGCTGGCTCCAATAATATATACCTGAAAGGGCCCATACATTCTCCTGCCTCCAATAGTATATACCTGACAGGAGCCCATACATTCTGCTGCCTCCAATAATATATACCTGACAGGAGCCCATACATTCTCCTGCCTCCAATAATATATACCTGACAGGAGCCCTTAGATTCTGCTGGCTCCAATAATATATACCTGTCAGGAGCCCATACATTCTGCTGCCTCCAATAATATATACCTGAAAGGGCCCATACAGTGCTGCCAATATGATAAGCGAACCAGGGGGGCCCTCTGTTCTCTGTACAGGGCCCAGGGGGGGTAGGGGGCGGGGCTTGGGGGCGTGGCCAATGGGACCCAGGGCCCACCGGGGGATTTCCTGATCCTCCGGTGGGCCAGAACGCCCCTGGTGGGGTCCCTGTGCCCCCCTAACAGGTGACATACTAAGTAGCTGAAAATTTACACCCCAGCACCATCTTTCTATCTCTTAAGCTGACAGTGAATGTGTTGGTAGTGTGGCGCCCCTGAGGGTTCAGTTGCCACAGTGGTACTGCACCTCAGAAAGAGGTGTGGTATCTCCTCTCTCAGGTAAGGATGGAGCATCACACAAGACCCTACTTCACACTCAACACTACACCACTCCTGTCCTGTAGGGCAGAGGTCCCCAACCTTTTTTGCACCAGGGACCGGCTTTAAGCAAGACCAGTTTTCCATGGCCGGTGGGGGTGGGGGCGGGGCTTTGGTCATATGGGGGTGGGGTTATGGAGGGGTGGAGCTGTATGGGGAGGATGCTGGCGGGACCTCGGTGTACAGCGCTGCTAAGTAGCAGCATTGTACATTGAGCGTCAGTGTATACAGCGCTGCTGTTTAGCAGCGCTACACACTGAACACCGGTACCGGGAGCCGCGTCACTGAAGCCAGTCTGCTGCCCCAGCACGCCCCACATAACATGTTCTGCCGGGGGCGTGTCAGTGAGGAGAGCCTGCCGCCCCACCCCGTCAGGAACAGACCATGCTGTGCAGGAGGGCCGCGTCACTAAGACCCGCCCCGTGACGTACAACAGGTACCATGCTGTGCTGTGGAGGGCTGCGTCACTAAGACCCGCCCGACGCCCCACCCCGTCCTGCATAATGTTCTCTGCCGGGAGCTGCGAGCTGTCACGGCTATGGCAGAAAACATTATAAATCCACACAGAGCGAGTTCTGACCAGGCGCAGGGCCGCGGAGCTAGCTGTCAGCGGCAGGGCCGGCTCCAGGTTTTTCTGGGCCCCGGGCGAAAGAGTCTCAGTGGGCCCCTTTAACACATACCACGATTCATGATGCAGAGATACGGCGGAGAAATATATATATATAGTACAATGCAAAGATTTCACTTCATGAGTGATATCTATTGTAAATTCTACAATAGCTCAGAAACCGGTGAATCGCTCCACACAGAATAGTGGCCCCCATATAAGGCTCCATACGGAATACTGGTCCCCATATAACGCCCATACGGAATACTGGCCCCCATATAACGCTTCATACGGAATACTTGCCCCCATATAAGGCCCCATACGGAATACTTGCCCCCATATAAGGCCCCATACGGAATACTGGCCCCCATATAAGGCCCCATACGGAATACTGGCCCCCATATAAGACCCCATACGGAATACTGGCCCCCATATAAGGCTCCATACGGAATACTGGCCCCCATATAACGCTCCATACAGGATACTGGCCCCCATATAACGCTCCATACAGGATACCGGTCCCCATATAATGCTGCATGCAGGCTGTTACCCCCCACATAATGCCCCATACAGGCTGTCCCCCCCTTATAATGCTCCATGCAGGCTGTTACCCCCCACATAATGCCCCATACAGGCCCCTCCCTTTTAATGCTCCATGCAGGCTGTTACCCCCACATAATGCCCCATACAGGCTGCCCCCCCCCTTATAATGCTCCATGCAGGCTGTCCCCCCCCACATAATGCCCCATACAGGGCCCCCCCTTTTAATGCTCCATGCAGGCTGTTACCCCCCACATAATGCCCCATACAGGCTGCCCCCCCTCTTTATACTGCCCCATGCAGGCTGTCACCCCTCCTCTTTATACTGCCCCATGCAGGCTGTCACCCCTCCTCTTTATACTGCCCCATGCAGGCTGTCACCCCTCCTCTTTATACTGCCCCATGCAGGCTGTCACCCCTCCTCTTTATACTGCCCCATGCAGGCTGTCACCCCCCCTCTTTATAATGCCCCATGCAGGCTGTCACCCCTCCTCTTTATAATGCTCCATGCAGGCTGTCACCCCTCCTCTTTATACTGCCCCATGTAGGCTGTCACCCCTCCTCTTTATACTGCCCCATGTAGGCTGTCACCCCTCCTCTTTATACTGCCCCATGCAGGATGTCCCCCCCTCTCTTTATAATGCCCCGTGCAGGCTGTTCCCCACCTTATAATGCCCCATGCAGGCTGTTCCCCACCTTATAATGCCCCATGCAGGCTGGTCCCCACCTTATAATGCCCCATGCAGGCTGTCACCCCTCCTCATTATAATGCCCCAAGCAGGAATCCCCCCCTCTTTATAATGTCCCATGCAGGCTGGTCCCCACCTTATAATGCCCCATGCAGGCTGTCACCCCTCCTCATTATAATGCCCCAAGCAGGAATCCCCCCCTCTTTATAATGCCCCATGCAGGCTGTTCCCCACCTTATAATGCCCCATGCAGGCTGTCACCCCTCCTCTTCATAATGCCCCAAGCAGGATGCCCCACCTCCCCTCTTTATACTGCCCCATGCCTCCATACATTAAAAAAAAAAATCAAATACTCACCTCCCTTCTCCTCACCTGCTACCTGCTGCCCGCCGCTCGCTGCTCGGCTCCGAACTCCAGCGTTGTCGTTTCTTCCCACTCAGCGCTCCCTGTGACGGCTCAGGGGAGGGCGCGGTGTAAAGACGTCACCGCGCCCTCTGACCTGAGACGTCACAGGGAGCGCAGAGCAGGAAGACAGCTGATCTGCGGAGGCACGGGGAGAGGTAAGTATCGGGCTGCCGGGGCCCTGAGCAAGCGGCGGAGAAGGGCGGGCGCTGACACCACTCTCCTCTCCTCCGCCCATAGCCCAGCGGGGTGCGCGACCGCCAGTGGGCCCCTCTGCCTGCTCAGAGCCCCGGCATTTGCCCGGGTGCTGACGCCGGCCCTGGTCAGCGGCGCCGCGGACCGGCTGAAAAACCCCAACAGCCCGGTCCTGGTCCGCGGACCGGCGGTTGGGGACCTCTGCTGTAGGGGGCCTAAATGCACCAGGGTGCTGCCCCGGCCCGCGATAGAGGAGATGGGGAGGAACCAAAGATGGTGGGAACCATGTAGTGGGTGAGGGTGGAGGAAGCACTTTACTTTAGCATCATATATATACAGCGGCCATCTTTATAACCTAGTCTTTTGTCGTGGTTCCTTGGGAAGGTCAGTCAGCACAAAGCTGCGGCCGGCTCAGGGGTCACGGTTCCCGGTCTCAGGCCTCGAGACGGGGGGTTGGGGCAGAGTTGAGTTATAGCTAGCTCTGTCCCCGGTCAGAGTCCAATCAAGAAGGCCCAGGAGGGGAGCAGAGGAGATAGGCTCCACAGGCGAAAGGATCCCAGGAGGGTACGGACGGAGCGGAGTCGCCACCTGTATTCTTCACTCTGGCCTAGCCTGAGGGACTCCTGCCGCAAGAGGGGACCGGCCCCCGATATCTGACAGTGTACTTCACGTCATCGTTAGAAAAGCCCGGAGGCTTAGTGGATCCCAGGGGGATACGGACGCAGCGGAGTCGCCACCTGTATCTCTCAACCTGTGTATATCTAGTGGGACCCGGCCTTACTCCACGTTTACATCACATACCGTCAGGAGAGGACTCAGTGGGAGAATCTAGGAAAGAAAGGAACACCCCAGCGGGGTCTTGACAGGTGCTCCTGATCTACCTAGGAAGTGCTGAACCCCTTCCTGGTGGCCGCAGCGCGCCACGAGAAGCAGAGAGAAGCTTTGCAGCTGCTACTTCATCAAAGTGAGTAAATCTTGGATGACTTCACATACTGCCTCCGTTTGATCATTCCTGCGCGGCACTGCACCCACCACAACTCCCCAGATCCTCCAAACTGCCCTGAGGCTTACTCCACCTGTGGGGAGTAGTACCAACCAAGCTGTCAGAACATCAGCCTCAGAGGACTGCTGCAGCGCTGGTGGCCATCACCAGAAACCACAGGTGGCGTAGTCGAACATCCACTCATCCAATAGCCCATTCTTTTTATGTGACAGCCCTGGGCACGGACTGGGTCGCGGCCACGACGACACCCACATACCCCCACCATATATTGTCCGGCACCGAGTAACCCCACCGCTCAGGGAGGGCGTCGCAGTAGCAGATAGTTCAAAGCTGTCCACCTTTCTCAAATTTAGTAAGTGACCCCCTGGTCCCCACAGAAGAACTGAACTCTGGTGGTGCCTTCTGATGGCGGCTAAGTCCCCGGCCAGACATGGTGCACTGGTGATTCCCCGTGGAATGATTACAATGATGCTGTTCCCTCCCGGTTAATCTACGATAGGGGCATCTTATAAGGACTCCATTGTGGGTGACCAGGACTGTGACCTTGACTTACCTTAAATAGATCACAGCTCCCCTGCAGTCCTGAGCTCAGCGTGCAGACCTTCAGCGAGCTCCGGTAAGTGATGGGATTAAGCGCAATGTTCTTGTCCATCAATTCTTTCCGCAGCTTCAGTGCGTGCTGCAGACCCGAGTCTTTCCATGGCGACTCCGCGCAGGCGTTGAACAGGGCAGTATATGTGGCATCTGTGGCAACCAGACCTCGCTTTTTCATCTAAATGATGTAACAAGAAATGAGTCTGTACTGTAAAAACTGTATGTAATAATAGCAATAATAATGTAAGTACATAATATACAGGGCATTATCAGATAATGTACAGGTACTTTACTGCATTACGTTATTGGTCCTCCCAATTAACAGAACAAATGGTCCATGGTGCTCACTGGGGTGCTGACGCCCCTTCACAGCAAGATCCATATAAGTGTGTGCGCCTGGTACTGCCGGCCTCGGCCAGATGCCCACAGCTTGTACACTGATGGACAGCGTACACAATGAATGTTATATTGAGGGCATAACAGTCATGTCAGATGGCTACTGCTATGTGTATATTCTATTCTGGCCCCTGTGTGTCCTGCAATTGTCACCAGTTCTCCCCTCTGCAGGCTCTAGCGCTAAGCTTCAGTTATCTCTCAGCTAGTGGGTAGAGAATGCTGCACTGACTGCTCACGTACACATCGCACACAGGCGGGAGGGATTCCCGCTTTCCATTCAGCACATGTTCAGAAGCAGTGGCAGTGATATGGTTGTGTAGAGATAAACTCCTTACTAGAATAAGCTGCAGCACGATCTGCCCGTGTCTCCCTCTGATTGTCCTATCACTGTGCTCCTGCTCCAGCCTAACCTGATTTCATTAATCAATAGTGCAAGTAAAGATAAGACACTTTGTAATATACATTATCAGATAAACCTTCTTCTTTTGTCACTTAAAACACATTTTTTGGTCTCCTGCACTAATCATTCACTCTCAATATCGGCTAAATCTGTGGGAGAAGGGAAGGGAACCTGTCACGTGAAAAAACGTTATCAACCTGTAGATATGGGGTTACTCTGCAGGTTAATAGCATTCTGAACCTGCCCGGTGCCGGCATTTAGACTCCCTCTGCCAGGAGGAAATTAACTTTATCGTACCTGGTAGCGTTTGGGTATCAGTCATGGGGGCGGCACTGGTTCAGTCACCGCTCTGTGTATAGAGAGTGACGGCTGTCACCGTGCCCCCAGCCCTGATTGACAGCCGGCCCTAATGCTGAGCTGCCATCAGTTACTACAGGGGTCGCAGTTACAGGCGCCACTTTCTATACACAGAGCAGTGCCGCCCCAGTGACTGGAAGTCGAACGCTACCGGGAGGAACGCGACAGGTTCATTTCAACAAAAATGTCTGCGATGCCCCTATAAACCTATGGAAGGGGGAGATGGAGGGAGAAAAAGCAGAGCACAGAAAAGGTAAATGCTGAGGCTTATAATGTAGAGAAAAAATGCAGGAGACCCATCATATAATGTACACTCCCCATACATTCATGTACACTCAGGAGCGTATAATGAGTGGCAATTATTCCTTATATAGTACTCCTTATTCTAAAAAGTCATCAGAAAGTGCTGTTAAATCGTAAGGGAATCTGCCACCCGGTTTTAGATGCCCCATCTGAGAGCAGCATGATATAAGGGGTGAGACCCTGATTACAGTGATATCTCACGCTTTTTGCTGCTTACTGCTATTTTGATAAAATCAGTGTTTTATCTGCTGCAGCTCTAGTAGTTCTCTGAATGCTGAGCTTTGTATAACCCCACCCACACCACTGATCGGCAGCTTTACTCCAGTCAGTGGTGGGGATGGGGTTATACAGAGCACATGAATGCCGAGGACTACCTAGCAGAATTTCATACAATTTGCCCAACAGAAGAAAATTCATATGTAAAAGAATACAACGACTATAATACTGCTCCCTATGTACAAGAATATAACTGCGATAATACTGCTCCCTATGTACAAGAATACAACTACTATAATACTGCCCTCTATGTACAAGAATACAACTACTATAATACTGTTCCTATGTACAAGAATATAACTACTATAATACTGCCCCCTATGTACAAGAATATAACTGCTATAATACTGCTCCGTATGTACAAGAATACAACTACTATAATACTGCCCCTATATACAAGAATATAACTACTATAATACAGCTCTTATGTACAAGAATATAACTACTATAATACTGCTACTATGTACAAGAATATAACTGGTATAATACTGCCCCTGTATAAGAATACAACTACTATAATACTGCTACTATGTATAAGAATATAACTGCTATAATACTGCTCCAGTATAAGAATATAACTGCTATAATACTGCTACTATGTATAAGAATAAAACTGCTATGATACTGCCCCTGTATAAGAATATAACTGCTATGATACTGCCCCTGTGTAAGAATATAACTGCTATGATACTGGTATGAGTGGCGGTATTGCCATCATTATTTGAGCTGTTTTTCTACTGCATTAACCCCTCCTCGTCTTAAACCTGTTTTGGGCTTAGATGAGGGCTCAGCTCTGGGCGCTTGTATGCGGTGACTTCTCTGGATGCCACATTTCCGGGCACTTGCTCTACAATGGCCTCCCTTCTGTTCCTGTATGGCCTCCGCTGGGTGCGGCCTCACTCGCTGGGAGGAGGTCAGTTACCGGACTCTGGGCTTGGACCTGGTGCCCTGTAGGTAGCAGGTGTGACTTGGAGGACCCCTGCTATGACTGACTCCTGACAGTGTTCAGGGCCCATCCTGCCGCTATAGTGACTCGCAGACCCGGCCGTACAGGGTTACTGGGCGTTCGCCTCTGAGTGATGGAATCAGCGCGCAGACGATTATTTTCTCAGCCCGGAGCGGTGAGAGCCGGGGCCCTATAATCCGGCACATTCCAGCCGTTCATCCTAATCCGCCTACAGCGGCCGCTAATGTGCGCCCTCCAGGCAGGAGAGGAGGCGAGTCCCCACACCGGCCTCACATGGAGGCTCGCACCATGGGGATCAAAGCTTCAGCATCCCGCCCGGAATAAACTGCACTCGCTTTCTTATATACCTTGCGTTTTTATTCTTCACCATTTACTTCGTCAGGGAATAAAAACATTTAAATAATTGTTACGGAAAACAGCGCCACCCTGACCCATGGGTTGTATTTGGTATTACAGCTCAGGGTCCTGCAATACCGGCTGTGAGCAGATGTGGCGCTGTTTCTGTACCAGAGCAGCCATGTTTTTCCACTCTGAGCAGGGCTGTGTCCAGGAAGTCTCTAACCATAGGGATCTGGTTTGAGCGGGCATTTCCCCTTTAAATGTTATGGTCACCTTTGGGGACTTTCTTTTGTATTTAAATGCATTTATTTTTGAGCCAAATATTTTTTGCAAATTGGTTCCATTAAAATTTTTCACAGTTTGGCTTTTACAGGCCTTTTAAGTGGCTGTGGAATGAGTCAACTGAGGACCTGTCAGTGAGCTCCTCTCACTGACACAAAGTTCTGCTCAGCTTTCATGTAGGCTCAGTAAAATGACAGCTTAAAAAAAAAAGCTGCAAGCTCACTGATAAATTCTCAGTTAACTCATTCCGCAGATGTCAGACGCAAAAAATTTAATAAATCCCATTTTTAATAAAATTAAAATATATGCATTTAAGAAAATGTAAAAAATGCCAGGTAAGTGTGAACGATGTCTTGTACGTGGCCAGGTGGATTGTCTGTACTTACTGTACAGGCAGGGGCGTACATAGGAATCATGGGGCCCCATAGCAGAAGCTCTAATTGGGCCCCCCCCCCCAAAAAAAATGTAAATAATTGTCGGGGTCACCAAAGATCAGATCTCACAACTTTCTATCCTTTACATAGTAATTTTCCTCCTGCTGACGTCCTAGATCTCTCTTTCATTGCCCCATAAAGTGTGATGCCAAAAAAAGGGCCCCCCAAACACAGTATGAAACCCCCATGGTGAATTCCTCCATATGCACAGTATAATGACCCTACTGTACCCCAACTCAACTCCCAGGGTAAAGTATGCTGACCCCAACACAGTATGATCCCCCAACTGTGAGCCGCTAGAGAGGATGGTACATAATAAGGGACGGCTCTATACATAATGAGTACACTATATACTAAGGGACTGTGCTGTACATAATAAGGCTACATTCCTGCATCTGTGCGCAGTGTCGGTGTGCTGGCCTGTTTTACTGACGCATTGAGCATGTCCTATTCTAATCCTCAAAATCGGATCAGAACAGGACATTCTCTGCCCTCTTAGATCTCATTCTCAGATCCGTGATTTTCATGGATGTGTGAATGGATCTATAAAACTGTACGAGTCCGTGGACCATCCGATAAAAAGATCTGGCAGCACACGGACATTTCACACAAATGTGAGAATGCAGCCTAAGGGATTTTACAGATAACATCATCACTGCAAGTCACACAGTGCAGATACAGAATAATATTTACATCCAGGCACTTACCGCAGACGTCTCATCTGATCAGAGCCGGTTTCTGCTGCTTCTTCTCCATCTGGTCAGACCTTCATGTCGACATCTCCCAGCCACGATGACCAGTACAGCCCTAAAAATAACAAGGTCAGATATTGTCGGCATACATGTGTCTCCCCCGCTCTGCGTCCTCGAATACAGATATGTAACACCCCCCCATTAATATACTATTAGCCACTTAGTAATCAAAATATAAAGTGATAAGCAGCACTGTGCCCCCCATTAACTATAATCTGCACCGGCCAATAAAATAAATTATTCAGTCTCTGTGACTCTCCCCAATTAACTGTAAGGCTATGTGCACACGGAAAACATACAAGGCTTTACAGTACAAGCAAAGTGAAACCCCCATCATTGCTCTCTACCAGCACCCCATCATTACTCTCTCCCAGCACCCTCGCAATTGCTCTCTCCCACCACCCCCATCATTACTCTCTCCCAGCACCCTCGCAATTGCTCTCTCCCACCACCTCCATCATTGCTCTCTCTCAGCACCCCCATCATTACTGTCTCCCAGCACCCCCATCATTGCTCTCTCCCACCACCTCCATCATTGCTCTCTCTCAGCACCCCCATCATTACTGTCTCCCAGCACCCCCGTCATTGCTCTGTCCCAGCACCCTCATCGTTGCGCTCTTCCAGCACCCCCATCAATTCGCTCTCCCAGCACTCCCATCATTGCGCTCTCTCAGCACCCGCATCATTGCTCTGTCCCACCACCCCCATCATTGCTCTCTCCCAGCACTCCCATCATTGCTCTGTCCCAGCACCCCATCATTGCTCTGTCCCAGCACCTCCATCAATGCTCTCTCCCAGCCCCCCCCATCATTGCTCTCTCCCAGCACCCCGCATAATTGCTCTCTCCCAGCCCCGCATAATTGCTCTCTCCCAGGCCCCCACCATTGCTTTGTCCCAGCACCCTCATCATTGCTTGCTCCCAGCAACACGTCATTGCTCTCCCCTTCCCTACCATCCCCATCATTGCTCTCCCCAGCCCTATCAGCCCCATTATTGCTCTTCCCAGCCGCATCATTCCTCTCCCCAGCCCCATTATTGCTCTTCCCAGCCCCATCAGCCCCATTATTGCTCTTCCCAGCCCCATCATTCCTCTCCCTAGCCCCATCAGCCCCATTATTGCTCTCCCCAGCCCCATCATCCCATCATTCCTCTCCCCAGCTCCATCAACTCCATTATTCCTCTCCCCAGCCCCATCAACTCCATTATTGCTCACCCCAGCCCCTCCATCCCATCATTGCTCTCCCCAGCCCCACCATCCCCATCATTGCTCCCCAAAGCCCCATCATTCCTCTCTCCAGCCCCATCATTGCTCTCCGTAGCCATCCCCAGCCCCATCAATCCCATCATTCCTCTTCCCATCCCCATTATTGCTCTCCCCAGCCCCATCAACCCCATTATTCCTCTCCCCAGCCCCATTATTGCTCTCCCCAGCCCCATCAACCCCATTATTCCTCTCCCCAGCCCCATCAACCCCATTATTGCTCTCCCCAGCCCCATCAACCCCATTATTCCTCTCCCCAGCCCCATTATTGCTCTCCCCAGCCCCATCAACCCCATTATTCCTCTCCCCAGCCCCATCAGCCCCATTATTGCTCTTCCCAGACCCATCATTCCTCCCCCCACCTCCCCTCCCCAGCATTTCAGTAAAAAAAAAAAACAAAACAAAAAAAGAACAACTTACCTCAGCTCGCTCGCCTGCAGCATCCTCCTGGTTGCCGGCAGCTTTCTTCCTGACCCAGGCGCGCGCTGCATGATGACGTCATCAAGCTGCGCGCGCCTGGGTCAGGGAGGAAGCAGAGGACGAACCCTCCAGCTCCGCGGCTATTCTCCTCCTGACAGCAGCGGAGCTGCAGGGATCGCTCCCTGACCGCCGCGTGCAGGGAGCAGCTGCATGGTGGAGACCCGGCGCTGCTGCACCGGCGGCGGTATGTCCACCCCTGGACTGCTATGGGAACCCCCCGGCTCACGGGCCCCATAGCAGTCGCGTGGTCTGCCGCCATTGGCGGTACGCCACTGCGTACAGGAGCTGGGAGCACTGGCTGTAGCCTCCTCCATCTCCTCGCACTTGTCTGCCGCCCTCTGGCGGTCGCTGTAGGTCATGGCGCACACGGCGGCTCCGGACTCCACCAGGAACTTACACACCTGGACGTTGTTGCAGGAGGCGGCGCAGTGCAGCGGGGTCCTGACAGCGACACCAAGCGGAGAAAACGACAGAAACCGCCACAGAAAACCCCCTGAAAAACTAGACCGTCTGTCCTCAATCACCCAGACCCTCGGGGGCTCAACTTTTCTATTTCTTGGGCCAAGATTTTTTTTTCTTTTTCTCCCATTGATGCAATCTGGCCGGGGGCTGAGTCACGTGCTGGCCGGGGGGGCGGGGTAGTGCTTAATAAGTGCTCTCAGGCCTCTAACAAGGGATGGGGGGTTTTCTGCCGACCCCTTTAATGCGAGCCGATATTCGGGGCAGCAGCCGGCGCTGTCTGCTGCGTTTACCTTCACTCCGAACTGGACGAGGAACTGGACGATCTCGGTGTGGGGGGCTGTGAGACCCTCGTCGTTGGGCTGGCTGGGGTCTTCCACCTGCAGATGGGGGGGATGGAGAAGATACAACATTAGTGCTGGCAGAAATCCAGAGCGCGGGAGTCATCAGCACAATAAGCGAAGGAGCGGGACGGGCCGGGGATGAAGAGCGCGGTAATGAGGGGGGACGAGCGCGGTAATGAGGGGGACAAGGGCCGCATTCAGCAGAGGAAAGGAATGAGGGGGGCTTCTAATTCTACCAATCAGAGGCGGATAATATCTGGCTGCAGGACAGGAAGGACATCACCGCCCATCAGCTCTCATCACATTGCCCTCTGTTCACACCTGAGCTGTGTCCACAGTTTATAACTGAAGCAATAACTGTCATAAAGCCTCTGTAAATGGGACAGAAAATCTGCACCAAAATCTGTGCAAAACTTAACTGCAGATTTGGCCACAGATTTCACTCTTTGCAAACCATTAAGTGAAATTAGCAGTGACAATCCACACTGAGAACTTGTGTGGGCGCTATATGATGTGTGTTGTAGGTGCTGTATAGCGGTAATGTGTGGGCGCTATATGATGTGTGTTGTAGGTGCTGTATAGCGGTAATGTGTGGGCACTATATGATGTGTGTTGTAGGTACTGTATAGCGGTAATGTGTGGGCGCTATATGATGTGTGTTGTAGGTGCTGTATAGCGGTAATGTGTGGGCGCTATATGATGTGTGTTGTAGGCGCTGTATAGCGGTAATGTGTGGGCACTATATGATGTATGTTGTAGGTACTGTATAGCGGTAATGTGTGGGCACTATATGATGTGTGTTGTAGGTGCTGTATAGCGGTAATGTGTGGGCACTATATGATGTGTGTTGTAGGTACTGTATAGCGGTAATGTGTGGGCGCTATATGATGTGTGTTGTAGGTACTGTATAGCGGTAATGTGTGGGCACTATATGATGTGTGTTGTAGGTGCTGTATAGCGGTAATGTGTGGGCGCTATATGATGTGTGTTGTAGGTACTGTATAGCGGTAATGTGTGGGCGCTATATGATGTGTGTTGTAGGTACTGTATAGCGGTAATGTGTGGGCGCTATATGATGCGTGCTGTAGGTACTGTATAGCGGTAATGTGTGGGCGCTATATGATGCGTGTTGTAGGTACTGTATAGCGGTAATGTGTGGGCGCTATATGATGTGTGTTGTAGGTACTGTATAGCGGTAATGTGTGGGCGCTATATGATGTGTGTTGTAGGTACTGTATAGCGGTAATGTGTGGGCGCTATATGATGCGTGTTGTAGGTACTGTATAGCGGTAATGTGTGGGCGCTATATGATGCGTGTTGTAGGGACTGTATAGCGGTAATGTGTGGGCGCTATATGATGTGTGTTGTCGGCGCTGTATAGCGGTAATCTGTGGGCGCTATATGATGTGTGTTGTCGGCGCTGTATAGCGGTAATCTGTGGGCGCTATATGATGCGTGTTGTAGGTACTGTATAGCGGTAATATGTGGGCGCTATATGATGTGTGCTGTAGGCGCTGTATAGCGGTAATGTGTGGACGCTATATGATGTGTGTTGTAGGTACTGTATAGAGGTAATGTGTGGGCGCTATATGATGTATGTTGTAGGTACTGTATAGCGGTAATGTGTGGGCGCTATATGATGTGTGTTGTAGGTACTGTATAGCGGTAATGTGTGAGCACTATATGATGTGTGTTGTAGGTACTGTATAGCAGTAATGTGTGGGCGCTATATGATGTATGTTGTAGGTACTGTATAGCTGTAATGTGTGGACGCTATATGATGTGTGTTGTAGGTACTGTATAGCGGTAATGTGTGGGCACTATATGATGCGTGTTGTCGGCACTGTATAGCGGTAATGTGTGGGCACTATATGATGCGTGTTGTCGGCACTGTATAGCGGTAATGTGTGGGCGCTATATGATGTGTGTTGTAGGTACTGTATAGCGGTAATGTGTGGTCGCTATATGATGTATGTTGTAGGTACTGTATAGCGGTAATGCTTGGGCACTGTGTGATGCATGTTGTAGGTACTGTATAGCAGTAATGTGTGGGCGCTATATGATGTGTGTTGTAGGTACTGTATAGCAGTAATGTGTGGGCGCTATATGAGGTATGTTGTAGGTACTGTATAGCGGTAATGTGTGGGCGCTATATGATGCGTGTTGTAGGCACTGTATAGCGGAAATGTGTGGACGCTATATGATGTGTGTTGTAGGCACTGTATAGCGGTAATGCGTGGGCTCTGTGTGATGCATGCTGTAGGCACTGTATAGCGGTAATGCGTGGGCACTGTGATGCGTGCTGTGGGCACTGTGTGATGCGTGCTGTAGGCACTGTATAGCGGTAATGCGTGGGCACTGATGCGTGCTGTAGGCACTGTATAGCGGTAATGCGTGGGCACTGATGCGTGCTGTCGGCACTGTATAGCGGTAATGTGTGGGCACTGTGTGATGCGTGTTGTAGGCACTGTATAGCGGTAATGTGTGGACGCTATATGATGTGTGTTGTAGGCACTGTATAGCGGTAATGTGTGGGCACTGTGTGATGCGTGCTGTAGGCACTGTATAGCGGTAATGTGTGGGCACTGTGTGATGCGTGCTGTAGGCACTGTATAGCGGTAATGCGTGGGCTCTGTGTGATGCGTGCTGTAGGCACTGTATAGCGGTAATGTGTGGGCACTATAGCGGTAATGCGTGGGCACTGTGATGCATGCTGTAGGCACTGTATAGCGGTAATGCGTGGGCACTGTGATGCGTGCTGTGGGCACTGTGTGATGCGTGCTGTAGGCACTGTATAGCGGTAATGCGTGGGCACTGTGATGCGTGCTGTAGGCACTGTATAGCGGTAATGCGTGGGCACTGTGATGCGTGCTGTAGGCACTGTATAGCGGTAATGCGTGGGCACTGTGATGCGTGCTGTAGGCACTGTATAGCGGTAATGCGTGGGCACTGTGATGCGTGTTGTAGGCACTGTATAGCGGTAATGTGTGGGCACTGTGTGATGCGTGCTGTAGGCACTGTATAGCGGTAATGCGTGGGCACTGTGATGCGTGTTGTAGGCACTGTATAGCGGTAATGCGTGGGCACTGTGATGCGTGCTGTAGGTACTGTATAGCGGTAATGCGTGGGCACTGTGATGCGTGCTGTAGGCACTGTATAGCGGTAATGCGTGGGCACTGTGTGATGCGTGCTGTAGGCACTGTATAGCGGTAATGCGTGGGCACTATATGATGCGTGTTGTAGGTACTGTATAGCGGTAATGTGTGGGATCTATATGATGCGTGTTGTAGGTACTGTATAGCGGTAATGTGTGGGCGCTTTATGATGTGTGTTGTAGGTACTGTATAGCGGTAATGTGTGGGCGCTATATGATGCGTGTTGTAGGTACTGTATAGCGGTAATGTGGGTTCTATATGATGCGTGTTGTAGGTACTGTATAGCGATAATGTGTGGGCGCTATATGATGCGTGTTGTAGGTACTGTATAGCGGTAATGTGTCGGCACTATATTATATATGTTGTACTGTATAGCGGTAATGTGTGGGCACTATATGACGGCATTTTGTATACTTATACAAATAAATATTGGCATCCTGCTTTGCTTTTTGCTCACGGCCCCGTCGCCTTCTCTCCTCTGCCGGCGCCCCGTCGCCTCCTCTCCTCTGCCGGCGCCCCGTCGCCTTCTCTCCTCTGCCGGCGCCCCGTCGCCTTCTCTCCTCTGCCGGCGCCCCGTCGCCTCCTCTCCTCTGCCGGCGCCCCGTCGCCTCCTCTCCTCTGCCGGCGCCCCGTCGCCTCCTCTCCTCTGCCGGCGCCCCGTCGCCTCCTCTCCTCTGCCGGCGCCCCGTCGCCTCCTCTCCTCTGCCGGCGCCCCGTCGCCTCCTCTCCTCTGCCGGCGCCCCGTCGCCTCCTCTCCTCTGCCGGCGCCTCCTCTCCTCTGCCGGCGCCCCGTCGCCTTCTCTCCTCTGCCGGCGCCGTGCCCCTTCCTCACTAATGTTATTTGCTTTCCTTAGATTTGCTTTCTGACAACATTGTGCTTTCGCTGACCCACGCTGCAGCCGCAGAGGTCGTCTTGCAGATCATCTAGGAGTGTTACCCCCAGGTAATAATAAATACTATTAATTACAGCCCCATCTGTGATCTGAGCAGATCCACACTAGGCTATGCCACTGGAGATCCTTGCGGACCCTGCTGGGACCCCCACAATCTTTTTTGTCACTCTTGGGCTAATGATACATGGGGTAAGAACCAGCGCCCCCCTGTCCATAGGGTGTTTGTGAAATTCTCTATATATATTTTTGTAGCTTCAGTCTTTGGACCTGAGTTGTCGTCGTCTCTCCAAGCTGACTGGTTTTGCTCATCTCTTCTACCTGACCCGGCACCTGCAGAGTCTGAACCTCTCCTATAACGAGGTACGTCGCCTCCTTGCGCAGGGATCGGGTCTGCTGCCGTCGTGACGTCTTTTCCGATTACCCCGTATATGCCATCGATCGTGGGGTACCGGTGGGTAACAGTGGCAGTCAGTGGCCTCCTGAAGACCCCCGTCCTGCCATCTCTGTACATCTGTGTTCCCAGTATAGTACAAGAAATCAAACAGTCGCAGAGTCCAGGGCAAAAATAAGTAAAAATTTATTTAAAAATGAATAAATAAACTAAAACCCATAATTTTCATTTGTCTCGCTTTTCCCAATTAAAAACTAAAGAAATAAAAATAAATAAATAAACAGAAAAATTGGTAAATCGAATCCGTAAAACTCCATCCTATGAAAATATAAAGAACCCAAATTGTAAACCTTTTAAAAAAATTAAAATCAAAATAATTGATTTTTCGATCGCTGCACTTCTCAAAAATGGAATAAAAAGCAATCGATCAAAATGGTATGAATAAAAATACAAAAAGACCCTCACCCAGCCCCAGCAACAGAAAAAGTTACAAGTCCCAAAAATGGAGGAATAGAAAGCCCATACTCATCCTGGGAAAAAAAAAACCCAGGCCATATAGACGGAACAATAAAATGGTTTGTGGCTCTTGGAAGAAGGCGAGAAACAAACAAATCTCTGTGTTTTCTGGTGGTAGCTGGTGACGGGAACATGTTCTTTTTTCGCTTTGCAGAGTTGAAGAGCTGGATCTGATCCACAACCTGGAGCTGAGAGAGCTGTGGCTGGAGGGAAACCCTCTGCACGGGGCGGTGGAAAGCTTCTCCTCCTGCTACAGGTGCCCGCACCTCTCTGCTATCACATTATTATACAAATGCAAATCACCGATTCAATGCTTTTATTTTTCTTTTTTTGTGTTGCACAGATTGGTAACTTATTTTCCCACCATTGAAAAACTAGTAAGTATACACCTAGGAAGACTGTAAAGCATCAACTGTATCTTAAAAAAAGGGGTATTCCCATCTCCAAGATCCTATCCCACTATGTAGTAGGTGTAATAATAATATTAGCAAATACCTCCAATTAAAATTGTAGTATTGTTCTTCTGATTAGCTATGTCGCTTACCCCATGTGCACTGCATTGTAGTAGTTTAGGTATCCATGATTATGACCACTAACAACTGTCGCTATGAGTGGTCGTGACCATAGATACCCAAGCTACTACAATGCCCTGCACATAGGGTAAGTGACATAGTGAATCAGAAGAACTATACTGTTTTCTAATTGGAGGTATTTTCGAATATTACTATTATTAGATCTACTACATATTGCGGTAGGATCTTGGAAATAGGCTGTATCTTTGCCTTTAAAAGGATAGTTCAATCTGTTGCATGGTGCGCTACCCCATGTACCCCAGCTTTATACCTTTCCCCCTGTGAGCCTTCCATCATACCAGTCACCTTTCCTGTCCTGTATTATATCCGCTGTCTCCATTCTTGCAGGACGGACAGTTTTTTAAAGAGAATCTATTTTTTGAGCCAGAAGAACCCCAACCTCTCCCACAGGCAAAGGTAAGTTGTATTCTTCTTTCACTTAAAGGGGTTGTCCAGAGCCGTTCACTTCCACATCGGATACTAGCGGTGCTGATGACGTTGCGATCCGCAGACCTACCGAGACGCTAGCATGATGGGCAGGTATCGTGCACCCGTCCAGTTCATTAGAATAGGACATGTGCCCAATATCTGAACACACGGGTCATAACGTCAGCAGCACCGCTCACTTCCAGGGCGTTGGTAAGCAATGCTGAAGTTCTTTTAATAAGCCCTTTAAAAGGTGTTCTCCCAATGGGATATTCTATGGATATACCTTAAAGGGGTTTTCCAGTTTTGGAAACTCCCTTTTCTTTTGGTTGCAGTTTGTTAAAAAAAAAAAAAAAGCGCTTTACTCGCCAGCCCCAGGTCCAGCACTGAGTCTCCGCCGCTGCTCCAGATGTCTGTTATTACCTGCAGCTCTGACGTCACGTCAGTAGTGCTTGGCCCTGAGCGTATTGTGCCGCTACTGGCTGTGATGGCAGCACTACTGATAATGACACACTAAAAGGCGCAGCGGAGACTCAGTACCGGACCCAGTGAGGATGAGTACAGCACAGTTTCTTCAACAAAAAAAAATTGCAGAGGGGGAACAGGAGTTTTCCAAAGCTAGAAATCTCTTTAAATATCTGAGATGGACCAACCCTTTTATTGTCCCTTATATTATAGGTTAGATCTAAAGTAGTAAGGTGGTGGGGTGCCATCTTTAGTTACCTCAATATGTATGTTTGTGTATATAAATAAAGATATTTTTCTCTACGGCACAGGGCAAAAGTTTTAGTTGGAATAAATGCTGTAGAGTAAAGAATGCTTTCAGAAAGAGAAGTGCTAACGCCTTCACCCTCCAAACCTGTTTTCACCTTCATGACCCGGCCAATTTTTACACTTCTGCCCAGTGTCCCTCTGAGGTAATAACTCTGGAACGCTTCCACGGATCCCCCTGATTCTGAGACTGTTTTTTCCTGACATATTGTACTTCATGATAGTGATAAAAGTTGTTCAATATGACTTGCATTTATTTGTGAAAAAAACGGAAATTTGGTGAAAATTTAGCAATTTTCCAAGTTTTAATTCTTATGACCTTAAATCAGAGAGATGTCACACAAAATAGTTAATAACATTTCCCACATGTCTACTTTACATCTGCATCATTTTGGAAACATAATTTTATTTTTGTTAGGAAGTTATAAGGATTAAAAGTTGACCAGCAATTTCTCATTTTTCCAACAAAATTTACAAAACCATTTTTTTTAGGGAACACATCACATTTGAAGTGACTTTGGGGGGCCTATATGACAGAAAATGCCCAAAAGTGACATAGTTCTAAAAACTGCACCCCTCAAGGTGCTTAAAACCACATTCAAGAAGTTTATTAACCCTTCAGGTGCTTCACAGGAATTAATGGAACGTGGAAGGAAAAAATGAACATTTTACTTTTTTTTTTCACAAAAATTTTACTTTATCCCCAATTTGTTTTATTTTCACAAGGGTTACAGGAGAAAATGGACCCTAAATTGTGTTGCGCAATTTCTCCTCAGTACACCGCTACCCCATTTGTGGAAGAAAACCACTGTTTGGGCGCACGGCAGGGCTCGGAAGGGAAGGAGCACAGTTTGACTTTTCAAACACAAAAATGGCTGGAATCGAGAGCTGCCGCCATGTCGCTTTTGGAGATCCCCGAGGTGCGTAAACAGTGGAAACCTTCCACAAGTGACGCCGTTTTGGAAACTAGATCCCCCAAGGAATGTTAGCTGTGCGGGGTGCACCTTGTGCTCCCAGGTGCTTCACAGAAGCTTATAATGTAGAGCCGTGAAAATAAAAAGTTACATTTTTCCCACAAAAATGTTCATTTAGCCCCAAATTTTGCATTTTCACAATGGTAACAGGAGAAAATGCACTGTAAAATGTATTGTGCAATTTCTCCTGAGTACACCAATACCCCATATGTGGATGAAAACTACTGTTTGGGCGCACGGCAAGGCTCGGTAGAAAAGGAGTGCCATTTGACTTTTTAAATGCAAAATTAGCTGGATCATTAGCCGACGCCATGTTGGGTTTGGAGAGCCCCTGATGTGCCTAAACAGTGGAAACCCCCTCAGAAGTGACACCATTTTAGAAATTATACCCCTTTGGGAATTTATCTGCAAGTGTAGTGAGTTTTCCAGATACAAGCAGCAGTGGATGTTGCTGAGTGAAAATTGCAAATCTGCATTGTAGTGACCAGTACGCTGTAGCCCCCAATACATTGTAGTGACCAGTACATTGTGTCCAGCCCATGCTTCTGGAGACACACACCTGTAATTTAGGCCGGCTGTCATCACTACAGAAAGGCCAAACATGTGGACGCTAAATGTGGTTTAGGCTCAGATGACTGCCTTCTGGACATCTGTCAAGTCAGCAGTCTTCCCTATGATTCTGGAGCCTACTGAAACAGACTAAGGTGCCTTTTTAAATGCTTCGGAAGCCTTTGCAGGTGTTTTTTGTTAATTATTCTAATTTACTGAGATAATGATTTTTGTGTTTTCATTGGATGTAACCCATAATCATCAACATTAACAGGAATAAACGCTTGAAATAGATCACTCTGTAATGACTCTATATAATATGAGTTTCACTTTTTGTATTGAAGAATTGAAATAAATTAACTTTTTGATGATATTCTAATTGTGTGAGAAGCACCTGTAAATGCGAGTATTATAACACTATTGCAATACTGCACCCCTGTATATTCCCCCTGGAGTTCACCAAATTCTGTACTATACATAGTAGACGAAACATAATAAATTCAGATACACGGCTGCTAGATATTAATTGAATTCTTTATTGGCTTCATACAAGATATCAAATGTAGAATTTCCCACCAGTCGTGTGGGGCAATAGTCATGTGGCCCTGATGATGATGGGCTCACGGAGAGTCATCCGTCAGAACTCAGGAGAGGAAAAACCCCCGGTGGAGGAAACCTCTAGGGAACCATGTCTGAGGGCCTGCCCTTCCCTTGGGCGGTGCTGGATGATGGCAGCTTGTGTTGTAGATCGGGGTTGATGCAGCAGAAAATTCACTTATTCAGTGATTACATCTGACTGCAGAAAGTAATGAGAACAGAGACCGAGCCTGGAATCTGCCTCGTCCTGAAGTGCGGCTCCTCTGCTCCTGACATGGCGGCCGCCACATCATTGACTTCTTATAGCCGTCACCTCCAGCTGTACCCCGTCTTCTTAGTGGGACCCCAGCTCGCTTATAGTGATCTGTAGAAAGAGGGAACAGAACTGATCATGGAGCAGCCGAATATTTAATATCCGAGACGTTCACACGATTTACTCCCGGTCACTGCTGCTCAGTACACTCCTCTTACCTGGATTATATTTGGTCCATGGTGATGACAGAAACACCGACACTTGTTATAGCTGCGGGGGCCATTCTTGTTCTGGTTCACACCTCTGTGTACAAAATAACAGAAAACCCCTTATAATCCTGCTATAATTAATCTCTTAATACATCTTTATAGGGGCTGGAGCTAAGCTTTAATGATAAACGGCTCCAATAATGGCAGCGCCCCCCCCCCATCATATTTATACATTCACTATATTGAGGGTATTATGGAAAGTCCATGGTTACTTACTGGTGCAGGCTGGTCTGTGGTCCAGGGTCGTGTCCGGTTGAAGGTCAGGGCGATCTTGTGGACCGTCATTGACTCTACATGCCGTTTATAGGCATGGAGTCACTTCCTGACCTTTTTGGGAAATGCGCTGATCCTGCCGGTCTGCAGGCAGGATATCAGATGAGTCCTCATCAACCGATGCCGGAACTCTGCTCTGGGTTCACCGCCATCTGCTATAAGCTCGTAGGCAAACGCTATGGCGAATAAGCCACAGTCATAGCTGTTCCTCTGCTGATCCACATCGATAAATGTCAGATGTTTCAGGGGCTCTTCGACCACTTCACTGTACAGGTTGATAATCTGCTCACAGATGGACGGAGTCAGATTTCCGGAGTTGATGCTGTCGGCCACAAAGATTTGGCCATTTTTGTAGCAGGTGGTCAGCCAGTGCACCCTCTCCTCATCATAGTGGATTTGTACAGCATTCTTCAGTACACTGTACCCTGGCACTAGAAGAGCGCAGGGGGGCTGCAGGCCATCAAAACCCTCAAACTGACTCTGCAGCAGGTCCTGGGCCATCATGACGATCTCATCATCCAGGAAGCCTTCCTCCCCTTTGCTCAGCAGGATGGTTAACTGCTCTGGAGACAGGATGTCCTCCTGTTTCCCGATATCGGGCATCTCCACTTGTGGGGTCTCCATCTCCGGGGTTACCTCTCTCAGTAGATCAGAAAGGTTTTCTGTAGCAGCTCTCTTGGCCGGTGGCAGCATCTTGGGCTGACTGTCCTCGGAGGTTGGTGCTTTTCTTTTTAGATTGTCCCGGGGTCTTGTTTGTAGCAGCCCCTCGTGTGCACCTTGTGCACATTCTGGATCGGCAAGATCCTCTCCACTTTCTGCAATGCTGGCAGTGGATTCAGTATCACCTACTATGTAGGTTGGGCTCTTCTCACCGCTGTCTTGGCTGATGACTTGGTCTTTACGTCTGGTTATAGCAACTGACCTGAAGCGCCTGACTGCTGTAATGGTGGCAGATTTCGTGGCCAGGAAGGAATCCTGCAGCAGTGTTCTCCAATTGCGATGGGATTTCCTGAATCGGGTCAGAAGGCTAAAGCCAATTGACTTGCAGGAAGAGAGAGCCTTGACCAGCAGCCGCTGGCCATAACGGGGACGTCCATGAATCCTCATGATGGCGTCGCTTTCTTTCTCCTTCTTTCTCCTTTTATTCCTTTAGCTTTGTGTATCCAATAAAGAGTCACACAAAAGACAGCCCCGGCTCTGCGCTCAGGCATTCTATACACTTTACTCCCATTGTGATGTCATAGAGCCGATGATGACACCAGAGTTCCATGTAGATCGTGACATCACCGCCATGTAGATGATGACCTCACAGCTCCAGGCCCAGCTGCTAAGGGCTCCCCAGTAAGATTGATGGTGACTCTACAGCTACATGCAGTTATTTTCTAACCCTTGTTCACACATTTTCAGCCGCATTCTCCATATATTGGAATGAGGAGGTGCGTCTGTGTGTAGCCAAATCTCCACCGACGTATATAGAGATTGCAATAGGGGGGTATTGGTGGTTTATGGCACTTGCTGTAAAGAGTAAGTGCACAATATGACCCATGTTACATGTAGTTTTACCAGAAAGGTTTGCAATTGAACTTGTTAAAGGCGTCATGTTTTTACAGTATGTTCACACGTTGCGTTTTTGCTGCTGTTTTTTTCTGCAGCCAAAACTTGATGTCTTGATAGTAAAAAAGCTGCAGACAAAAAACAGTTTTTTATTGCGTCTTTTTGCTGCGTTCTTCAGGATCCCAAAGTTCAGCTTTGCTTCCACCATACAAGCATGAGCAATGCAAGGTGTTAGGCCACCAACAACAGACGGATGTGACACCAGAAAACATTTTGGGGAAAAGGGGCAATTTGATACAATTATTTAGTGGAACAAGATTTTTATGTCTGAAAAACTAGTGACTATTCATGAAAAAATACACAATTGGAAGTGTAAAAACAGCTAGGGGAATTGGTCAGTCATAGTTTACCCAAGACTTGGCGGTGCATTGAGATATCAGGTATTGTTTCCTTTTACACATATCACTAATTTAATTAAAATGTACTAATCCTATCTGCCATCTCGGGTGATGAAACCAAGACATTTAGGTTTAAATGCGGGAAAATCACAGAAATAAATGGGTTTCACGTCCAGCCATACCTGTGTTTTTTTTGTTTTTTGTTTTTTTTTTCACTAAAAGCGCTGCAAGAACTGTTGGCAACGTTTTCTGCTGCATTTCTGCTGCTTTTTTGCACTTACTTGTAACTTTCTATGAGTGAAAGAATTAACATGCATCAGTTTTCCAATTCAGTCAGGAAGAGTAAAACAAAAAATAAGCGTGAACCTGAGATTTCTGAAATCTCCTAGCTTTTGCCGACATTGTAAAAAGCAGCTTTTAATTTGCATAAAAACACAATGTGTGAACATAGCCTTAGGCTGCACTCACATGCTGCTTTCTCTAATCCCCTCCAGGACAGCACCAACAGGAGGTTGCCTCCCCATCCTAATTAGGGACAGGAACCAAGAGGTTAAATAGCCCTTCCCTTCCCTCTAACCTCAGTGTTTTTCTTGTCCCTAAGGGATGAAGAGGTTTCCTTCTGGTGCGGCTGTGGCCGGCAATCTACTTCCCCAAAAATCAGTACCTTTCAGCCGGGTAGCCGTGGATCGATCGCCCTGTGCCTTCCTTCCATGTCCGCTGCTCTTTCCTCCCGGCGGGACAGCACCTTCCTCCAGAGCTCATTCAATGCTGGATGGTGAGAAGATATTGGCTGGGGGCCTCCTGTAGCTCCCCAGCCAGTTGCGATGTCTCCCCCTCTCCCTGAGCGCAACACTCTCCTCCGGTGTATAGCTGGCCGCATGGAGAGCTCATAGGAAGTGACGCGCGCCGGTCCATTCAATGGCCGCGTCGTCACTTCTGGTTGCGTTCCAGGGTGGAATGCACTGCCATTTTGGAAATTTGAAATTTCAATTAAAAAAGTGCAATAATCAGGATTGGTGGACCTGATATCAGGAGAGGGGGGGGGGCCTCATCCTATTGGATGAGGACAGCGCTGGATCTCAGTTCCTGTATAAAAGGACCCTGATGGAAGACACCATAAGGAAGGACTGAGGTTCTAAAGATGGATGTGTCTGCCCCTAAAGCTGCATCTGCAGAGCCCAGCACAAACTCTGGCCCAGTGAGTATGTCTGGTATGGGTAAGTCCGTCTCGGTGCAGGATCCATTCTTATGTTTTCCCCACCGCCAGGGGGAGCTGAACGATCACGAGTGCACCCTGCTGCTCCTTTCTGAATCTATGGATCGGCGATCTTTGTCCGTGCCGTGGACTTGGTATGTAGTGTCGGAGTGCATGTGTGACCAGTATGCTCCTCCTGGCGGTGGTCTTGCAGCCATTGAAGGGCAAAGGGCATGTGCGACTGGCCCCTCTGTTAACTCCTCCTGGCGGAGGCAGGGTGCATGTGTGGCTGACTGCTCTGTTAACTCCTCCTGACTTAGGCTGGGGGCATATGTGACCGGCCCCTCTGTTAACTCCTCCTGGCGGAGGCAGGGTGCATGTATGACCGGCCGCTCTGTTAACTCCTCCTGACTTAGGCAGGGGGCATATGTGACCGGCCCCTCTGTTAACTCCTCCTGGCAGAGGCAGGGTGCATGTATGACCGGCCGCTCTGTTAACTCCTCCTGGTGGTGGTCTTCTGGCTACAGGAATACTGAGGGCGCCAGTGGTGGTATCCGCTGCATACGTTATGATTGATCTCGTCTCTTCCAATCATCATCTAATTCACCAGATTTTTAATATACCGTATATACTCGAGTATAAGCCGAGTTTTTCAGCACATTTTTTGTTCTGATAAAGCCCCTCTCTGCTTATACTCTGGTATATACTCGAGTATATAGAAATTCTGGTGGTGTGTAGTGGTGGGGCAGGTTGTGACGGTGGAGGAGCGGGGCACACGCTGTAGCCGCTGCTGCAGCTACCACGTGTGCCCGCTGCTAAAGAGAAATTAATATTCCCTCTTCTCCACTCCCATGGAGAAGGATGAATATTCATTCTCTTTAGTAGCGGGCACAGAGAAGCGTTGAGCCGCAGTTCCTGCTGACAGTGCCCGCTACTAAAGAGAGTGCATATTCACTCTTCTCCACGCCCATAGTCCCGGCGTGGAGAGGAGTGAATGTGCCAGCAGCTCAGCGTCTGAGAGCGCATGACAGTGACGTCATGCGCTGCTCAGATGCTGACATGAGCTGCTGCAGCAGAAAAGGAAGCAGAGCAGAGGTGAGGAAGGAAGGTGAGTATAAGGGTATGTGCACATGGGCGTTATTGGCAGCGCTTTGAACGCTGTGTACTTTATTGGGGATTGGGGATGAGGGGGCATGCATACCAGAATTGGGGGATGAGGGGTGCCATACATACCAGAATTGGGGGATGAGGGGTGCCATACATACCAGAATTGGGGGATGAGGGGTGCCATACATACCAGAATTGGGGGATGAGGGGTGCCATACATACCAGGATTGGGGATGAGGGGTGCCATATATACCAGGATTGGGGGATGAGGGCTGCCATTCATACCAGGATTGGGGATGAGGGGGCATGCATATCAGAATTGGGGGATGAGGGGTGCCATACATACCAGAATTGGGGGATGAGGGGTGCCATACATACCAGAATTGGGGGATGAGGGGTGCCATACATACCAGAATTGGGGGATGAGGGGTGCCATACATACCAGAATTGGGGGATGAGGGGTGCCATACATACCAGAATTTGGGGATGAGGGGTGCCATAAATACCAGGATTGGGGATGAGGGGTGCCATGCGTACCAGGATTGGGGATGAGGGGGCCATGCGTACCAGGATTGGGGATAAGGGGGCCTCCTCAGGACCAAGGGGTGAGACGCTGCTTCTCGAGAGGCCCTGACCTCCTCAAGACGAGGGGGTGAGACGCTGCTTCTCGAGAGGCCCTGACCTCCTCAAGACGAGGGGGTGAGATGCTGCTTCTCGAGAGGCCCCAACCTCCTTAAGACGAGGGGGTAAGACACTGCTTCTCGAGCCCCAACCTCCTTAAGACGAGGGGGTAAGACACTGCTTCTCGAGCCCCAACCTCCTTAAAACGAGGGGGTAAGATGCTGCTTCTCGAGAGACCCCCGACCACTTCAGGAAGAGGGGGTGAGACGCAGTGAAGACCTGCTACAGTATTTATTGTACAAGAATGAAGTATGAAAATTGTACAAAGTACCTTCGTCCTCGTCCTCGCTGGACTCGCTGACGTGCACGCTCACAGCCGTGTTTGGGGAGTCTGTCCATTCAAAGTAAACCCCAAAACCAATGTCAAAGTTATCTGTGGCAAACTCCCAGAAAAGATAGGAGCCTTCCTCGTATGTGAGGACCCGGACTGTGACCATCTCTCCTCTTCCGACGGTGATGACTGAGTCCGCGTCCTGCCGGATCTTCTCTTTGAAGTCTTTAATTTGGGGTCTTGTCCACGTGGGTGGGGCAGCAATGACCGGCGTGGACTCTGTAGAGAGAAGGAAGTGGAAAAATAATGAGCAAACATAAACCATTAGCCAATGTCCAGGTATCGTCTGATTGTCCACCCAACAGACCCCAACCCCACTGAGGTCAATAGGACGCACCTTTAGGCCCGTTCTCCAGCAGGTCTTCCAGCGGGGTCGGCCTCCAGTTCTTTCTCAGCATTGTCTATGTGTGGGTGGGTTTGTCCATTGACCGAGGCGGCTTCTCCGGAGCCGGTAATGCTTCCCATGTTCATCTTGGATGGAGAACTGACAGGGGAGCTGGTTCCAGCCGAAAGTGCCTCCTGCTGTTTCTGTAAGGCCGAGAGGGTAAGGAGAGGGTAACACCACGTCATTTATGAGCATTCTTCATTTCTTGTATGCTGCGAAGCAAAACTGCAGTGTAAAGCATGAGGGGAAGAACAAAGAAGCTTAACTTCTAATGAGGCAGCGTTTCAGACAACCACAGGCTCCAATAGACGCTGCACACAAATCCCACTGTCTTCCACTTATAAACGCTGCATCTAATCAACCAGCTACTCAGCGCACCGCCATCATCAAGAGCAAAACTCAGCCGCGCAATTTTTTTCTTACTAAAAACAATTAGTTAATTAGTTCAGGTTCCAGGGAGCGTAAAGTGCAGGGTTTATTTTCTACATCAAAACCCGCAATAGCAATCTACTCTGATTATCGTATTTTTACAGCTGTTTTTACCTCATTTATTGTTGAAGATCTGAAGGTTTTATTAATTCTGTACAAGAAGCGAGGGCATTTTTTCATGCATTTTTTCGACTCCACAGGAAAAAATAAACAAACCAAAAAAACACAAATTTCAGCAACGTCTTTAGATGCACAGCGGCCAGGAGTTTTCCGGGAAGCACAAGAAGTTTGCTCTAACTTTTAAACCAGTGTTTCCAAAACTCCAGTCCTCACGGCCCCCACAGGTCATGTTTCAGGATCTCCTTCGTATTACACAGGTGAGAGAATTCCTGATGCCTTGATAGTATTACACAGGTGATGGAAATACTAAGGAAATCCTGAAAACATGACCTATGGGGGCCGTGAGGACTGGAGTTTGGGAAACACCGTTTTAAACACAGGGGATTTTCTGCAAAAAAAAAACAAACCCTGCAGCATTTATGCTACGTGGGAACATGGTCCGACAGGTAAATGCAGCTCAGAGCAGCGAGGCTCGGGGGTCTGTGCGCTGCGTCTACCTGTTGCTGAGCGAGCTGCACTTGGTACAGCTGCTGCATGTACTGCTGGTAGTGCTGTTCCTGCAGCTGCCGGATCAGGAGCTGCTGTTGCTCGAAGTTCCCCGGGTACTGCTGCGCTGCGTACTGCTGAAACTGCACCGCTGTCTGCGAGTTCAGGGCGGCCATGATCTGCTGCCTGCAAAAAAAAAATAGAATTAAGATTTGAAACACAAATGCACGGTCCTGCCCTAATGACTGCTGCACCCACCATTGCCTGTGGCCAGCAGAGCTTTAGTAATTTTCCATTAAAATGAATGTGACAGGGCTCCGTGGACCCCATTGTTGGTGACCCCAGCGCATGTACCCTCCAACCGGTCACCAGCATTGCATACAACAGACTGCTCCTTGCACTATGGCTCATACTACGAGGGTCCTGAATGAGTGACCCACCCAAAAATATCCTTTAAGAAAGATGAGTGACTTCCGATGGGAGTACTTACTTCTGCTGTTCCATTCTACACCGTTCATCCTCCGCTCGCATCCTCTCTTCCTCCTCTCTCCGCAGCCTCTGCTCCTCTTCTTTCCTCCGCTTCTCCTCCTCTCGCAGCAGCCGCTGCCGCTCCTCCTCTTCCCGCCGTCTCCGCTCCTTCTCTTCTCTCCTGTAAAGTCAGCAGATGACGCTTTACACTGAACTATGTCGGACATGATTTTTGCAGCAGCGTCAACCGTTCTCACTTCCTGGGACTTAAAGCAGAAGTCCGGTCCATGATCCCTCCGGTCTTACATACCGACTGCTCCGTAAATCCATAATCACCGACTCCAGCTACAGTGGTGGCCAAAAGTATTGGCACCCCTGCAATTCTGTCAGATAATACTCCGTTTCTTCCTGAAAATGATTGCAATCACAAATTCTTTGGTATTATTATCTTCATTTAATTTGTCTTCAATGAAAAAACACAAAAAGAATTGTCCTAAAGCCAAATTGGATACAATTCCACACCCAACCTAAAAAAGGGGGTGGACAAAAGTATTGGCACTGTTTGAAAAATCATGTGATGCTTCTCTAATACGTGTAATTAACAGCACCTGTAACTTACCTGTGGCACCTAACAGGTGTTGGCAATAACTAAATCACACTTGCAGCCAGTTAACATGGATTAAAGTTGACTCAACCTCTGTCCTGTGTCCTTGTGTGTACCACATTGAGCATGGAGAAAAGAAAGAAGACCAAAGAACTGTCTGAGGACTTGAGAAACCAAGTTGTGAGGAAGCATGAGCAATCTCAAGGCTACAAGTCCATCTCCAAAGACCTGAATGTTCCTGTGTCTTCCGTGCGCAGTGTCATCAAGAAGTTTAAAGCCCATGGCACTCTGACAGAATTGCAGGGGTGCCAATACTTTTGGCCACCACTGTATACTGCAATTTGTACTGGAGTAGAAGGTAACCTGAAAGATGCCTCATGTCCTATCAGTCTCATACTGCTGTTGGATTCTATGTATTGAACTTAGTCAAAGTTTAAGAACTCCTGCGGCTTTAAGTTAGTGATATGATAGGGATTTGATACCACTTAAGGCAGTTGGAAATTTTACAAAATTGACCCATAAAAAACAAATATTTCTCGCCTGATGACTCCTTCACTTCTCCCGTGCTCACACTCTGGCGGCCATCACTTTTTTTCCTGCAGCGATGATGTTGTATATAATCCATGTGACTGCTGCAGTCGATCACTGGTTTCTACGGTCTCATGCTGTACTTGCCAGTGATTGGCTGCAGGAAACAGAAAGCTCCTTTAAACTAACAGACAACCCCTTTAAGTGTGGAAAAACGTGACCCAGATGTCGATCATCATCTATCTTGTGAGATAGCGACTGCTGTTAACCTCTGCTATAGACTGGAGCGGAAAGATTTGCAGGACCCTGGTCCGGCATCCATAGAAAACCGCTGCAAACCATCTCCTATCTATCAGCATCACCAGCGCCTCTTCTGGTAGAGTTGGGTGGGTTCACTGCACAATCTGCAGAGCGGTCCCTTTAAGAACGTCTCCAGTAACTATTAGTGCTGGAGTTGTTTTCAGGTACCTGTCTGCAGGTTGTGCGTCACCTTGCTGCTCAGCCCCATTCACTTTAATAGAACTGAGCTGCAATACCAGGCACAGCCTGTGGACACGTGTGGCGCTGTTTCTGGAGGAAACCAGCAGTTACCGTGCAGCACCGATGCCAGATGTACGGATTGTAGGGATTAGTACCTTTTTCTCTCCTGCTCTTCTTTCTCTATTTTATGGGATGTGACGTATGTGGAGAAGAGGTGGCAGCATCTGTTCAGGAGGGTGATAAACTCCGTCATGGCTTCCTGCTTGCTTAGGTTGCCCAGGGCCGTCCATTCTTTCCTGTGAGAAAGACGACAGTGTGTGAACGACGCTCAGAGGGAGCAAAGGCTTCTATGAAGAGGTTAAAAACGCATCGTCGCTCAGTTTTATGCAAGAAACAGTCTGCAGTTTTCTATTAAACTTTGCATTTCAATTCCTATTTTTTTTTTTGGACACATCAGATCGATGCATGCCCATGATGGAAAATCTGTTGCCGTTTTGCGTACACAGCTCCCATAAATGCTCATGGTAATGAGGTTCACCCTGCAGTCCCTGACTGCTACTTTAGTGGTGAAAAATATACAATGGCAGGATCAGACTACATATGTAGTGTAGTCTGTAACCATGGAGACACACAGATCTGCATCAGTGCTGTGTATACAAAACGATAAGAAAGCGTTAGGCTATTTACAAAGTGGCTACTTTTTTTATAGGAATGTGATACACAAACAAAGCACACGACGTTCGTTACCTCCTATCGTTGCCCAGGACATCGAAGAAGCCGACTTCGGGGCACGTGTCGGGGTTGTACGGTCCCAGGAGGACTTGTTTGTGCAGAGCCACCAGCCTCAGCTTCTCCTCGTAGGTTGGATGGAAAGCCTTCCCGTCCTTCTCTGTAAAAAAAATACAGAAGGAAAATGGTTAGGAGACCCATCACATGTACCAAACTGCGTGTGCCGCCATATAATGCTCCACAAAAACTGTAATAAGACAGTGATAGGACCACTAAAGCCACCTGACCCCAGTGTGCAGTAATCAGACCCTGCAATACTGAGTAATATCTGTGCACAACACATAATACAATCCACTTTCCAGTAATTGGACCCAGAACGATAAAATTAAATTCTTACAGGGTGATTCCTTAAATACCTTGTAAAAGTCCCTGAGCTCCTCCGATTCTGCAGCTCTTTTCCGTTTTTTGCTGCGTCGCTCCATTGCAGAGATATTCACATTTGCGTTTTTTGGAGCGCTGCATGTGAAATCTCTGCTTGTAGTGCAACGGGCTGTTTCTTCTCTGCTTCCACAGATCAGGAGAAGATCTAGTAGTCGAGCATGTGATCATTGGCAGCGTCTTGGAGGGAGGGGTGAAAGTGCGCACTCCAAAATAAGACTAAAAAAATGCAAAGTTGTACTGCAAAGCAGAGATTTCACATACTCACATTTGTTGCTTTCGGAGTGCAGTATCTCTGCAATGGAGCGACGCAGTGCAAAACGGCAGAAAAGCAGCAGGGTTCAGGAGGGCTCAGGGGTTTTTACCAGATATGTAACTAAATTTTTTGAGGCCGAGTGACAAAACCAAAAATATTTTTATATGCATCTCCAAAAGTACAGCCTAGTTTCCCTGCAGCCACATTAAATGTTGTGATACTGTACTGTGTGCCAAATGATAAAGGCAGCTCAGCTAAACCTGACTGTATGAATACAGTAGCCACCAAAAGTTTAGCATTTTTTTTTTTAAATTGTGATTGCTTCTGTTTGGTTGTTGTGAGGCCATTTTTCTGGTGATTTTAGTTAACTGGAAGCAAATGATTGTCAGCTATCAGGACAAAAATTGTGTTGGACATTGTTTTATCCCTTTATGTGTTAGTTTTCAACATTTGCTGGAACAAATGTTTTGCATATTTTGTTATGGGCAGTCGAATTTTGCCTAAATTTTTTTTTTTTGCGTTTTTAGGTTAAAAACATGGCAGAGACAAAGCCAAATTTATCACCAGATGTCAGGAAGCTTATTATTCTGGGAGTGAAGTCAGGGAAAAGCCATAAAGAGGCAGCTATGGAATTCACCTGTTCTCAGAGTCAAGTGTCAGGTATATTAAAGAAAGAAAAAGAAGGTTCTGGAACAGCCGGCAAACCTAGAAGTGGACGACCAAGGAGAACTTCCTCCAGAGTTGATCACATTATAAAGAAAAAGTCAGTATCTGATGTCCACAAAATGAACAAAGAATATGGGGTCAAAGTGAGTCGCGACGACTAAGCAGTAGGGCTGAATGCACGAGTTCCAGTCAAGAAGCCTTTCATCTCTGCAAAGAACCGGAAGGTCCGACTTGTGTTTGCCAAAGAACACAGCCAACGGAAAGAGACAGATTGGTCTAAGGTGTTGGGGTCGGATGAATCCAAGTTCAATCTGTTTGGTAGTGATGGCAGCACTGTATATACTGCAGAATTGGAAAACGTAATGATGTAAGGTACCAAACGCCTACAGTGAAACATGGTGGTGGCAATCTCATGGTTTTGGGCTGCTTTTCTGCATCGGCCATTGGCATAGAATTGATGGAAATATGAATGCTACCATGAACAAGGATACAGTTGTGCTCAAAAGTTTACATACCCCGGCAGAATTTTTCCTTTCTTGGTCTTGTTTCAGAGAATATGAATGAGAACAAAAAAACTTTTTCTCCACTCATGGTTATTGGTTGGGTGAAGCCATTTATTGTCAAACTACTGTGTTTTCTCTTTTTAAATCTTAATGGCAACCAAAAACATCCAAATGACCCTGATCAAAAGTTCACATACCCTGGTGATTTTGGACTGATAACATGCACAGAATTTGACACAAATGGGATTGAATCAGGGCCGGCGTCAGCAAATGGAACGAAGCAAGATCCCTCAAGATGTCTTGAATACCCGAGTGGCTTCAATGCGGTGCGGCAGGAACTAAAGCAAGAGGTTATGTTACAAAATACTAAGTTATGGCATTGTAAAGAATGAATTACTCTCTATGTTGTGATCAATAAATAGTAGATGCAAAACTTTTGGCCGTCAGTTTTCTTTAATTAAAAGACCATTCCTATATTCAAAAGCATTTTGGTTACAATTAAGGTCTTGTATGATGACAACTTCATGCACTTTCAATTCCTCACCAGGGAAATGGCATCACAACAACCAGAAAAGAAGTCATCACATTTTAAAAAAAAAAAAAGCAAAACTTTTGGACTCTATTGTATAATCTATATGTGCGCTGTATCGGCCATAGTATCAGAGATAATGCGGTGTCTGACTATCTGTATGATCTGAATCTAAGTGAAGGAGGCAGGAAACATTTCCGCAAGAACGGTCCAGTCACGCTAAAATTCACAACGGAACTTTAATCATTGCAAAATGGAATTTTCTGAACTTTCTAACACTATGTTTCAAATGCTTCACATTTCTAGATCTCTGCTTTCCGGCAGTGAATGAAGACTCGTTCTGACCAAATACTTTTCACACTGGTACATTCTTACAGATCTTATCCTGGTACAATATATCAATACAGAAGGAAGAGGTTCAGTCTGATGGTTTAGAACAGATACAACTGTAGCAAACTCCCAGCTATTATTATTATTTATTTATATAGCGCCGTTGATTCCATGGCGCTGTACATAAGGGGTTACATACCAAGTAAAAATATCACTTACAGTAAACAAACTAACAATGATAGACTGGTAGAGAGGGAGGAGGACCCTGCCCTTGCGGGCTTACATTCTACAGGAGTGGGGAGGAGACAATAGGTTGGGGGTTGCAGTAGCTCCGGTGTTGTTGAGGAGGCAGCGGGGTCATTGCAGGCTGTAAGCTTTCTTGAAGAGATGGGTTTTCAGGTTCCGTCTGAAGGATCCGGATGTGGAGGATAATCGGACGTGTTGAGGCACAGAATTCCAGAGGATGGGGGATATTCGGGAGGAATCTTGGAGGTGATTGCGTGAGGAACGGATAAGTGTGGAGGAGAGAAGGAGGTCTTGGGAGGACTGGAGGTTACGTGAGGGAATATATCGGGAGATTAGTTCAGAGATATACGGAGGAGAGAGGTTATGGATGGTTTTGTAGGTCAGTGTTAGTAGTTTGAACTGGATATGCTGGGGGAATGGGAGCCAGTGAAGCAATTTGCAAAGGGGCTTAGCAGAGGAGTAGCGAGGCGAGAGATGAACAAGTCGTGCAGCAGAGTTGAGGATAGACTGGAGGAGTGCGAGAGTGTTAGCAGGGAGGCCACAGAGGAGGATGTTGCAATAGTCGAGGCGGGAGATGATGAGGGCGTGCACAAGCAGTTTAGTAGAGTTAGGGTTGAGGAAAGGACGGATTCTGGAAATATTTTTGAGCTGGAGGCGACAAGTGGTGGCGAGAGCTTGGATGTGGGGTTTGAAGGACAGGGCGGAGTCAAGGGTTACTCCGAGGCAGCAGAATGTCGGTACAGCGGAAAGAGTGATGTCATTTATTGTGATAGAATGATCAGGTGGGAAGGATATGCAAGGTGGTGGAAAGATAATGAGTTCAGTTTTGTCCACATTGAGCTTGAGGTAGCGGGAGGAGAAGAAGGAGGATATGGCTGATAGACATGCTGGGATTCTGGACAGCAGAGAGGTGACGTCTGGGCCAGAGAGGTAGATCTGGGTGTCGTCAGCGTACAGATGGTACTGGAAGCCATAGGATTTTATCAGCTGTCCCAGGCCAAGGGTATAGATTGAGAAGAGTAGGGAGTCCTAGGACAGAGCCTTGAGGGACTCCAACAGAGAGGGGGCAGGGTGAGGAGGTAGCGTGGGAGTGGGAGACGCTAAATGCGGTTAGAAAGGTATGAGGAGATCCAGGATAGGGCAAGGTCTTTGACGCCAAAGGAAGAGAGGATCTGTAGTAGGAGGCAGTGGTGTATCGAAAGCAGAGGACAGGTCAAGAAGAAGGAGTACAGAGAATTGTCTGTTAGCTTTGGCTGTGAGCAGGTCATTAGTAATTTTGGTAAGGGCAGTTTCGGTGGAATGGTGGGGGCGGAAGCCGGATTGTCAGTTGTCGAAGAGAGAGTTAGATGAAAAGTGGGAGGAAAGTTTGGCGTGAACGTGTTGCTCAAGGAGTTTGGAGGCAAATGGGAGCAGCGATATGGGGCGATTGCTGGACAGGGCGGATGGGTTGAGGGATGGCTTTTTGAGGATGGGCGTGATTGTGGCATGTTTGAAGGCAGCAGGGAAAGTACCAGAGGATAGTGATAGGTTGAAGAGATTGGTTAGGGATGAGACGAGTGTGGGGGTGAGATTGGGGAGGAGGTGGGATGGGATGTGGTCGAGTGCACATGTGGTGAGGTGTGATTTGGAGAGGAGATGAGTAAGGTCTCTTTCCGTGATGTTGGGAAGGGAGGTTATGGAGTTAGGGAAATGGTGTGGAAAACAAAGGGGTTGTGGTGGTCGGACAGTGAAGACTTGTCGTGTTTGGTCAATCTTGTTTTTGAAGTGTGTGGCAAACTCCTCGGCGGAGATGAGGGAGGTCGGAGGGGGCAGTGAAGGGTGGAGGAGAGAGTTAAAAGTGTTGAATAGCTGTTTGGGGTTGTAGGATAGGGAGGATATGAGGGTTGTGAAGTAGGCCTGTTTAGCAGAGGTGAGTGCTGAGTTGAATGCGAGCGTTGCTTGTTTGAATGCAGTGAAGTCTTCTTGAGTATGTGTTTTCTTCCAACGCCGCTCCGCAACCCTGGACGCTTGTCGAAGCTGTTTAGTGAGGTTGTTGTGCCAGGGTTGCCTGTTGGCTCGTCGCGCTCTGCCATGCATAAGAGGGGCGACCGAGTCAATAGTTGATGCGAGAGTGGCATTGTAGAAAGCAGTGGCGCTGTCTGTGTCATGGAGTGAGGATATGGATGTCAGTGGTAGAACAGAGTCAGAGAGTGTGTGAGTGTCTAGATGTGCAAGGTTTCTGCAGGGGTGTGCTAGCTGCCGGACATGGGTGACAGGTGAGGAGGACAGGGATCAGAAGGCGAGTAGATCGTGGTCAGATAGGGGTAGGGGGAGGTTTTGAGGTTAGATAGGGAGCAGAGTCGGGTGAAGATGAGGTCTAGTGTGTGTCCGTCTGTGTGGGTGGCTGAGGAGGACCACTGAGTAAGTCCAAAGGATGAAGTAAGCGACGACAAGAGTTTTGATGCTGCTGACTGGCGAGTGTCAGTGGGGATGTTGAAATCGCCCATGATGATTGTGGGAATGTCATCAGAGAGAAAGTAAAGAAGCCAGGTGGAGAATTGGTCGATAAAGGCAGTGATCGGGCCTGGGGGTCGGTATATGACAGCCACTTGGAGGTTGGAGGGAGAGTAAATGCGGACAGAGTGGACTTCAAAAGAAGGGAGAATAAGGGAGGGAAGACGAGGAGTAGGGCTAAAGGTGCAATTGTTAGAGAGGAGAAGACCCACTCCTTCACCATGTCTGTTTCCAGGGCGAGGAATGTGGGTGAAGTGGAGGCCACCGTAACACAGCGCAGCAGGGGAGGCAGTGTCAGAGGGTGTTAGCCATGTCTCTGTGATGGCCAGGAAGGAGAGATGACGAGAGGTAAAGAGGTCGTGGACAAAATGGAGCTTGTTGCAGACAGAGCGTGCATTCCACAGTGCTCCAGAGAGAGGGAGCAGCGGGGTGGGCGTCAGGGGGACCGGTTTTGCATAGGAGGGGTTGCGGTAGTTTGCAGTTGGTTTGGTGTGACAGGTGGGGGAGTTGGTGGAGGGTGCAAGCTGTGGGGGTCCAGAATTGGGAGATATGTCGCCAGCAGTGAGGAGAAGCAGAGAGAGGGAGAGCAGGTGGGAGAAAGAGAGTGTCCGGCTTGTTTTATGTTTTGGGAGGATTGATCTGAGGTTGAGGAGCAGGTCTGTGGATGAGGTTAGGTGGGGAGGAAGGAGGGAAGGAGAGATGATGATTTGGTTAGAGGGTGCTGGGGTGAGGGGATAGCGAAGGAGAGTGAGGATTAGGGGGGCAAAAACAGTAAAAGCATATGTAAGCATGTTGAAAGTGTAAGGGAGAATGAGAAAGAGAATCTAAGTACAAGTAGTAAATAGTTCTTTGTACCTTCTGGTCACTTCTGGCCCATTTCAGGCCTATTTAATTTCTAGCCCCTTAAAAAGCGACCCTTTGTCTATGCCAGACCTGGCTCTCTTGATCTATGAGAAGGACAAAGTCTGCGTAAAAGTCAACCTGCAGAAAATAGAACTAGAGTTATTGCCTCCAATTTTTTGTGTCCTCTCCAAAATAAAAAAGGGAATAAAAAGGAATTTTGTGTATTAGCTAGTTAGCTCGACTCTATATAAAAAAAAATGTACAAAATGTTTCACATTGATAAAGAATTTAGAGATCACAAAATGTAAAATACAGATTTTGAATAAAAAAAAAAATAATTGTTAAAACCATTTCTGACTAATTTGCTCTTTATTATGGCCTAAATCCAGAAAACGAGCAGAGGAGCGATTATCTTTCAGTGTAAATACAACTTTAATTGGATCTCGGCAAAAAAACAAAAAGCTACAAACTATTATCACATCCGAATATTCCCACATTAATTCCTTCTGTCTCTGGGATGGACTAAACCTTCCCAACCAACCTCAGGAAATATATACAACCACATACATGGTGCACAAAATACATCTTCTACTGCCACATTAAAAGGGTTTATCAGAATTTCATACAATTTGCCCAACACACGAAAATTCATATGTAAAAGAAGACAACTACTATAATACTGCCGCTATGTACAAGAATACAACTACTATAATACGGCTCCTATGTACAAGAATATAACTACTATAATACGGCCCCCTATGTACAAGAATATAACTACTATAATACTGCCCCCTATGTACAAGAATACAAATACTATAATACAGCTCCTATGTACAAGAATATAACTACTATAATACTGCTCCTATGTACAAGAATATAACTACTATAATACGGCTCCTATGTACAAGAATATAACTACTATAATACGGCTCCTATGTACAAGAGTATAACTACTATAATACTGCCCCTATGCACAAGAATACAACTACTATAATACGGCTCCTATGTACAAGAATATAACTACTATAATACTGCTCCTATGTACAAGAATATAACTACTATAATACGGCTCCTATGTACAAGAATATAACTACTATAATACTGCTCCTATGTACAAGAATATAACTACTATGATACTGCTCCTATGTATAAGAATATAACTGCTATGATACTGCCCCTGTATAAGAATATAACTGCTATAATACTGCCCCTGTATAAGAATATAACTGCTATGATACTGCCCCTGTATAAGAATATAACTACTATAATACTGCCCCTGTATAAGAATATAACTGCTATGATACTGCCCCTGTATAAGAATATAACTGCTATGATACTGCCCCTGTATAAGAATATAACTGCTATGATACTGCCCCTGTATAAGAATATAACTGCTATGATACTGCCCCTGTATAAGAATATAACTGCTGTAATACTGCCCCTGTATAAGAATATAACTGCTATGATACTGCCCCTGTATAAGAATATAACTGCTATGATACTGCCCCTGTATAAGAATATAACTGCTATGATACTGCCCCTGTATAAGAATATAACTGCTATGATACTGCCCCTGTATAAGAATATAACTGCTATGATACTGCCCCTGTATAAGAATATAACTGCTATGATACTGCCCCTGTATAAGAATATAACTGCTATGATACTGTCCCTGTATAAGAATATAACTGCTATGATACTGCCCCTGTATAAGAATATAACTGCTATAATACTGCCCCTGTATAAGAATATAACTGCTATAATACTGCCCCTGTATAAGAATATAACTGCTATGATACTGCCCCTGTATAAGAATATAACTGCTATAATACTGCCCCTGTATAAGAATATAACTGCTATGATACTGCCCCTGTATAAGAATATAACTGCTATGATACTGGTATGAGTGGCGGTATTGCCATCATTATTTGCGCTGTTTTTCTCCTGCATTAACCCCTCCTCGTCTTAAACCTGTTTTGGGCTTAGATGAGGGCTCAGCTCTGGGCGCTTGTATGCGGTGACTTCTCTGGATGCCACATTTCCGGGCACTTGCTCTACAATGGCCTCCCTTCTGTTCCTGTATGGCCTCCGCTGGGTGCGGCCTCACTCGCTGGGAGGAGGTCAGTTACCGGCCTCTGGGCTTGGACCTGGTGCCCTGTAGGTAGCAGCTGTGACTTGGAGGACCCCTGCTATGACTGACTCCTGACAGTGTTCAGGGCCCATCCTGCCGCTATAGTGACTGGCAGACCCGGCCGTACAGGGTTACTGGGCGTTCGCCTCTGAGTGATGGAATCAGCGCGCAGACGATTATTGTCTCAGCCCGGAGCGGTGAGAGCCGGGGCCCTATAATCCGGCACATTCCAGCCGTTCATCCTAATCCGCCTACAGCGGCCGCTAATGTGCGCCCTCCAGGCAGGAGAGGAGGCGAGTCCCCACACCGGCCTCACATGGAGGCTCGCACCATGGGGATCGAAGCTTCAGCATCCCGCCCGCCGGAATAAACTGAGGCGCTTTCTTATATACCTTGCGTTTTTATTCTTCACCATTTACTTCATCAGGGAATAAAAACATTTAAATAATTGTTACGGAAAACAGCGCCACCCTGACCCATGGGTTGTATTTGGTATTACAGCTCAGGGTCCTGCAATACCGCCTGTGAGCAGATGTGGCGCTGTTTCTGTACCAGAGCAGCCATGTTTTTCCACTCTGAGCAGGGCTGTGTCCAGGAAATCTCTAACCATAGGGATCTGGTTGGAGCGGGCATTTCCCCTTTAAATGTTATGGTCACCTTTGGGGACTTTCTTTTGTATTTAAATGCATTTATTTTTGAGCCAAATATTTTTTGCAATTTGGTTCCATTCAAATTTTTTCACAGTTTGGCTTTTACAGGCCTTTTAAGTGACTGTGGAATGAGTCAACTGAGGACCTGTCAGTGAGCTCCTCTCACTGACACAAAGTTCTGCTCAGCTTTCATGTAGGCTCAGTAAAATGACAGCTTAAAAAAAAAAGCTGCAAGCTCACTGATGAATTCTCAGTTAACTCATTCTGCAGATATCAGACGCAAAAATTTTAATAAATCCCATTTTTAATAAAATCAAAATATATGCATTTAAGAAAATGTAAAAAATGCCAGGTAAGTGTGAACGATGTCTTGTAGGTGGCCAGGTGGATTGTCTGTACTTACCGTACAGGAGCTGGGAGCACTGGCTGTAGCCTCCTCCATCTCCTCGCACTTGTCTGCCGCCCTCTGTCTGTCGCTGTAGGTCATGGCGCACACGACGGCTCCGGACTCCACCAGGAACTTACACACCTGGACGTTGTTGCAGGAGACGGCGCAGTGCAGCGGGGTTCTGACAGCGACACCAAGCGGAGAAAACGACAGAAACCGCCACAGAAAACCCCCTGAAAAACTAGACCGTCTGTCCTAAATCACCCAGACCCTCGGGGGCTCAACTTTTCTATTTCTTGGGCCAAGAATTTTTTTTCTTTTTCTCCCATTGATGCAATCTGGCCGGGGGCTGAGTCACGTGCTGGCCGGGGGGGCGGGGTAGTGCTTAATAAGTGCTCTCAGGCCTCTAACAAGGGATGGGGGGTTCTGTCGACCCCTTTAATGCGAGCCGATATTCGGGGCAGCAGCCGGCGCTGTCTGCTGCATTTACCTTCACTCCGAACTGTACGAGGAACTGGACGATCTCGGTGTGGCCGGCGCACACGGCGGTGTGGGGGGCTGTGAGACCCTCGTCGTTGGGCTGGCTGGGGTCTTCCACCTGCCGATGAGGGGGATGGAGGAGATACAACATTAGTGCTGGCAGAAATCCAGAGCGCGGGAGTCATCAGCACAATAAGCGAAGGAGCGGGACGGGCCGAGGGGACGAGCACGGTAATGAGGGGGGACGAGCGCGGTAATGAGGGGGACAAGGGCCGCATTCAGCAGAGGAAAGGAATGAGGGGGGCTTCTAATTCTACCAATCAGAGGCGGATAATATCTGGCTGCAGGACAGGAATGACATCACCGCCCAGCAGCTCTCATCACATTGCCCTCTGTTCACACCTGAGCTGTGTCCTCAGTTTATAACAGAAGCAATAACTGTCATAAAGCCTCTGTAAATGGGACAGAAAATCTGCACCAAAATCTGTGCAAAACTTAACTGCAGATTTGGCCACAGATTTCACTCTTTGCAAACCATTAAGTGAAATTAGCAGTGACAATCCACACTGAGAACTTGTGTGGGCGCTATATGATGTGTGTTGTAGGTGCTGTATAGCGGTAATGTGTGGGCGCTATATGATGCATGTTGTAGGTGCTGTATAGCGGTAATGTGTGGGCGCTATATGATGTGTGTTGTAGGTACTGTATAGCGGTAATGTGAGGGCACTATATGATGTGTGCTGTAGGTGCTGTACAGCGGTTATGTGTGAGCACTATATGGTGTGTGCTGTAGGTGCTGTATAGCGGTTATGTGTGAGCACTATATGGTGTGTGCTGTAGGTGCTGTATAGCGGTTATGCGTGGGCACTATATGGTGTGTGCTGTATAGCGGTTATGCGTGGGCACTATATGGTGTGTGTTGTAGGTGCTGTATAGCGGTAATGTGTGGGCACTATATGATGTGTGTTGTAGGTACTGTATAGCGGTAATGTGTGGGCACTATATGATGTGTGCTGTAGGTGCTGTATAGCGGTTATGTGTGAGCACTATATGGTGTGTGCTGTAGGTGCTGTATAGCGGTTATGTGTGAGCACTATATGGTGTGTGCTGTATAGCGGTTATGCGTGGGCACTATATGGTTTGTGCTGTATAGCGGTTATGCGTGGGCACTATATGGTGTGTGTTGTAGGTGCTGTATAGCGGTTATGCGTGGGCACTATATGGTGTGTGCTGTAGGTGCTGTATAGCCGTTATGTGTGGGCACTATATGGCGTGTGCTGTATAGCGGTTATGCGTGGGCGCTATATGGTGTGTGCTGTAGGCACTGTATAGCGGTAATGTGTGGGCACTATATGGTGTGTGTTGTAGGCACTGTATAGCGGTAATGTGTGGGCACTATATGGTGTGTGCTGTATAGCGGTTATGCGTGGGCACTATATGGTGTGTGCTGTATAGCGGTTATGCGTGGGCACGATATGGTGTGTGCTGTATAGCGGTTATGCGTGGGCACGATATGGTGTGTGCTGTAGGTGCTGTATAGCGGTTATGCGTGGGCACGATATGGTGTGTGCTATATAGCGGTTATGCGTGGGCACTATATGGTGTGTGCTGTATAGCGGTTATGTGTGGGCACTATATGGTGTGTGCTGTATAGCGGTTATGCGTGGGCACTATATGGTGTGTGCTGTATAGCGGTTATGCGTGGGCACTATATGGTGTGTGCTGTATAGCGGTTATGCGTGGGCACTATATGGTGTGTGCTGTATAGCGGTTATGCGTGGGCACTATATGGTGTGTGCTGTATAGCGGTTATGCGTGGGCACTATATGGTGTGTGCTGTATAGCGGTTATGCGTGGGCACTATATGGTGTGTGCTGTAGGTGCTGTATAGCGGTTATGCGTGGGCACTATATGGTGTGTGCTGTAGGTGCTGTATAGCGGTTATGCGTGGGCACTATATGGTGTGTGCTCTAGGTGCTGTATAGCGGTTATGCGTGGGCACTATATGGTGTGTGCTATAGGTGCTGTATAGCGGTTATGCGTGGGCACTATATGGTGTGTGCTGTATAGCGGTTATGTGTGGGCACTATATGGTGTGTGCTGTATAGCGGTTATGCGTGGGCACTATATGGTGTGTGCTGTAGGTACTGTATAGCGGTAATGCCTGGGCACTATATGGTGTGTGCTGTAGGTGCTGTATAGCGGTTATGCGTGGGCACTATATGGTGTGTGCTGTATAGCGGTTATGCGTGGGCACTATATGGCGTGTGCTGTAGGTGCTGTATAGCGGTTATGCGTGGGCACTATATGGCGTGTGCTGTATAGCGGTTATGCGTGGGCACTATATGGCGTGTGTTGTAGGTGCTGTATAGTGGTTATGTGTGGGCACTATATGGCGTGTGTTGTAGGTGCTGTATAGCGGTTATGCGTGGGCACTATATGGCGTTTGCTGTATAGCGGTAATGCGTGGGTACTATATGGCGTGTGCTGTAGGTGCTGTATAGCGGTAATGCGTGGGCATGATATGGCGTGTGCTGTATAGCGGTTATGCGTGGGCACGATATGGCGTGTGCTGTATAGCGGTTATGCGCGGGCACGATATGGCGTGTGCTGTATAGCGGTTATGCGCGGGCACTATATGGTGTGTGCTGTAGGTGCTGTATAGCGGTTATGTGCAGGCACTATATGGTGTGTGCTGTAGGTACTGTATAGTGGTTATGCGCGGGCACTATATGGTGTGTGCTGTAGGTACTGTATAGCGGTTATGTGTGGGCACTATATGGTGTGTGCTGTAGGTACTGTATAGCGGTTATGTGGGCACTATATGGTGTGTGTTGTAGGTACTGTATAGCGGTTATGTGTGGGCACTATATGGTGTGTGTTGTAGGTACTGTATAGCAGTTATGTGTGGGCACTATATGGTGTGTGTTGTAGGTACTGTATAGCGGTTATGTGTGGGCACTATATGGTGTGTGTTGTAGGTACTGTATAGCGGTTATGTGTGGGTATGCTTTGATTTTTGCTCACGGCCCCGTCGCCTTCTTTCCTCGGCCGGCGCCCCGTCGCCTTCTCTCCTCGGCCGGCGCCCCGTCGCCTTCTCTCCTCCGGCCGCGCCCCGTCGCCTTCTCTCCTCCGGCCGCGCCCCGTCGCCTTCTCTCCTCTGCCTGCGCCCCGTCGCCTCCTCTCTTCTGCCCGCGCCCCGTCGCCTCCTCTCCTCTGCCGGCGCCCCGTCGCCTCCTCTCCTCCGGCCGCGCCCCTTCGCCTTCTCTCCTCTGCCTGCGCCGTGCCCCTTCCTCACTAATGTTATTTGCTTTCCTTAGATTTGCTTTCTGACAACATTGTGCTTTCGCTGACCCACGCTGCAGCCGCAGAGGTCGTCCTGCAGATGATCTCGGAGTGTTGCCCCCAGGTAATAATAAATACTATTAATTACAGCCCCATCTGTGACCTGAGCAGGTCCACACTAGGCTATGCCACTAGAGATCCTTGGGGACCCCGCTGGGACCCCCACAATCTTTTTTGTCACTCTTGGGCTAATGATACATGGGGTAAGAACCAGCGCCCCCCTGTCCATAGGGTGTTTGTGAAATTCTCTATATATATTTTTGTAGCTTCAGTCTTTGGACCTGAGTTGTCGTCGTCTCTCCAAGCTGACTGGTTTTGCTCATCTCTTCTACCTGACCCGGCACCTGCAGAGTCTGAACCTCTCCTATAACGAGGTACGTCGCCTCCTTGCGCAGGGATCGGGTCTGCTGCCGTCGTGACGTCTTTTCCGATTACCCCGTATATGCCATCGATCGTGGGGTACCGGTGGGTAATAGTGGCAGTCAGTGGCCTCCTGAAGACCCCCGTCCTGCCATCTCTGTACATCTGTGTTCCCAGTATAGTACAAGCGATCAAACAGTCGCAGAGTCCAGGGCAAAAATAAGTAAAAATGTATTTAAAAATGAATAAATAAACTAAAACCCATAATTTTCATTTGTCTCGCTTTTCCCAATTAAAAAATAATGAAATTCAAAAAAAAAAAAAAGAAAAATTGGTAAATCGAATCCGTAAAACTCCATCCTATGAAAATATAAAGAACCCAAATTGTAAACAGTTTAAAAAAATTAAAATCAAAATAATTGAATTTTCGATCGCTGCACTTCTCAAAAATGGAATAAAAAACAATCGATCAAAATGGTATGAATAAAAATACAAAAAGACCCTCACCCAGCCCCCGCAACAGAAAAAGTTACAAGTCCCAAAAATGGAGGAATAGAAAGCCCATACTCATCCTGGGGAAAAAAAACCCAGGCCATATAGACGGAACAATAAAATGGTTTGTGGCTCTTGGAAGAAGGCGAGAAACAAACAAATCTCTGTGTTTTCTGGTGGTAGCTGGTGACGGGAACATGTTCTTTTTTAGCTTTGCAGAGTTGAAGAGCTGGATCTGATCCACAACCTGGAGCTGAGAGAGCTGTGGCTGGAGGGAAACCCTCTGCACGGGGCGGTGGAAAGCTTCTCCGCCTGCTACAGGTGCCCGCACCTCTCTGCTATCACATTATTATACAAATGCAAATCACCGATTCAATGCTTTTTTTTTTTCTTTTTTTGTGTTGCACAGATTGGTAACTTATTTTCCCACCATTGATAAACTAGTAAGTATACACCTAGGAAGACTGTAAAGCATCAACTGTATCCTAAAAAAAGGGGTATTCCCATCTCCAAGATCCTATCCCACTATGTAGTAGGTGTAATAATAATATTAGCAAATACCTCCAATTAAAATTGTAGTATTGTTCTTCTGATTAGCTATGTCGCTTACCCCATGTGCACTGCATTGTAGTAGTTTAGGTATCCATGATTACGACCACTAACAACTGTCGCTATGAGTGGTCGTGACCATAGATACCTAAGCTACTACAATGCCCTGCACATAGGGTAAGTGACATAGTGAATCAGAAGAACTATACTGTTTTCTAATTGGAGGTATTTTCGAATATTACTATTATTAGATCTACTACATATTGCGGTAGGATCTTGGAAATAGGCTGTATCTTTGCCTTTAAAAGGATAGTTCAATCTGCTGCATGGTGCGCTACCCCATGTACCCCAGCTTTATACCTTTCCCCCTGTGAGCCTTCCATCATACCAGTCACCTTTCCTGTCCTGTATTATATCCGCTGTCTCCATTCTTGCAGGACGGACAGTTTTTTAAAGAGAATCTATTTTTTGAGCCAGAAGAACCCCAACCTCTCCCACAGGCAAAGGGAAGTTGTATTCTTCTTTCACTTAACCCCTTAAGCCCCGCGGGTGGTTTGCACGTTAATGACCCGGTCAATTTTTACAATTCTGACCACTGTCACTTTATGAAGTAATTACTCTGGAACGCTTCCACGGATCCCCCTGATTCTGAGATTGTTTTTTCGTGACATATTGTGCTTCATGATTGTGTTAAAATTTCTTCGATATCACTTGCATTTATTTGTGAAAAAAATGGAAATTTGGCAAATTTTGAAAATTTAGCAATTTTCAAAATTTGAATTTTTATGCCCTTAAATCAGAGAGATATGTCACACAAAAGAGTTAATGAATAACATTTCCCACATGTCTGCTATACATCAGCACAATTTTGGAACCAAAATTTTTTTTTGTTAGGGAGCTATAAGGGTTAAAAGTTGACCAGCAATTTCTCATTTTTCCAACAAAATTTACAAAACCATTTTTTTAGGGACCACATCACATTTGAAGTCACTTTGAGAGGTCTTTATGACAGAAAATACCCAAAAGTGACACCATTCTAAAAACTGCACCCCTCAAGGTGCTCAAAACCACATTCAAGAACTTTATTAACCCTTCAGGTGCTTCACATGAATTTTTGGAATGTGGAAGAAAAAAAATGAACATTTAACTTTTTTCGCAAAAATGTTACTTTAGACCCAATTTTTTTTATTTTCGCAGGGGTAACAGGAAAAAAAGGACCCCAAAATTTGTTGTGCAATTTCCTCTGGGCACGCAGATACCCCATATGTGGGGAAAAACCACTGTTTGGGCGCACGGCAGGGCTCGGAAGTGAAGGAGCGCCATTTAACTTTTTGATTGTAAAATTTGCTTGAATAATTAGCGGATGCCATGTTGCGTTTGGAGAGCCCCTGATGTGCCTAAACAGTGGAAACCCCCCACAAGTGACCCCATTTTGGAAACTAGACCCCCCAAGGCACCTATCTAGATGCATAGTGAGCACTTGGAACCCCTAGGTGCTTCACAAATTGATTCGTAAAAATGAAAAAGTTTTTTTTTTCTCCACTTTCTAATTTTTACGAATCAATTTGTGAAGCACCTGGGGGTTCCAAGTGCTCACTATGCATCTAGATAGGTGCCTTGGGTGGTCTAGTTTCCAAAATGGAGTCACTTGTGGGGGAGCTCCAATGTTTAGGCACACGGGCTCTCCAAACGCAACATGGTGTCCGCTAACAATTTGAGCTGATTTTCCATTCAATTTGTTAGCGGACACCATGTCGCGTTTGGAGAGCCCCTGATGTGCCTAAACTGTGAAGCTCCCCCACAAGTGACGCCATTTTGGAAACTATACCCCTCAAGGATTTTATTAAGGGGTATAGTGAACATTTGGAACCCAGAGGTACGACACAGAATTTGATAACATTAGGTCATCATATTGAATAAGTTGTCATTACTCTTGAGCGCAAGTGCTCGCTACTTGAGTTTGCATCGGGTACTCAGGTATGCACCATGTATCACGGGTGCTCAAGTGAAATGCTCGAGTCCCCGCCCGCATGTTTCACGGTTATTAGACACCCCAAAAAACCATGCGGGGATCGCTCGTGCATGGCAGGCCATCCCCGCGAGGTTTTTTTGGCCGTGAAGCATATTGGACGGAGACTCGAGCACCCGCAATACTCAGTGCATACCCGAGCAACCGATGCAAACTCAAGTAGCGAGCACTTGCGTTCAACACTAGTCGCCATATCGTCATCTTCTTTTTTTTTTTTTTTTGTTTTTTTTTTTTTTACTTTTGAAAAAAAAAAAAACATCCCCAGCCCTAGCGTTTATTTTTTACGCCGTTCCTCGTGCGGTATAAGTGATGAGATTACTTTATTCTTCGGTGCGATTACAGCAATACCAGAATCATATCGGGTTTTTATGATTGACAGCTGTCACACACTAAAAAACACATATTTTGTAAAATCTAGTTTTTGCATCGCCATATTTTGGCCGACAGAGTCATGTGACGGCTTGTTTTTTGCGGGATGAGTTGACGTTGTTATTGGTGCCATTTTCAGGCATGTGACATTTTTTGATCGCTTTCTATTCCAGCTTTTGGGAGGCAGAATGAACAAAAACCAACAATTCAGGATTTGTTTTTTTTTATTCTGCTCCGGGTGTGGTAAAATTGATAAGGTAGCTTTATTCTTCGGGTCAGTAGGTTTACAGCGGTACCACATTTATATTGTTTTTTATGTTTTGGCGTTTTTACACAATAAAAGCTATTTTATAGAAAAAATTATTTTTTTGCATCGCTTTATTCTGAGAGCTGTAGCTTTTTGAATTTTCGGATGATGGAGCTGTATGGCGGCTTGTTTTTTGCGGGACAAGATGACGTTTTTAGCGGTACCATTTTTATTTATATTCGTCTTTTTGATCGCGTGTTATTCCATTTTTTGTTTGGCGGTATGATGATAAAGCATTGTTTTTTGCTTTGTTTTTTATTTTTATTTTTTTACCGTGTTCACTGAAGGGGTTAACTAGTGGAACAGTTTTATAGGCCTGGTCGTTACAGACGCGGCGATACCAAATATGTGTACTTTTATTGGTTTTTTTTTGTTTTTTTTTCATAATAATATTTATTGATGGGTACATTATATTTTTATTTTTAGTGGATTATTATTTTTTTCTTTTTTTTTCACTTTCTGGGAGTTTTTACACTTTTTTACTTTGTCCCACTGTGGGACTTTCACTTTTTTTATTCTGATCGCCTGCACAGCATAGGGATGGAGCACCATCCCTGTGCCGTGCAGGCAGTCAGCGCTGGACAGGGAGAAGATAGTTTGATGATGCATTGCGCATGTCCAAACAATCTTCCTGCTGTCTGGTGACCCGGATGTTGTCATGACGACATCGGGTCGTCATGGCAACACCCGGGAAGCCGCGGCAGACAGCGCTGGAGGCCGGAAGAGGAGGTGAGTATACCGATCACCTCCCCTTGCCTCCGCAATGCTGTGATCGACTTCGATCGCAGCATTGCAGGGGTTAATGTGCTGGGGGCGGTGCGGGACCGCTCCCTGCACATAGTACCGGGTGTCAGCTGTGACAATCAGCTGACACCCGGCGGCGATCACGCCCGCACAACCTCTGTGCGCGCGCTATCGCTATGACGTACTAATATGGGTCAGGCTCTTAAATCCCAGGGCACAGACGCGTATTAGTACGTCATGGGCTTTAAAGGGGTTAAAGATGCATTTTTTTGTTCTTCATCATCTATGTGTTCTCCATTATAAGTGTATTGATTTTTGGCAATTATATGCAGTGTGTGCGTTAATGTTATGTTTCCCTTGTCGTAGTTTAGTCCTAGTCTGCATGGGGGTGGTCCCGCCTTGTTCAAACGGGTGACGTTGCATACATATGTGTTATGTATACCTGGACCATGCACGCAGGGGCATCGTCGTCCCCACACGCTGTTTTCCCTTCGGCATCCATGGGCTATCAGCCGCGATGCCGTCGGAGTCCGGTGTCTGGGTAACGGCGATGCTCTCTGCGTCACTTCTGGTCCGTTGCGAGGCATCTCTGGGTAGCGTTGTGGTTCACATGGTGACAAGTCACATGATTAGTATCATCCACCCCCAGCGTCTCGCGGTGTTTACGCAAGACACTATTTAAATGACCATCTGTGATACTTGAGCAGTCCCCTTGAGAAAGGCACATAGCGCCGAAACGCGCGTTGGGGATACACACATGGAGTGTGCTCTTTTCCCCCTACAGAGGTAAAAAAAACTTTTTTGACTTGTATCCATCTATATATTGTGGTGATAGGGAATGTGACCATCGGTTCATGGTGATGATGCTGCTCTTCCTGACTGAACATAAATGTTCGTATGTATATTTGATTCATATAGCGCAGCATTTTGTCCATTTCAATTTACTTTAAATAACGGACACCTTCCATGTAATAGCCACACTTCGTGTGATGTAGTGCTTGATTTTAATGCTTTTATGCAATTGTGTATTGATCTATGCAACTATATGTGGATTTATGTGTATTTATCGTCTCCCCAGATTCTCTGATGTTTAATATTCAATAAAGTATTTTTGTATTTTTCTAACAATTGGGCTATTATCGTTGTTTGTGCTTTGCACTCCTTCTTTTTGCTATATGTTAACGATGGCCCCTATATAATCCGACTAGAAGATTGCAATAATGATAAATGTGGATATACCATATATTACTTAGTTACATAATAGTGGCAATTCTAAGTCTGATTCTAATTTCTTTCTCTCTAAAACTGAATGATAGCAGCGTAACATAAACTCAAATACAGTGTCTTATTTTTGGGAGGTCTAACTGTATTCCCATGCACCTCTGTCTTCACACCCAGACATGGGTATAAGCTTCCTGATTTTGTCTATTTGTTCTTGTCCTCCACCTTCTCCTCATCCTTCACATCCTCCTCCATATCACTACCATATCTACCATATCACCATATCTACGTCTCTTGCAAGGGGCAGTGGAGTTCCTCCAAATTTTTGACAGCCGTTGCATTCACTGCATAGGCAAACAGTATGGGAGACCCACTTCCTAATAATGGGAAAATTGTTATCAGGAGGCCCTCCAACCTCTACATCTCTTGCAAGGTCATTGGAGTGCCTCGTAATTTTTGGCAGCCGTTGCATTCACTGCATAGGCAAATAGTATGGGAGACCAACTCTTTTTTAATGGGAACATGTCGTACTCATTACTGTAGCCCAGCTCCATGTGTCTTTAAATTGTTAATTGGGTTTTTTCTAAATTTTGGCAGCCGTTGGACTCACTGCATACCCTATAACTGGGTACATGTCGTTTGTAACCTCTCTGGCGGCGTGCTTGCATAGTGCACCACCTCCCACTATGCAAGACCACAATCTTACCTGTCAGTCCAGCCTGTAAACCGTGCTCCAGATTCTTGCTGTGTGCATGTCTCTTGACTGACTGCTTAGGGTGGCGGCCCGGTTACTTCCTGATTCTTATAGCTGCTGTGGTGCACCTCTATTGCGTCTCTAGCCTTTTGCTGTGAGTCTCTGGATATTTAAACCCCCTCCACCCAGTAGGAGGTGCCTGAGCAACACTAACATTCAGTGTGTGCTTTTCTCTGAAGTTGCCAGGTCCAGTTCTATTTCTGTCTGTCTCGCCACTCTGGGGGCTGCATTCCCAGACCTGTTATCTGTGACTTCTAGTCTGTTTCTGCCTCTGGGGGCCTTATACCCAGGCTCATTCCTGTAATTCGCTGCAGTAACAGTTCCTGTCTGAACTGTCTCCTAGCCTCTTATCTGTTTTGTCTCTATGTCCATTTCCTCCCTTTTTCTGCAGTGTCTGAACCAGCACTTGGCTATACCTAGGCTCGTTTCTGTATTTCGTTGCAGTAACAGTTCCTGTCTGAACTGTCTCCTAACCTGTTACCTGTTTTGTCTCTGTCCGTTTCCTCCCTTTTTCTGCAGTGTCTGAACCAGCACCTAGCTCCAACTCGTTGTCTCTGTACTTCTGTTTGTGAGTTTTGTGTCCACTCGCTACTTCATAGGAAGTACCTTGTGTGTATCTGGTTCTGCTTGTTCCCTTTGCCTTCTTTGGTATCTTTCTGTATTTTCCAGTCTGTTCCATGGGAACAGGGCTCTGTCCTTTCTGTCTTGTTCACTGTACGTGCGGTTTCGCTCTGCTCTTAATTGCCCACCGCTCCGGCGGTTCCCCTCTGCTCTGCCTTGCCCACCGCTCCGGCGGTTCCCCTCTGCTCTGCCTTGTTCACCGCTCCAGCGGTTCCTTTCTGCTCTGTCTTGCATACCGCACCAGCGGTTTTAGCTCTGCTCTGCTTGTTCACCGCGGTTGCTGGTTTCAGCTCTGCTTTGCTTGTCTACCGCTTCTGCGTTTTTTTGCTCTGCTCGGCTTGTCTACCGCATCTGCGGGTTTTGCTCTGCCCAGCTTGTCTACCGCATCTGCTGCTTTGTCTCTGTCTCCCAGTCTGTATTGGAGTCTATCCTGCTTGCGCTCCAACCTGCTAGTACCTGCCTGTTTGCACTCCAGCTGTGCTTGCCAGTATTTCCCTGTCTGTACACCAACCGTGCTTGCCAGTACCCCCCCTGTCTGCATACCAGCCGTGCTTGCCTATACCCACCTGTCTGTATGCCAGCCTGGCCTGCCTGTTCCTGCATTCCCCGGTGTGGGTCAACAGCTGTGACCGGGGTCTAACCTGGTGTAGCACCTGGTCCCTCTGCTCGGTTCCTCCTTGGTTCACGGAGTCGTTAGCCGCCGTGCGACCTTGGTCGGATCGGGTAGATACTTAGTTGCGCCCCTCCAGGCACTCCTCGGTTCATGGTACAGTGGGACCACTAATCACACTCACGCCAGACAGTCAGGCCGCGAGTGTAACATCGTTACTGTACCCAGCTCTATGTGTCTTTAAATTGTTAGTGGGGTTTTTCCTAAATTTTGGCAGCTGTTGGACTCACTGCATACCCTATAACTGTATAGCAGATCCTTATCCTTTTTAATGGGAACATGTCATTACTGTGGCCCAGCTCTATGTGTCTTTAAATTGTTAGTGGGGTTTTTCCCAAATTTTGGCAGCCCTTGCAGTCACAGCATGGGCATTACCACTATAGGAGACCCACTCCTTTATAATGGGAATATTTTTTTTACTGAGACCCTCCTCTATGTCTCTTCAAAGGGGTATTGGGTTACGTCCAAATTTTTGGCAGCCCTTGCAGTCACTGCATACGCAATAACAGTATAGGAGACCCACTCTTTAATAATGGGAACAACAAAGCATAGCCGACTGCTGGCCCTTTAAGAATAGTAAGGCAGTAAAAATAGTGTTTGTGACTTTCACAATCCCTCCTTCATAAATGAAACAGGATGTGTCTGATGATGTTTCACACACCACATGGCCAGATAAGGTTGTAAAATGTTAAAATGCCATTTCCTGCTGAATGCATTTGTCACGGTTGAAAGAAATGCAAAAATGCATCAAAAACGCTGTGTGTGAACATAGCCCAAGGTGTGAAGGAGCATTTTTGTTTTTGGTTATTGATTTTGTCTTATATACAAGTCATTACCCTGGAAAGGATGTTCCTTAACCGGTTCCCGACCGCCCACTGTAGATAAACGTCGGCGCTTGCTGGGCTCTGTGCAGCGCCGACGTTTAAAAACGGTGGGTGGTCTCGCAGCGCTCAGGACCCCTAGGGTCCTGCAAGCGCTGCGATTCCGGTGCAGAGCGTTAGCTCTGACAGGGAACATCATCGGGACCTGATTAGATCAGGTCCCAGTGATGTTAACCCTTAGCTGTCTTCTATATGCTGTGATCTATAGTGATCACGGCATATAGGAGACAGCAGGAGGAGAGGGGGTCGTCAACTTACCTCTCCGAAGACCTCCGTGTCCTTCCAGGACCTGGGGTTGCTATGGCAGCTGGAGGTCACATGACCGCCTCCAGCTCTGCCATATATGGTGTCCTGTCTGGCTCAGCTGCAGCTGTAGCCAGACAGGAGACTCTGACTGAAACAGTCAGGGAAGATCTCATGTAATGTAATATATGTCTATTACATTACATGAGATCAGAGATCAGAAAAATAAAAATTAATGTCCCATACAGGGACTAAGAAAAAATGTGAAAAAAAGTAAAAAAAAAGTTTTTAAACTATTAATAAAAAAATCACAAAATAAATAAAAATAAATAAATAAAATATTAAACCAATAAATCCGTATATTTTTACAAAACCAAAAAAAGTACACATATTTGGTATCGCCGCGTCCGAAACAACCCGAGCTATAAAACTGTCACACTAATTAACTCCTTCTGTGCACACCGTAATAAAAATAAATAAAAAACGGAGCAAAAAAATATGCTTTTTCATCATATTGCCAAACAAAAAGTGGAAAAAAATGCGATCAAAAAACAAAATAGAAATAAAAATGGTACCACTGAAAACGTCATCTTGTTACGCAAAAAAAAAGCCGCCATACAGCTCCATCAGCCGAAAAATAAAAAAGTTATAGCGCTCAGAATAAAGCAATGCAAAAAAAATATTTTTTTCTATAAAATAGTTTTATTGTGTAAAAACGCCAAAAGATAAAAAAAATACAGTAAGTGTAGTATCGCTGTAAACGTACTGACCCGAAGAATAACGCTGCCTGATCACTTTTACCACATGCAGAACGGCATAAAAAAAAAACTCAAAAAACAATTCCTGAATTGTTTGTTTTTGTTAATTTTACCTCCCAAAAAACGGAATAGAAAGCGATCAAAAAATGTCACGTCCCCAAAAATGGTACCAATAAAAATGTCAACTCGTCCCGCAAAAAACAAGCCGTCACATGACTCTGTCGGCCGAAATATGGAAAAATTATAGCTCTCAAAATATGGTGATGCAAAAACTAGATTTTGCAAAAAAAGCGTCTTTTAGTGTGTGACAGCTGTCAATCATAAAAACCCGATATCAATCTGGTATCTCTGTAATCACACCGACCCGAAGAATAAAGTAATCTAATCAGTTATATCACACTAGGAACGGCGTAAAAAATAAATAAAACCAATTCTTCACCTGCTACTGATTTGTTTATTATGTCCCCAAAGATCCCAGTAAGGCTCTGCCCACATTTATCCTGTGCTCTGCGCTGAGCACTTACACCAGGGTTTCCGTGTAAATCTCTGAAATACATGATTCAGCCGGAACCCATGACGGAAGATTCCCTGTAATGAGACAGATATAGGCCACTGTGGACGCCGTCTAGCCTGGGATCCCACGGTGTCATTTGTTTTAGGCGTGCATAAAAGTGCGGTTGGCCACAGTTTTGTGCACTTCTGAAAAAAAGGACACCGCTACACAGAGGCCAGACGGTGTCCAGAGTAACTCTGCTGCCTCATTACAGTGAATGGATCCTGCAGGGGTTTCATCTGAATTACATCACTTGGAAATTTAGATGGAAACCCCGATGTAAGTGCTCAGCCTAGAGCGCCGGATAAATGTTACGTAAAATGTTCCCAATAAAAGCTTCAACTCAGTCCTCAAAAAAAGCTAGTCCCCACTCAGGTCCGTCATCTGTTAAAAATATAAGGGACTTCCAAGTTACTGGTAGTAGAAAGGCTCTGGAAAAGCAAAATGACCCTTGCCCCCCAAAAGAAATTCAGAAAATTTTGTGCTCCCAAATCCAAATGCCTATTCTACAATAATTTGTTCTCCAATTGTCAAATAGCACTCCGTCCCCCCCAGATCTCACCGTATGGCTAAGCGGTACGATACAGCCACATATGGGGTATTGACACTTTTAGAAGAAATTGTGTGACACATTTCGGCACCATTTTTACCCATTGCCCTGTGTGAAAATGTAAAATCTGAGGGTAAAACATTTTTTTGTGGTAAAAATACAATTATGTTTTCTTCACTGCCCAATGGTATAAATTTAAAAATTAAAAAATACTCACTACTTCCCTAGATGAATTCCTTGAGAGGTGTAGTTTACAAAATGGGGTCATTTGTGGGGGTTTCTGCTGTTTCGGCATGTCAGCGACTCTTCAAATGTGACATGGTGTCTGCTGCCTATCCCAGCCAACATAGCGCTCCTTTCTCTTCCGAACCCTGCCGTACACCAAAGCAGTGGTTTTCCCCCACATATGGGGTATCGGCGTACTCAGGAGAAATTGTACAACAAATTTCATGGTGCAATTTCTCCGGTTATCCTTATGATAATGCAAAATTAGGGGATGAAAAACATTTTTTATGGGAAAAATGTGAAAATTTTATTTTCACGGCTCAATATTATAAACTTCTGTGAAGCAGCTGGGGGTGCAAGGTGCTCACCACACATCTAGATAAGTTCCCTAAGGGGTCTAGTTTCCAAAATGGTGGCACTTGTGGGGGGTTTCCGCTGTTTAGACACATTAGGGGCTCCACAAATGTGACATGGCGTCCGCTAATTATTCAAATAAATTTTACATTCAAAAAGTCAAATGGCGCTCCTTCCCTTTCAAACCCTGCCGTGCGCCCAAACAGTGGTTTTCCCTCACATATGGGGTATCGGCGTGTTCAGGAGAAATTGCACAACAAACTTCATGGTGCAATTTATCCTGTTACCCTTATGATAATACAAAATTAGAGAATGAAAAAGATTTTTTGTGGGAAAAATGTGAAAATTTTATTTTTACGGCTCAATATTATAAACTTCTGTGAAGCAGCTGGGGGTGCGAGGTGCTCACCACACATCTAGATAAGTTCCCTAAGGGGTCTAGTTTCCAAAATGGTGGCACTTGTGGGGGGTTTCCACTGTTTAGTCACATTAGGGGCTCCCCAAATGCGACATGGCGTCTGCTAATTATTCAAACAAATTTTACATTCAAAAAGTCAAATGGCGCTCCTTCCCTTTCAAACCCTGCCATGCGCCCAAACAGTAATTTGCCTCCGCATATGGGGTATCAGCGTGTTCAGGAGAAATTGCACAACAAATTTCATGGTGCAATTTATCCTATTACCCTTATGATAATGCAAAATTAAGGGATGAAAAACGGTTTTGTGGGAAAAATGTGAAAATTTTATTTTTACAGCTCAATATTATAAACTTCTGTGAAGCACCTTGGGGTTCAAGGTGCTCACCACACATCTAGATAAGTTCCCTAAGGGGTCTAGTTTCCAAAATGGTGTCACTTGTGGGGGGTTTCCACTGTTTAGGCACATCAGGAGCTCTCCAAACGCAACATGGCGTCTGCTAATTATTCAGACAAATTTTACATTCAAAAAGTCTAATGGCGCTCCTTCCTTTCCGAGCCCTGCCGTGCGCCCAAACAGTGGTTTTCCCTCACATATGGGGTATCAGCACGCTCAAGAGAAATTGCACAAAAAATTTTGGGGTCCATTTTTTTCCTGTTACCCCTGTGAAAATAAAAAAAATTGGGTCTAAAGTAACATTTTTGTGAAAAAAGTTAAATGTTAATTTTTTTCTTCCACATTCCAAAAATTTCTGTGAAGCACCTGAAGGGTTAATAAAGTTCTTGAATGTGGTTTTGAGCACCTTGAGGGGTGCAGTTTTTAGAACGGTGTCACTTTTGGGTATTTTCTGTCATAAAGACCCCTCAAAGTGACTTCAAATATGATGTGGTCCCTAAAAAAATGTTTTTGTAAATTTTGTTGGAAAAATGAGAAATCGCTGGTCAACTTTTAACCCTTATAGCTCCCTAACAAAAAAAAATTTTGGTTCCAAAATTGTGCTGATGTAAAGTAGACATGTGGGAAATGTTATTTATTAAGTATTTTGTGTGACATATTTCTCTGATTTAAGGGCTTAAAAATTCAAAGTTTGAAAATTGCAAAATTTTCAAAATTTTCGCCAAATTTCCGATTTTTTCACAAATAAACGCATGTGATATCAAAGAAATTTTACCACTATCATGAAGTACAATATGTCACGAAAAAACAATCTCAGAATCAGGGGGATCCGTTGAAGCGTTCCAGAGTAATTGCTTCATAAAGTGACAGTGGTCAGAATTGAAAAAATTGGCCCGGTCACGAAGGCAAAAACAGGCTCTGGTGCGAAGTGGTTAACATATTTCCCAGGAAAATCCATTTTGGTTTAGTTTTTGTATGTTTTATTGTGAGTCCGTAAAAGTGGCGTAATACCTCTGACAACATTGTTGACATCATTGACCTGGGAGTCAGAAATGCTTCCAGGAGTCTTCCCCATGCTGTTCCCATGTCATTTGAGTACTGTTCCCATCGATTTGGGCAATTTTTAGGCCCTCTGCAGACCGCCAGGGGGGGGGGGGGGCGCCGAAAGAATGCTGGAGTTTCCCATAGACTTACATTGGGCTCGTTACTTGGACCGAGCAGCCGAGTATTCCAATTTGCTTGACTCGAGCAGCGAGCACCCGAGCATTTTAGTGCTCGCTCGTCACTAGTTTTCAGCTATACCATTTTTATTTCCATTAGACTTTTTGATCGTG